>NC_044550.1:161464351-162127407 GCF_007565055.1 Rhinopithecus roxellana | reverse complement strand
AGATTATGGAACTTTTCAAGACCCAACTTCCCTGCCATCTCTAGGAAGCTTAATTTCAATTAGCTTTCTCTCTACCCCACACTCAATGGAGCCTGGATCTACCATTTTCTCCTCTTGAAGAAGAAAATACATTATGTTAGTACTTGGGCCTCACATGACAAATGGCAGGTATGTGGTGCTACTATCAAGACACAGATAGTCATATGGTAAGTAGTGATGCTGTGTATTAAAATAAGCTCTACTACAAATCACAAAATTATAAGTATTGATAAAACTTCAACAATAATTGTTATTAAAGTTAGCCTTCCCTAATATATAGAAAATATGTATGATTTGAAACTTTAAGTACAACAGACAACTGAGATTTTTTTAATGACACTCTTGAACATATACAATACTGTTATTTTAACCCCCAACTTTACTGACATTTGAAAAGTATTTTCTACCAAATAGTGAACCTACCTGTTCAGTTACCTCTAAACTGAGTACTTCCCAACTAAGGAATGCCATCAATTGAGTTAGATATTGTTAGTGATACAACCTTCCATCCAGTTTTTCTGCTTCTTTTCTTGTGAGCATCTAAGTCAGTATGCTAAACTATTTGTGTGTGAATCAAGATTTTTCTATATATTGTGTAAATACAAAACAAATACAGAAATAAACTGTATGCTAAGGCCAGTAAGCCAGCAGTGAAGTAAGAGTGATAAATAATCCTTTGTTGTAGTAAGACAATCAGATTTCAGGGCTAATATATTGCTGCAGCATGACCTAGTCTAGCTTGACTAACAGTTGTCATATAACACAAGATAGAAAAATGGAAAGTAAGTAAATGGCAGGGCCAAGATCCAAACCTAGTTCTGACTACACCAATGGTTCTCAAATCCATGCTGATGGTTTCTTAAAATATATATTCCCGAAGTTCCAGGCACAGATATTTTTATTCAGTAGGCCTTGAATGAGGCCCAGATAAATATATTTTTAACATGTTCCCCAGGTGATTCTGCTGTACAGGCAGGGGCAGGAGCCATTGGACTATGCCATACTATACTGCCCTGCCTTACTGTTCCCATCACCATACTCTAATGTTCTTGTAAGAGAAGCATGGCTACTTTTGACCTTTGAGGGAAAATAATGTCTAGAAAGGGAAAAACTTGGAGAAGATATGTTAGAAAATTATAAAATCAGAAAAGGGGCAGACCCATATAGTGGAAAGATAGTGAACCAGGGGCTGCATATACAGTTAGAAAAAGGAATGTCTCTTCTGTCCTTGCCCTATAGGTGCTAGAAAATCTTGAGAATGTCTATTAAGTGTACTGGGCATCAGTGATACCTAATATACAGAATTGCTATGCAGATTAGGGATTATGTATGTAAAGCACCCAGTGTTCTGTCTGGCACTTAGATGCACTTAATAAATATCAGCTTTTTCCCATCCCTCTCCTGCCTTCTAGAAGCATCACATTGGCTTTCACTTCCTGCATTTAACAGACTGGAATAGAAATATATTTAGGGGCAAAAAAACAATAGGAGCTCTCAGCTTCTTCTGGGGTGCAGGGAAAGAGTTGGGCTGTGTGCCTATATTTATGCCAGACAAAATAGGCTTTGAGACAAAGCTGTCACAAAAGACACAAAAGGTCATTATGTAAGGATAAAAGAATCAATTCTTAAGGAAAATGTAACAATTTTAAGTATATATTCATCCAACATTAGAATGATCTAAATATGTGAAGCAAACATTGACAGAACTAAGGGAGAAATAGCAATAGTGGGATGCTTTAATACCTAACATTTAACGGTGAATAGAAGTTCCATATGGAAAATCAATGAGGAAACAGAGGGCATAAGCAATTATAGACCAAATGAACCCAAGAGACATATACAGAATATTCCACCAAATAGCAAAACAATACACATTTTTAAAAGTCAAAGAGAATTTTGAAAGTAGCAAGAGAAAGCTCGTTATATCTAAGGAAATATACATAACAGCATTGGCAGATTTCTTAGCAGAAATCTGACAGGCTAGAAGGCAGTGAGATGATATATGAAAAGTGCTGAGAATGAAACTGTCATCCAAGAATACTGTAACAAGCAAAACCTGTTCTTCAGAAATGAAGGCATGATACTTTCCCAGACAAACAAAACCTGAAGGAATTCTTCACCAATAGATGTGCCTTACAGAAAGTGCTAAAGGGAATTCTTCAAGTTGAAGAGGAAGGATGCTTAACATCCATTCAAAAGCATATGAAAGTATATACCTTCGTGGTATTCAGTTAGGAAAAGAAGAAGTCAAATTGTCCCTGTTTGCAGATGACATGATTGTATATTTAGAAAACCCCATTGTCTCAGCCCAAAATCTCCTTAAGCTGATAAGCAACTTCAGCAAAGTCTCAGGATACAAAATTAATGTGCAAAAATCACAAGCATTCTTACACACCAGTAACAGACAGAGAGCCAAATCATGAATGAACTTCCATTCACAATTGTTTCAAAGAGAATAAAATACCTAGGAATCCAACTTACAAGAGATGTAAAGGACCTCTTCAAGGAGAACTACAAACCACTGCTCAGTGAAATCAAAGAGGACACAAACAAACTGAAGAACATACCATGCTCATGGATAGGAAGAATCAATATCGTGAAAATGGCCATATGCCCAAGGTTATTTATAGATTCAATGCCATCCTCATCAAGCTAACAATGACTTTCTTCACAGAATTGGAAAAAAACTGCTTTAAAGTTCATATGGAACCAAAAAAGAGCCCGCATTGCCAAGACAATCCTAAGTCAAAAGGACAAAGCTGGAGGCGTCACGCTACCTGACTTCAAACTATACTACAAGGCTACAGTAACCAAAACAGCATGGTACTGGTACCAAAACAGAGATATAGACCAATGGAACAGAACAGAGTCCTCAGAAATAATACCACACATCTACAGCCATCTGATCTTTGACAAACCTGAGAGAAACAAGAAATGGGGAAAGGATTCCCTATTTAATAAATGGTGCTGGGAAAATTGGCTAGCTATAAGTAGAAAGCTGAAACTGGATCCTTTCCTTACCCCTTATACGAAGATTAATTCAAGATGGATTAGAGACTTAAATGTTAAACCTAATACCATAAAAACCCTAGAAGAAAACCTAGGTAGTACCATTCAGGACATAGGCATGGGCAAGGACTTCATGTCTAAAACACCAAAAGCAACAGCAGCAAAAGCCAAAATTGACAAATGGGATCTAATTAAACTAAAGAGCTTCTGCACAGCAAAAGAAACTACCATCAGAGTGAACAGGCAACCTACAGAATGGGAGAAAATTTTTGCAATCTACTCATCTGACAAAGGGCTAATATCCAGAATCTACAAAGAACTCAAACAAATATACATACAAGAAAAAAACAAACAACCCCATCAAAAAGTGGGGAAAGGATATGAACAGACATTTCTCAAAAGAAGACATTCATACAGCCAACAGACACATGAAGAAATGCTCATCATCACTCGCCATCAGAGAAATGCAAATCAAAACCACAGTGAGATACCATCTCACACCAGTTAGAATGGCAATCATTCAAAAGTCAGGAAACAACAGGTGTTGGAGAGGATGTGGAGAAATAGGAACACTTTTACACTGTTGGGGGGATTGTAAACTAGTTCAACCATTATGGAAAACAGTATGGCAATTCCTCAAGGATCTAGAACTAGATGTACCGTATGACCCAGCCATCCCACTACTGGGTATATACCCAAAGGATTATAAATCATGCTGCTATAAAGACACATGCACACGTATGTTTATTGCGGCACTATTCACAATAGCAAAGACTTGGAATCAACCCAAATGTCCATCTGTGACAGACTGGATTCAGAAAATGTGGCACATATACACCATGGAATACTATGCAGCCATAAAAAAGGATGAGTTTGCATCCTTTGTAGGGACATGGATGCAGGTGGAAACCATCATTCTTAGCAAACTATCACAAGAACAGAAAACCAAACACCGCATGTTCTCACTCATAGGTGGGAACTGAACAATGAGATCACTTGGACTCGGGAAGGGGAACATCACACACTGGGGCCTATCATGGTTGGGGGGAGGGGGGAGGGATTGCATTGGGAGTTATACCTGATATAAATGATGTATTAATGGGTGCTGACGAGTTGATGGGTGCAGCACACCAACATGGCACAAGTATACGTATGTAACAAACCTGCACGTTATGCACATGTACCCTAGAACTTAAAGTATAATAAAAAAAAAAAATTATAAAAAAAAAGAAAATGCCATAACATGTAATGTGATGGGTAAATACGTTTTAATTTGTTTAGAGGTTAAAAAGGCAAAAATAGTACAAATATAACTATAAAATGTGTTAATGAATAAACAGTTTTAAAAGGTATAAATTGTAACATCAAGAACAAAGTGTGGGGAGAAGAAAAGTAACAGTGTAGAGTTTCTGTATGCAGTTAAGTTGATACTAGCCTGAAATAGACTATTATAACTATAAGATGTTTTATGTAAGCCCTATGTAACCACAAAGAAAATACCTATAAAATATGCACAAAGAAAGTAAAAAGTAATTTTTTTAAAAAGTAAGTAAAAATGTAATCAAAAACATATCAATACAAAAAAAATCAACAAAAGAAACCGGCAAGAAAGGAAAAGAACATAAGAACGAAAAGACAGAAAACTAGAAAATGCCAATAGTAAGTTCTTCCCTATGAACAATCACTTTAAATATAAATGAATTAAATTCTCGAATTATAAATGGCTACATGGATAAAAATAAAATTAATAAAATATAGGATCTTATATGCTGTTTACAGGAGACTGACATTAGACTTAAGAATATATATAAGCTAAAAGTGAAGAAATGGAAAAACGTTCCATGCAAATTGTAACCAAAAGAGAGTAGCATGCCTATACTTATGCCAGACAAAATAGACTATGAGACAAAGCTCTCACAAAAGACACAAAATGTCATTATATAAGGATAAAAGAATCAATTCTTATGGAAAATGTAACAATTTTAAATATATATTCATCCAACATTAGAATTATCTAAATATTTCATTGACAGAACTAAAGGAGAAATAGCAATACTAGGATACTTAATACCTAACATTTAACAATGAATAGAAGTTCCATATGGAAAATCAATGAGGAAACAGAGGACATAAACAATTATAGACCAAATGAACCCGAGAGACATATATGGAATATTCCATCAAATAGCAGAATAATTACTTTTTTTTTCAAGTGCTGAATTAATTACATGTTAGGTCACACAATAAATCTTAACAAATTTTAGAAGACCGATCTCATGCTAAATATTTTTTTCTGACCACAATGAAATGAAACTAGAAATCAATAACTAAAGAAAACTGGAAAATTCACAAATATGTAAATTAAACAACACACTCCTGAACAGCCAGTGAATCAAAGAAAAAATCAGAAGGGAAATTTGAGAATATCTTGAGAAAACTGAAAATAGAAACACGACATACCAAGTCCTATAGGATGTAACAAAAGTAGTAAGAGGAAATTATATAGCAATAAGCAACTACCTTGAAATAAGAAAGATCTCAAATAAACAGCATAACTTTGTGCCTCAAGAAAGTAGAAAAAGAACAATCTAAACCCAGTTAGAAAAAGAAAGAACAAAGATTAAAGCAGAAATGAACACAATAGAAAACAGAAAACCAATTTAAAAAAATAAAACTAAGAGTAATTTTGAAAAAGATCAACAAAATTGACAAACCCATACCTAGATTTGAAAGAAAAAAAAAGAGAGAGAGAGAAGACTCAAAAAAAAAAAAAAATCAGAAATGAAAGAGGAAACATTTTACCTGATGCCATGGAAATAGAAAGGATCATAAGAGGCTACTATGAACACTTATACCCAACAAATTGTATAAACTAGAATAAATAGATAAATTACTAGAAACATACAACTTACTAAAACTGGATTATGAAGAAATTAAAAACCTGAACAGATCTATAATTAGTAAGGAAATTGAATAAGACGACTTCACTGGTGAGTTACACCAAACACTTTTAAATAAGTAGATGACTTAGGAGTATGCAATTCTTTTTATAATTTTTGACCCTTTTATTGTAACTTTTATTTGAAGTTCAGGGATACAAGTACAGGTTTGTTACACAGGTAAACTTGCGTAATGGTGGTTTGTTTTACAGATGATTTCGTCACCCACATATTAAGCCTAGTACCCATCTGTTGTTTTTCCTGATCCTCTTCCTCCTCCCATCCTCCGCCCTCCAAAGGGCACCAGTGTATGTTGTTCCCCTCTATGTGTCTTTTTTCTCCTCATTTAAATCCCACTTATGAGCACATGTGGTGGTATCCCGAGAGAAATCGAACCAATTTTGTAGTGCGACTATATTTCAGATTCTGTTCTGATTTTTATCAGTTAAATTCCTAGGAATGAGAAGACATGATAATAAAAATTATTATTCAATTATTAAAAAATTAATGCCAATCCTTCTTAAACGTTTCCAAAAAGTTGAAGAGGAGGGGAAGCTTCCAGACTTACTTTATGAGGCCAGTATTACCCTGATACCAAAGTCAAAGACTCTACAAACAAAATGCAGTATATATATACAATGGAATGTTATTCAGCCTCAAAAAAGAAGGAAATCCTGCCAAATGTGACAACATGATGAATCTTGAGGATACCGTGCTACATGAAATAAGTCAGTCACAAAAAAACAAATATATGAATTTGCAAAAGTAGTCATAGTAGCAAAGAGTAGAAGGGTGGTCTCCAGAGTTTGGGGAAAGGGGAAAATGGGGAGTTGCCTGTGCAGTGGGTATAAAGTTTTAGTTATGCAAGGTGAATAAGTAAGTTCTATAAATCTGTTGTGCAATATGACTGTATTGAACAATATTGCATTGTACACTTAAAAATTTGTCAAGAAGATAGATATGTTAAATGTTCTTAACACAATTTTTAAAATTACTGGAGAAATTATAGTTTTTTTTTTTAAAGAAAAACATTCTACTTGTTATATTGTTTCTTTGGATGTTAGTTGAGTTTGGTGTCTTTCATATTGTTTTCTTCAAATATTTGATGTATTTATTTTCTATTGCTGTGTAACAAACTACCACAAATTTAGTAACTTAAAACAAAATCCATTTACTAGCTCACAACTGTGTAGGTCAGAGGTCTGGGGGAACATGACAGGGTTCTCTGCTAAGTTTGTTACATGACCAAAATCAAGGTGATGGCTGGATTGGACTCTTACCTGAAGCCTGTGGGAAATAAAGTACTTCCAAGAGCATTCAAATTTTAGGAGAATATTGTTTCTTGCATTTGTGCTTTTGAGATGTCTGTTACTTTGCTGTCCGGTGGCAAAGGGTCACTCTCATCTCCTAGGACTGACCACATTCCTGCTAACGTTGTTTCCTCTTTCTTCAAAGCCAGCAAAAAATGTGTTGAATTTTTCTCAAGTTTGGAAACTCTGTTCTGCAACCAGCCAGCAAAAATTTTGCTTTTAAAGGGCTCAGTTGATTGAGTCAGCCCACTGGATAATCTCTGTATTATATAGGGTCAACTGACATGTAGCTTTAATTACACCTGCAAAATTTCCTCATAGCAGTACCTAGATCAGTGCTCAATTGAAAAATAAGAAATGGGAACTCTTGGGAGACCATCTTTAGAATTCAATAATTACATTTGGTGTTCTTTGGCTGAATTGAGATTTATTATTGCCATCAGAGGAGCCAGGGTCAGATTACAGGCTTTCAGCACTAGGAATTGTAGGACAGGGATGGAACCAGCAACTAAACAGGTAGCCCTGCCATATTTTGACATAGAAACTTCTGTTTTTAAAAAGTTATGATTACTATATGCCATTTATTAAGCATTTTCTTACTCATATGCAAGATCTTCATTGTTTTTTTTTTCTCTTTCTTTTTTTTCTTTAGTTTTTCTCCTCTTTTTATTTCTTCCTTTCTCTTTCTTTTTTTCCCCCTTTTTCAAATTATACTGATGATGGCATGTAAATCATTAACCATTCTACAGGAAATAAACCATAGCCCTTACTTATTTAAAGTGACTTTATCAATTATTTCAGATGAGAAGGAAACTGAGTTCTAAGAAGGGAGAATGACTGGTTTGAAGTTCCAAGGCTCTTTGGTGGATGAGCCAAAATGGGAGTCCCAGAGTTTTTGTCCAGTGCTTGCCTTCCCCCGAGGCCGTAAGAAGCCACTCCAGTGCACTTTTTGAAATGTCATCATGCTGCCTGAGAAACTAAAATTTTGGTGGCTCTCAATGATGTCGTTACTCAAAGTGGTGCAGGCATTTCTCCTACAGAGTGACTTTTCATGATCTGAATTAGACACAATGCAGTATGTTAATTAGGAGACTTATTTTGCGTTATGCAATCTGCTATTGATTAAAACAAACCATTGAGCAGTTTAGTCGTGAAGAAAAATGCTGGTTCACATGCAGCACAGTTGTTTTGTTTGGGTGTCTCTGAACTTTCCAAGACCACAGCAAACTCTCCTCCTCAAGGACTTTGCATTCGCTGTTCCTTCTGCTTGGAATGCTCTTCCCCCAGGTCTTCTCTGTCTTCAGATCTCAGATTTCATGAGGCCTTTCCTGTCCATGCATTCTGAAGGGAGTCCTTCCTGTTAACTTCCCTCTCAGTGTCGTATCTAGTTCCTTTATCACATATCACAATCCATAATTATTGTATTGATTTGGTTGCTTACGTATATCATGTCTGTCCCTCCCACTAGATTGGAAGATTGAAAGATTCTTGAAGTCAGAATGCTTACCCTTCTTAGTCACTATGACAGCCCCAACATTTAGAACAGTGCCTCACACATAGCAGAAATTTTGATAGACAATTGCTAAGTAGATAAAAACAGATGGTAAGAACGTATAAGAACATCTAGTCGTAATAGAAAAAGGAAAGAGATTGTTTTTGAGAAAAAATGCCAGGTTTCTTATGTTTCATTTTTATAGCTAAATGTTTTTAGTTAAAAAATACCCATTAATAAAATTCCTACAGGGGAAAAACAACTTTGTTATTGGAAGTCGGAAAACCTTCAGTACCTTATTTCTTCTTCCCATCGAAGTAATTACTTCTATAATGCATTTTTTGGATTTTTTAAATATTTTTTTAGAGACGGTGTCTAACTCACTCTGTCACCTAGGCTAAAGTGCCGATCTCGGCTCACTGCAAACTCTACCTCCCAGGCTCAAGCAATTCTCCTGCCTCAGCCTCCCAAGTAGCTGGGATTACAGACATGCACCACCATGCTTAGCTAATTTTTGTATTTTTAGTAGAGACAGCGTTTCACCATGTTGGCACTTTTTTGGATATGAGATTTATTAAGACTCCCACTATTGTAGAATGGAGTATAATGCACATTAATTTCCTTCAAAACTCACTCACCTCTTCTCTAACAAATTAAAAAGTTCTCTGGATTTTAGCTGTCTCCTGAATATAGGGACCACAGTGTTCATTCAAAGAGGCTTGCCTCTTGTTTCAAATTGGTCTCAATATCTCATCTCATGAGTTTGAGGCATCAGTTGGTCGCATATGAGCCTATCTCACCACACTTCAGCAAAACTCTTTACACAATACCTGTTGCAATAAAAGATGGTGTGTAAGTTTTCATTTTCTAACTCAAATAATCTAACTCCAGAAACTTATGGAGAACTGTTTTAAGCAAGATTAATCCTTTTTCCACTTTGGGCATGTGTAAGTGGGGAGGGTCACACCTGGAATGATTTGAAGCATTAGAGTTGTCTCCTGTTTTTCATAGTTGTTCCCTCCACACTTTCTCCAATAGATCTCATTTCATGCTTTTCTGGACACCATAGCAAATGCCCTGGGGATGCTGAAATGATTACCATATAGCCATTGTCTCCAAGCTCTCAGAATTTAAGAGGGAGGGCTATCTTTGTGTAATCTGGAAATGCAGCAGAAATGAATTACTTAATCATTTATAGGTTTTTCATATTCACATATCACTTATAAGAATATTACTCTTGGAAACAAGAAATGTAATAATGATAGCTACCCTTACTTGAGTTTCAGGCACTATACTAGGTATTTTACATATAAGAAGACAGGTGAGGAGAAGGCAAAAGAGAAAGGGGATTATTGAGTATCATACACAGGAATTTGCATATGATGTATCATGTATCCTCATAATAACTCTAGGAGATAAATGCTATTATTATTTCCACTTTGCATTTGATATTAAAGTGTAGAGATATTAAGTTACCAGCTCAACTCGGGGTCACATGAATTCACATGAATGATGGGAGCTTTTAGTCCAGATCTGTCTGACTCCGGGGACCATGCTTCTAAGCACTAAATCGTGCTATACTCCCCTGATGAGGAAACAGAACCTCAGAGATGTAAAATCCTCTGCCCCAGATCACAAAGCTCAGATTGCATAGAAATGATATCTGAATCCAAAGCCAATGTTAAATACATGACCCTTCCCCAAATCATGAGGAAGAGGAACATGTTTTGCAGTCACAGGCATACATGCAAGGCTGGATCTGGTCCAGGATTTGTCATGGGGCAGCAACATTTATTGAGGATATAATGTGTGTCAGAAACCCTAAGCACTTTATAGGATTAGCTGAGTTAGCCTTCACAACCTTTTGGGGCAGGTAATTCTTTTGCCCATTTTATGGATGAAGACACTGATGTGTAGGGAATTTAAGCCCCTGTTCAAAGCAACAGTGTTTATCTAGCCTCCTCTTCATTGTATTAGCCTTCAAATCATTTGTCCCAAATGGGATCATTTATATTGCAGGTGAAAAATTGAAATGGGAAGCACTACATTTCAAATAATAAAAGTACCCATAACAGTGCTAAACACAGGTAGAGATTAGCTTAATGTTTAGTGAATGAATTGAATTAAGCAAAGAATCAAAACAGGCAATCTTTCTCTTACAATTGACTGCAGGGGAGAAGGAACCACCCTTCAAATACCTGGGTTTGAAACATAAAATAAGCTGCCATTCAACAGACATAGAAAAATAATGAAAGTCTCGTCAACAACTTCTGGCTCTTTTTCTTGCCATCCCAGTCCTCACTGTGGTTTTCTTCCAGTCAAGTCCAAACTCATTCTGTCCAGACCCCTTCTGCCACATACCCCACTGGCATGCCCTAGATGCCCACCCTTCTGCCATCTTCCTTTCAAACGTATCCCTCCTGGAGTTGCTTGTAAACATGGTGACAATGAGGATATTTCAAAATAGCTTGCATTTTACTGAAATGCTTCCTCTATGACAGGTACTTTGCTAAGCTCTTCATTTTCATTACCAAAACAAACAAAAAAATCTTCTTTCATTCATGAGGAGATTAGAGAAGAAACAGTGGCCGGGTGCGGTGGCTCACAACTATAATCCCAGCACTTTGAGAGGCCGAGGCGGGTGGATTACCTGAGGTTAGGAATTCAAGACCAGCCTGGCTAACGTAGTGAAACCCCGTCTCCACTAAAAATACAAAAAAATTAGCTGGGCATACTGATGTGCACCTGTAATCCCAGCTACTCGGGAGACTGAGGCAGGAGAATCATTTGAGCCCGGGAGGCGGAGGTTGCAGTGAGCCGAGATCAGGCCATAGCACTCCAGCCTGAGCGACAAGAGTAAAACTCTGTCTCAAAAAAAAATGGGAAGGGAAGGGAAGGGAAGGGAAGGGAAGGGAAGGGAAGGGAAGGGAAGGGAAGGGGGGGAAGGGAAGGGAGGGGAAGGGAGGGGAGGGGAAGGGAAGGGAAGGGAGGGGAGCGGAGGGGAGGGGAGGGGAGGGGAGGGGAGGGAAGGGAAGGGAAGGGAAGGGAAGGGAAGGGAAGGGAAGGGAAGGGAAGGGAAGGGAAGGGAAGGGAGGAAGATTTTAAGTAACTTGTACAAGATCTAGCTAAGAAATATTAGAGCTCCTTTTGCCAAGGAGCTGACTTAATACACAGATTCACCATAGGTCTTAATGGTTGATAGTAGCTTCCTTCAACACTTCATTAATACATTAATTCAACAGAAGATCACAGGCCTCCTGTGGTGTGCCAGACACTGACTGGTGCTTTCACAGGTATTCTATGACTGAAAACTCACATTTGAATTGTATATCATGTTGATAACACACAACTATAAATAAGGAAACAATGGCTATATAATATAGTTTGTAGTGGTTCATATGTCATTTCTCCAAGGCAACAGAAACTGGAATAAAAGAAAAAATAGAATTCTAGAATTCTACCCCTCGACAGGCCAAGACCCATTAGCTAGTTTTCTGCATAGGCAGAAACACTTTCGGTTCTATTGTTTTTTTTTTTAATTGAACTTTTGATTTTGAGATAATTATAAATACACATGCAGTTATAAAAAACAATACAGAGAGAGTCTATGTATCCTTTACTCAATTTCCTCCAATGGCAACGTCTTGCAAAACTAGAATGTAACATTACAATCAGGACATTGACATTAATGTAGTCAAGATCCAGGACAGTTTCATCACTATGCAGATCCTTTACGGCACCATTTTGTAGTCCAAACCATTTCCTCCCATCCCCATCTCCTTCTTAAGCCCTGGAAATCACTAGTCTGTTCTCCATTTCTATAATTGTGTTATTTCAAAAATTTTACATAAATAAGATTATAAGGTATGTAACTTTTTGGAATTAGCTCTTATTCACTCAACATAATTCTCTGAAGATTGATCTAGGTTGTAGCTTATATCATTAGTATGTTCATATTATATTGCTTAGTAATGTTGCATAATATAGATATTGCACAATTTGTTTAACCATTCACCCATGGAAGGATATATCTGGGTATTTCCAGTTTTTGGCTATTACACATAAAGGAGTTATTTTCATGTCTGAACAGGATTTTGTATGACCATATGTCATCCTCTCTCTGAAATAAATGCCTAGGATCGTAATTGCTTGGTCATATGATAGTTGCATGTTTAGTGTTTTTTTTAAATTGTCAAACTGTTTTCTGGAGTTGCTATACCATTTTACATTTCCACCAGTAACATATGAATGATCCAGTTTATTCATAACTTCATCACTAACTGTATTAGTCTGTTTCATGCTGCTGATAAAGGCATTCCCGAGAATAGGAAGAAAAAGAGGTTAATTGAACTTACAGTTCCACATGGCTGGGGAGGCCTCAGAATCATGACAGGAGGCAAAAGGCAATTTTTCCATGGCAGGGCAAGAGAAAATAAAGAAGCAAAAGCGGAAACCCCTGATAAACCCATCAGATCTCATGAGACTTATTCACTATCACCAGAATAGTGTGGGAAAAACTGACCCCCATAATTCAATTACCTCCCCCTGGACTGAGATTTGGGTGGGGACACAGCCAAACCATATCATTCTTCTCCTGGCCCCTCCAAATCTCATGTTCTCACATTTCAAAACCAAACACGCCTACCCAACAGTAACCCAAAGTCTTAACTAATTTCAGCATTAACCCAAAAGTCCACAGTCAAAAGTCTCATCTGAAACAAGTTTCCCTTCCACCTATGAGACTGTAAAATCAAAAGCAAGGTAGTTACTTCCTAGATACAATGGGGGTACAGGAATTGGGCAAACACAGCCATTTAAAATGGGAGATATTGGTCAAAACAAAGGGGTTACAAGGCTCATGCAAGTTTGAGATACAGTGGGGCAGTAAAATTTTAAAGCTCTAAAATGATCTCATTTGACTCCAGGTCTCACATCCAGGTCATGCTGATGCAAGAGGTGGGTCCCGTGGTCTTGGGCAGCTCTGCCCTTGTGACTTTGCAGGGTGTAGCCTTCCTCCTGACCGCTTTCACAGGCTGGCATTGAGTGTCTGAGGCTTTTCCAGGATAATGGTGCAAGCTGTTGGTGGATCTACCATTCTGGGGTCTGGAGGACAGTGGCCCTCTTCTCACAGCTCCACTAGGTGGTGCCCCAGTAGGGACTCTCTGTGGGGGCTCCAACCCCACATTTCCCTTCTGTACTACCCTAGCAAAGGTTCTCCATGAGGGTCCCACCCCTACAGCAAACTTTTGCCTGGGCATCCAGGTGTTTCCATACACCTTCTGAAATCTAGGCGGAGGTTCCCAAACCTCAATTCTTGACTTCTGTGTATCCACAGGCTCAAAACCCTGTGGAAGCTGCCAAGCCTTGAAACCACAACCCAAGCTCTATGTTGGCCCCTTTCAGCCATGACTGGAGCAGCTGGGACACAAAGCACCAAGTCCCTAGGCTGAACACAACATGGGGACCCTGGACCCAGCCCATGAAATCACTTTTTCCTCCTGGGCCTCCAGGCCTGTGATGGTAGAGGCTGCCATGAAAGTCTCTGATATGGACTGGAGACATTTTCCCCACGGTCTTGGGGATTAACATTAAGCTCCTTGCTACAAATGCAAATTTCTGTAGCCAGCTTGAATTTCTCCTCAAAAAAAAAAAAATAGGTTTTTCTTTTCTACTGCATCATCAGGCTGCAAATTTTCTGAACTTTTATGCTGTTTCCCTCTTAAAATAGATTGATTTTAACAGCACCCAAGTCACCTTTTGAATAGTTTGCTACTTAGAAATTTCTTCCACCAGACACCCTAAATCATCTCTCTCAAGTTCAAAGTTCCACGAATCTCTAGGGCAGGGGAAAAATGCTGCTAGTCTCTTTGTTGAAACGTAACAAGAGTTACCTTAGCTCCAGTTCCCAATAAGTTTCCCATCTCCGTCGGAGACCACCTCAGCCTGGACCTTATTGTTCATATCACTATCAGCATTTTTGTCAAAGCCATTCAACAAGTCTCTAGGAGATTCCAAGCTTTTCCACATTTTCCTGTCTTCTTCTGAGCCCTCCAAACTGTTCCAACCTCTGCCTGTTACCGAGTTCCAAAGTTGCTTCCACATTTTCAGGTATCTTTTCAGCAATGCCCCACTCTACTGGTACCAATTTATTATATTAGTCTGTTCCACACTGCTGATAAAGACTAGGAAGTGAAAGAGGTTTAATTGGACTTACAGATCTACATGGCTGGGGAGGCCTCAGAATCATGGCGATAGGCAAAAGGCACTTTTTATCTGGTGGTGGAAAGAGAAAATGAGGAACAGGCAAAAGCAGAAACCCGTGATAAACCCATCAGATCTTGTGAGACTTATTCACGAGAATAGCACGGGAAAGACTGGCCCCCAAGATTCAATTACCTCCCCCTGGGTCCCTCCCACAACACATGGGAATTCTGGGAGATAAAATTCAGTTGAGATTTGGATGGGGACACAGCCAAACCATATCACTATTTTTTATTTTAGCTATTTTGGTAGGTGTGTAAAGATACCTCATTCTGGTTTTAATTTGCATTTCTCTGACAGCTAGTGATGTTGAACATTTTTCTACACATTTTTTTTCCATCTGTTTATCCTTTTTGGTGAAATGTTTTTTCATGTCTTTCATTCATTTCATAATTGGATTGTTTATTTTTCTTTACTGTTAAGTTTTGAGAGTTGTTTATATATATTCTACATAATAGACCTTTATAGGATATATGGTTTGCAAATATTTTCCTCAATTCTGTAGCTTGCCTTTTCATCCTCCGAACAGGATCTTTCACTGAGCAAAAGTTTTTAATTTTAATGAAGTAAAATTGATCAAATTTTCCTTTCTATGGATGATGCTTTTGGTATCAAGTCTAAAAACTCTTTGTGGAGCCCTAGATCCTGAAGTTTTTTCCTGTTTTGTTTTCTTTCGTTTTGTTTTTTATAAGTGCTTTATTGTTTTACATTTCACATTTAAGTCTGTGACCTCTTTTGAATTAATTTTTGTGCAAAGTCTGAGACTTAGATCCAGGTCTTTCTCTTTTTCCTTCTTTTCTCCTTCTCCTTTCTTCCAGTGAGTTTCTAATTGGTCTTGTACCATTTTTTGAAAGATGATCCTTCTTCCACAGAAGTACTTTTGCACCATTGTAAAAATCAATTGGGCATATTTGTGTGTATATACTTCTAGGTTCTCTATTCTGTTCCATTTATCTGTTTATACCTCTGCAAATACCTCACTGTCTTGTTTGTGGTAGCTATATAATGCCTTGAAATCAGATATGCAGATTCTTTTCCTCTTATCCTTCTTTTTTCAACATTGTTTCAGCTGTTCTAGTTCATGTCTTTTCAAATACATTTTAGAATAATCTTGTCAGTGTCTACAAAATATCTTGCAGGGATTTTGAGAGAAATTGTTCTATACTTGTATATCAATTTGAGGAGACCTGACATTTTACTATGTTGTCATCTACTCCATGAACACAAAATGCCTCTCCATATATTTATATCTTCTTTGATTTCCTTCATCAGCATGCATTCCTTCATCAGCATTTTATTTCCTTCATCACATTTTGCCATTAAAAGTAATGGCAAAAACCACAATTACTTTTGCACCAATCTAATAGCTTTTAGTATACAAGTCCTGCACATGTCTTAAATGTAACATAAATATTTCTCTTTTTGTATGAATGTTTGTAATAGTATTTTACTTTTTATTTTGGTGTCCATGTGTCAATTGCTAGTATATAGATATGAAGTTGGTCACTGTATGTTTACCTGTGTTCACCTCTGTATTTTTACCTGTATATTACCTTTGTATGTTTACCTTTGTACCCTGTAACTTTGCTGAGCTTGCTTATAAGTTCTAGAGATTGTTTTGTAGCTTTCCTCAGAATTTTTTACATGACAGTTATGTCATCTGCAAATGGGACAGTTTAACTTCTTTTTTTCTGATTTGTATGTCTTTTATTTTATTTTCTTGCCTCATTGCACCGACTAAAACTTATACAGCATTATGCTGCATGAGTGGTGAGTGTAAACATTCTTGCCTTGTTCTTGATCCTAGAGGAAAACTATTGTTTTTCACTATTAAACATAAGTTTAGGTTTTTCTCTAGGTGCTCTTTATCAGGTTGAGAAAGTTTCCCTCTATTCCTCTATTCCTTTTTCTGGGAGTTCTTATTATTGATGAGTGTGGAAATTTGTCAAGTTATTTTTCTGCAACAGTGTATACGATCCTGTGATTTTCCTCTGTAGACTGTTAGTATGGGGATTATTTGATTAATTTTTGAATACTGAACCAAGACTATATCTCTGGAAGGAAACTTTTTTTTTTTTTTTTTTTTTTTTTTTTGAGACAGTCTTGCTCTGTCACCAGGCTAGAGTACAGTAGCACAATCTTGACTCACTGCAACTTCCACCTCCGGGGTTCAAGCAATTCTCCTGCCTCAGCCTCCTGAGTAGCTGGGATTACAGGCGTGCACCACCACGCCTGGCTAATTTTTTGTATTTTAGTAGAGATGGGGTTTCACTACGTTGGCCAGGATGGCCTCAATCTCCTGACCTCGATATCCATCCACCTCGGCCTCCAAAAGCACTGGGATTACAGGCATAAGCCACTGCGCCCGGCCCCTGGAAGGAATCTTACTTGGTCATGGTATATAGTTTATTTTATATATTGCTGAATTGTCTGTAATATTTTGTTCACGATTTTTACATCTATAATCTTCAGGGATATCGGTCTGCTGTTTTCTTTTTTGCACAGTATTTGTCTGGTTTTAATACAATGGTAATAGTAGCTTCAGAAATTGAATTGAGAATGTTCCCTCCTCTTCTATTTTCTGGAAGACATTACGTAGAATTGATGTAACTTCTTTAAACATTTGGTAAAATTCTCCAGGAAAACTTTCTGGGAAGTTCTTTGGGCATGGGGAGTTTTAAATTACAAATTTAATTTCTTCAATAATTATAAGGCTATTCAAATTATTTATTTCATCTTGGGCAAGTTGTGGTTATTTGTATTTTGAGGAAGTGGTCCCTTTAGTCTAGGTTGTCATATTTACACAGAATTGGTCATACTGGTTTCTTGTTATCCTTTTGACATCTTCAGGTTATGTTGTGGCATCCCCTTTTTCATTCCTGATATTGGTAATTTCCTCCTCCTTTTTTGCTTTGTGACCCTTGATAGAGATTTGTCAATTTTATTGTTTCTTTTAAAGAATTAGCTTTTCGCTCCATTGATTTTTCTCTATTGCTTTTGTGTTTTCTCTTTAATTTCTTCTCTAATATTTATTTCCTCCCTTATTCTTGCTTCGAGTTTATTTCTCTCAGTTCATGAGGTGAGAGCTTAAATTCTTGATTTGAGGTTTTTTCTCCTTTCTAATGAATGAATTTATTGCTATAAAGTTCCCTCTCAGCACTGCTTTGGCTGCGTTACATGAAATTTTGACATGTTGTAAATTGTTTTCATTTGATTTAATGTTTTGTTTTGTTTTTTAAGGGCCTTCAGACTTTTTCTTTATTCCATGGATCATTTGATTGCTTAGTTTCCAAGTGTTTGAAGATTGTCTTGTTGTTCTTCTGCTATTGATTTTCAGGTTGATTCAATGGTGAATGGAGAACACACTGTAAGATTTTATGTCTTTCCAATTTGTTAACGTTTGTTTTATGGCCCAGGATATGACCTATCTTAGTATACGTCCTGCTTGCACTTGTCAGCTCTATTTTAAGGATATTAAAAACAAGCATCAACACTCAAGACTCCCTTGCGTGGTTCTTGGCTCTTGGCTTGTGGCAGGTTATGCCTTCTTCTGGGCCCAACTGGTTGAGAGCTTGCCTTCCATCTGCATTGTTTGTGTCTCAAGAGCCAACATTTTTTCAGTCTGTTGTTTTTCTGCAATTTTGTTTTACTCTGAGTCAGCCTACAACCTCACTGAGCTGCCTATCGGCACTGTCTCGGGTATCTGCCTAAGCATCTATTATTGTTTAGACAATTCCATTTACAAAGTCACATAGACTTTAAGTACTCTGCTCCAAGCCTATTATTCTCCATAATTTCTGATATTTTTGTTCATGATTTGCACTCTTTTTACTCCTTTATCACTATTCAGTGATAGTGAACACCAATGTAATCTCCACCCAGGTCACAAAATAAAATATTGCCAGCACCCCCGCCATGCTCCTCCTTTTCAAAGATATCTATTATCCTAACCTCTAAAAGCAAAAGTGTAATTTTGAACATTGTACAAATGAAATCATATGTTTGTTTTCTTTCTGATTCCTTTCACTATCATTTGTGAAAATCATACATATCATATGTAGCTGTGGTCTGTTCATTTTTATTGTAATAGTATTTCATTGTAAGAAAAAAACTCATATATTTATGTGTTATTTTGCTGATGGGCATTTGGGTTGTATCCAGTCTGGAGCTATAATGAATAAGGCTGCTATGAACATTCTTATACAGGTCTCTTGGTACACATATACACATATTTCTGTCAGGAATATATTTAGGAATAGGAGTTTTCAGGTAACAGGTGATACTTATCTGCAACCTAAGTTGTTACACTATTTTCCAAAGTCATTGTACCAATTAATATTCCTACCAGTTGGGTACGAAGTTCCCATTGCTTTACAATTCCACCATTCTTTATGTATTCTAGCTCAAGCGTTTTTTGTATACCTAAATTGCAAATATCTTCTCCCATCTGTGGCTAGGCATTTCATCATATTTCTTGTGTATAAAAGTAGTTAATCCTAATGTATTCCAATTTATCATACTTTTTTATTGCTGTATCTTTTTATGACCTAGTTAAGAAAATTTTAACTCTTCAAATATCATAAAGAAGTGAACCTATATAGTGTTCTGAAAGCTTCATTGTTTTAACTTTTCTATTTATTTCACCCATTCACCTGAACGTTTTTTATATGGTGCAAGGTAACAGTAGGTTTTTTTTAAGTGAATATTCAGCTGAATTAGCATGTGTATTTTAAAAAGCCACTTCCTGCTGTTCTGAATGTCAGCTTTGTCATGCACTAAGTACCTGTATGTGCATGGGATAGTTCCTGGGAACTGGAGTGCATTTCATTGCTTTGTTTGTATGATCTTGTACCATACTACATACAATAACTGTAGCTTTATAGCAAGTCTTCATATCCCTTAGAATAAGTGTTGTTTTTTTTTAACATCTTTCTTCTTTTTTATGTTGCTATAAAAAGCAATCAGCTTATTTCAGCAGTAATCTTCTTGAGATACTGGGGGAATTGAATTAAATCTATAGATTTGGGAAGAATTGACTTCTTTGAATTATTGCCCACCAATCAATGAAGTTGGTATATCTCCCAGTATTCAAAGACTCTTTAATTTCTCTCAACAATATTTTATAGTTTTCTGTGTAGAAGCCTGCATATCTTTTATTAGAGTCTAGATTTATTTGTATTTTATGCTATTATAATGGTATCTTTGTTTAAATTTTATTTCCTAATCTTTGTTAATATAATATAGAATTTTTATGAAATTTTGTCTATTGATTTATCATATCCAGCAACTTCGAGAAACTCACTTATTAATTTTGACAATTTACCTGTTTATTATTCAGATTATATAAAATCATATCATCTGTGCTAATAAGTTTTACTAATTTTTGCAACTGAAAAAAATTTATTTCTTACTTTATTGCATTACTACCTGTAAATAGTAAACAGCAGTGATAAAAGTAGGTATCCTTGTCCCATTTCTGATCTAAGAGTCTCTTAGTCTATTTTACATTCCTATAACATAATACCTGAGGCTGGGTAGTTTATAAAGAAAATAGATTTGTCTGTTTATTTATTTATCCCATGATTTTGTAGGCTGGGAATTTCAAGAGTATAGCCCCGCATCTGGTCTGCTTTTAGTGGAGGGCACATGCTGGGTCAAAACATAGTAGAGACGCAGAAAAATGAACAGGCCTGTGCAAAGAGATCACATGGTGAGAAAAGAAGCAAAAAAAAAAAAAAAAAAGAGTCTGGGAAGCTGAACTCACTTTTGTAACAATCCACTCTCAAGGTAACTAATCTAGTCCCACAAGAGTGAGAACTCACTCACTCCCAAAGGAGGGCATTAACCTATTGATGATGGATCCACCTGCATGATTCAAACACCTTTCACTAGGCCCCACTTCTCAATACCACCACATTGGGGATCAAATTTCAACATGAGTTTTGTCAGGGACAAACCATATTCAAACTGTAGCAGAGAGGAAAAGCTTTCAACATTTTTTTGGGGAAGGGGGACGGAGAGAGGCCTTCTCAGGAACCAATGCTGCTTACACCTTGATCTTGGACTTTCAGCCACCAGAACTGTGAGAAAATAAATTTCTTTCATTTAAACCACCCAGTCTGGGGTATTTTATTTTGGGGCCTGTTGTATTATATTCAATGTTATTCAGGTGAAGCATCCTCTAATTTCCACTGTGCTTTTTTATTTATTTTTTGAATATATTTTATTTAGAGGTGAAATTCATAATTTTATATGGGAACTTTAATCATTAATTTTTTGTTATTGATATCTAGTTTAATTGTAGTGGGGTCAGAGAACACACTTTGTATGATTTCCTTTCTTTAAAACTTCTTGAGACTTCTACGGCTTAGCACCTGGTCCAAGTATATAACTATTTCGTGTTTATTTGAAAACAAGGTATTTTTTGCAGTTGTTGAATAAATATTTTAAATTCGTCAGTTAGATTAACTTTGTTAATCATGACATTCAAATACTCCATATATTAACTAATTTTTGACTATTTCTTTCGGGATTTTTATTTAATTAATCTTATACTTCCAGTTTTCTGCCAAAATTCTCAATTTTGTATTTTTTTCTTAAACATATTATGTTTAGTTATTTGAAAGTCTGCGTCTAACAACTACATTATCTGACTCCCCGGTGGGAATCTATTTTCTGTTGCTTCTCTTGATATTTTGGAATTTTATTTCATGTTTTTCTGTTTCCTCATATGACTGATTATTTTCTATTAAAAATCAGATGCTATGGACTGAAATTTTGTGTGCCCCCAACATTTATATGTTGAAAACCTAACCCCCAAGCTGATAGTATTAGAAGGTAGGGCTTTTGAGGAGGTGATTAGGTAATGAGGTCTCCACCTTCATGAATGGGATTAGTAACCTTATAAAAGAGACCCAAAGAGCTGCCTAGTGGCCATCTATGGCATAGGAATTGGGTGTTGACCAGACAGCAAATCTGTGAGCATCTTGATCTTGGACTTCATAGTATCCAAAATTGCAAGAAATATACCCTTGCTGTTTATAAGCCACCTAATCTATGGTAATTTGTTATAATAGCGTGAAGGGACTAAGCAAGATACTGCATATAAAAATTATACAAATAATGTGAGGCCTATGATAATTTTATCTTTTTCCAGGCAATATTTGTGTTTATTTCAGCAGGCAGCTAGGGCACTAACAATCTGGGCCGCTTTAGTCTAAATTAAGTGGCTTTTATCCCTTTCAGGACCTGTATACTTCTGGTTTACCTAAGGGTGGGTTTCCAGGGCTTTCACTCATTTGCATGGCTGAGACTGTAATGTTTGTCCTCTTCATCCCATTAAGCTATCAAAAGGGTTGCTTAGCTTCTGGAATCAGCAGACAACTATGGAGAAAAAGTGGCCTCAATGCCAGCCCAATTATTTGGTTTTCCTAGATCTTGACCTCGGTTTTTTTGTTTGTTTGTTTGTTGTTTGTTTTGGTTAGTTTTTGTTTTTGTTTTTGTTTTGATAGAGTCTTGTTCTGTCATCCAGGCTGGAGTGCAGTGGCATGATCTTGGCTCACTGCAACCTCCGCCTCCTGGACTCAAGCGATTCACGTGCCTAAGCCTGCTGAGTAGCTGGGATTACAGGCGTACACCACCATGCCTAGCTAATTTTTGTATTTTTAGTATGGACAGGTTTCACCTTGTTGGCCAGGCTGGTTTCGAACTCCGAAACTGAAGTGATCCACCCTCTTTGGCCTCCCAAAGTGCTGGGATTACAGGCATGAGCCACTGCGCCCAGCCTCTCATAATTCCTCATGATTTATTGCTTATTAGCTCTCCAAGGATTAAAAGCAAATTTTTTAATAAAAATATTTTGTTATTCCCAATCTGTTCAGTTACTCTCAGTAAGAGGATTGATACAAATTACCGGAATTAGTTTGTACTTTTTAACCAAAGCCTTATGTCTTTTCTTCAGTTACTTAGCTATTGTCTTTTCAAATATTATCTTTTGGCAATTTATTCTATTTTGTTATTGGGATTTCCAGGAACACCTGTATGAGCTTGCTTATCAATAATGTCTCTTATTTCATCCTTTCCATTTCTTGATGTCCTCTTGCTGCATTCTGTATGAGTTTTTCTGTACTATCTCCTAATTCACCAATTATATATTTGGGTCCTATATTTATTCCTTCCTACTTTGAAGGGTGGTCTCCAGAGTTTGCGGAAAGGGGAAAATGGGGAGTTGCTGTTCAGTGGGTATAAAGTTTTAGTTACTCAAGGTGAATAAGTAAGTTCTAGAAATCTGTTGTGCAATATCATGACTGTATTGAACAGTATTGCATTATACACTTAAAAATTTGTCAAAAAGATACATATGTTAAATGTTCTTACCACAGTTTTTAAAACTACTGAAGAAATTATAGTATTTTTAAAAGAAAAACATTCTACTTGTTATATTAAGTGTTTCTTTGTATGTTAGTTGAATTTGGTGTCTTTCTTTCATATAGTTTTCTTCAAATCTTTGATGTATTCATTTTCTATTGCTGTGTAACAAACTACCACAAATTTAGTGACTTAAAACAAAACCCATATTATATAATTACATTATAGATATAATTATATCTTTGGGTCCTATATTTATTCCTTCTATTAATACTTTGAAATTTTTGCTAATCACATTTTTTCTCTTTCAGAATTTCTTTTGGGCTATTAAAAAATATCCTTCTGTAAGTCATATTGCTAATAGGTGTCCTTGATATAATGTGATGAAAGTGGCACTTTACCCCTGTGGTTTTCTTCCTCAAAACATATTACCCCTTGGTCTAATTACACACAAAAATATCACACAAATTCCAACTGGGGGATGGTCTACAAAATAGTTGACAAGTATCCCTCAAAACTGTCAAGGTCAGATCAACAATGGAAAGTCTGAAAAACCACAAAAAGGAGACTAGGAAAGCATAAATAATAAGATAGGATTCTGAAACAGAAAAAGAACGTTAGGGAAAACCTAGGAAATCTGAATAAGTATGGTCTTTAGATAATAATGATTACATGTTGGTTTATTAATTGTAACAAAGGCACTAATATGGTTTGGCTGTGTTTCCCCTCAAATCTTGAATTGAAGCTCCCTTAATTCCCACATGTCATGGGAGGAATCCAATGGGAGGTAATTAAATTATGGGGGCGGGTCTTTCCCCTGCTGTTCTCGTGATAGAGAATAAGTCTCACAAGATCTGATGGTTTTATAAAGAGGAGTTCCCTTACACAAGCTCTCTCTTGCCTGCCACCATGTAAGGTGTGACTTGGCTTTTCCTTTGCCTTCCAGTGTGATTGTGAGGCCTCCCCAGCCATGTGGAAGTGTGAGTCCATTAAACCTCTTTTTCTTTACCCAGTCTTGGGTATGTCTTTATTAGCAGTGTGAGACTAGGCTAATTCAGGTACAATACTAAGGTAAGATGTTGACTTTTTAAAACTGGGTTTGGGATATAGGGGAAATATTTGTACTATTATTCAAATATTTCCAGAAATCTAAAACTCTTCTAAAATAAAAAACTTGTTTTAAAAAGACAACTCCCTCCAAAAATCTTCCTGTTCTTGAATCATCTCCACCTGTTTTTATTTTATAATTTCTGTTCTTTCCTCATGGATACTACATTTTCTTATATTCTTTTGGGGATTTAATCCACATGGTGTAAAGTCTACTTTAGAATATGGCTCTAAAACTTACAGTTCCTCAGTAATAAATTCTCCTGTTTGTTGAGTTGTGTACAAAATCTTTTCTGATAATTATTTTGACCACATACTTTGTAATTTTTCTTTTCAGATTCACCTTGAGTAGAAGTTTCTTACAGTTTCTCTTCCCAATCTCATGAGGCTTAGCTTTTTGAATTTGGCAGATTTACATTGCTACCCCCTAGAGCATTGGATACTCCAATTCAGAACCAGGTTTCATTTTGGCACCACGGGTCTCTTCCTTGTTGGAGCATTCAGAGATGGAGTTTCTGAGAGATAAGTTGGTTGACTTAGACCCCAGTTTCATGGGTCACCCAACAGGAGCTGTAGCCTTAGGTAGAGTGATATAAATCCTACCTGTGGTGGCCTTGCAAGGAGGGACTCAAGGGAATAAATACACAGCATATGGAACCTGTCGTACACCAACTCATGTACCTTTGTCCTTACTGAACAATTCTGTGTAGGTTTTGGCCTGTTTCAGGCTGGCAGTGCCTCAACTCACGTGTCTGCTGCTCTTCCCTCTTTTATACTCCACCCTCCTCTTTCTGCCAGGTCTTCTCTGATGCCTGTGGCACTCTGCGCAGCACTCGTTCATTAGTGACAAATAAATGTGGGCAATCAATAGCCCTTGGGGACTGGAGACAATGGTGAATTGCTTCTCCCTTTTACCCTTCTGGTGGGCAATGCTGAGGCATAGTCTGTTTTCTTCTTAGAACCATTGAGCTGCTGAGATTTAATACCTGATGTTCACTGCAATAGCCGACTTGATAATAGATCCTTATATTGATTTTTTTGCTTCCCTTATCTGACTCACCCCAGTCCTTCACTCCTGTTTCCTATTATCACTTCTAAAACTACCTGAACACGAACCCTATTCTTGGACTCTGCCTGCGGGGAAATCCAGGATGAAAAATATCCTGTCCTCATTGAAACCAACAAAATGTCAGAAGGCAACAGTGACCAGTGATGGTATCTGTAGTAGTCAACCACTTCACCCAAAGAGCAGAGCAGGGGCAGGTTAAGAGTCAATCTTGAAGGACAAATGGCAAACACTAAAACACCTTCAAAAAGTTTATTACCTCCTCAACCTTAGGACTAAATAAATAAATTTACTCAGCATGGCATGCTCTTCTGGGCAAAATGCTTGTATAAATCATACCAATTTTCTCATTTACTGACATACTGCTATAAGGAAGTGATACACCCACCTCATTTATGTAGAAAGAGTTTTACACAAAAAAGTTGCTTGAATTTGGAATATGTAGGTTATGGCATAGAGTCAAGGCAGCACAAGGTCACCACTTGGTAATAATATCATCCAGTACTCTAAAGCATTGATAAGGAGATTCGTAAGGTGTTCTTTAGCAATTCTCCTAATTCTAAGTCAGAGCATCAATGTCTACTAATGAAATAGAAACACTCTTTCCATGGGGCGATGTGAGTAGTCATTATTGGAATGCACTCAAATTTTTTGGAAAGAATGTGCTTCCTAACTGAGGGCACCACTAACAGTGTTATATCACTCAGCAGGAAGCCTCACCATGCAGTGGTAGAGGAATAGAGGTTTTGGAGCAGAGTTGCAGGTATGTGTGTCAAAGGGTTGGTTGGGGAGAGAAGTATAGACTGTATTCTCCAAAATTATGTGCTAACGTGAACAGAGATGCAACAAGGAGAAATGCAAAATGGAATATGACCCTTGGTTTCAGCTCTCCAGTGGCAAAATCTAAACAGAGTCTTTGTTCAATACTTGGCACATCATTCCCTAGGCTGCAATGGTCCATTTTGAGAAGACATATGACACTCTCAGGGAAACAGGACTTGGAAGAAGTAGAAGGACCAGCCCGTCGAGGAGAAACAGAGTGATGGTGTGTTCTTTACTCGGGCAAGGCTACTCTGTGCACACCAGGATGCCTCTAACAAACAAAGGTCCTTTGGAAAAAGAAAGAACAGCTCCTGGCTGTTCTTGGTCATGAGAAGACTCTTTTATGTGCAAGGGAGTTGTAAGAAATTGGCTCCTATCAAATGTCAGATGATTGTGTTCGTTTGATTTCATGTAATGGCAAAATTTTGTAAGAAGTCAAATAAGTCTGAAGAACAATATGCTAACTGGGAGCCAGAAGACCTGAGATTGAACCTCAGCTCTAATAATAATATCAGCTCTGCTCATAATCACATAATTGCACATGAGCAGAGCAGCTCCACAAGATAGCTGCTGTTCTTAGCCTCATTTCACAGGTCTGTAAATGGAGGCACAAAGAGATGGAATAACATTTCTAAGGTCACAAAGCTGGTGGTAAGTGTCAGACTTGAGACCCAAGCCTGTCAGGAATTTAATGATTATGCTTTGCTAGTCCTCAAAAAACTCACTTATTCCAATTGAGTACCCATTTCCAAATATTTTAAACATACCTAATAATACAGGATTTAGTAGAAAAGCAAATGATTTTTTTTTCAACAAGCATTTGCTTGTTGTTGATCCCATTTGTTCTGTTTCTCAGAGATTGACTAATACAGTATCTTTAAAGGCAATTACTCTGATTTTTAAAATTATTCGTTACAAAAGTAGCATTTTAAAAACATTTTCGAAAGTTAAAAAGAGAAAATATTGGTAATCTCACTATTCAAATCCAACTATTGTTCAAATTATGTTGCATTCCTTTCCAGCATTTCCCTACACGGACCATTGTTGCTGTTTTCCAAATATTAAATTATACTGTATATAATTTTATATCATCTTTTTTGACATTAAATCATAAATATTTCCCATTGTTTAGTCTTCATCACCATAATTTTTAATACCAGCATGAGAGCCTTTGTGATATAATTGACTTAAATATCCCATGCATGTTGCAAATCTAATTGGTTTCTATTTTTCATTATTACAACAATAAACATCTGCTTGCATAAAGCATTTTACATATTTAAAATTATTTCCTTAGGATATATCATCAAAGTAGAATAATTGCATCAAAGGGTACAAATTTACTTAAGCAACTTGCTACAAACTTTCTTTAGAAAGGTCCTTCCAATTTATATTCCCCGCAGGAGAATATGAAAGTATCCATCACATACACACTGACCAGCATTAAGAATCTAGAGCTATTTTTTGAATTCTGTGATTAACTGAGACAATGTAAATTATTTTAACTGGCATTTCTTCCATTGCTAGGGGTGTCTACTCTGAGCTCTCCATTGTCATTAACCTATCATACCCACTAGCACATGAACCACAATCAGTTACCTATCATAGCTTCACGATATGTGGGGCTGGTCCTAACAATATGTTTTTTCCTCAGAAATGTTTGTTTATTCTGCTCATGTTTCTAAGTGAATTTTGGAATGATGGGAATCATGTTGTCAAGTTTCTTAACAAAACTTCCCTTTGGGATTTTGATGAGGTCTGTATTAAGTAAACCAGGTCCTCCCAATTACACCCAGAAAACCCTTGAAGTCACCCAACCACGTGCATTAGCATCTCACTTCAGGAAGCCTCAGGAAGCCCCACAGTCTCCACTTCTAGCATCCCTGCTGTATCTTGAGGTTTTCTGCCCTAAGCAACAAAATGTCTAACAATGAAGTAGCCTGATACGGTTTGGCTGTGTCCCTACCCAAATCTCATTTTGAATTGTAGCTCCCATAATTCCCACATGTTATGGGAGAAACCCCATGGGAGGTAGCTGAATCATGGGGGTGGGGGAGGGCTTTCCCGTGCTGTTGTCCTGATAGTGAATAAGTCTCACAAGATCTGATGGTTTTATAAAGGGAAGTTCCCCTGCACATGCTCTCTTGTCTGCTGCCATGTAAGATGTGACTTTGCTTCTCCTTCACCTTCCACCATAATTGTGAGGCCTTCCCAGTCATGTGGAACTGTGAGTCCATTAAACCTCTTTCCTTCGTAAATTACCCAGTCCCAGGTATGTCTTTATTAGCAGCATGGGAACACACTAATACATAGCCTAAACCGTGAGCAAGGATTTATACCCTCACCAATAGAAAACCCTGAGGCAGGACTTTCCTAGGTTTAGCCCTCACTACTGCACAATGTCTCCAAGGCTTTGCGTTTTCCCGTTTGGTCCATCCTCAGTTGATCAGCCGGGATAGCTACTTCAGACCCAGGTCATGCCATCATGATATCCAGTCAGAATTTCCAAAGTCACAGGGGGAGTTTCTTTTTCAAGATTTTGTTTTGTTTTTGATTAAGGGGGAAGGCCCTTCCTGGAAGTTCTCCCACAGACTTCTCATAGATTTCATTGACCAGGTTGGCATCATCTGACCATGCCTTCTCCAATCAGTGGTGCGGGGAAAGAATTGCCATTGGTTCTGGAAAATCCAGTCACATGATGGGGCTGGACATGACTTCCTTCATTTAGCATGAAGAGGGTGAGCATCAGAATAAAATCGGAGAAAGAAGGATGCAGGATGGAGGGTATTGACAGCTGAGTAACAATGGCTACTACACCAGTATTTTCTCAAATTGCATTTTGGGAAACACAAATTATAGAGTTAATCCTTGCTCTGGGTGTCTAGTTATTTGCAGTGCTGAATCTTATGCTATTTGGGGACACTCTTTCTTTAAAAAAAAAAAAATGAATAGGAAAATATCTCATACAAAATTATGTGGAAGAACATTCCTTTAAAAGGAGAAAAATGCAGCAAATTATGTATTTTTAGAGTCTGGCAAATTACCACAAATATCGCAAACTCTAGAAAAAGAACGTAATATTTATCTGCCCTGCTTACCTATACTTTTATAACCAAGAATTCTGAAGAATAGACCAAATTAGGGTATATAAAAAAGTAATTAAGGCACATTATTGAATTACATAATTAAGTATAATCAAATTACTGTTGTGTTACATACACGGACTTATTGATGAACATGTCTATGACTTTTCTCACTGTAACACTTGTGAGTTTAGAATGCTTCACTTCATTAATGGCAATTCTGAATGCTGTTGTATCCAAAATGTCCGCTTTGTCAGGGCAAGACATATCAGATCTGTGCATGCTGTGTACGGCCTGTGACTTCTCATGGAGATGTATTTACTGTTTGGTACTGTTGTAGCTTTCTATTGCTGTGTAGCAAATCACCACAAACTGAGTGGCTAAAAACACACAAATTTATTACCTCACAATTTATGCAGGTCTGAAGTGCAGGCACAGCATAGCTGGATTCTCTGCTCAGGGTTTCATCAAGCAGAAATCAATGTGAGTTACAGCTCTTATTTGGGATTCAGGGTCCTCCTGCAAGCTCTCTGGTTTCACTGGTTGTTGATATGATTCATTTCCTTGCAGCTATAGGACTGAGGTGTCCATTTTCCTACTAGGCTAAGCTACTAGCCACTAGCCTGAGACCACTAGCAGCATCTAGAGGCTTACTTACCACGTGACCCCAGGAGGAAGTTTACAACATCAATGTTTGCTTTTTTCCCCCACTGCAAACCAGCTAGCAGTATGTCTCTATGTCTTTTTCTTCTGCAACCAGCCAATCTCTCAGCTTTAAAAAGGTCCATATGAGGGGGCGGAGCAAGATGGCCGAATAGGAACAGCTCCAGTCTCCAACTCCCAGCGCGAGCGACACAGAAGACCAGTGATTTCTGCATTTTCAACTGAGGTACTGGGGTCATCTCACTAGGGAGTGCTGGACAATCGGTGCTGGTCAGCTGCTGCAGCCTAACCAGCGAGAGCTGAAGCAGGGCGAGGCATCGCCTCACCTGGAAGCGCAAGGGGGAAGGGGATCCGTTTTCCTAGCCAGGGGAACTGAGACGCACAACACCTGGAAAATCGGGTAACTCCCACCCCAATACTGCGCTGTAAGCATACAGGCACACCAGGAGAATATATCCCACACCTGGCCGGGAGGGTCCCACGCCCACGAAGCCTCCCTCACTGCTAACACAGCAGTCTGCCGCGATCTATCCGCAAGGCAGCAGCGAGGCTGGGGGAGGGGCGCCCGCCATTCCTGAGGCTTAAGTAGGTAAACAAAGCCGCTGGGAAGCTCGAACTGGGTGGAGCTCACAGCAGCTCAAGGAAGCCTGCCTGTCTCTGTAGTCTCCACCTCTGGGGACAGCGCACAGCTGAAGACCAACAGGGGAAGTAGCGGGAGCCGGTGCAGACACGAACGACTCTGTCTGACAGCTTTGGGGAGAGCCGTGGATCTCCCAACGCGGAGGTTGAGATCTGAGAACAGACAGACTGCCTGCTCAGGTGTGTCCCTGACCCCTGAGTAGCCTAGCTGGGAGAAATCCCCCACCAGGGGCAGTCTGACACCCCACACCTCACAGGGTGGAGTACACCCCTGAGAGGAAACTTCCAAAGGAAGAATCAGACAGGTACACTCGCTGTTCAGCAATATTGTATCTTCGGCAACCTCTGCTGCTGATACCCAGGCAAACAGGGTCTGGAGTGGACCTCAAGCAATCTCCAACAGACCAACAGACAGTCCTTCTGACTGTCAGAAGGAAAACTATCAAACAGGAAGGACACCTATACCAAAACCCCATCAGTACGTCACCACCATCAAAGACCAGAGACAGATAAAACCACAAAGATGGGGAAGAAGCAGGGCAGAAAAGCTGGAAATTCAAAAAATAAGAGCGCATCTCCCCCTGCAAAGGAGCGCAGCCCATCGCCAGCAACGGATCAAAGCTGGTCAGAGAATGACTTGGACGAGAGGAGAGAAGAAGGCTTCAGTCCATCAAACTTATCAGAGCTAAAGGAGGAATTACGTACCCAGCGCAAAGAAACTAAAAATCTTGAAAAAAGAGTGGAAGAATTGACAGCTAGACTAATTAATGCAGAGAAGATCATAAACGAAATGACAGAGATGAAAACCATGACACGAGAAATACGTGACAAATGCACAAGCTTCAGTAACCGACTCGATCAACTGGAAGAAAGAGTATCAGCGATTGTAGATCAAATGAATGAAATGAAGCGAGAAGAGAAACCAAAAGAAAAAAGAAGAAAAAGAAATGAGCAAAGCCTGCAAGAAGTATGGGATTACGTAAAAAGACCAAATCTACGTCTGATTGGGGTGCCTGAAAGTGAGGGGGAAAATGGAACCAAGTTGGAAAACACTCTTCAGGATATCATCCAGGAGAACTTCCCCAACCTAGTAGGGCAGGACAACATTCAAATTCAGGAAATACAGAGAACGCCACAAAGATACTCCTCCAGAAGAGCAACTCCAAGACACATAATTGCCAGATTCACCAAAGTTGAAATGAAGGAAAAAATCTTAAGGGCAGCCAGAGAGAAAGGTCGGGTTACCCACAAAGGGAAGCCCATCAGACTAACAGCAGATCTCTCGGCAGAAACTCTACAAGCCAGAAGAGAGTGGGGGCCAATATTCAACGTTCTTAAAGAAAAGAATTTTAAACCCAGAATTTCATATCCAGCCAAACTAAGTTTCATAAGTGAAGGAGAAATAAAATCCTTTACAGATAAGCAAATGCTTAGAGATTTTGTCACCACCAGGCCTGCCTTACAAGAGACCCTGAAGGAAGCCCTAAACATGGAAAGGAACAACCGGTACCAGCCATTGCAAAAACATGCCAAAATGTAAAGACCATCGAGGCTAGGAAGAAACTGCATCAACTAACGAGCAAAATAACCAGTTAATATAATGGCAGGATCAAGTTCACACATAACAATATTAACCTTAAATGTTAATGGACTAAATGCTCCAATTAAAAGACACAGACTGGCAAACTGGATAAAGAGTCAAGACCCATCAGTCTGCTGTATTCAGGAGACCCATCTCACATGCAGAGACATACATAGGCTCAAAATAAAGGGATGGAGGAAGATCTACCAAGCAAATGGAGAACAAAAAAAAGCAGGGGTTGCAATCCTTGTCTCTGATAAAACAGACTTTAAACCATCAAAGATCAAAAGAGACAAAGAAGGCCATTACATAATGGTAAAGGGATCAATTCAACAGGAAGAGCTAACTCTCCTAAATATATATGCACCCAATACAGGAGCACCCAGATTCATAAAGCAAGTCCTTAGAGACTTACAAAGAGACTTAGACTCCCATACAATAATAATGGGAGACTTCAACACTCCGCTGTCAACATTAGACAGATCAACGAGACAGAAAGTTAACAAGGATATCCAGGAATTGAACTCATCTCTGCACCAAGCGGACCTAATAGACATCTATAGAACTCTCCACCCCAAATCAACAGAATATACATTCTTCTCAGCACCACATCGCACTTATTCCAAAATTGACCACATAATTGGAAGTAAAGCACTCCTCAGCAAATGTAAAAGAACAGAAATTATAACAAACTGTCTCTCAGACCACAGTGCAATCAAACTAGAACTCAGGAATAAGAAACTCAATCAAAACCGCTCAACTACATGGAAACTGAACAACCTGCTCCTGAATGACTACTGGGTACATAACGAAATGAAAGCGGAAATAAAGATGTTCTTTGAAACCAATGAGAACAAAGATACAACATACCAGAATCTCTGGGACACATTTAAAGCAGTGTGTAGAGGGAAATTTATAGCACTAAATGCCCACAAGAGAAAGCTGGAAAGATCTAAAATTGACACTCTAACATCACAATTAAAAGAACTAGACAGGCAAGAGCAAACACATTCAAAAGCTAGCAGAAGGCAAGAAATAACTAAGATCAGAGCCGAACTGAAGGAGATAGAGACACAAAAAACCCTCCAAAAAATCAATGAATCCAGGAGTTGGTTTTTTGAAAAGATCAACAAAATTGACAGACCGCTAGCAAGACTAATAAAGAAGAAAAGAGAGAGGAATCCAATAGATGCAATAAAAAATGATAAAGGGGATATCACCACTGACCCCACAGAAATACAAACTACCATCAGAGAATACTATAAACGCCTCTACACAAATCAACTAGAAAATCTAGAAGAAATGGATAATTTCCTGGACACTTACACTCTCCCAAGGCTAAACCAGGAAGAAGTTGAATCCCTGAATAGACCAATAGCAGGCTCTGAAATTGAGGCAACAATTAATAGCCTACCCACCAAAAAAAGTCCAGGACCAGATGGATTCACAGCTGAATTCTACCAGAGGTACAAGGAGGAGCTGGTACCATTCCTTCTGAAACTATTCCAATCAATAGAAAAAGAGGGAATCCTCCCTAACTCATTTTATGAGACCAACATCATCCTGATACCAAAGCCTGGCAGAGACACAACAAAAAAAGAGAATTTTAGACCAATATCTCTGATGAACATTGATGCAAAAATTCTCAATAAAATACTGGCAAACTGGATTCAGCAGCACATCAAAAAGCTTATCCACCATGATCAAGTGGGCTTCATCCCTGGGATGCAAGGCTGGTTCAACATTCGCAAATCAATAAACGTAATCCAGCATATAAACAGAACCAAAGACAAGAACCACATGATTGTCTCAATAGATGCAGAAAAGGCTTTTGACAAAATTCAGCCCTTCATGCTAAAAACGCTCAATAAATTCGGTATTGATGGAACGTACCTCAAAATAATAAGAGCTATTTATGACAAACCCACAGCTAATATCATACTGAATGGGCAAAAACTGGAAAAATTCCCTTTGAAAACTGGCACAAGACAGGGATGCCCTCTCTCACCACTCCTATTCAACATAGTGTTGGAAGTTCTGGCTAGGGCAATCAGGCAAGAGAAAGAAATCAAGGGTATCCAGTTAGGAAAAGAAGAAGTCAAATTGTCCCTGTTTGCAGATGACATGATTGTATATTTAGAAAACCCCATCGTCTCAGCCCAAAATCTCCTTAAGCTGATAAGCAACTTCAGCAAAGTCTCAGGATACAAAATTAATGTGCAAAAATCACAAGCATTCTTATACACCAGTAACAGACAAGCAGAGAGCCAAATCAGGAATGAACTTCCATTCACAATTGCTTCAAAGAGAATAAAATACCTAGGAATCCAGCTTACAAGGGATGTAAAGGACCTCTTCAAGGAGAACTACAAACCACTGCTCAGTGAAATAAAAGAGGACACAAACAAATGGAAGAACATACCATGCTCATGGATAGGAAGAATCAATATCGTGAAAATGGCCATACTGCCCAAGGTTATTTATAGATTCAATGCCATCCCCATCAAGCTACCAATGAGTTTCTTCACAGAATTGGAAAAAACTGCTTTAAAGTTCATATGGAACCAAAAAAGAGCCCGCATTGCCAAGACAATCCTAAGTCAAAAGGACAAAGCTGGAGGCGTCACGCTACCTGACTTCAAACTATACTACAAGGCTACAGTAACCAAAACAGCATGGTACTGGTACCAAAACAGAGATATAGACCAATGGAACAGAACAGAGTCCTCAGAAATAATACCGCACATCTACAGCCATCTGATCTTTGACAAACCTGAGAGAAACAAGAAATGGGGAAAGGATTCCCTATTTAATAAATGGTGCTGGGAAAATTGGCTAGCCATAAGTAGAAAGCTGAAACTGGATCCTTTCCTTACTCCTTATACGAAGATTAATTCAAGATGGATTAGAGACTTAAATGTTAGACCTAATACCATAAAAACCCTAGAAGAAAATCTAGGTAGTACCATTCAGGACATAGGCATGGGCAAGGACTTCATGTCTAAAACACCAAAAGCAACGGCAGCAAAAGCAAAAATTGACAAATGGGATCTAATTAAACTAAAGAGCTTTTGCACAGCAAAAGAAACTACCATCAGAGTGAACAGGCAACCTACAGAATGGGAGAAAATTTTTGCAACCTACTCATCTGACAAAGGGCTAATATCCAGAATCTACAAAGAACTCAAACAAATATACGAGAAAAAAACAAACAACCCCATCAAAAAGTGGGGAAAGGATATGAACAGACATTTCTCAAAAGAAGATATTCATACAGCCAACAGACACATGAAAAAATGCTCATCATCACTCGCCATCAGAGAAATGCAAATCAAAACCACAATGAGATACCATCTCACACCAGTTAGAATGGCAATCATTAAGAAGTCAGGAAACAACAGGTGTTGGAGAGGATGTGGAGAAATAGGAACACTTTTACACTGTTGGTGGGATTGTAAACTAGTTCAACCATTATGGAAAACAGTATGGCAATTCCTCAAGGATCTAGAACTAGATGTACCATATGACCCAGCCATCCCACTACTGGGTATATACCCAAAGGATTATAAATTATTCTACTACAAAGACACATGTACACGTATGTTTATTGCGGCACTATTCACAATAGCAAAGACTTGGAATCAACCCAAATGTCCATCTGTGACAGACTGGATTAAGAAAATGTGGCACATATACACCATGGAATACTATGCAGCCATAAAAAAGGATGAGTTTGCGTCCTTTGTAGGGACATGGATGCAGCTGGAAACCATCATTCTTAGCAAACTATCACAAGAAGAGAAAACCAAACACCGCATGTTCGCACTCATAGGTGGGAACTGAACAATGAGATCACATGGACTCGAGAAGGGGAACATCACGCACTGGGGCCTATCATGGGGAGGGGGGAGGGGGGAGGAGGAGGGGATTGCATTGGGGAGTTATACATGATATAAATGATGAATTGATGGGTGCTGACGAGTTGATGGGTGCAGCACACCAACATGGCATAAGTATACATATGTAACAAACCTGCACGTTATGCACATGTACCCTAGAACTTAAAGTATAATAAAAAAAAACAAAATAAAAAAAATAAAAAAATAAAAAAAAAAAAGGTCCATATGATTAGGACTGCCCCTTTTCCTCCTCCTAGTCTCCATATTTTAAAGTTAACTGAGTTGAGAGGTTAATTACATCCTCAAAATCCCTTCATAGTAGTACTCAGATTATAATTGGATTGAATAACTACAGAAGGAAGTGTGCAGACTAGGGCCAGGAATCTTGGAGGGCCATTTGGTAATTCTGCCTAGCAGAGGCACTATTATAGGTTTGTGCTTTACAGATGCAGGAATTCTGACACTAGTGTGATTCTCTTCAGGATTATAATTGTATATGCTACATTATTATCTATCTTAGCAGAAAAACTTGTTTTTGACTAGGCATTGATGAGTGCCAAATTGCTGGCAATTTCACATGACAGGACTGAAAAAATTTTCCAAAGATTATCTCTGGTTCTGCATATTTCAAACTTTGTTTCCTTTCTTTTACCATTGTCTGTCCTCTGGAAAAAATAAAATAATGTTCTCTGGTAAAATAAGTTTGAAGTGCATGCCAGGTCCCCATTCAGAAAACTAACGGAATACATTCATACAGAGATCCTCAATTCCTTCTCAACAATTCTGAAATCCATAAAGCTCTGAAGCCAATGCTCTACATGGTGGCAACACGTAACATGAACTGAAATGAAGCTACTTATGGGTCCTTATTGATTTTATTATCAATTATGTATATCACTGGAGAAATATTAGTCATTCATTGTAAGATGCTGCCAAGACTTTTAGGAGTCTTAGGACACAACTCTCTAAAAATTTTAAATTCTAAAAAAAAAACTAGGCCCCAAGGATTTCAGATAAGAGAGTGTGAACTATTATTAAAAGCTAGAAGATACAGTACTTAAAACTATTTAGCAGGCAAATGATCATAATTATTTTCTCAGGGAAAGATGTTTTCCATCTATTCTACCACCAACTGGTGTACTGCAATTCAATTCTGGCACTAAGCACCCAGAATTAGTGCAGACTCCATAAGTCAAAGAGCATGGTTCCCAACAACACTGTTTTCACTTCAGACACCTGCTAAAAATGGGGCCCCAAGGCCACCTGCACTTAGGACACACCGACTACACTTCAGGGATTCCCATGACCACTTCTAGTTCAATAATTTGCTAGAATGACTTGGAGAACTCAGAATGTGCTATACTCATGGTTTTTTTAATAAAGGATGCAACTCAGGAATATCCAAAGAAAGGGATACACAGGGAAAGCCCTGGGAGGCTCCTGAATGCAGAGCTTCTAAGCCCTGTCCCCGTGGAATCAGGACACATCCTCTTCCCAGGACATTGATATATTCAACCAGGAAGCTCCCACAGGCTTCAGTGTCTAGTATTTTATTGGAGTTTCATTATGCAGGCATGACTGATTACATCATTGGCCACATCATTTAACTCACTCTCCAGCCTCCTGTCACCTTTCTGGAGGTCAACCTGGTTCAAAGTCCCAGCCCTCAAATGATGCAGCTGGTCTTTTGGTGAGCAGCTCTCATCCTGAAGCTATCTAGGGGTTGACCGTGAGTTATTAACATAAACTCAAGTGTGGTCTAAGGTGCTCATGAATAACAAAAACACTTTTTATCACTTGGGAAATTATAAGGGTTTTAAAAGCTCTGTGCCAGAAACCCTGGGCAAAGGTCAGATTCTCTATCATACAGAACCATCCTATGACTATTAACATTCCTGGCATGTTCTTCCTTTATCACTAGTGGGGCTGCTACCTGAGACTAAGACCCAGTTTCTGATGCTGTTCTTTTGTTAATGTTCATGCACAACAGGAAGAGAGACTTCCACAGTGTCCCCCCTGGGTTAATGCCTATCTTCAATCCACTTTCTATTCCTGGGTGGGAACAGGGAGATTTTTATTCAAATCATATGCATGTTTTAATAAAGATATGTAAACATAAATACCCACACACTTCTTTTGGTCAAATTTATTGTCTAGCATTTTATAATTAACTACCAGCATATACTTGATTTATATTTTTCTTATGTTTTCAAAATAGTAGTTGCTGACTTGGAGGAATGCTACTGATTTTTATATATTTATCTCTCTGAACTCTTTTACTCATAACTCTTATTAATTCGAACAGCATTTTGGTTGATTGATTTGGATTTTTGTAAGTAGTAAATCATGTCATCTTCACATAATGATATCTTTCTTATACTGATGTCAATCAAGGAAAATGACCAAGGCATGTCTCAAACATTTTAGGAGGTTTATTTGCCAAAGTCAAGAAGCATGCCTGGGAGATAGGTCTGTGCCTTTTTCTGAAGATGATTTTGAGGGCTTCAATATTTAAAGGGGAAAGGGCGGGATATTGAGAAATACACCATTTTCATGTGAGATGGGGTAAGGGGAAATATTCATGCCTTTGTCTGACTCGGTGATCTGCAATTTTACATAAGATAATGTAGACAACAGGGCACAAGAAACAATCAGATACGTGTTTGTTTCAGGTGGGCAGACTGATGACTTTCCATTCTGTCCTGTATCCCTGCACCTGCGAGGTAAGCTATTAATTTACATTTCCATGGTGAACTTTAACAGAAATGCTTTAGGGTAAAGATCTTGGGGACCATGAGGAATTTCCTTGTGGGCAAAATGTGAGTAAGGTGTGTAGCTTTTCATCTTTGTAGCCATCTTATTTGAAAAAACAAAAAGGGAGGCCAGGTGTGGTGGCTCACACCTATAATCCCAGCACTTCGGGAGGCCAAGGCAGACAGATCACCAGAGGTCAGGAATTCAAGACCAGCCTGACCAACATGGAGAAACCCCATCTCTACTAAAAATATTAAATTAGCTGGGCCTGGTGGCACATGCCTGTAATCACAGCTACTTGGGAGGCTGAGGCAGGAGAATCATTTGAACCCAAGAGGCAGATGTTGCGGTGAGCTGAGATGGTGCCATTACACTCCAGTCTGGGTAATAAGAGCAAAACTCCACCTCAAAAAAAAAGGCGGGGGGGGGGATGGGGGAGGCAGGTTTGCCTTACTCAGTTCCCAGCTTGACTTCTCCCTTTGGCGTAGTGAGTTTGGGGTCCCAAGATTTATTTTCCTTTCACACTTGTAACACCTATTTTTGTTTCAGGCATCATTAGAATATCCAGGATATTCAGAATACACTTAAATAATTGCAATGATGCCGGAAGCCCTGTTTAGTTTTTGATTTCAATGGAGACATTGCTGGTGTTTTATTATTAACCACGATACAATATTGGCTGTTTTGGAATATACTTTGTCATGCTAAGAATGTAGACTTCAAGTTTAGCATTTTTGTTGTTAATGGATGTTAAATTTTATATATGACCACTTAAACACCGTTAATTTTTTGAATATGATTTATTTTAGGAGACTAATAACAGAATCCACTTTGCGGGGTTTTTTTTTTTTTTAATATGAAAGTATGCCTCGAGTTCTTATTCTAGAATTCTAGAATCATCTGAAAAAGCTAATGTTATCACCCTTATTAAGTCTCAAAGAATCCCTCCAGATGGTTTTATTGCGTGGACCTTACCTAATTATTGGACTCAAGATTCTGATACTTGAATTAGAGAAAGCCAGGTATCTACGTGTTCTACTTTAGCACTTTGTAAACATCAGTGAATATAATGTAAGACAACAATGTAAGCTGGCCTTTGGGGAACAAATGTTCTACCAAATCAGGGGTTGGAAAACAGAGGTCCATAGGCCAGATCCACCCCTGTGCACCTTACCTCCAACTTCCATGCACTGCTGTCTTTCTGTAAATACAATTTTATTGGAACACAGCCATGCCCATTTATTTATGCGTCATTGATGGTTGTTTTCATGCTATATGGCAGAATTTAGTCATTGCAACAGAAACGTATGGCCCACATGGCCTAAAATATTTACCATTTGACCCTTACAGAAAAGTGTGCCTACCCCGTTCTAGATACTAACCAGTATTCTGAGGAAAAAAAAAAAATGTTAGGAAGGCATTCCAGTGTTAAGTAAGTTCAAGAAGTAGTATATCCTTTCATGAACATTTAAAATTTACTCTAACAAGTAAAAAAAAAAAAAAATTCTGGAGTCTTACAGAAATATACATACACACTCACACACACATTTGGCCCTTGAACAATGCTGAGGGGAGGGGTGTTGACCCCCACCATGTAATCAAAAATTAACATGTAGCTTGATTCCCCCAAAACTTGGCTACCAGTAGCCTACTGTTGCCTGGAAACCTTACTAATAACATAAACAATTAACATATATTTTGTATATGTATTACACACTGTATTCTTACAATAAAATAAGCTCGGGAAAAGAAAGTGTAATTAAGAAAATCGTAAAGAAGATAAAATATATTTGCTATTCATGAAGCAGAGTTGGATCATCAAGAAGATCATCCTCATAGTATTCATGTTGAGTAGGCAGAGGAGAAAGAGGAAGCATTGTTTTGCTGTCTCAGGAGTGGCAGAAGCAGAGGAAAATCTTCATATAAGTGGACCCACATAGTGCAAACTCATGTCGTTTAAAGGTCAATTGTATGCATATATAAGCTCACACATATACAATAATTTGATTTTATACCATTATTTTACATACTTTTTTAAACTTTCAAATCTATTTTTCTTTGAAGAAGTATTAATATTTCTCAGCACTCAAGAACTTAGTGGATTCCACTTGGGAAATGCTTGCTGTAAGGTGTTATTTCTTTTCTTATTACTGCTGCAGAATTCTCTGTTTCTGCATTTCACCTCCCCTTTCCTTTAGTCCTGCTTTATCTGACTCAAAGATTATTTGTAATATGGTTCAGCTACGAACTTGCTCGTAGTTTGAATTTGCCAGGCTGAATAGTAAGGATGAAGTGAGTGCATGACTGATTGACTGTTGCTACAGTCAGTTTTCATTCATAATAAAGGTTATTAACTTACCTGTGATGTTTTTATGGCAATTGTGTGGGAGGCCACAAGGTACAAAGGGAATTCCTTTGGAGCCAGGCAAAAGTGCACTCACATTGGCACTTTGACCTGTGACAAGTTCCTTTCTTCCTATCAGCTGGCTTATCTATTTTTATAAACTAGGAATAAGAACAACTACTTAAAAGATAACCAGAATAATGTGAGTTAAGGCTTGTGAAGCAGCTAGTCTGTTTTCTGCAACACAGCAAATGTTTCCCAAGGGTCGATTCTTTTTTTTTTTTTTTTTTTTTTTTTTGAGACGGAGTCTTGCTCTGCCACCAAGGCTGGAGTGCAGTGGCCGGCTCTCAGCTCACTGCAAGCTCCGCCTCCCGGGTTCACGCCATTCTCCTGTCTCAGCCTCCCGAGTAGTTGGGACTACAGGCGCCCGCCTCGTCGCCCGGCTAGTTTTTTGTATTTTTTAGTAGAGACGGGGTTTCACCGTGTTAGCCAGGATGGTCTCGATCTCCTGACCTCGTGATCCGCCCGTCTCGGCCTCCCAAAGTGCTGGGATTACAGGCTTGAGCCACCGCGCCCGGCCGGGTCGATTCTTTTCTGCAAAATTGCTGACACAGTTGAGAGACAGTTTTAGATTGAGGTAATCCTCAGTGGGGAGGCAATGTATTGCAGTGGTTGAGAAAGTGGATTTTAGAACCAGATATATTCCAGCTCCCTCTTCCTCACCTCTGTGACAAAAGTGACTTTCTCAACCACTTCTCCTACCATGTGACTGTGCTGAGTTTTTGTGAGAATTTAGTAAGATAAATATGCAAGATGCCTGATGTTAAATAAATGGAAAAGATCATAAGTATATTGCCAAGATATTAGCATGATGGTCATAGAGGTACCATACTATATAAAGGGAACAATGAATCGGAAGTTGAAGGATACAGCTTGTAGTCCTCAAGTGAGCCACTAACGTACTGGTTAACAAGCAGTAAGATCATCAAGTAAGGTTATCCAAGTAAGGTTAACCAGTAAGATAATCAAGTAAACCACTAACTTACTGGTTATCTAACCAGTAAGATAACCCTATTTAGATAACCAGCAAGTTAGCTAGTTTGATGTGGTTATGTAACCTCTCTGGGCTTCCATCTACCATCTTTGTGGGCTTGACCTAGGTCATATTGCTATACATTTTAGAGCATTTTAAGGGCTACAACATATTTCACACACTTTATTTCACTTTGTAGTCATAATAGTATATTTCAGGTTCTGTGAAATAAGACTTTATGATGACAATGTAACTAGATTAGAAGCACTTTCTTTCTTTACCTCCAGCTCCTTCTGTGATGTCATTTCTGTAGCCAAATCATTTCCAATGTCTGCAAAGGGGATCCTTGTTAGGCACTATTTTTATTAACACACAAGTGTTCCAACTCAATTGGCTTCCGGGCTAATGAATTTAATTTGACAAGGAAATTAATCATTTCTAACTAGGTTTCTAAATTATTCCTTGCGCCTTCATGTGTCCTTGGCTTGCATTCACTTTTCCACATGCTGGTGTTGTTGGGGCTTTTCAAGCTACTTAGGGTCAATGGGACAGGCTCCATCGCTAGCCTTAAGGCCTCATTCAAGTTCATGGTGGGGTTACTCCTGTGCTGGGCTGGAGGTATTACTGGATTCCTGCCCAGCCCCCAGCATAACCACCAGCTTTTTCTATGGGCTGGGCCTCTTTGGTTCTTTAAGAAACTTTGGGTATGAACAGAAGCAATTTTGAGACATGGGATTGTAGATGAGAAAAACCACTGGGAAAGGGCAGATTTGCGGATGGTTAAAGCAAATCAGTGACAGCAGCTCCTGGTGAAATTTGCCTCTGAAGTCTCTCAGGCCTACCCTGTCATCACGTATGTTTGCTAGCCCTAGAAATCATCCAAGCCAATGTACGACATCCATCAGTTCACCTGCTCAGGAAGAATGTTCCTTCTTGGAATAGTAATGTGACATTGATTTGTGGCAAGACAAAAATTCCATCCAATAAGACTCTAATGCAATATTGGCTCATCATAAAAATAATTGAGAAAAAATTCAATGTTTAATCTCTGCTAATTTAATATTCCTAAAGATATGTGAACAGGACTTCAGGTCAGATTGATTTTACTGTGTCAATTTTTTGTTACCTTTTCCGCCTAAATTCCTTTGGGTCAGAAAAAAAAATTCAGAGTTATTGTGGAGTTTGGGACTATACTCTGTTTTGTTTGTTGTTCTTATTGTTATTTGTATAGTATTTTAGGGTAGCAATTCCATTTTAAAGATTTTTTTCCCTCAAGAAGTAATCATATAAATACTAAAGATAATGATAATTAACAATTCTTGTGTTTATCATTTGCCAGAGATTGTGTTAAGTGCATTATCAGCATCATTTATTTCATCTTCAAAAAATAGATTGAATTGAAGATTAGTATTATGTTCATTTTACAGATGAAGAAAGGAAGTTTGGAAAGGATAAGTACATTGCCAAGGTCACATAGCAGGGTAACTGTAAGGTCAAAACTTGTGGTTTATCCATCTCCTAATTACTATGACACATTAAATTATGTTGCATATAACTGTACACTGTATATTTAAATAAAATATAAATGTAAAGAAAAAATGTAAAGAAGGATGTGTGCTGAACCTATTAATAGTGTTTGGTTTTAAGTAGTGAGATGACTTTCCTTTCTTATTTTCCAAGGTTTGTTAAATAAAAATGTGTTACATTGCTCACACACACACACACACACACTCTACTCCCCTCTAAATGTTTCTCCCCAATTTTCCATTTCAACAAATGGCTTCACCCCTACCCAAAACAAAGCAGGTAGCTAGGAGCCATTCTTAATTCCTCTCTTGGCCTTAACCTCAACATGCCCTTTCAATAAGATTATATCCCCAAATATATCTACTACTCACCTCTTCTACTTCCAGGGACAGTGCCATTATCTTTTCTAACTTCTACCACTGTCTTCACCACATGGCAGCAAGAGAGAACTTTTGAAAATAAAAATCAGAATGTGTTTCTTATCCTCTGAAAACTGTTGGTGGTGAGTAGAATAAAATCTATGCCTACCCCACACTCCTAACCTCTCTGGATATGGTTGATTCCTGCTTTCTTCTTCAATTCTCCTGCTGCCATTTTCCCACCTCTCACTAGGCTCTGTGAGAGTTTTCCCCCAAGGCATCAGGCATGCTAGAATTTTCTTTCACATGTCTTTTCTGTGGTCAGGACTCTCTTCTTCTGCCTCTTGAGAGGAAGATCTAGTCAACTCCCATTTATTTCCCTCCCTTCCTTCCTTCCTTCCTTCCTTCCTTCCTTCCTTCCTTCCTTCTTTCCTTCTCTTTCCTTCTTTCTCTCTTCTTTCTTTCAAATAGAAACAGGGTCTCACTCTGTCTCCCAGGCTGAAGTACAGTGGTACATCATATCTCACTGCAGCCTTGACCTCCTGAGTTCAAGCAACCTTCCCACCTCAGCCTCTGCCTCTGAAGTAGCTGAGACCAAAGGCATGCATCGCTATGCCTGATTCCATTCATTCTTCATTTCCCTGCTAAGAGGCCACCATCACAGAAAGAGGTCCCTGTCTATCTTATCAAAAATAGGAGAATAAGATACACGAGGTACCATCTCTTACTGAGCGTCGGTCTTTTGGAAAGTGTGCTGGTTAATTTTACGTGTCAACTTGACAAGGCTAATAAATACCCCAGATACCCCTTATTCCATAAACTCTCCCAAAGAACCCTGTTATTTTCTCCTTCAGAACATTTTTTACATCAGAAAGCTGAAATTGAAACACTTTGAAATTGCTTTGAAGTGTTTCACTTTGTTTTCTTCTTCATGATCTGTCTCCTTCTCCATTACTCAGTTTCTCCAAAGAAAAAGAACCAATAGGATAGATGGATGGATGGATAGAGCGAGCGAGAGAGAGAGAGAGAAAGAGAGAGATGAGACAGTCAGATAGATAGATAGATAGATAGATAGATAGATAGATAGATAGATAGATAGATAGATAAGATAGATAGATAGACAGATAGATAGAGAGGACATTTATTATGAGAGTTGGCACACAAGATTACAGAGGCTGAGAAGTTCCACAATATGCTGTCTGCAAAGTGGAGAACCAGGAAAGTCAGTGATATAGTTCAGTCAAAAACTGAAGGCCTGAGAATCTAGTAGGGGCTCCTGGAGCTGCTAATTTGTCTTGGAGTCTGAAGGCCTGAGACCCAGGAGCTCTGATTTCTGAGGGCAAGAGAAGATGAATGTCCCAGATCAAGAAGAGACAGAGAATTAACCCTTCCACTGTCTTTTTGCCATATCTGGGCAGATCACCTTTATCCAGTTGACTGCTTCAAATGCTAATCTCTTTTGGAAACAACCTCACAGGCATAATTTTTTCCAGTTATCTGGGTATTCATTAACCTTGTCAGGTTGACACATAAAATTAATCAGCACATTTTGCAAAAGACTGACACTCTGTGAGAGATGGGAGCTCACGTATCTTATTCTCAGTCCAGCACAGTGCCTGGCTCGCAGTGAGGTGCTCACTAATTATCAATAGCTAAAGTTTAGTAAGTTGGAGACATGAACTGCCCCTGAGGCAAGCTTGAACAATTTCAAGCCATTACAAATTTACTATTTAACCAAGGGCATGTAGCTGAGTCCCTGAGATTTGGAGACCAACTGTACAGCTGGGAAGCTTCTAAGTTAACTTTTATATAGAATGTAGCATTTATTAAAGCATAAGTAATTAAAATGTGATGATATAAAATTTTCATATATATTTAAACTCAATAGTAACTGCAGAATTGTTTATAATTTTGACCAGCACAAACTTTTTTCAGAAAGGAATATTTCATGACTGACATTGGATAGCATTGTCAGATAAAAAACAGACAACTTTTAGTCAGTTTTAGTATTGTTAGATTATCTCTGGATAAGGGACCCTTTTATTGCCTGATCCAGGATGATCCCCTCTCACTGCTCAGATATACTTGGTACCCACTGGGATCGCACAACTTCGGAAACCTTGGGCTGTGACTATGTCTTTATTGACTGGAAGTTCTCAGACAACCACCCTGACTCATGCTTTCCACTTCTATACAATGGGTACACGAATGGCTTCCTCATAGGATCATTGTGAGAATTGGATAAGAAGAGAGTAGAATATTTTAAATGCTTATTAATGGTCATGCCATCATTTGCTTAAGGATAGAGATGGTCTTGTTTATCTTTTTATTTTCAGCAGAAAAATAATGACAGGAACTTCACTGCGTTTGTAAAAATGATTGAATTGACTTTTTTTTAGCCTCCCTGTGCATCAGGGCATCCTTAGGATCTCAGAAAATGTTTGCCTGAAGGCATGACAAAAGGTGAGAGTTGTCCCCACCCAATCTTCTTTCAAGTTGTCTTTCAGACCTGCATTGTGGTTCCAGGGTTGGATACAAGGCAGGCAGTAGGAAGAGAGGGTTTCATCTTGGACTGTGGTCTGGAAAGGGAATGCAGCACCCCACCACCCATCATATTTGTTTTTGCTTTGTTTCAGCTTTCTGCTGAAAAGGCAAAGTGGGCAGAGCAGGAACCTTAAGAACAATGAGACATGAGTTCCAATCACAGCACATTTTAGGAGCTGTGTGACTGTAGGCATGCTACTTAATATCTCTGACCTTAACTATTCAGTGAGTGTAATATGCCTGTTTTAATGGGATTGCTGAGGGAATCAGATAAAAATAGCATTGTATATCCAACATGATATTTTGAACAGTCCGTGCTCCATAAATATTAATCTGCTAATGTCTTATTTCAAGATTTTTGTGTAAGTGGGGGAAGAGAGTGGGAGAAGAAGAAAGGGAGGAGCAAAAGAGAGAGAAAGAGAGGCTCAAAAGATAGACCATGTAATGTCTGCAGAACGCAGCAGGTTTCTTGGAAAAGTGATAAAGAGCAAGAAGCAGCATTCAGCTCGGGCTGTGTCCATGACCACAGGCTCAACCCTGCTGTTTGCAGATGGGGAAATTCTTGAACTGTAAATATTAGACCAAAGAAAACGTGGCTTTTGTGAATTTCTTCTGGGCTGGTTTCTGAAAAGGGTTGCTTTCTGTGCCAGCTCCCCACCTCCACGTCTGTTCCCTGGCCTCTGGAATGTGGCCCCCATGAAAGAACCTGAATTGTTACCAGGGTGATGAAGATGTCCTTGGCTCAACGTTTGCTGACTAGGGCCTGAAAGGCTGGTCAGGATTTAATGACCAGGACTTCTAATGTTCAAAGGAAGCTCTGGCATCAAGATGGAATGAAAATTGGCAGCCCCAAGGAGGCTTGCCTATCCCTGTGCCTCATTCCAGATTTCCAGTGATTTACAGTATTTCCAAAGCATCCAGTTCATGGAATTTAGTGGCATAACTTTGACCTCAGAAGACCCTCCTTAGAAATATAATGTGTGTTTAATGTGTCCCAATCTTAGTTCTGCTACTTAGTTATGTGACCTTGGATAAGTCCCTTTATTTCTGAGTTTCATTTCCTTTGAAGGGTAGAGGGGACAGAGAGAAAAGAGGGTGTTACACTTATATCTTTACAGTGCGACAAATCACTCCAAACCTTAGTGGCTTAAAACAACAATTTACTGTTATCTTTTATGGTTCTGTAGGTTGACTGGGCTCTGCTGGGCAGCTCTTGCGTCAGGTGTCTAGAGATGTAGCCATCTGAAGACATGACTAGGCTGGACATCCAAGAAGGATTACTTATATGGATGGCACTTGATGTGGGCTGTCATCTGGGAGCTCAGTTGATGCTGTTGACCTGACAGTCAACATGTGGTCTCTCTATGTGGTGTGAGCTTCTCACTGAATAGTGAATTGATTTGCAAAGAAAATGCCCCCAAAGAGAGCATTCCAAGAGGTTTAGGAAGAAGTTTCAAGATTGCTTATAACCTAGTCATGGAAGTTCTAGAACATCACTTCCACCATATTCTCTTGGTCAAGCAAGGCCAGGCTAGGTTCAAAGGGAGTGGAAATAGATTTTACTACCTAATGAGACAGGGGCAAGATCACAGTGGAGAAGAGGTTGTAGGACAGGAGGTATTGGAGCAGCAATTTTTGGAAACTACAGTCTGCCACAAAAAGGCAAAAAGGTGGATGAGATTGATCCCTTGGAAAAGTAGGGAGGAAAATCTTGTCATTTCTGATTCAGTTTTGTTCTGTCTGCCCCCATCATCTGTAGCTCTGTGTCAATAGTGGATGTGGCTTTAGTGTGGTGATCCACATCTTTATTCACTGAGTACCCACTTAAAAAGACAACGGTGTCTTCTTTCAGCCTGCACTCCAGGTGCATATTCCCAATAGCTTGGCCAGATATGGTCCCTCCTCACTTGGTTGCCACTTGGGGCTTCTCCTCACTTGTCTTCTCCTCTGATTTTTTGTTTGTTTGTTTGTTTGTTTGTTTGTTTTTGTTTTAGACGGAGTTTCTCTCTGTCACCCAGGCTGGAGTGCAGTGGTACGATCTGGGCTCACTGCAAGTTCTGCCTCCTGGGTTTATGCCATTCTCCTCCCTCAGCCTCCTGAGTGGCTGGGACTACAGGCGCCTGCCACCATGCCCAGCTAATTTTTGTGTTTTTAGTAGAGACAGGGTTTCACCTGGTTAGCCAGGATGATCTCGATCTCCTGACCTTGTGATTCGCCCACCTTGGCCTCCCAAAGTGCTGGGATTACAGGCGTGAGCCACTGCACCCGGCCTCCTCTGATTTTTAATGTTACTTCCATAGATCTCAGGAATCATCAAGACATTCTTCCCCCTTCTCTGAGAATTGGAGAGAGCTGGAGATAAGATCAGAGATGCCCCCCATTTTTACCTAAGCACACTATACCATTGTCCAGAATCCACAAGCCTCCTGAACTTAAGAAAAATTCAGATGGGTAGCAGGCACCATGAACTACAAGTGCAAATGCCTAGATCTTAAACATCTTCTTTATGATATTTATTACTTTTCTATGGCATGTAAAAAATTGCCACAACATACATATATACCATGGAATAGTATGCAGTCATAAAAAGAATGAAATCTTTTTTTGTAGGGACATGGATGGAGCTATAGGCCATTATCCTTAGCAAACTAACACAGGAACAGAAAACCAAATACCTCATGTTCTCACTTATAAGTGGGAGTCAAATGATGAGAACACATGGACACATAGAGGGGAACAACACACACTGGGGCCTTTTCAAGGGTGGAAGGTGAGAGGAGGGAGAGGATCAGGAAACAACTAATAGGTACTAGGCTTAACACCTGGGTGATGAAGTCATCTATACAACAAACCCCTATGACACATTTACCTATGTAACAAACCTGCACATGTACACCTAAACTTAAAATAAAAGTGTAAAAATTTGCCAAACATAGCAGCTTAAAACAATACCTACTTATTATCTCACAATTCTGTAGGTCTTCTGTCCAGGGAGCATTCACTGGGTTCTTTCTTCAGGCTATCACAAGACTGAATTTAACATGTTGATCAGCATGAACTCTCATTTGGAGGCTCTGGGGAAAATCCGCTTTCAAGTCAATTCAGATTCTTGGCAGAATTCAGTTCCTGCAGTTGTGAGGCCAAGGTCCTCATTTTCTTGTTGTCAGCTTGGTTTACTCTTGGTTTCTAGAGGCTACCTGTGTGCCTTGCAATGTAGCCCCCTCCATCTGACCTTTAGATCCAGGTGTAAATGTCTCAGGTGATTAGGTCAGGCCTGAGGTACCTCCCTATCTTAAGGCAAATTGAATTGGGGCCTTACTCATATCTAAAAAATTCCTTCCCATGAGTACCTAGATTACTGTTTGATTGGTAAACTGGGAGAAGGTGTATGTACACCAGGGCCCTGGAATCTTGGGGACCATCTCAGAATTTTGCCTGTCACACCTTGCTTTACTCTCTCTAATAGTCGCACCAAAGAAAGCCTAAAACTTTCTGTAGTTTGGCCACAGCCGGCTGGCAAGTGAGAGGCTCCCAGCCTCTGAAAGTGATGCCCTTAGAGCACCCACACCTGGCTTCTAGGGAGGGGAGATGTCTCATCCTAAACAACATTAACAGTTCCTACAAGTCTCTCCTCTTCAGTGCTTCCTTTCCCTCGTTCTCACAGCTTAGGGAGTGCTGGCTGTGGTGGCTGGTAGTGGGGCTAACTGGCCCATCTCTTAGGAAACCTTGGTCATGATGCTCCATCCTGGTCTCTGTTGGAGGTTTTGTTTAGAATATGAGCCACTGGAGCCTCTTTGTCCTCCAATTGCAGAATTCAGGAAAAGTCCCACTCAACATTCTGGGACATTGTTGTTAAATGGGATAATGACTATCTTGGAAATGGTATCCTGGGGAATGAGAAAAAGCTTATTGTGCCATTCTTACCCCTCAGGCCTTTAGAATGATAGCCTGTTTTCTTTACTTGGAACAATTACTCTCTCTAATTTTCACTTAGATCCTCTTGTCCATCCTTCCTGTTTTATCACTTTTTCCAATTTTTTCAAAGAGGTCAGCATGCCTTTATTATATTATCACATGAATATGTACAACCTTTAAGAGAAACCAATAAGAGAATTTAAAAAGAGCATATAACTTTCAAATCAGCTGGATGTAAAAGCAGATGGAATATAAAACTCAATCTTTAAAACAGAAAAAGGAAAATAATTAGAAAAAAACGGAAATGAAAAATTCTTTTTATTATATTTTTTATTTTTAAATTTTTGTGGGTACATAGTAGGTGTATGTATTTGTGGGGTACATGAGATATTTTGGTACAAGCATGCAACATGAAATAAGCACATCATGGAGAATGGGGTATCCATCTCCTCAAGCATTTATCCTTCGAGTTACAATCCAATTACAGTACTAATTTAAAAATATATAATTAATTATTGACTATAGTCACCCTATTGTGCTATGAAATTGTAGGCCTTATAAATTCTTTTATTTTTATTTTTATTTTTGGTACCCATTAACTATCCCCATCTACTCCCAAAACCCCTACTACCCTTCCCAGCCTCTGGCCTTCCTTCTACTCTCCATGCCCATGAGTTGAATTGTTCTGATTTTCTGATCCCACAAATAAGTGAGAACATGCAATGCTTGTCTTCCTGTGCCTGGCTGGAAAGCTGTAAATAGTATGAGAGAAACAGCCCCTGAGAGATCATAATCGCAATATATAATAAGACACAAGTGTTCCAGAAATAGATCGAATGGGTAAAAATTAAAATTGTGTCTTACAGAAGACATAGTTAAAAGAAAAGAAAGCATAAAATTTGAGAGTTAATGGATGGAAAAACATAACAGGTAAATACAATTCTAAAATAAACTGTTGCAGCTGTATTAATATCAGAGAAGATAGACCAAGGAGGGGAAAAATCTTCCAGAGATGAAAAGAGTTATTATTTAATAATAAAAGATTGTAATCACTTGGAAGATATAATAATTCTAAACCTGTATGCTCATAATACTACAGCAGAAAACGAGAAAAACAACTGTGAGAAGAAATGACAAATCTACCACTCATAAAATGAGACTGAAACTTAGCTGTCTCAGTAGCTGACAAACCAAACCATAAAATATCATAAAAAACTAGAATACTTGAGCAATGCAATTAAACAGATTTAATAGATATATAGTGAACCCTGTGCCAATATTAAAGGAATATACTTTTGCTCAAGAAGACATAGCATATTAAGGAAACTGACTGCATGCTAGGCCATCCAGCAAATCTCAAACAATGGCAAATAATTGGTGTCATAGAAACTATATGCTGTGACCACAATGTAAAATAAGTTAAAAATCAGTTAAAATGAAAATTAAAACACGTATTTATATCTATATTTGTTCGAAAATTTAAATCAGTAATACAAAAATCTGTAACCTAATCCCCCCTTGCCCCCTAAAAGACATAAAAACCTTATAGAAGCAAACAAATGAAACAAGTTATTCTAAAGACCTGAGGTATGAGAATGGCACAGTTATCCTTTGCATACTCCCTGGATACATTTCCAAAGGAGTCATCTTCCCATTTAATGGCAATGTAATAGGATGTGAAGTGGGACTGTTCCTGGAACTCAGAATTGGTGATGAAGGCCTAAAGCTGAGGACAAAGGCGCTCTCCTAGCCCACATTCTAATCAGTCAGCCCCCAAATTTTCTAACAGTGTGCAAAATTAGTCTCACTGTCACCACCTCCACAACATCATACAACCTGAGCTGTGAGAACAAGGGTAGGAGAACAAAGAAGAGGAGGGAGTCCTGGGCACAGTCAACTTTGTGGGATGTGTAGTACTTCAGACGAGATGCCTTCTCTCTCTGGAAGTCAAGTGTATTTTTATCACCCTTAATTTTGAGCACATTCTTCTACGTTTTCTTCTAATAGTTTAAAATTTCGTTTCTCGCATTAATGCTCTAACACTTCTGGAATGGATTCTTGTGTGCAGTGTGAGGTAGGGATCCAATTTTATTTTATTTTCACTTACAGATAACCAATTGCCTCTGTGCAATTTATTGAATGACTTATCCTTGCTGCACTATCCACAATACCAGGTTTGTTAAATATTAAGTTTCCATCTTTGCTGGTCTCTTTCAGGGCCCTGTTTTCCATTGAGGGGATGGAGATCTCAGTATCCTTGTTGCACTATCTGCAATACCAGGTTTGTTAAATATTAAGTTTCCATCTTTGCTGGTCTCTTTCAGGGCTCTGTTTTCCATTGAGGGGATGGAGATCTCAGGGAGGGTTCATGGGTGCAATAAGGAAGAGGTACCACAGAGACATGAAGCCTCAGTTTTCACTGGAGGAATTCCATACATGAGGCCTAAAAATGAAAAATGAAGTAATTTCAGCATATTATTTAGAGGTCTTGTGGTATTATCAAAATAATTAGCTAAATGATTGCTATGTTATTATCTGTAAGAAGAATAGTGGCATGAAAGAAAGGATGGGGAATTTTGAATTTTCTTACTGAGCCACATAGACCCTATAAACTGAAAAGATACAAGACCTTGCTAAAAATGAAAGCAACAAATAAATACCATCAGACAACATGCCTTTTTTGCATTATGGAAGGTTAGGAAACCCTAAGGTGCATTTTTGCATGTGGCACCTTGGGACAGTCATTTATCTTCTCTTCTTTACTTCATGAACAACATTCTCAACTGTCAGAGAGAGAGGTACCAATTGGGGTCTCCTATTGTATTAGCAATGCTTCCTTCCTTTAACTGGGTGTGTGATGTTCATTATTGCTTTTTTTTTTCCTTTTTTTTCTTTTTTACATGCTTGTGTATGTCTGAAATATTTCACAGAAATTTCTTACCCTGGGAAAATGTCTCTACAAGGTCCTATAATATTATATTAACCTGATTAGGTCTATTTTCTTTATTAAAGTGAAGAGCAAAAGAGGAAATGGTGGCTCACAATAACCTAACCACAAGCACAGTGCCTGACATATAGCTGGCTGAAAAAATTTTATTTGTGGATTAAGTAAAAGGTGTCCTGTAGTTCGGCAAGCTAGCATAGCTTGCTCTTTCTCATTCTCCAAACTCTACCCACTCATTAAAGCTGAGATCAGAGCTCCTCCCCTGACTCCTTCCTGAGCCTTTCACTGATGACCAGTGTCGTCTCTCTGAATACATCCACTATTTGTGGTCTGTCCTATAAAAGAGGGAGAGAAAAGAGAATAGACATTTTATTGAGCTCTTAGAAGCATACATTTTTTCCTCATTTCATCTTCCCATTATTTCTGTGAGATACATATACCTTTGTTATTGTTTGTTCATGCCAATACAATTTGGTAAGCACTCACTATTGAGCATGCATTTTAGAAAGTTCTAGAAACACAACAACGAAAAAAATGCAGTAAAACATTGTCTTTTCCTTCAAGAGGGTTACATTGGAAATAGGAAAATAGGAAATTATTACTCATAGAGGTCTATGATCTTCTAGCATAGCCAGGATCTAAACTTAATGACACAGCTTTCATGGTCTATAATATACTAGGCATTGTGCTAGGTGTGGTTCCTGTTTTTCTTGATTTACTCTCACAATAACCCAATAGTATAGCATTTGCATATTTTTAAATGAAAGAACACATTATCTGAGAAACTTATACAAATGGCAAGAGATTGTATTAAGTTGAACAGTGCCACCAAAAAATTCATTCTCACTGAGAACCTCAGAATGTAACCTTGTTTGTAAATAGGATCTTTGCAGATGTAATTAAGATGCAGTCATACTGGGTCAGGGTGGGCACTAAATTCAATGACTGGTGTTCTTATAAGAAAACCATGTGAAGACACAGAGGGTCATACAAGAAAAAGGTCATGTGATTGTACAGGTGGATATTGAAGTGATGCAGCTGCAAGCTAAGAAAACCAAGGATTGGCTGGGTGCAGTGATTCATACCTGTAATCCCAGCACTTTGGGAAGCCAAGGAGGGCAGACCACCTGAGTTCAGGGGTTCAAGACCAGCCTGGCCAACATGGTGAAACCCCATCTCTACTAAAAATACAAAAAAAAATTAGCTGAGTGTGGTGTCAGGCACCTGTAATCCCAGCTACTCAGGAGGCTGAGGCAGGAGAATTGCTTCAACACGGGAGGCGGAGGTCGCAGTGAATGGAGATCACACCATTGCACTCCAGCCTGGGCAACAGAGAGAGACTCCATCTCCAAAAAAAAAAAAAAAAAAAAAGAAAGAAAGAAAAAAGAAAAGAACGCCTAGGATTGCTCATCATTGCCAGAAGCTAGGAGAGAGATGCTATGGACTGAATGTTTGCATCCCCCACAAATTCATATGTTCAAAGCTAATGCCCAATGTGATGATATTAGGTGGGTTTTGAAAGATAATGAGGTCATAGGAGTGGAGCCTTCATGAATATTATGATAAGGGATTATTATTATATCATATCATTATGATAAGGGATTATTGCTCTTATAAGGGGCTGAAGACACCAGAGTTTCCCTCTTCTGCTATGTGAGTTTATAAAGAGCAGATGGCCATCTCTGAACCACGAAGAAGGCACAACTGTGCCAGTGCCTTGATCTTGGACTTCTCAGCCTCTAGAATGTGGGAAATACATTTCTATTATTTGTAAGCCAGCCAGACTATAATATTCTGTTATAGCAGCCTAAATGGACTAAGAGAAGGCATGGAACAGATTCTCCCTCCAGAAGGAACCAATTAGAACAATACTTTGATTGAGATTTTCTGGCCTCCTGAACTGTGAGACAATGAATTTCTATTGTTTTAAGCCATCCAGTTAGTGATAACCTTTCACGGCACCACAGGAAACTTCTTTATTTGTTGTTGTTTTTTGAAACAGTCTCTCTCTTTGTCACCCAGATTGGAGTACAGTGGCACAATCTCAGCTCACTGCAACCTCTGCCTTCCAGATTCAAGTGATTCTCCTGCCTCAGCCTCCCCAGTAGCTGGGATTACAGGTGTGCACCACCATATCTGGATAATTTTTGTTTAGTAGAGATGGGGTTTTACCATGTTGGCCAGGCTGGTCTTAAACTCCTGACTTCCAGTGAGCTGCCCACCTTGGCCTCCCAAAGTTCAAGGATTATAGGCATGAGCCACCATGCCTGGCTAAGCCACAAGAAACTAATGGAGAGAGAGACTGAGGCAGGATTCAGGTCTATATTTGGTTCCAGGACTCTTGATGGCTGCTCTGTCTTCTTTCACTTGAGGCTAAGGAGAAAAGGAGCTGATGCAAATGTACTTTGAAAATCTCAAAGTATTCCTCAAGGACTGTGGATTTTGTTGTTATTATTATAAGAGACTATTCTGCAAATTGCCTAAGAACTCAGTGAAATGTCATTATTAAATAAAATGAGATGAGGACACAACCCCTTTTCCATTAAGTCAGTTCTTTAAATGATATTTCTGGGATTTCTCCTGCTTTCATTCTGTGTCCCATTCTGTTCAAAATAATGCCCTGTGTATTTATACCCAGAATTTCATAAGAGAGCCCATAGGTAAGTATTTAAAAATAACCCATGCTCAACTGTAATAATTTACACTAGAATGTACAGGGAGCTTTATGGCTTAGGACAGATATAATCATGCTGGACTTGCTAAAACCACATTATATGTAAACCTGGATGCTAGTGTATTAGTCCGTTCTCACACGGCTATGAAGAAATACCCAAGACTGAGTAATTCATTAAGGAAAGAGGTTTAATTGACTCACAGTTCTGCATAGCTGGAGAGGCCTCAGGATACTCATAATCGTGGCTGAAGGCAAAGGAGAAGCAGGCACCTTCTTCACAGGGTAGCAGGATGGAGTGAGTGCAAGCAGGGGAAATGCCAGACACTTCTGAAACCATCAGATCTTTTGAGACTCATTCATTGTCAGGAGAACAGCATGGGGGGAACCACCCCCACAACCCAATTACCTCAACTTGGTCTCACCTTTGATATGTGAGGATTATTACAATTCAAGGTGAGATTTGGGTGGGGACACATAGTCAAACTGTATCACTGTGATCTGAATCTTTGTGCCACCTCAAAATTCACAGGTTGAAAGTGTAACTCCCAATGTGATGTTATTTGTGTTTGGGGCCCTTGAGAGGTGATTAGGTCTTGGGGACAGAGCCTTTATGAAAGAGATAGTGCTCTTTTTAAAAGGGACTCCAGAGAGACACTCACACCACATGAGAAGATGATGAGAAGGTGCCATCTCTGAGCCAGAAAGTGGACCCTTACCAAACACCAATGTCCCTTGATTTTGTACTTCCCAGCCTCCAGGAAAGTGAGAAATAAATTTCTATTATTTATAAGCTATGCAGTTTATGGCATTTTGCTATAACAAAATAACAGCCCAAAATAGATGAAGACCTTGGTGTTGCATTGTGTCTCTGTTGTTCAACAATGACTTAAAAAGTCATCTTTGGATGCTTTCAGGTTGTCAACAGAACAGAATTCGATCTGGTCTTTTAAGATTTTCTTAAAGGGAGGGATTTTTTATTCTTAAGTATTTGAATCCCCTCTATTCCTACCACAACTGCACATACAAACATGTGCACACACATGCATACATACATGAAAGTGTGCATACATACGTGCAGGTGCACATATAACATACACACATACAGGAACGTGCACAATGTCTATGCATAGGTATGCACAGGTCTAGTCATGTACTTGCACATGGACATATATATGCATGAGTACATGTATATAACCATGTATATGCACATGGGCACATACACGTACATGCTCTCTAAAAGGAACTATATACTCCACATTTTCTTCAAGCCTAATCGTCTCCTTTTTTGTATCTTCATTGTTAGCCTCTCCTTTTACTGATCTTCAGTAATGCTAATGGTAAAAGCTAAATTTATATAGTTTAACTACATGCTGTATATTTTTTAAGCTCCATATTACAGACAGGTAAGCTGGAGTACAGAAAAGTTATACAAGATGACCCAGCTTCTCTCATGGGTTGGTCTTGGGTATGGTCTACAATCCTCTGTACACTGGCTCATGTATTTTGGTGATTTAAAAACCTACCCCTATGTTGATGATTCCAGGATTTCTATCTCTAGCCCAGACTTTGTGCTCCAAGTTTACATAAACAACTGCATAATTGCCATCTTCATTTGGATGTCTTAAGCATCTCAAACATAATGTGAGGGGAACAGAACACCCTCCCTTCCCCCACCCCCAACACACTATAAACTGTTCCACAATTGTAACCTACTCTGCCTGCCTCCTTTCCCTCTCAGTAAATACACCATCATCCATTCATGCAGTTGCTCAGTCCAAAAACAAAAAAAAAAATCCCATAATTTTTCCTTTTCCATCTCCCCTTCTCTATCACATGCATTAGCAAATTCTGCCAACTTTATCTCCAAAATATACCCCATTTGAGCTACGTGTCTCCATCTCCATTATTGTCACCCTTCCCAGACCAGCTGGAGACAGGGTCTCCTGACTGGTTCCTTCACTTCTGCTCAGTCCAAGGAATCCCCTTAAAAACAAATTCAATCAGATATTTTCTGAGCTGACCCCCGTACGTCATGTTATCAGAGCACATACCTTTTGATCAATCTTAGAAACTCAGGGGAATTTCCCAATTCTGGGCTGAGAAATGCCACTGAGTGGTATTTGCAAAAACCCTGTGACCACCAAATTTGATAGGTTGTAAATACTAAAAATGAATTGTAGCCCTGAATGATGGGGGAGGGATGGGCCTCATGTGGCTGCCAGTTTGCATGTCCCTGGATACCAGCCCTGCTCCCGACCACTGGGCCCTTGCTAGCTCATTCAGCTCTCATCAGCATACTTGGAGCCAATGACTTCCCCATCACCCAGGCAACCAACCCAGTTTCTACTGTGGTGGCCACATTCCAGAAGTGGGAGGACAGGAGCAGAGGAGGAGAGCTAGTCCACAAAGCAGTTTTAGACCTAACAGGGCCTCCTAAGTCATGGTGAAGGGATTGGACTTTATTCCCAGCAGTAAAGCAGGGAGGAATTCTGTGTGACCCTCCAAGGCTCAGGTGAGCATTCACTTTTGTGAGCAGTGAATGGTATTTCATTCCAGGTTTTGTCTTATGGGTCAGCAGAGACACACTGCCCAAATCCCAGCCAGAAGGGCGGGCTGGAAAGCTGGCATGAAGGAAGGAGCCCCAAGTCACTGGGGGACCACGGCATCCAAACAACAGAGTAGGATGCAGGTATGACCAGCGACAAGGGGAAAGATCAATTCAGTGAATTTGACATTTAAACAATCTTTAAGGAGATCACTGGGCAGAGAATGAGCGGCCGACTTTTCAGGCAGCAAGAACAATGTGGGTAAAGGCCACAGAAGCAGGGGCACACTGGTAAACACCAGGACTCCAGGGCTAGTGCCAGAGGAAGGGTGAATTTTGATGGGCACCTGAAAATCCAGGATAGTCCAGCTCATTGGTGATGTTCAGGAGAGTCTGATTTGTAGTGGAAAGATGTCCCTGTTCAGAGATGCCAGGCTGTGGTAGGAGAGCAGGGAAGAGGGATGGTACCCAGGAAGATAGCTCAGAATCCACTTCTGAGTTCCCCAGGGGGTGCCATAAGGCTCTTCCCTGTGCTCCTAGAGTGTGCTATACTTACCCTTTCCATGGCACAACCTGTGTCTATCACTCTGATTTTATGTGTATTGTTTTATGATGTCAGAATCTACAGAATCTAACTTTCTTTTCAGGAGACTCAGAACATGGAGACGAATTATTAAAACAAAAACCAAAACAAAACTAGAAAAGACCGTGCTGTGGTTCGAATGTGTCCCCTCCAAAATTCAGGTGTTGCCAATGTGACAGTATTAAGAAATGTGCCTTCAACAGGTGATTAGGCAATGAGGGCTCCTCCCTGTGAATGTGAATGTGATTGAGAGTCTTATGAAAGCCTTCATGCGGCATCCGGTCTCTTGCTGTTTCGCCTTCCATCATGTGTGGACACAGCATTCCTTTCTACCCGAAGATGTGGCAATAAGTCACCATTCTGGGAGCAGGGAGTGGTCCCTGCCAGACAATTGCAGCTACAAGTACTTTGATCTTGGGCTTTCGAGTCTACAGGATTGTGAGAAATACATTTCTGTTCTTTACAAATTGCCCCGTCTGTGGGATTATGTTATAGCAGCAAAAGCAAACTAGGATACACCTATAATACAATCACCCAAAAATAACCTCTGCAAACATCTAGCTGATGCTCTTTGGGCATTTTTTTCTATGTTTGTATTTGTGTTTTTCTGTATAACAAATTAGGTTCAAAATATACACATCATTTCCTATCTGGTTTTTCTCACTCCATAATATATAGATGTTAGAACTACATGTCAATGTCCACACATATCCATCCACATTGCAATATTTAGTAGTTGCCTGGTATTTATATGTTATATGCACATAACACAGTTTCTGCAGCTGATCTGTGGCCTTTGAATATTAGGTCATTTCTAATTCTTGGCTTTTATACATAAGCCACAGTAAATACTGCAGTACTCATACCTTTTTAAACTCTAAATATTTCTTTAGGATTATGTCCCCAGAAATATTTTTTTTTCATTAAAGATTGATACACTTTTAGGGATCTAGGATATATGACCAGATTGTTTTTAGGAAAGTTTATTTCTGTTAAGGGTGCCTATTTCCCCACAACCTAGCAAACACTGGAAATTATTCTCCTTTTTTCTCCCAATGTAATAGGAAGACAATGATATTTCATGATTTCTTTATTGTAGATGGTCTTTCTTTCATTCTTATTTCTATTCTATAAAAATAGACTTTTAATATGTTTATAACCACTTAATTTTTTTCTTTTGAAAATGACCAGCTCATATTATCTGCCTATCCTTCTATTGGGATATTTACCTTTGATTTTTTTTTAACCAATATGAAAATATTTTTATATAGATAAGCTTTCGTCTTTTATAGTGCAAAAAAACCTATTTCAGTTTGTCTGACATTTTAACTTTGTTTACAGTATTTTAACCATTCAGAATCTCTTTAGCATGATGCAACCATATTTAGCCCTAGTTTCTTTCATGATTTCTGCGTTTGGGTTCATGCTTTCAGAGCCCATCACCACCCTGTGATTAGGTAAATGGAAACCAGATGTGAGTGCAGTAGCAGTCGCTGCAGCTGTGGCATCTGCAGTCGCAGGGTCTGTGTGCAGGAAGTTTAGTCCATCCATGCACCAGTTTCAACAATAAATCCATTCACACCAATTGTTTTGTGCTGATTGGGGGAGGTTAGAGAGAGAGAGGGTTTTATGATGAAGGAAATATCACCATTTAGTACAATACATTCTATTATCATTTTCTTTTTTTCTCTTTTGTTTTCTCTTTTTTTTTTTTTTTTTTTTTTTTTTTTTTGAGACAGGGTCTCACTCTGTCCCCCAGGCTGAAGTAGAGTGGAACGATCATTGCTGACTGCAGCCTCAATCTCCTGGGGTCAAGTGATCCTCCCTCCTTAGCCTTTCGAATAGCGGAACCACAGGCATGCTTTCCTTTCTACTGTTCTGTGTCTGGTGAGCACTAACAGGTTTTTTTTTCCAATTGTGCAGAGCAATTAATGAACTGCTTTTTGATATGTAAGCATTCCTTGAAGGTCTTGGTCTGAAACCCAAGCAGCTTATTAAATATGTCTTCCAAACAAACATAATACTGTCTTCCAAACGATTTTGGTGAACACATTTTTTTCCTCCAATGTATTAAAAGTACATTCCTACATTTTCTTTTAGTGACTTACTCATTTTATACTTAATATATGATTATATATCCAACCCTCAAGTGGTTTTTGTACGAGGAGTGTAAAACTACAAGATAATATTTGGAATTCTTAACTTATCTGTATCTAACAGTGATCACTAGCCTAAGGACTACAGAAGGCATATGTGTTTTTTGTTTTTTTGTTTGTATCCTCACTTCTTTTCACAGAGTCTAATAACATTGTAAGTGCTTAATAAATACATTTTGAATGAATGAGGGAGGTGAGTGAAAGGTTGAGGCCAGATTTGGACTTTCCCAGATTCAAGTAAGGCATTGCCCCTTCCAAATGAAATTCAAGAATATTTTCTCAACTGGAAAAACTGCAAGTTTTCACTTTTATTTAAAATGCTCTGTAGTGAAAGGCACATTTTATCCTGACTTGGATCTTTTTCCTCTTTCCTTTGGTAACAGCACCCTGATATTCCTCTGCAGAACTGAGGGTGAGCTGGGAGGGTTATGTGTAGTCAATCAGAACACCATATCCCCATGGCCATAGTCATTGTCTCGGTGATAGACAAGTGACTTAAACCAGGTCAATGAGAGATTCCACAGGCCTTTTGATGGAAGTTTCAGAAAGCGATGCAGGTATAAATGTGGACAGATGTCCTGTGGAGCCCATCTTTGCCACCCTAAATAAATATGCCAACATATAGGAAAGTAAAACTGAGATAAAAAGACATATTTCTGAAATGGTTATTGGAACACTAGCTCTATCGTGTACAATTCTTTTATGAGAATGAACAAATTTCTCTTTTAGGCTTAAACCAACTTGAGTTAGTTTGCTGTTTCTTGCATCCCCAGATTTTATTCACTATCTCAAAATTGAGGCAGTCTAACACACAACCCTTGTATCAAAGATCTGTGCTTATTAACACAAAGATCTCAATGTTATTGATAGCTCTGGTCATTGTTGCCCCAGTTTATCCCTATGAGCTTCCTGGGATATACTAGGATCCACAACCAAGAATCTTCTTGGGCTAGTGTATTAACTAACACTGATTGCATTCCTAGTATGTATAATGCATCGTCAGTACATTCATTATCTCTATTCCTTCCACCAATATGTAAAATTATACATGAGGAACTGAGGCTTTTACTAGGTCCTATAAAATGTAGAAGTCACAGAGGTGGTAGCTGAGGTGCAGATGTATGGTGATTATGAGTATGGTCTCTGGAGCAAGACTACCCAGACATGAAGATCTAGTTCTACCACAATCTAGTTGCATATCTGGTTCTATCACTTAATAACTACAAAACATTGGAGAAATGACTTAAATGGTCCTTGTCTCACTTTCCTCATCTATAAATGAGAATAACGATATAACTCATATTAGTCTGTTTCATGTTGCTTATAAAGACATACCTGACACTGGGAAGAAAAAGAGGTTTTATTGGACTTACAGTTCCACATGGCTGGGGGAGCCTCACAGTCATGGCAGAAGGCAATGAGAAGCAAGTCACATCTTATGTGGATGACAGCAGGGAAGACAGAGCTTGTGCAGGGAAACTCCTGTTTTTTAAACCATCAGATCTCGTGAGACTTATTCACCATCATGAAAACAGCACAGGAAAGAGTCACCCTCATGATTCAATTGCCTCTCACCAGGTTCCTTCCATGACAGGTAGGAATCGTGGAGTTACAATTCAAGATGAAATTAGGGTAGGGACACAGCTAAACCATGTCATTTTGCCCCTGGCCCCTCCCAAATCTCATATCCTCACATTTCAAAACCAATCATGCCTTCCCAACAGTTCCTTAAAGTCTCAACTCATTTCAGCATTGACTCACAAGTCCACAGTCCCAAGTCTCATCTGAGACAAGGCAAGTCCCTTCCACCTATAAGCCATAAAATCAAAAGCAAACCTATGAGCTGTAAAATCCGAAGCAAATTAGTTACTTCCTAGATACAATGGGGGTACAGGCACTGGGTAAATACAGCCATTCTAAATGGGAGAAATTGGCCAAAACAAAGGGGCTACAGTCCGCATGCAAGTCAGAAATCCAGTGAGGCAGTCAAGTCTTAAGGCTCCAAAATTATCTCCTTTGACTCCATGTCTCACATCCAGGTCACACTGATGCATGAGGTGGGTTCCCAAGGTCTTGGACAGCTCTGCCCCTGTGGTTTTGCAGGGTATAGCCTCTTGGCTGCTTTCACAGGCTGGCCTTGAGTGGCTTTTCCAGGCACATGGTGCAAGCTGCCGGTGGATCTATCATTCTGGGGTCTGGAGGACAGTGGCCTTCTTCTCACAGCTCCACTAGGCAGTGCCCCAGTAGGAGACTGTGTGGGGGCTCTGACCCCACATTTCCCTTCTATACTACCCTAGCAGAGGTTCTTCATGAGGACCCCACCCCTAGAGCAAACTTCTGCCTGAGCATCCAGGCATTTCCATACATATTCTGAAATCTAGGCAAAGGCTCCAAAACCTCAGTTCTTGACTTCTGTGCACTTGCAGGCTCAACACCATATGGAAACTGCCAGAGCTTGGGGCTTGCACCCTCTGAAGCCATGGCTTGAGCTCTACCTTGGCCCTTTTCAGCACAGCTGGAGCAGCTGGGTTGCAGGGCACCAAGTCCCTAGGCTATGCACAGCACAGGGACCCTAGGCCCAGCCCACGAAACCACTTTTTCCTCCTAGGCCTCTGGGCTCGTGACCTCTGACATGCCCTGGAGACATTTTCCCCATTGTCTTGGGGATTAACATTTGGATCTTCATTACCTATGCACATTTTTGCAACTAGCTTAAATTTCTCCTCAGAAAATGGAATTTTCTTTTCTATCACATTGTCAGGCTGCAAATTTCTGAACTTTTATGCTCTTTTTCCTTTTAAAACTGCATGCTCCCCAATGCAATCCCTCCCTCCTCCCCCCTCCCCATGATAGGCCCCAGTGTGTGATGATCCCCTTCCCGAGTCCAAGTGATCTCATTGTTCAGTTCCCACCTATGAGTGAGAACATGCAGTGTTTGGTTTCTCTTCTTGTGATAGTTTGCTAAGAATGATGGTTTCCAGCTGCATCCATGTCCCTACAAAGGACGCAAACTCATCCTTTTTTATGGCTGCATAGTATTCCATGGTGTATATGTGCCACATTTTCTTAATCCAGTCTCTCACAGATGGACATTTGGGTTGATTCCAAGTCTTTGCTATTGTGAATAGTGCCGCAATAAACATACGTGTGCATGTGTCTTTGTAGTAGAATAATTTATAATCCTTTGGGTATATACCCAGTAGTGGGATGGCTGGGTCATATGGTACATCTAGTTCTAGATCCTTGAGGAATTGCCATACTGTTTTCCATAATGGTTGAACTAGTTTACAATCCCACCAACAGTGTAAAAGCGTTCCTATTTCTCCACATCCTCTCCAACACCTGTTGTTTCCTGACTTCTTAATGATTGCCATTCTAACTGGTGTGAGATGGTATCTCATTGTGGTTTTGATTTGCATTTCTCTGATGGCGAGTGATGATGAGCATTTTTTCATGTGTCTGTTGGCTGTATGAATGTCTTCTTTTGAGAAATGTCTGTTCATATCCTTTGCCCACTTTTTGATGGGGTTGTTTGCTTTTTTCTCGTATATTTGTTTGAGTTCTTTGTAGATTCTGGATATTAGCCCTTTGTCAGATGAGTAGGTTGCAAAAATTTTCTCCCATTCTGTAGGTTGCCTGTTCACTCTGATGGCAGCACACCAACATGGCATAAGTATACATATGTAACAAACCTGCACATTATGCACATGTACCCTAGAACTTAAAGTATAATAAAAAAATATAAATAAATAAATAAATAAAACTGCATGCTTTTAACAGCACCCAAGTTACCTCTTGAATGCTTTGCTGCTTAGAGATTTCTTCCACCAGATACCCTAAATCATCTCTCTCAAGTTCAAAGTTCCACAAATTTCTATGGCAGGAAGAAAATGCTGCCAGTCTCTTTGCTAAAACATAACAAGTGTCACCTTTGCTCCAGTTCCCAACAAGTTCCTAATCTGCATCTGAGACCACCTCAGCTTGGACTTTATTGCCCATATTACTATCAGCATTTTGGGCAAGGCCATTCAACAAGTCTCTAGGAAGTTCCAAACCTTCCCAGATTTTCCTTGCTTCTTCTGAGTCCTCCAAACTGTTCCAATCTCTGCCTGTTACACAGTTCTAAAGTTGCTTCCACATTTTCAGGTAACTTTTCAGCAGCACCCCACTCTCAGTACCGATTTACTGTATTAGTCTGTTTTCATGCTGATAAAGACATACCTGACACTGGAAAGAAAAAGAGGTTTTAATGGACTTATAGTTCCACATGGCTGGGGAGGCCTCACAATCATGGCGGAAGGCAAGGAGGAAAGTCACATCTTACATGGATGGCGGCAGGCAAAGAGAGAGTTTGTGCAGGGAAACTTCTGTTTTTAAAACCATCAGATCTTATGAGACTTATTCACTATCACAAGAACAGCATGGGAAAAACCCACCCTCATGATTCAATTACCTCCCACCAGGATCCTCCCATGACACATGGCAATTGTGGAGTTACAATTCAAGATGCGATCTGGGTGGCGACACAGCCAAACCACATCAGAACTACAGTAAGTAGTTGCTTAAAGAACTCTGTGAGATAATACATAACTAAAATAACAGGGGTTGACATTTGGTAAGTGCCCAGTGGAAGTGAACTGTTTTCATTTCCTGGCATTTCAGGGCCAGACTGGGAGAACAGCAGTCCATATCACTATAGAATATACAGATGGTCACTTGGACACTCCATAAATGACTAAAATCTCCATATGGAGTTACCAGGGCCTCATTTTAGTTGTTGGATTTGGAAGCCCAGTACATTTCCTTCCCACCCCTTTTTATCATCTTGACCTTAGAACAGGAAGGATGTGCAGCGGACTTCTTTCATCCATTCATTCACTTCATCAGGACATTGGTGCTGTCTTCTCCTTTAAGCGTGAGAATTTTGACTGGCAAAGTAGGGAGTGTATGTGTGTATGTGTGTGTGTGTGTGGGAGAGAGAGAGAGAGAGAGAGAGAGAGAGAGAGAGAGAGAAAGAAAACCAACAACCTCACTTGAGCCCTGAATCAACTCTTAGACAAAAGGCAGCTTGGTCCCCTGGCCTCTCATTTGTAGAACTCAGTAGATTTTACTTTGCTTTAATCAAATCCAAGTGGTAATTCTGTCAAAACTGAAATAGCCTGGCAAATACAGCCCCTTCAACTTTGTGAAGAACATTGTAGACAAATCTTACTCTCTTCTAACTTTTGATGTATTCTCTCTCTCAGCCCTGATGCCTCCCTGATATGGTTTGGATTTGTGTCCCCACCCAAATCTCATGTCCAGTTGTAATCCCCCATGTTGGAGAGGGGACTGGTAGGGGGTAATTGGATCATGGGGGCGGAATTCCCCCTTGCTGTTCTCATGATAGTGAGTGAGTTCCCATGAGATCTGGTTGTTTAAAAGAGTGTACCACCTCCACCTTTGCTGTCTTGCTCCTGCTCCAGTCCTGTAGGATGTGTTCACCTTCTGCCATGATTGTAAGTTTCCTGAGGTCTCCCAGCCATGCTTTCTGTACAGCCTGTGGAACCATAAACCAACTAAACCTCATTTTTTTATAAATTACCCAGTCTCAGGTAGTGCTTTATAGCAATGCGAGAACAGACTAATACAGCAGCGCACTTCTTTCATCCATTCAATCACTTCATCAGTTCTTATTGAGTGTCTACCCTGTGGCCACATCACTTACATTGCTTCTGCACAGTCTACGACATTAACTTGGTGGTCTCACTTCATCACTGTGAATCTCTCTCATCCTCAGTAGAATGATGCTACACATCTTAACTCCCAAGAATGTGTGGTGAGCAAATAAAAGCCGTAGTTCGAAAACCCTGAAGTGCTCTATAAACATGGAATGATATCTGTATGTTCTGGTAACCTGAGCAGGAAACAATTTCTGCAGTATTGCAAGCGTGGGTTTTATGCTCCTTTAGGGAGCAGGTAGAATATAATTGTTAGTTAAAATGTCTGTGGTAAATTAGACTTACCACAAGATTCCACATATGAATTGGCACAGAGTGGCACATTTTGATAAATACGTAAATCTGAAGTTGTTATCGATTATGTGAATTTTTTCATAGGCTTTCTAAAGTCTTGCGGGAATTATTTTAAAAGAAGAATAAAGTGATAGGAGGACATTTCTTGCCACTATAAAATAAGGTGGAACATGGAAAACATAATAATACATTAAAAAATGGAGCTTCTAATCACTTACTATGTGGTTGACACTGTGCTAAGTACTCTAGATGATTTTCTCAGTTAAATTGCACACCACCCCATAGGTTTTTCTCATTTTACACAGAAGTTCCATATCTAGCCCCAAATCATAGTGCCAGTAGGTGAAAGGGCACGTCTACAGAAAAGCTGGCTTTCATAATGATTGTTTCTGGGGAAGGCTTTGTAGTAGGTATAACAACTGAAGCAGACATTTTAGAGAAGATAGAACTCGGATATAGAAAGATGAGAGCAAACAGTGGCCACTGGGAATAAAATGAGTAACAGGAGGTGAGACATGGATTTGGAAAGAAGGATGCTTGAAGGGGAAACAGAAAGCAAAATTGATTGAAAAAGCAGTTTGGGGACAGATTGTGGAAGACTCTGAATTCAGGGTCAAGAGACTAACCTTATTTTGTAGGCAACAGGAAGAAACAGAAAGGTAATGCCATGAAATGTCATAATCAGAATGCCACCTAATATGGCCATTCTACTGTCCATGTGCAGAGCAGACAGAAAAGAATAATCCTGGGGTCAGGGAGGCTAAGCAGGAAGCTATCCCAACAATGCAACAAGACAGACTTCGTGTCTACAAGTAAAATCTGCAGGGGAAATTTGATTGTCAATACCAAGAAGACTCTTTCCTGATGACCTATTTAAGTTGTTTGGGTTTTGTTTGTCAGTTTTGTTTTTGCAGAGAATTGACTCTCTGGCTTAAAATCTAATAAAGCATGTGATTCTCTTCCACACTTCGCAAACACATAGGCAGAGAAAAGACTACCCTTCCTGTAGCTTCTTGAGATTTCCTCATCCAAAGGCTCCCTCTTCTTGCCAAGAATGTGCATGATTTGAGCCAGCCAGTTCTGGCAATGTTCCCTGAATCCTCCTTCCGGAGCCCCACCCCCACCGCCTCTTACAGGAGCCATAGCTCCTAGCCAATGTTAGAAAACCTGCCGACAACTCCCAGCCTCCCATCTGATCCCTCCCAGTTCAACAAGTTTGGCCTTCTAGCTGAAAGCTGTATATTTTGGACTTTGAAGCAAACATGCTCTGTTTCCCCGATGGCCTCTCCAGTGTGGAGGGAAATAGACTGGCCTTTGTTGCTCTATACCTAGGAGAAGATTACAGGCGGTGCCCAAAGCTCGGGGTGGGGTGGGTGGCAGGAGGTGAGGTCTGGTCAGTTGACTTAGCATAAGGCCTGTATTGTCCTGAGGGCTTCTTTTGGAGAAACAAAACTCTTCAAGGAGCTGAGCTGCCTCCTTGGGCTCAGAGCCTGGGAGGCCTGATTACCCATTGCTTTTTCATGAATGTTCTCCTTCCTTCTAGATCCCTCTTGGGCTCTGAACATAACTACAATAGTGATATGCAAAGTGGCATCTTCCTCACAGAGGATATTTAGTGAAATAAAATGTAAAGCAGAAGGACCTGGAGAATCCAAGGTTATGCATGTAGGCAGCTGATTTGGCAAAGATGGGAACTAGGAACCTGGAATAGCCACCATTAGCTAGCAAGCATTTACGAAAGACCTGCTATGGAATATATATGGTACTAGGCATAGCTTGGGTCTGAACCCAAGACCACCTCCCTCTGAACTCCATATTATCTCCATTAACCCAGTGTTTTCTGTTTATTTTTGTTTAGCAGCAAAGTGCTGTTTTCAAATGAAATCTTACATAGAGCACAAATATGCAAACTATGACTAAAAACTCTAACTAATATGCTAATAGAAACATAATCTAATTGTTTCAATTTGTGTCATATATTTAAAGACCATCAATAAAACCAGTGAGTCATGAGGGCATGGACAACAGTTACAGTTTTCTGTAAGCTACAGAAACTTATGTTAGTTTTGAATTTTTGTTTGTGTTGCATAGAATTGAACAAACTTTTTTTTCTATGAAGATAAATAGCTGCAAAGAATTGGCCATTCTTAAACAGCTCCTCTTGCAGTCTCAGTATACTTGTTCTTTAGCAAAACTAGTGCAAATGTTATTAAACTAAATAGCTATTAACATTTAATTATGACTCCATGTTCCTGAACATAAACTTAAATGTCCAAGTCAGATTGGGGTAGCCTGTAATGTCTTGTCAGCTAAGAAACTGTCTGTGTTGGAATTATTGTCATGGCATCATATCTTTCATTTCAATTTTCTTTCCTGGGTACGTAATCATGCATAGGGGTATTGCATAAAGGTTTGCATATATGCAATTTTACATGATAAGTTCTGATTAAACCTGAATTGAAAAAAAATAAACAAACATGAAAAAGAGGAGACTTTCCAAGTCAGTGACACATTCAAAAAAAGGTTCAAATACACAAATCAAGATGTCAGGAAAACTTCACTATGAGACTTTCCCCAAAGTAACATAATCTGGCAATTCAAAGTCACTCATTGGTGGCTCAGCTGAGTTAAAATTTAATCTGTAAGGCATTTAAATATGTGTTGTATATTAGTCCATTTTCATGCTGTTGATAAAGACATACACAAGCCTGGGAAGAAAAAGAAGTTTAATTGGACTTACAGTTTCATATGACTGGGGAGGCCTCAGAATCACAGCAGGGGGCGAAAGACACATTTTACATGGCAGTGGCAAGAGAAAAATGAGGAAGATGCAAAAGCAGAAACCCGTGATAAAACCATCAGATCTCGTGAGACTTATTCACTACCAAGAGAACAGCATGGGGGAAACCGCCTCCATGATTCAAATTATCTCCCACTAGGTCCCTCCCACAATACGTGGGAATTATGGGAGTACAATTCAAAATGCGATTTCAATGGGGGCACAGAGCCAAACCATATCATGTTGTTTCTATATGAACATTATAACAATAGTTAACAGTATTAACAGTAGTTAAAAATGTATAAGAGAAATAAAGGATATTGAAAAAATTCCTACAGTATTTTTAAAACACTTCCCTATATCCCAAAAGTCTCTCTTGTAGTCTCCAAACTGCTTTTAAACACAAGAATAAGCAGGAGATTTAGGCAAGGCTGTTTTGAAGTGTGGCTCTGACCACATGAGCATTCATTTAACCATTAGTTTCTGAACAATCTGTTCAAGAGCCTTACATCATGATAAAGGGCCATGTAGATGCAGAAGATAAGTGAACATGTTGTCTTGGAGTTTAGAGTCTGGATTCATTCAGCCAGTAATCACTTACTGAGCACCTACCATGTGCTAACTTTTGACATTTTAAAGTAGATACTTTAGACTTGGACAGTTGGAGGCCTCTCAGAGAATGTAATATTCAATTTTTCACACATACTATACATACACACATATATCTTTTTATTACGGCATCTTTTAAGCATTCACAAAGTTCAAGGAATAATATAATGAAGTCCCAGTTACCTCCACTTTAATAGTATTTATAGTATTTAGTATTTTGACAACCTTGTTTTATTTATCTCCATTATATTTTCTTTCCTATTTATTTATTTATTTTTTGAGACAGCGTCTCACTCCATCACCCAGGCTGGAGTGCAGTGTCATGAACATAGCTCACTGCAGGTACGACTTCCTGGGTTTAAGTGATCCTCCCACCTCAGCCTCCCGAGTACTAGGGACCAAAGGTGCATGCTACCACACTGGGCTACTTTTATTTTTTTAAGAGATGGGGTCTTGTCATGTTGCCAGACTAGTCTCGGACTCCTGGGCTCAAGCAATGCTCCTGCCTCAAGCCTCCCAAAGTGCTGGGATTACAGGTTTGAACCACTGCACCGCCTTTGTTATATTTTCTATATCATTTTGTTATTGTTGTTGGAATATGTCCTATCAAATCCAAGACATCATATCATTTCTCCCATAAACACTTCAGCATTTCTAACAAATAAGGCTTTAAAAACACCACAAATTCACAAAAGCATTAACACATCTTAAAGATGAATACATAGTCTTCAATACTTTTCAATACCAAAACTATAGTCAAATTTTCCCTTATTTTCTCTTTTAAGTTGGCTTAATCAAATCAAATGAGAATACAGAATTTAAACTGAGATTCTAAATGGCAAGAAAGAAGAGGCACAAGACATAGGAAAAGGCCACCAAAACCCCAGGAGAAGCCAGCAGCAGGGCCTGAGGTGGGTGCTCATTTGGTGTGTGTGGCACGAAAAGAAGGCCAATATTGCTCCAGCACAGTTTCCGGAAACCTGACCCACAGTGAAAAATGTAAACACTAAAGCCAGAAGCTGTTAGTTCCTTATGATGAGAGTATAATCAGTATTACAAATAGCTTAAGGTCAAGGTCAAAGATACTGGCATGGGTAATAAAGGGATACAAAAGTGCAGAAGAGAAAAACAGTGGCATGAGCCTTGGAGAGACTTCCAAGAAGTAAAACTTCTAAGTAAATCCTCCAAGAAAGACTTCCTAGGTGGGGTCTTGAAGTTGTGCAAGATCTTTAACTCAGTTCTGCCACCATCTGTTTATGCAGAGGGTCTAAACTTCATTACTTTGATGGTTCTTGCAAGTCAAGTAAATGAGTAAAGGAGACTGAGGGTAAACAGATTCTCCGTAGAGCCTCCGTAGGGCAAATGTCCCCATCAACACCTTGATTTTGAATTCCTGATCTCTAGAATTGTGAGAGAATACATTCCTGTTCCTTTAAGCCACCATGTCTGTGATCACTTGTTATGGCAGCTATGAGGAACTAATACATCCTCCTTCACAGTGTTGTGTGGATTAAATGGCACATGGTAATGACTAGGTGAAGGTTAAACCTTCTCTTCATCTATTTCTTTTCTGTGAAATGATATGAATACCACTCACCTGGAGGCCTGGCTGGTCATGTGCAGAGGAGGATTTCCCCTGAAGGTAAGAAACGTCTGCCTCAGGCTACTCTCTTGCATGGTCCCCTTAAAAGATATTCCTCATGTCATCTGTTTTTGCAGAAATTGCAAAAGTACGACATCTTAGTACTTTTTTTCCCCAGAGAACCTCCCAAGCTATACAAGCCTCAGGCGTCACAAGCTGGATCTGGCTTTGGTTGTTGGTGTCGTGGACTAAAAGTCTGCAATCCTCAGTAGGTTATCAAGTGGATACGCACCATGCACCTCCTACATGCCAGGCATTGCGAGGCTACCTGGAAATGGAGAGAGGAGAAAGGAAACATGGTTCTTCAAATCTACTGTAACTTCTGCCTGATCTCTAAAAGGTGGGACTTGTTTATATCCTGCCTTATTCCACCAAAGATTTCATGTACTCACAGGAAACAAGCTCAATAAAACCATAAACCTCAAAAAAAAATTGAAGTCAGTAAAAATACCAGAGATAGGACAGAGGCTTTGTGGATGAGGCCAGTTACCTTGGCCCTATTATCTGTGAGGGTGAACAGGAAATCAGCAAGGTTGGGAATGATACTACAGAGAACAAGAGCACTACAATCACTGACAGGTCCACGGCAGCAGGAGTGTCACTCAGAGGGACACACTGCAGTCACCAGGTAAGTAAAGTGGTCCAGGGCAAGGGCACATCTGCAGATACCTTGCTATAGAACTTGGACTTCACCTGTTAGCAGCTGGGAGCCACCCAGGTGTCTGTGAGCATGGTGGTGATGTGAGGTCACTCACAAGACTATTTATGTGATGTGATTTCAGGCTACTCAGATGTCCTTAGTCCTGCATTTATGCCTTTTCCTATATCTGATTATGTCTCTGCACCTGGCAACAGATCCTTCTCTCCTAGCTTCCAAGGGATCACATGACCCAAGATTGGCCATTTTTCTCTCTTGGTAATTTGAATATTGAGGCACACAGATGTGGCAAAAATGGACAGTAGAGCTGCGTACTGTGGTCGCAGTTGCAGGAGAGAAGGTTCACCTACCCTTACTTCCAAGGCCCCCGGAGCTACATGGTTCATGTCTTTCCTGAATCTTAGTTGTTGATTCCTTACTTCTGTGGGATTCCCTTGTTGTGTTTGGCCATTTTTGCATTGCTATAAAGAAACATCTGAGGCTGGGTAATTTATAAAGAACAGAGGTTTATTTGGCTCTTGGTTCTGCAGGCTGTACAAGATGCATGGTGCTGACATCTGCTCAGGGAGCTTACCATCATGGTGGAAGTTGAAGGCACATTGGGAATATCACATGGTGAGAGCAGGAGTAAAAGAGAGATAAGAGACAGGTCCAACCAGAACTAACTGAGCGAGAACTCACTTATCACCACAGGGATGGTGCTAAACCATGCATGAGGCATTTGTTCCCAGGGTTCAATCACCTCCCACCAAACCCCACCTCCAAGACTGGGAATATGTCAACAGGAGATTTTGAGGAGACAAAGATCCAAACCATACTACCTGTGTTCTTCAAACAGATTCATTTTGTGCTAAAGTTAGTTGGAGGTAATTTCTGTTACTTGTAGTCAATAGTTGGCAGCTGTAACCCAAATCCTAACCGCTGGTTTCTTCATTTCTCCACACAACGGCATAATACAGTCAAATCATTAGCTTTAGATTTTATCCCTTAGAAGTAGGCAAAATGACTCTGGGAAGAGAAGATTGTGGATTCTAAGAAGCCATTTACATGTTAGTATGAATTAACATTATCCTTTCTTGAAGAAGTATTTTGAAAGTGGGGAAAATAGAGGGTGAGGAAAGTGTATCACTGGGCAAGAAAGAGGAAATCGAATTTCTGGGAAGCCCCTTTAACAGATTCTAGAGTTCTATCTCATGTTAAACTCATATTCCTCTTACCTTTTCTCTCTCTTATTTTCTGACTCCTGACAACCCTAGTTCTTTTCAGCCTACTGGATATCTCTAAGAAATTCTGGGACCCGTTGACAGTCACTAAGAGAAGACTACATTTCAAATAATTTAGACTCTTCCATGAACAGGACTCACAGCTCTCTGGTCTCTGCAGGTGGCCATGAGGCATATGCACGAACACTTCCAGGTACAGAAAGCAGCTGTCCCTCTCAGCAGTCAATCCCTTTGAAGATCAGTGTTTACGTGAAGCTAAATTCAACTTCATGAATGATTTACCTATTGGCTAGAAGTTTTCTTCTGAAATCAACCTGCTTTATTGTCAACCTATAGTCCTTCAAACACTGGAAAACAGTTATTGAGGGAGCATAAAGATTTCACGGAGCAAAATATATCTAGGCCTCACAGGCACACATTTAGATATGTTGATGGGCTTCCCATGCTGGGTTATTTCTTCATCTTGTAATTGTCTCTTTGCAAATGTAAGGCCAAAACTGGGCAGAGAATGAACTCCAGATATGGTCAAATCAATGCAGAAGAATGCAGGCCTATCACTTCCCTTGATCTGGAACTTAAACTTCTGTGAGATTGTATAACATTTTGTTAGCTTTCTAAATCATTGGTTCGTTGCAAGCTCAGTTTATTCAGAAGAAAGATAATGATGGAGTTAAGAATGGAAAGTAGAAAGAAGTCATAGAGGTTTACCTGCTTGCTAAGGTATTTTGACTTTTACCTGTTGATGATGAAAAACATGTCTGTAGCTAGAACAGGTCACATATGTCTTAAGTGCTATATTTTCAATTCAGTGTTTGAACCCAAATATAGGACGTCTCTTTTGCCCTGCTTGTCCTGGACTGGGGCTGCTCCCTGTGTGGTTTGACCCAGTGGGAGCTCCTTGCTAGGGAGGGGCTGGATCCTGAAGGGAGTTGTATTCCTCTCTCCAAGGAGATTTCCATTTATTTTATTATTATTATTTTTTTAGATGGAGTCTCGCTCTGTTGCCTAGGCTGGAGTGCAGTGACGCGATCTCCGCTCCCTGCAAGCTCTGACTCCCAGGTTCAGGCCATTCTCCTGTCTTAGCCTCCCGAGAAGCTGGGACTACAGGCGCCCACCATCATGCCCGGCTACTTTTTTTTTTTTTTTTTTTTTTTGTATTTTTAGTAGAGATGGGGTTTCACCATGTTAGCCAGGATGATCTCGATCTCCTGACCTTGTGATCCGCCCGCCCTGGCCTCCCAAAGTGTTGGGATTACAGGCGTGAGCCACAGCACCCGGCCATCCATTTCTGATTTTTAAGCATAGCTCTCTACACCCACCTCCACCCCCGCCTGCCTTATGAACTATCTGAAAAAGATAGTGGTTGATTATATGAAGAAATGTGAGGTCAGAGAAGTGGCCATTGGATCTGGCAAGCCCAAGGGCATTAGTGACCTTGAACAGAGACGTTCCTGTGGAGTGAAGGGAGATGAAACCTCTTTATTTTCCACCACCACCAGATCGATTTGGACACTTCTCATCTAGCTCCTGGGTGACCTCCCCCTCCTAATCTCCCTCATCAACCCATCCTCACATCACCACCATCTTGGGCACAGGCCGAGACGTAATTGTTTCCTACTTACATCTTTGGTGCTGCATTTTTTTGATGACAAAGCCCTTCCCAATCAAGTCCCCACAATCTGTCGTGCCCTGTCTCGGACACCCAGTGTTCTAGTTACTCTGGACTATTTCTTGTTTCTCAAGACATGTGCCTGCTACCTCGGTGGTTTGATCATTTAGTTCCTTTCTGCAGCAGGCAGTTTTTCTAAGACTTTGCTCATGGAGCCATCTGGAATCTCTCCAAACTTTCCCTGCCTCTCCTTCTTCTGCTTACCTGGCATAGCAGGGGTGAGCCAGCAAGCTGAGAGATAAGGGAACTTCACTTCTAATTCTGGCTCTGCCACTAACAGGCTTGGTGACTTCAGTAAAGCCCTTCTCTGCTCTGGGTCCCAGTGTCCTACTCTCTGAAATAAGGAGGTTTGACTACAATGGTTTTAGGGGCCCTTTCATCTGGAATATTCTCTGATACCAAGGACAGTGGTATAGATAACATGCGGGACACCTACCACCAAAACTGTAGAAAGAGAGGCTATTAAACCCTGTTAATTAGAAACTAACCTGGTCTTTGGCTAAATGGAGAAGAAGGTGATGGTGGGGGCTTCTATGGGGAACTTGCTTTGCTGGCTGGTTTTCCATGCCTAGGTCTGGGGCACAGCATCTGACAGGTAAACTTGGCCGGTGTTCAGGATTGGTCAATGGACCCTCACTGAGCCAGCACGGCCAGTTCCAGGTTTCAGATACTTCTTCAAATTTCCAAAGCTTTGGGGACTGAAATAGAGTTTTATTTTAAACCATTGTTATGTGACGGTAAAAGTGTTCCTCACTTTGAGATGCCTAGTGATGACTAGTTTTATTTTTATACCCACCATTTCCTCTTGAAGAAATTAAACAAATAAACAGATGCCACCCTCTCTCTCTCTTCTCTTTTTTGGCTTAGGTCCTCCAACAATGCAGTGCTTTCTGCACCATCTGCTGGCTCTGCAAAGGTAATTAACCAAATGCACACTATTCCCAGATGAGGCTGGTTTATAAAGGACAAACCACGCCAGGAAAACGGAGAGGAACAAAGTAAGATCATGGCAGACAGGCAAGGCTGCTGCAGTCCTGGCTGCCAGTGGAGTGTGTTGTTAGAGCTTCTTGTCAAATTATAACTCCTAAAAATGAATTCAAACAGATTTAACCAAGGACATGGAATTTCACCCCTGCTGGGAGCCCTAAAGTATTGTAGAGTGTCCAGTATTTTCTGACTCCCAGATCTTATTTTCTTTTTTTTTAAATTATACTTTAAGTTCTAGGGTACATGTGCACAACGTGCAAGTTTGTTACATATGTATACATGTGCCATGTTGGTGTGCTGCACCCATTAACTCGTCATTTAGATTAGGTATATCTCCTAATGCTGTCCCTCCCCTCTCCCCACTCCCCACAATAGGACCCGGTGTGTGATGTTCCCCTTCCTGTGTCCAAGTGCCAGATCTTATTTTCTATATTTAAAGTAATTTTTAAAGAAGGAGAAATAAAAAGTAATGTCAGTGGAAGCTCAAAGTGAAAGGCTGTGTGGGACATTGGACTTTGGATCAGAGGCAGGCGGATTCTGTCATTCACCAACTCTCTGACCTTCAACATGTCATTCAACCCCCCTGAGCTTAATCCCCACACCTGTAGGTTGGGAACAATAATAACCCCAGATCTTCAGGGCCATTGTAAGAATCAGTGAAACAATAAATTTAGGTCAGAAATCGTATCCAGTGCCAGGCTAGTACCAAGTCCATCCTAAGTAGTAGTTGTTAACATTCTCTTTGTCAGGTGAGGATTCATGACAGATGGCTTAATCCACTCTTAGCGGCAGGGAAGTAATAACCCTTCTAACAAAATTCATGTTCTAAAAGGAGAAGAAGCATTGGAAATAAAATGAGAGAATAGAGGGGCTGACTTTAACAAAAAAAAGTAAGACCTAAAAATGTGTTCGGGGGCAGAAGGCATAATTATAGGCTATACATATTCAAAATACATAAATCCCAACAAAGTAAGTGTTCATTTGGATTAAGACTTATGGATTTAAATAGGAGCTATGTGGTAGAAATGTAAAAAGTAAAAAAAATGAAAAAACAAAAAGATAGGTTGTAATAAGATTAAAATATAAATTGCAGAAGTAGAGAACCATCTTCTTGCGAATGAGGATGTCCTTACTTGGCACATTTAAAGTTAGATAGGACCAAACGGAAGATGGTTCTTAGCAATCTTACAGAGGCTCTTAGAAGACAGAGAATGCCGTGATGATGATGATGTTGATGATGATCACAACAGTGATGGTGATAACGACAGTGATTGCTTTTTTGTTCTCTTTGCTGGTGTGGTCAGGGCTCAAGGAACCTGTTTCTGGTTTCCCAGAGAAAAACGTCCCAGATAGTGCTGTTTTATGAGAGTCCCAGGTTCCTAAAGGCAGTCAGAAGGTTGGTGTTTGTTTTCCAAGAGCAACAAAAGATGTCTGAGTCAGTAAAATGATGACAGCTGTCAACAGTCCACAGTCCCCTCACCAATAGCCAGACCTCGATGTTTATGAAGCAAGTGAATCTTAGTAAATATCAAATTAACCCACACTTGCCACTGGTGCCAGAGCTCTTAAAATGTCAACGTGCCAAGGGACACCTGGCTCATTGCCCTAACCAGCCGCCGGCAGCCCAACCTAGAGGAACAAAAGACACCGCGATCCTGGTTTATTTGGGGGACTTTATCTTCTTCATACTCAACAGGTTTCAATATTGACATTCTCCCTGGTGATGGTTGGAATCCAAGGCACAATGACCTAAATGCATCCAATTTTTCCTTCAAAATCCAGCTCAGATACTGCCAATCTGTGACGTGTTCCCAAAGACTATTACCAGCGACAAGGAGTTAAATGCTCCATCCTTTGTCCCATGTTATGTCAGGGATGTCCTGGTATTGTTGGTCAGATCAACTTTCTTCTACTAAAACTCCCAATTATAGTAGAGAGTACTAGGTATGGGTTGGTTAGCTGGGCATATGTTGGTTCAGAGAGGCATTTTATAAGAGGAAACCTTTGATTTTAAGACATGAGGATTTTCTTATATTGATGAAAGAAAAAATGGAATTCCAGCATACAGACCCAGGGAGGACTTGATGGATGGGGCTAGCTAGGTCTGTGTTCTTGTTTGCTTGGCTGGAGGGTGCAGGAGGGCATTGAAAATTTGCAAAGGTAGGATCAGAAAGGGATCTGCATGGCACGTCAGGGAATTTAGACCTTATCTGGTAGGCTGAGGAAGCCATTCAAGAGTTTAAAACAGCAGTGACATGATTATACCTGCGTTTGAGAAGGTCCACTCTGGTGGCCCTGGGCTGGATGGATTTGAAAGATGTAAGCTAGATGCAGGGAGACCAGGGCACCGGTTATTTCAATCATTTCTGTGAAAAAGGAGAGACCCTGAAATCAGGCGCCTGCATATGGGTGGGAAGTAAAAGGTTGGTTTGAAAAAGGAGACATATTTGACCAATTTTAAGGCTAGTTGGCAAAAGAAAGGTTTTGAAGTCTGGTGTCATGATTAGAATTCTGATGGCCACTCAGTATCTGGATGGCCTTGGGCACATTTCTCTTGATGAGCTTCTGTTTTAAAGTCTCCAAGGCAGGCTTGTTTTATAGATTCAATAAAATAACAAAGGTAAGGAAAGGAGTCAGTGCCTTGCATTGAAAGTGCTCACATGATACCTTGCCAGTACTGGGAGGGATGGGTGGAGGGGATCTGAGTTACCTGTGGCCATTTATGTTCCCGCCTGTAATTCCTCTAGTAAAGAGAGAAAGGTTTAAAGATAGGATGGTACCTCCTTCACTTCTGCATGTCCAGTGCCTGCTTTGGTGGCCTACACATGTTTCTGGAATTAAACCTAATTATTAAATTCTATCAAGTATACTTCTGGATGGGAGAAGGAGGAAGAAGGTATCAGGGTGGCAAATGGAGGGCTTAGAGAATAATTCTGCAGTTTTCAGAAAGATGAGCTTCCTTGATACTCACATCAGAATGGTTAGAACAGAGGCTACTGTTTTCTTCCCATGTTACAAAAGGGAGAGGAAGTTCTGAGAGGTGAAGTGATTGTGCACAGTTGTGCTGCTAACTAGTGACAATGCTGGGAGAGCCTCTTTGAATCCCAAGACACAGCTGCTTGGGATGGGAGCATCTGGACCAGCAGTATTCCACAGTTTATGGCACTTCTGAGAAGGCAGATGAAGCAGTTGCTCCTTTAACAGTATTCTCGTGGGCAGCACTTCCCTCCCCCACAGAACCTGGCTGCTGTTTGCAGAATATTCAGATGCTGAGATGTGAGCTGGAAATCCTACAAACAGCATCACTGAACGCAAGACAAAGGACGGGTATTTCTGGAGCATACAGGGGAGAGTGGCCAACACCAAGACTTCTCTTTGATCACTCCTGCTGAGATCTTCAACTACCAATGACATGGTCTGTCATGTAATCTGGACCCCTTTCCACTCCTTTCATCAGCTTTCTTTCTGTACCCACCCCAGAAATGGCATTCTAGTATTTTTTGGAGAAAGTTCAACTTCCTTGGCCTGACACTGGAGAACTTCTTCTCCCAGCCCCACCTGCCTTTCCTTTCCAGCACTATCTTTCTACTTTTACATATTCCTTCTCTTATAGTCGAGGAGTCTGGATGACCCAGGGCTTTCCTACTCCTGGGTCTTTGCCTGTCCCAGAAATGCCTTACTCTGAGGTCAGATAAATTTGAGTTTGAAGCCAAGCTGTGTAATTAATTAGACATGTGACCTTGAGCATCCCTCAGCATAACATCCCTGAGCTCAGTCTATTCATCTTGACAAAGGGAAACTTGAAGGTTTGTGCTGAGGATGAAATCAGCAAGCACATGCCAGGTGCTAATGCACAGTAAGTATTCAATGTTCTCTGCCTCCACCCTCTAAAATGAGTTTATGTCCAGCCTCCTCCATGTTCCTGACCATCACACAAAGCCACCTCTCTCCCCTCTGCCTCCTAGAAAAGTAATAATCACTGAGACTTACTGAGTATTTACTACAGGCCCAGCACTATTTACATGAATAATCTCCTCTGATGTGCACCACAGTCGAGTGAAGAAAGTATCCTCATTACGTATATTTTATATTCTTAGAAACTAAGACTTAGGGAGATCCAGAAATTTGCCTCGGGCCGGCAGCTGAATGGGAGAGAGTGGATTCCCACTTAGGAATTCTGATAATGTCCACATTACTAGATATAAAATGCCTATGTGCCAAAGTGACATCCCTGTAAGACTTATCCTAGACAGCTATATATACTATATGCTCAATTAAGCAGACACTTGCAGGATCCCTAGCTTTCCAACAAGTGTGGTCAACATCACTTCAGTCTGTGGTGGTCAGGAGGGCTTCATGGAAGAAGTGATCATATGTCTTCCCAGCTAAGCCCTTCTCAAGATTTGGCGTTTCTGAGTTCTCCTTTGCCTTTCAACAACTTCATTCTTTCTCACCCTTCGTGGGGAGAAAATCTTCAACAAAACATAGTAGATTAATTGACAGGATTCTGTGAGCTCAAGAACAGGGTGAAGCTCTGCACTAAGACGGGAAATTAACATGGGAGATCACTGTTTGTGCAGTGGATGCTGCTCTGTGAAGACTGTGGAGGATCTAAAGCTTGGAGGATCCAACCTCACTACTGCAGACTGGAGAAAGGGGGAAGGCAGGAAACCACCAGGGTCTGATGCAACCTCCCTGGGATGCAAAGACAGAGGGGCTATTGAGGGGAAGAGGGAGTCTTTGAGAGAGAAGGAAACACCTAGAAGCCCTTCCCAGGTTGATTCTGCACGAGAGGACAGATAAACAGTGGGAAGAAGAAGTCGCCTGTTGCATCCCACCAGGACTTCTGATGTGGGTGTGACCAGTCAGACTTTCTGGAATTAAACTGACCATGCTCAGGTGCCCTCCCTGACACAGTGGGCATAACTAAAGAGAGTGATAGAGCATGTTCTTCTTGAAGTCAGCAACCCTGCTTTTTCCTCTTTCTCACATTGCACACAGTAAGGGCTTCATGTTTCTTTCATACTTGCACTCAGTGGCTGTTTCTGAAGTATTTTCTGAGCAACGACTGATCCCTCACAACCATGAACCCAGCCATGCCCACTCTCCAACGCCCCTGTGTTTTCCTCTTTCTGGTGATCTACAGTTAAATGCTAGACCTCCATCTTTAAACTCCACACAGAGCCTTTCCCTCCCATTTCTTACTAGGGTTCACCACTGCTCTCCCTGTCCTTTGTTGGGTCTCCTCCCCCCAGTTTTGAAGTTTGCAACTTGCAAGCTCCAATCCGTATGATTGTTTCTCATGGAGTTCCTGATGCAGCCTGCTCTTCCCTCTTGGCACTACAGTGACCCATGCTCTGGAGCATCAGGAGCATGATGGACAGCTTTAAGGGTGAAATGGTGGAAAGAGCATGAACTTGGTGTGAACGGTCTCAATTCAACCCGAGCCAGTCACTTACTTTTAAGGAGACTTAGGCAAGTGTCAATCTCTTGCCTAAGATCTCTTGCTGAGTCCAGACTCTCTACTCCCATGGTTTTATGAGGGTTTACACCAGAGCTATGCTGGCTACCACTGCACACACACCTCCTGGTACTCCTGATAGACAGGCTCAAAGTGTGGCATCAGAGCACTGACTGGCAACCAGAGCCCCATCTGGGGCATTGTTTGCCAAGAAGGAGAGGAAAGGTATGCAGCCGTGGGAACACCAAGCCCTTCCAGGCAAACAAGCCAATATAAACCTGCCACACTCTTTTGCTCTTTTGCCCAGCCACCCAGCCACAATCAGGGAAATAAAAGTTCTCTTTAGGCTGTACTCTTCTCTTAAAGTCCCCATGCCTCCTCCCTCCTTCTCAGAACCTCCTCAGGAACATGGGGCCCTTGTGCTGATGATACAAAAAGTTAGGATCAAAGAGGCTACTGATTCATTTAAGGTCACCAGGAAAGGGTGTCAGATCTCTATCTGGGTTCTGCTCACCCATCCCTCGGCCTATTCTCCTTAGTCCTACTCCACATCTGTGCATTCACTCTAGCTGGTAAAGCAATACCACTTTCTCCTTCTGTAGGCAAAGGATTGGGAAAACGTGGTTGTGAGGGAAATCTTCCATGAGGTCCCCATCCTGGAGGATTTTCCAAGCTGAGCACAGGCAAAGTGACAGACGCTGTTTAATCACTCTCAGTGGTGCCAAGGGCTGCATGGGAAGGTAAGGCTAAATGGGAAGCTGAAGCTGAGAAGTGCTGAGAAGGAGGGTGGAAATCACACAACACCCTGAGGGTCTGGAGACCTCACTGCACACACCAATTGCCTCTCTAGGGCCATCTTCCACTACTGGCACCCCTCCCCGCCCCCACGGAAACCAGGGCTCTAGGTGTACTTGCCCTTTCTGAAATGTCCTGGCTGTTTCCTGCCTCCCTGATTTCACATCTCGTTACCTGCACTTGAACTGCCCTTTCTTCTCATGTCTACTGGAAGAAGAAAAGCTTGCCTCAAGTCTCTTTTCCTCCACAAAACCTTTGCAGACCTTTGTAGGCAGAGATGACTACTCCTCCCTCATGACCCTAGCTGCATTCCAGTTAAAATAATGATGGGTTCTTTGGGCTTTATATATACAGTATTGGTATATATCTGAAATATACATTTGTGAAATATGTATGTCAAATATAGATAGATAGATAGACAGACAGACAAATAGATAGATACAATCTCATTCAGTTCTTACAGCAACTCTGCATTATTATCCCCATTTACCCCCAAGCTTCCTGAACAGAGGCTTGGAGAGTTTAAGCAAGATTATTTAGCTTCTAAGTTTGGAACAAGACTCAAATTATTGCCTCCTCTTTCAGACACTACAAAGGCTTTCTATAGTGTAATGCCGATGCTCTCTGATTCATTTACCTAACTGCCTCCCCTTCTATCAGGGCCTGGCTCTGAGTAGAAATCCAGTGCACATCTGTTGAATGGAATTGATTTGAAGAGAGCTGGCAATTAGAAGACTTGGAAGATGGCTCTCAGATGATGGGACAAGGTGTTTCAGAATGAAAGATGAATTAGGTAAGCAGGCACCAATTAGCAGAGGATGCTACAGCCTATGATAAGGAGCTTTAATTTGATAGGAGACAATTGGGAGCCATTTATCCTGCATCTCGGAGAAAGGCATTGACAAGCCCCTAACGACACTCAGGAGCCTTTGAAACCTTTAATTGCTAACTGCAATTTTGCTATTTCCGTGTAGAAGTGACACAGGAGGATGAGCTCGCAGCTGCCATATGCACCCAGGCTGCACTGCCCATAGCAAGGGCACTGTAGGAGCATCCTTCCTCTCCTCTATGCACAGCAGAAACACTGCAAGTGAGCCCAGGTCACTTTCCTTACATGTCCCTGAACCCCAGGTAAAGGCCCCCGCTGCCTCCCATATCTCCATGCCTTACTTACATGGCTCTTGGATTATAGGGACCCCTCATATAACTGTTTCTCTTCTGAAACTTCTGCTCCCCACCTTTGCTCCACTTGTTAACCCCCACGTCTCCATCCAAAGAAAGCATTCACAGCTTTCAGAATTTCAGTTCCAGTGAGGCATCTCCCATCACCACTTTAAAACACCACCAGGGCAAGGCCAGTGTGGAAAAAGAGGAAGGAGGCTATGAAATCCTGCTGATAGAGAAGTCATGCTGGGCTGTTTTGTGTTTTTATCTTTTATTTTTCCAAGTTTTGGATCCCTTCCCTTCTTCCATCAGGCACAAAAGCACTTGGAGGCCAGTATCTGGGCCTGGCCTTCAAAAGCCAGTGAGTGTCAACAGAGGAACGGATTCCAGACGCACGGGACAATGGCCTTTTCAAGGCACAGAATGCTGCTCAGTATTGAACTGGTTGCATGTGATGCAGTTTCTTGAACACATACAAACACTCCCATTTTCACCACCTCCATGATGGTGGCTTATTTACCGCTGAAAATGCCAGGGCCGATTCAAACTGCAAACATCTATCCCCACCCCAAAAGGGAAGAAAAAAATAAAAACCTGACAACAAAAAGCCACATATGAAAAGGAAAAGCCAACCCGTGTGCAACTGCGGGATTGGAACTCTGAAGTGGGCACCAGGTGCATTAATTACACTTGACTGCGTGTTGGTTTATGACTGCGGTCACTTGTGTGCTATGTTCTTGCCCCGCAGCATCTGTGCCGAAGGAGATCCCTGATATTTCACTAAGCAAGATGAATATTGGCCAGATGGTGACTTCACGAGGGCATAATTCACATAGCATTTTCCTGCTCCGACACAGATTTCTGTGAAGGAATCCTGAATGCCATGCTGAACAAAACAGAACAAGAAAACTCAATGCCCCGAAAAGGCTCAGCTGTAAGTTGAAGATTAGTGGTCTCCACAGTGACACTGACAGGAGCCCAAATGGCAGCCGGATCCCAGGCTCATGCTGCAGATCCTGCCAACCCATACCTCTGTCGCTGCAGAGTGAGCGCTGACATCATCTGAGGCATCTCCAATTCACTTGAGGGGGGAGGGGCATTCCCTGGGCCCCAAAAAGACACACCACAGGAATCTGGGTCATTTACCTTTTTGAAAATAATTCATTTTGTGTAGTGACAGGCTTCGTCAGCACCTGCGTACTTGGTAATTTGATTTTGATGGTGACCAAGTGAAGAATGTGCCCTGGGCTCCAGCAGCGGGCTCGTTCTGGTGCCCTGGAAGGGGAAGATGGGAGGGAAGCAAATCTCTCTCCTTGGAAACTCTTAGCAACACTGAGAAGCCCTGGTATTATCAGGCCACCAGCAAGCAAGCAAAATGGCCCAGTTCCCAGTTGCTTGAGGAAAGTTCTTGTTCTCTGAGAGTACTATGTATCTGACCCACATGGAGTTAAAAAGGTAGGCGTTACACACTTGTCAGTGGTATTTTAAATGTGGTAAGCCTGTCTGGAATTTGTAAAATTTCTACAACCTACACACTTGAGTCCTGAACCATGAAATAAAGATATGGAGAGTGAAGGTCATCCTGCTACTAAACAAGGTCAGCCCAAGACAGTGTGAAAGCAATAGAAGCAGGGGGCCGGGGTGTCACGTTCTTGAGGTCTCTGTGTGCAGACTGCCTGTGTCCTAGTGATGTGGAACCAAGGCACAAGACAAATCCTCAAGCAGGACCAAAATCATCCCTCCAAAATCACATGGCCATGTTGAATGGTTGCTGTTTGTTTGTTTTGAAGGAATAAATAATAGTGATAAAAGGGATGGAGGTCATTTCTTGTACACCCACCGCATGTGAGACTCCCTGCTGCACACACTCCAATAACTCCTACAGCCACCTGCGAGGTGTACCCATCGAGAGATTGTGCCCCGGCATCAGACTGCCTGCTCTGTCACCTACTGCTGTGTGACCTCACACAACTGACTTAACCTCTCTGAAAGTCGGTTCCCTCATGGGTTAAATAGAAATAGGAATAGAACCTAGTTCACAAGCTGGTAAGGACTGAATGAGAGAATGTTTTGAAGCTTGGTAGAGAGCCTGACAGACATCAAGTGACGAAAAAAGTCAGCAATCATTATTACTCAGCATGCGTAGCTGTGGAAGTGAAACAGACTCTCAGCATGTCTACCAAAGGGTACCTCATTCTTACGCGATAAAAATAAGACCAGGCCTTCCTAGGCTGCTGCCTCCTGCCTCCTGCTAGGATGCAAATTCATGGCCAAAAGCCCAGTGACAACAGTCCCTCCTTTACCAGCACTCTTTGGCAGGCCAAGCTTTGGCAAACAGCCCACCATACCCATAAAAAAAACCCACCATTGTTTCATCCCAAGGCTTTTTGATCCCCCTAAATAAAATGTTACCACCCTCCCCACCCCACCCCACCCCCAGGACAGATTCAGCCTGCAGGGGAGTCAGCTTCTCCTGCTAGGTCACTCCAGCCAGGCAGGCCAGGCAGGATGACTCAGCAGCAGAGCCTACTGTGGGGTCCGCCCACCCTCGGGTCAGCTGCGGCCAGAAAAGGAAGGCCTCTGTGAGACAAACAGAAAAGGACACTGCTCAGGTCCCCTGGGTGCAAAGCGTCCTTTGTCTGTGGGGACTTCAGACAGGAACCGCCCATGTTGACATTTCAGCTGGCAGAGCAGGCTCGGCCTGGCTGGGAGAGGCAGGAACCCCTGCAGAGGCTACAAAAGATAGTCCACACTTCTTTAACCCAGTCAGATGCCACAGTCCCTGTCCTTTGTATGTATTAATACACATAACCTCAGACTTACGCGTTTTCTATTATCATCCCTTTTTTTGAGATGGGGACACTAAAACACAGAGAAGGCAAATAACTTGTGCAGGGTAACACAGCTATGAAGTGGGGAAGCAGGGCTTACACCAAAGAGTTGTGTCTTCTAAGCAGGTGCACACAGCATCCAGGTCTGTCCTTCTAGCTGCATGTTATTCCCTCCCTCTCTGCTCTGCTGCTTCTCGGGGAGCTCAGAGCTGAAGGCAGCATTTCATGGTTTCTGGAGCCTGACTCCCTTCCTCCATGCCCTTCACTGCCCGATAACAGGACTCACCCTCTCTTCCCTGGATGCCATCACTACCTCCTAACCATTTCTCCTTCCACCCAGGTTCACTCTTCTTGACCATCTCGCCTCCCATTTGATGCTCCAGCAGCAAACACTGCTTGGAGGGTCCCACACATGCAGAGCTGGCATCACCCATGCCTTGGCTGGCTCATGCTGTCCTGATTGCCCAGAACACCTTTCTTTCCCAGCCTCTGCATGCTCGACTGCTCCTGTAGGACTCACCACCTCCAGGAATCTATTTCCCTTTCGTCGGGCTAGATGAAGTGGCTGGTTGAAGCTCACAGAACATCCACTGCATATTTCTTGTGTGGCATTTTAGGACCAAGAGCTCCTCTATGACTCTGCATCTCCCATGCTGGGCATCATTCCTGATATCTAGGTGGTGCTCCATGAAAGTTTGTTACACAACACAAATAAAGGTGGCCTCTGTCAGTACGACCAGAGCCAACATGCTCCACCACTGCAAATCCACGGAGGGTGCATGTGGTTATTGAAAATGCTGCTCTCTAAAAACTTCTAGTTCTCTGCCTTCCAGGCCCACAATACAATGGCCCTCCCTTGTTCTGCGAGGTTGGGAGAGGGCCATGTGGTCAGCTCTGGCCAATCAGATGTGAGCGGAAGTGAGTCATGTCACTTCGGTTGAGCATTCAATTACAGGGGTGAGATGCTCAGAGCAGCATTTCCTCCCTCATGGTGACCCAACATGGGAGATGGTGGCTGCTCCATATACCTGAGGCCCCAAGTGATTGCAAGAAGGAAACCTTGCAATGAACATATAATGTGACCAGGAGGTAAACCTTTGTTGTTCTGAAGCCCCTGAATTTATTTTTTAGCATAATTTATCTAATCCTGAAGGGAATAACTTAACTCTGTTATTAACTCATAAATGTTATTTTGAACATTTGCCAAGAATGGTCTTTCAAATAGAAGGTGGGACGCAACACCTAACATTCGTTCATAATAGTAAACACAACAAGAACTAGCAAAGCTTAATGAGTGATTTAGAAATAAATAAATGGTCATGGACGTTCTTTGTGTTTCCTGTTAGTACATTTATCTACCAAGCACGCTCAGTCCTTTTATCCTTTTGCTCCTCACCACAAGCCTGGGCAAGACTCAGGGCATACATTGTCCACTCCATTTGGAGAAAACTGTGTCTCAGAGAAGATGTTACCTGCCCAAGGTCACACAGCAAGAAAGATGGGTCAGAGCTGGGTTTTCTGACTCCCAGCCTAAGATTCTTCATCCTGAATCAGACCTTCAAATGCATAGGGTTTTAAAATTTTATGACCTGAGAGGTAAAATTTGAGCCAATCTAAGGAAAAAATCAAATGCTGAATCATTTACAAAGGACTTAGTCTTTTGATTCTAAAGCATTCATAAATGGTAAGAGTTATATTTTGCCTTCACCCTTATCTCTTTCTCCTCTCCATGACCATCTGCTGAGTCATTGAAGCTGGTTGTTTCTTCCCCTGTGGAGTTCTTCACCCTCCCCTTTATTTCTCATTTCACTGCCACCCCTCAAGTTTAGTTCTTCCTGATGTCACGTCTGAACTACTGTAACTGCCTCCTGATTGATTTCCCTGACTCCACCCTGATATGGTTTGGATCTGTGTCCCCACTGAAATATCATGTCAAAATGTAATTGATCCCCAGTGTTGGAAGAGGGGCCTAGTGGGAGGTGATTGGATCTATGTTATTGGGGTACAGGTGATATTCGGTCCTTCATGAATGGTTTAGCACTATTGTCTTGGTGCTATTCTGGGTGATACTGAGTGTGTGAGTTATTATGAGATCTGGTTCTTTAAAAGTATGTAGCACTTCCCCCTTCTCTCTCCTTCCTGCTCTGGCCATGTAAAATCTAACTGCTTCCCCTTTGCCTTCTGCCATGATTGTAAGTTTCCTGGGGCCTCCCAGCCATGCTTCCTGTACAACCTGTGGAAGCAGGAGCCAATTAAACCTCTTTTTCTTTTAAATTATCCAGTCTCAAGCATTTCTTTGTAGTAATGCTGGAGAGGACTAATACACTCCCTTCACCCTATACTTAGAACCTGATGAATCTCCCTGGAGCATCACTCTCTGCATATCAGCTTCCCCACGCTTAGAATCTCCAGGAGTGCCCCATTTGGTAAGGTCCATCACTTTCTCCAGCCTTCTCTGTTAGAATTCTCATCATCTACCATACTGGTTAAGAAGCCATTGTTTCTTCAACTACCCACATGTATTCTGGTGTTTTGTTTTGTTTGTTTGTTTTTAGCTTAGTGTGACTTTGAACTTCTGGCTCAATAAGATATACGTATATGCACATACAATATACATAGAGAGACACAAATCCCAGAGCGATTATCTTGTATTTTATTTTTATTTTTCCATAAGTTATTGGGGTACAGGTGGTATGTGGTTACATGAATAAGCTCTTTAGTGGTGATTTGTGAGATTTTGGTGCACCCATAACCCTAGCAGTATACACTGCACCATATTTGTAGTCTTTTATCCCTTTGCCCACTCCCTCTCTTCCTTCCAAGTCCCAAAGTCCACTGTACCATTCTTATGCCTTTGTGTTCTCATAGCGTAGCTCCCAGATATCAGTGAGAACACATGATGTTTGGTTTCCCGTTACATCACTTACAATAATAGTCTCCAATCTCATCCAGGTCACTGTAAATGCTGTTAATTCATTCCTTTTTATAGCCGTGTAGTATTCCATTATATACATGTATATCACAGTTTATTTATCCACTCGTTGACTGATGGGCATTTGAGTTGGTTCCAGGATTTTGCAATTGTGAATTGTGCTGCTATAAACATGCGAGTGCAAGTATCTTTTTCGAATAATGACTTCTTTTCCTCTGGATAGATACCCAGTAATGGGATTGCTGGGTCAAATGGTAGTTCTACTTTTAGTTCTTTAAGGAATCTCCACACTGCTTTCCATAGTGGCTGTACTAGTTTACATTCCCACCAGCAGTGGAGAAGTGTTCCCTTTGACTGCATCCACACCAACATCTACTTTTAAAAAATTTTTTGATTATGGCCACTCTTGCAGGAGTAAGGTGGGATTGCATTGTAGTTTTGATTTGATTTCCCTGATCATTAGTGATGTTGAGCATGTTTTCATATGTTTGTTGGCCATTTGTATATCTTCTTTTGAGAATTGTCTATTCATATCCTTAGCCTACTTTTTGATGGGATTCTTTGATTTTTTTCTTACTGATTTGTTTGAGTTCATTGTAGATTCTGGATATTAGTCCTTTGTCAGATGTATAGATTGTGAAGATTTTCTCCCACTCTGTGGGTTGTCTGTTTACTCTGATGACTGTTCCTTTTGCTGTGCAAAAGCTCTTTAGTTTAATTAGGTCCCAGTAATTTATCTTTGTCTTTATTGCATTTGTTTTTGGGTTCTTGGTCATGAAATCCTTGCCTAAGCCAATGTCTAGAAGGGGTTTTTCAATGTTATCTACTTGAATTTCTGTAGTTCCAGGTCTTAGGTTTAAGTCCTTAATCCATATTGAGTTGATTTTTGTGTAAGGTGAGAGATGAGGTTCCTTCTCCTACATGTGGCTAGCCAATTATCCCAGCACCATTTGTTGAAAAGGGTATCCTTTCCCCACTTTATGTTTTTGTTTGCTTTGTCGAAGATCAGTTGTCTGTAAGTATTTGAGTTTATCTCTGTGTTCTCTATTCTTTCCCATTGGTCTATGTGCCTATTTTTGTAGCAGTATCATGCCATTTTGGTGACTATGGCCTTATAGGATACTTTGAAATCAGGTAGTGTGATGTCTCCACATTTGTTCTTTTTGCTTAGTTTTGCTTTGGCTATGCAGGCTCTTTTTTTGTTTCCATATAAATTTTAGAACTGTTTTTTCTAATTCCATGAAGAATGATGGTGGTATTCTGATGGGGATTGCATTGAATTTGTAGATTGCTTTTGGCAGTATGGTCATTTTTGCAATATTGATTCTACCCATCCATGAGCATGGGATGTATTTCCATTTGTTTGTGTCATCTATGATTTCTTTCAGCAGTATTTTGTAGTTTTCCTTGTAGAGATCTTTTGACCCCTTTGTTGGGTATATTCCTAAGTATTTACCTTTTAGGAATTGAGTTCTTGATTTGATTCTCTGCTTGGTTTCTCTTGATGTATAGAAGAGCTACTGAGTTGTGTACATTAATCTTGTATTCAGAAACTGTTGAATTCTTTTATCAGTTCTAGGAGATTTCTGGAGGAGTCCTTAAGGTTTTCAGGGTAAATGATCACATCGTCAGCAAACAGCGACATTTTGACTTCCTCTTTACCAATTTGGATGCCCTTTATTTCTTTCTCTTGTCTGATTGCTCTGGCTAGGACTTCCAGTACTATGTTGAAGAGGAGTGATGGGAGTGGGCATCCTTGTCTTGTTCCAGTTCTCAGAGTGAATGCTTTCAACTTTTCCCCATTCAGCATTATGTTGGCTGTGGGTTTGTCATAGATGTCTTTTATTACGTTAAAGTAGGTCCCTTGTATGCTGATTTTGCTGAGAGTTTTAATCATAAAGGGATACTGGATTTTGTTAAATGCTTTTTCTGCATCTATTGAGATGATCACGTGATTTTTGTTTTTAATTCTGTTTATGCACTGTATCACATTTATTGACTTGCATATGTTAAACCATCCCTGCATCCCTGGTATGAAGCCAACTTGATCAAGGTGGACTATCTTTTTGATTTGTTGTTGGATTCGGGTAGCTAGTATTTTGTTAAGGATTTTAGCATCTAAGTTCATCAAGGATATAGGTCTGTAGTTTTCTTTTTTGGTTATGTCCTTTCCTGGTTTTGGTATTAGGGTGATGCTGGCTTTATAGAATGATTTAGGCAGGGTTCCTTCTTTCTCTGTGTTTTGGAATAGTGTCAAAAGTATTGGTACCAATTCTTCTTTGAATGTCTGGTAGAATTCTGCTGTGAATCCGTTTGGTCCTGGACTTTCTTTGTTGGTAATTTTTTAATTACCATTTCAATCTCGCTGCTTGTTATTAGTCTGTTCAGGGTATCTAATTCTTCCTGATTTAAGCTAAGAGGGTTGTATTTTCCCAGGAATTTACCCATCTCTTCTAGGTTTTCTAGTTTATGTGCGTAAAGGTGTTCATAGTAGCCTCGAATGATCTTTTGTATTGCAGTGGTGTCAGTTGTAGTATTGCCTGTTTTGTTTCTTAATGAGGTTATTTGGATTTTCTCTCACCTTTTCTTGGTTAATCTTGCTAAAGGTCCATCAATTTTATTTATTTTTTCAAAGAACCAGCTTTTTGTTTCATTTGTCTTTTGTATTTTTTTCTTGTTTCAATTTCATTTAGTTCTGCTCTCATCTTGGTTATTTCCTCTCCTCTGCTGGGTTGGGGTTTGGTTTGTTCTTGTTTCTCTAGCTCCTTAGGGTGTGACCTTAGATTGTCTGTTTGTGCTCTTTCAGACTTTTTGATGTAGGCATTTAGGGCTATGAACTTTCCTCTTAGCACTGCCTTTGCTGCATCCCAGAGGTTGTGATAGGTTGTATCATTATTGTCATTCAGTTCAAAGAATTTTTTAATTTCTATCTTCATTTCGCTTTTGACCCAATGCTCATTCAGGAGCAGGTTATTTAATTTCCATGTATTTGCATGGTTTTGAAGGTTCCTTTTGGAGTTGATTTCCAGTTTTACTCCACTGTGATCTGAGACAGTGCTCGATATCATTTCAATTTTTTAAAATTTATTGAGGCTCATTTTATGGCCTATCACATGGTGTATCTTGGAGAAAGTTCCATGCCCTGTTGAATAAGAATGTGTATTCCGCGGTTGTTGGATGAAATGTTCTATATATATCTCTTAAGTCCATTTGTTCCAAGGTATAATTTAAATCCATTGTTTCTTTGTTGACTTTCTGTCTTGATGACCTGCCTAGTGCTGTCAGTGGAGTATTGAAGTCCCCCACTATTATTGTGTTGCTGTCTATCTCATTTCTTAGGTCTGTTAGTAATTGTTTTATAAATTTGAGAACTACAGTATCAGTTCATATATATTTAGGACTGTGATGTTTTCCTGTTGGACAAGGCCTCTTTTACCATTATATACTGTTTCTCTTTGTCTCTTTTCTCCGCTATTGCTTTAAAGTTTGTTTGGTCTGATATGAGAATAGCTACTCCTGCTGACTTTTGGTGTCCATTTGCATTTAATGCCTTTTTCCACCCTTTTACTTTAAGTTTATGTGAGTCCTTATGTGTTAGGGAGTCTGTTGCTCTATTTTTGTGCTGATTGGCCTCCTGCTAAGAGGTGGTGCTTTCCAGAAAGCATCAGCTATAGTAGTGTGGAGAGGGACCAGTGGTGGGCGGGGGCCCTAGAACTCCCAAGATTATATGCCCTTTGGCTTCCACTACCAGGGTGGATAGGGAAGGACCATCAGGTGGTGGTGGGGGCTGGGCGTGTCTGAGCTCAGACTCTCCTTGGGCAGGTCTTGCTGCAGTTGCTGTTGGGGATGGGAGTGAGATTCTCAGGTCACTGGAGTTGTGTACCTAAGAGGATTATGGCTGCCTCTGCTGAGTCATGCAGGTTGTCAGCAAACTGGGGAAAAGCCAGCAGTCACAGGCCTCACCCAGTTCCCATGCAAACTGAAAGGCCAGTCTCACTCCCACCGTGCCCCCACCCCCAACCCCCTGCCCGCAACAGCCCAGTCTGTTTCCTGGTGGAGTGCCAAAGGGGCTTGAAAACTTGCCGGAGGCTATCTGCCTCCCAGTAGCTAGAGGAAACGGCTTTATTCTCCCCTCCCTGTTAGGTCTGCTCTCCTGATTCGCACCCTCCCTGGAGTTCTGGCCAGGAGGCTTCACACCCTGTTCAAATTGTTACAGAGTTCAGCTAGAGAATTCCTTCTCCCTGTGGAGTTTTACCCCCTGCTCCTCTGGCCACCCTCCCAACACTGTGGTGTCAGCCAGGAATGGGCTGCCTGGGGACCCAGTGAGCTCCCAGGGCCCTTCTGCTGCTTCCTCTACCCCTGTATTTTGCTCAGCTCTCTAACTTAACTCAGCTCCAGATAAAGTTAGACACTTCCCCCGCAAACAGACCTTCAGCTTCTCCAGTGGGGGGGTGTGTTCAGGAGAGGAGGGCCTCCCTTTCCCACTTCCACAGTTGGGGCACTTGCAGTATTTGGGGTGTCTCCCGGGTCCTGCAGGGGCAGCTTACTTCCTTCAGAGGGTCTGTGGGTCCTCTTGAGATTGCTAGCTTGTTCTTGCAGTCGATCTGCAGCTAAAATTCACAGTATAAGCTTCCACATGCTGCTCTGTCAGGAGCTGGAATCTAGTCTCACCTCCCATCCACCATCTCTCCATGGTATCTCCCCACATATATGCTTTTTTGTACACCTTTGTTCACAAAGTTCCTTCTCTAGTGAATGTTTATCCCTCTCTCCCCTGCTGAGGTTCTAGCTTTCCATCAAGGGCTCCCTTATGTACAAAGCCCTTCATGAAGCATCCCCTATGTACCCCAATGTTTCCGGATTATTACCACTTTCTGAATCCTATACTGCCATCTGGACCACATATTTAATTCTAAGCTGGGGATGCCCTACTCATCTTTTTATGAAGAAGCCTAGTCTCAGCTACTAGCTTACACATTCAGTGGATCTTAGATCAACTACGCCCAAACATCTCTAATGTTTTAGATGAGTCTGAATTCTAAATATTTTGCTTGTTGGTAAAAGCATAAACCCTGATTTTACTTCAGAACATAAAGTAGATGAAGAGTTATAGATCTCCTTTTCTCCAGTGCCTAGTTCAAGGGTATGTAATAAAGACTTTTTGGGCCAGGCACTGTGGCTCAGGCCTGTAATCCCAGCACTTTGCTGGGGCCAAGGCAGGCGGGTCACGAGGTTAGGAGATCGACACCATCCTGGTCAATATGGTGAAATCCCGTCTCTACTAAAAATACAGAATTTAGCTGGGCATGGTGGCAGGCACCTGTAGTCCCTGCTACTCGGGAGGCTGAGGCAGGAGAATCGCTTGAACCCAGGAGGTGGTGGTTGCACTGAGCCGAGATCCTGCCACTGCACTCCAGCCTGGGTGACAGAGCGAGACTCTGTCAAAAAAAAAAAAAAAGAGAGACAGACTCTTGAAGTCTGACTAGGTCTTTCTGTAGCTACATAGCCATACCTGAGTCTCATTTCATCTTTCAGCTTGTTATTTGACATGGCGGGTCAGGGTTAGATGAGTGGTTGTCTGAGTCTAAATCTTGGAATTCTAGAGACTTGATTTTCAGGATTGTTCTGGGGAGAGGGAAAGGAAGGAGAAGGGCCAGGCAGGTAGGATCCCTCATCTTCCAGCTCTTCCTACCTTCTTCAGAAACGCTTTTCGTGGATCTAATTCACAAGTTTGTGTTTCTGCCCACAGTTTCATTTCTACAGAACAGTCTCTATGGCTTTAAAAGATTTCAAAGTTGCTGGAATGGATGATTTCTAAAGTCTATTGCGGTTTTTCTTTTTTTTTTTTTTTTTTTTTTAATCTTTTGCTGAGGATGAAGGAGAATGAGGGCTAACATGTACTGAGTCCTCACTGTGTGCCAAACACTGTGCAGAGTGCAGGCACTCTGATAATTCCCATTTTATATGTAAGGACAAGGGCTTGCGGTAAAGACACATGGTCAGTTAGTGATTAATAAGATTGAGACATGAGTTGAAGTTAGTGGCGCTTAACTACTATACTGCCTGCCATTTTTAGTTGTCTATGGAGAAAGGTTAGGAGCTGGAACATAGTCCCCTTTGCCTGCTTTGTGAGAAGAAGATGGTGCAAATGACAAAGCAGGGCATTAGCGCTTGCAGAAGTGTTTGACGAAGGTGGGTCAGCCACATGGTCAACCTTAGCCTCGTCTATAGAAATGAATAGCTCGAATAGCTGTAGTATCCTTGACTGGTGAATGCTCTTATCTTTGACAGTATTGCTTGAAGTCTGGAAAAAAATTGGACTGGCAGGGATTTAACTAGACCTGATCTTCCAAGCGGTTCACATTTTTGACAATATTGCTGACCTCTTCAGCAAGACACAACATGGCTCAGAACTCAGGATGTTGAATTGAGCCCAAAAGCACCTTCTCTAAGGTAGCCTACAAATACAGATACATGAGGCAGGTGTCTCAAGCTAGTGAATATCTTACATATAACTACAAAAATCTTAAGACTTTGCTGACACAAAGACACAACAGAGTCTCTTAAATCAAAAAAAAAAAAAAATGAGTCAAGGGAACTGCCAATTTCAATTCAGAGAGAGCAGGGTATTGCCTGAGAGTGGTTCCAAGACAAGCAAGATTTAGCCACAGACAGACCATTTGCCTGTGAACCTTAATCAGTAACTGAATCATACAATAAAATCTGTAAATTCCTTGTATCTGATGCCGCCAAGATGTCTGAGAGGGGCTGGTCCAACCACCCAATCGACCCATCAGAAGATTTTTCCCCTCTGCTGACAGGGGTTCTCTGTGTAGAGCTTGACTGGGAACCAGGCTAGGATTCAGCATAAGCTGCTCTGTAAAGCTAATTTTTTCAGGGAGCCACAGTATAATTTCACTAAGAAGTTGCAAGCTTGGTTTTGACATTCTTCATATTGTCACAGAAATTATAACTGTACTTAAGTCCAGTGAATTGTGTGTGTGGCAGGGAGTGGGGGAAGGAGGGTTTGTTGTTTGGTTTTGTTTTTAAACTAGGACAGAGGAATTGAGTTAAGGGGGGAAATTAGGCCTTTACTAAAGAGAAAAACACACACACATACAATAGAGCATTTCAGAGGATGCATACAGTAAATTATAATGTTTTTAAAAAAAGAGATGGCATTTCTCTCCTGTCTTTTTTCATTTCCCACCTCGTCCTGCTTATTCTTCAAGAGTCATCTTTCTTGCCCAACACGCTCACAAAAGGCCTCCTTTATTACCTTTTGTTATGTCACCTCCTGATGTGGGAGTGGTGTGATAATGGGGTCTCCCAAGCTGAGTCCTTGAGGATAGATAATCACTTTTTGTTAGTGGGCTTTCCACCTTTCTTCTGAGGCTTTCAAAGGCTTAAAATAAGGCTCCTCCACCAAATAGGTATGGCAGATGTTATTAAGCTTCTATTTTTCTGGGTAAAAAACTGAAGAAAGTGGCACCTAGTGAAAGAGCCATGGCTTCTATTTTATTCATTTTCAAAGCCAAGCTTGAGGAGTTGTCATTATGTATATTTAAAAAATAAAAAGAGGAGAAAAGAGTTCTCAAATAGTTTCCAAAGAATACACAGTGATGAAAGAAAGAAAGAAAGAAAGAAAGAAAGAAAGAAAGAAAGAAAGAAAGAAAGAAAGAAAGAAAGAAAAGAAAAGAAAAGAAAGAAAGAGAGAGACAGAGAGAAAGAGAGAAAGAAAGAAAAGAGGAACGAGGGAAGGAAGGAAGGAAGGAAAGAAGGAAGGAAGGAGAGAGACAGAAAGAAAAGATGAAAGAGGGAAGGAAGGAAAGAAAGAAAGGAAAGAAAAGAAAGAAAGAATAAAAGAAAGAAAGACAAGGAAGGAAGAAAGAGAAAGAAAAGAAAAGAAGGAAAGAAAGAAAGAACGAAAGAGAGAGAGAAAGAAAAGAAAGAGCTGCAAAAATAAAGCTGAAGCAAAATCATTTGTTGTGGTATAAACTCACCAACCCAGGTTTTCTCCTACAATATCTGGAGTTTGCAAAAGAATATTAAAAAAAATAGATGCGGCCCCATCTTCTGGCAGTCTGAAGCAATAGCTGTAGCAATCTGATTTCTCAGATATGGTTTGTTTTGTTTCGTTTTATATTTTAAGGTGCTCTTCGAGGTTTGTACTTCCTTAAGGTGACTGCCATCTGAAGACAACTATTTCCTTACCAGCATTTCTACTCCCAAAGGCAGAAACCAGTTGGGTGGGTGTCAAAAAAGCTTTGTGATCTGACACCAAGCCCATCACAGGTCTGCCTGTGGACAGGTTAGGCATTGGTGTGGGAGTCTGTGCATAGGCAGTTGCCTTCTGTGCAGAGAAGTAGACAGTACCCTTTGGATTTGCTGACTGAAACAGACTCCATGGACCTGAATGTTCTATAAAGGTATTTTGTCAGCTGATGCTGGTGACAACCTCCACCCTACAACTCCGTAGTAACTGGACGGTTCCTCGAGTTTGGCAAGAATGATGGATGATGTGCACAAGTCAAATCTTATCTGCTTCTCAGCAATGATTAATTGTTCCCCAAGATAAAAGCTCAAAGAGTCAAGATTCACTTAGTGCTCAATTTTGACCAAGAATTCCATGGTTGTTTGTGTGGGTTGGTAAGGATTAGAGGACAGACTAGGGTGAGAGGAAGGCATGGTAATGCATTCTGTTTCCTCAGATAAAGCTAAAAGAGACAAAAGAAACAGCTGGCTGAGTCTAAGGGTTGAATAAGCTCATCTACTTAGTTGTCTTCCTCTGAGGGTACAGTGTTCACCGAGGTTGCCTGACTGTAGACCCTGTAGTGGGATGAACCCAGAATTTCTAAAGCCTTCCAAGCTGGAGTAGATTTGGACTGGGGGCTATGCAAAAAAGCATGTTCCCTCTCCCACAATCGAAAATGAGGCTTCCCAATATCCCATGGAAATGGTGACACTTGTAGATGTCAGATCATAGTGATATCAAAACTTGAGGCAGGATGGTAGAAGAGGTTATTAAGTACCTATATAGACTGTAAAACCAAGGGCATGGGCTTGTTTGTTCTCAAGCCAGGTAAACATCTCCAATTTCATGTCAAAGTATAAATGAAAAACAAGAGCACCTAACTATGACATCTGCTGAAACAATGACCATCATCTCTCTAGACTGTGCTGGGCCAGCTCTCTCCTGTCTCCTGCATCTTATCAGCTTTGTAATGGGGAACACAGTAGTACCTTAGCCTCAACATAAACGTATGACAACAATAATACAGCAATAACTAATCTAAACTGTGCTCTTACTATATACCAGGTACAATAAACAGCACTTGGCATGAATCGTCTCCTTGAATTTTTAAAACAAAACTATGAGAGGTATTTTTATTGTTCCCTTTTTATGGATGAGAAAAGGGAAAATTCGTTAGGGCAAGGACACACCAAAGACATTCTAGCTTTTTTTCACTTATTCATTAATTCACAATTCCTCACAGTTTTTCTTGAGCTCTAATTATGTCAGGCCATATTTGAGACTTGGTAGGATACAGCAGTGAGCAGAACAGGTAGGTTCTTGCCTTCATGGAGTCCGCATCAGCAGATGATAAACAAATATGTCATGTTATGGACTAAATTATCTCCCCCCAAAATTCTTATGTGGAAGTGATAACCCTCAGAGTGACTGTATTTGGATAAGGTCGTTAGGAGGCAATTAAGGTAAACGAAATCACAAGGGTGGAACCCTCATCTGAAATAGAATTAAGGTCTTTATGAGAAGAGGAACTCAGAACATGCACTCAGAGGAAATGTTATGTGAGGACTGCTGCGAGAAGGTGGCCATGTGCAAGTCAGAAAGAGAGCCTTCACCAGGAGTCAAACTCTACCGGACCTTGATCTGGAATTTCCAACCTCCAGAACTGTGAGAAATAGATGTCTGTTGTTTAAGCCACTGTTTGTGGTATTTTGTTATGGCAGTCCATGCTGACTAATGCATGTCATATGTCAAGTGATGATAAGTGCTGTGCAGTTTGCTATTTCGTATTTCAGTGCTAGGGATTACTGTTTTATATAGGGGCTAAGTATCTCCTCTCTGATAAGGAGCTTTAAGGGAAGAAAGACAAAGAACGTGGTGAAGCAAACTACATGAGTACCTGGAGAAGGACGGATTCAGGAAGACAGCATGGACATGGAGGGTGTTTGGAATTTCTGAGGACCAGCAAGAAGGACAGATTGACTAGAATAGAATAAATGAAGGAGAAATATTAGGAGATGGGAATGGGCAGGGATTCAAACCCAGATATCCTGCTACAGAGCCTTGTTCTTAAATAATGCACACAGCATAGATGCCTGGCTTTATTTGATTATTTCCATTTGCTTGGTAAATTTTTGTCCATCCCTTCATTTATAGTTGTTTTGATTCATTCATTTAAAGAGGGTCTCTCATATATGGTATTGAGTTGGGTTTTGCTTTATAACCCACTTAGAAACGCTGCATACTTAAAAAATAGATATGCTAAATCCCTTCATATTTATTGATAGGACTGACTGGTTTGTTCTCAATTTTGATTATCTTATGTTTTGATACATGTGTACATTACATTTACTGTGTTCCTTCTCTATTTGATGTCTTGTCCTTTTTTTACTCTTGGTTTTTACAAAAATTTTCTTTTTAGTGTAGTGTTTTTATTGGTATCAATACTTTTTATATTCTACTAATTCCCTATTTTCCTACTTACCCTTCTTTATTATCTTTTCAGTTCAAAAAAATTATTCTACTTATACCTAAATGATTTATTCTGCTTTTTACTATTTCTCTCTCTTCTCCTCCTATTTTAATATTGTTATTTATTTTATAAGTTTTTATTTAAAGGTAATTCTAGATTCACAGAGGTTACAAAGATAGGACAGAGTGGTCCTATGTACACTTCAGTTTCCCACAATAGTTACAGATGACAAAATTTTATAGTATATAGCAAACCGGAAATTGACATTGGTATAACATGTTTATATAGTTCTATATTGTCTTATCACAATGGCAGATTGTCATAACCACCACTGTGATCAAAACACAGACTTATTCCATTGCCACAGAGATCTCCTTTGGGCTACTTCTTTATTGCCACCTCTACTCCCATCCCTCCCTAAATCTCAAAACACTGGCCATCAATAATTTGTCCTTCATCTATAGTTTGCTATTTTGAAGGTGTTGCCTTCAATTATTGATGTAATAAAGCTCCAGTCTGCCATATTGGTTTTTGTTCTCTGCTTATTTCTTCTGTTTTCCGGCTTTGTTTTTTCTGCCTTTCTGTAGGTTACTTGAACGTTTTTTAGAATTCTGTTTTTATCTCTAGTGCTTGCATGTTTTGGTGCACTTTTCCAACTCAGGGCCTTTTGTCAGTTTCTAGACAGCCTATTTTCTTCTCTTCACCTTTTCAAGTCTTCTTATGTTCATTTTACATATAATGTTCAGATTTTTAGCTTCACGTAGTGGTAGAAATACAGGAAAATGTGTCCTCTTCATCTTTCCAGAAGTTGAAGTCTCCTGTCATTTTTAAAGTTGTGTTCTTTCTTATTTGTCAGAACATGTAATGTCTACATATTATTTTTTATTAGTACTTTTGGAAAAGCTTTCCCAGACATCTTTTGCTTGATTGAAGCTCATTCCCTAACAGAGAATGCAACTCTGCTATTGCCTTGCTTTTCATGTTGTTTTAAAGAAGTCTGATGACAAACTAATTATCTTGCCTTTCTAAGTTATTCTATCTTTGTGCCTGGAGGACTTGAGGATTTTTTCTTTTTCTTTAATGTCTACTGATTTAACTAGTCCATGTCCCAGAATCAATTACTCCAATTTTTCCTAGTCCCCTTTAGACCCTGTCTATGTGTAAATTCACTTTTTCTTTTAGTTCTGGAACTTTTCTGGAATTTCACTTTTTAAAATGTTAGTTCTATTCTATTTATTTTTTTCTTTGGGGATGCCAAATGTAGGTATGTTAGACACCCTTTTCCAATTTTGTGTCATTTCAACCACTTTCCCTCTGACCTTTTTTACTTTGTTCTTCATGTCATAGTTATTTTGATTGGTGATCTATTTTTGTCAACACTCTTTCCACTTTTATTTGATTCTATCCTCCTCTTTAGTCTTCATTACTGATGTACTTTTATCTTTTGCCCTATTTCTTTCCCAAGTCCCTTCCTGATGCATTTTCACTCATTTTATTATTTTCTGGGTTTTAAAAAATTGTTTACATTCTTTTAATTTTTTAAAAAACAACACAATTATTGCACATGTTCATGGGGCACACAGTGATATTTTGATACACATAAAGTATAGTGATCAGATCAGGGTAGCTGGGTGGCACACATCTGCAGTCCCAGCTACTTAGGAGGATGAGCAGCAGAATCACTTAAGCCCAGGACTTTGAGTCCAGCCTAAGCAACATAGCAAGACCCTGTCTTTATTAAAAATTATTTTTAAAACCTACTCTTTGGGATTCTTTCTGGGTAGTTGTTTTGTGTGCTTTTGGGGGGATCTATTTCTGTTCCTAGTTTTAATATTTCTGATTCAATTTTTTTTTCATATCTGTAATTGATTCACTTTGGAGTGTTCCTTTATACTTATTTTAGAGTTTCTTCTGATTTTTAGTTAAATTTCATGGGGAGAATTTCTGTTAACAGAAATGCTTTGATTCTTATTTTCTAATTTTTAATAACAATCTCATATAAATGTGGCTTTATTTTCTTGATTCTTATTCTTTTCATGAACAGGCTTCCTAATTTAAGAGCCTCCCTTTCTTCAGGTTCTTCCCTCTTCTAGGCAGTTTCTTTTATGGATGGTTTGGGCCCTAGGTTGGGGTGGGATGGGGTGAAGGAGGGTATATTTCTCTTGGAGAGTCATTTATCTCCCCTGCTGATGTTCTTCATTGATTTATCTCCCAGGGCACCAGCTCTTGTCTCTCTGTAGCTCTTCCCTCTCTTCCCTCTCTGCCCTGTGTAAAGTACTGAGAATTTCAGGTCACAGGCTACATTCTGTACTTTGGAATTTAATGTTGGACTTTCGTTTCTGGGTTTATTTTGTTTGCGCCTTTTATGGAGTCTCTCAAGTCTCCCCTTTTCTAATCTCTCACCCACAGGCAGGCGCTCTACTGGAATTCACCTTTTTCTCTACTTACAGGTAAGTTAGAGGCTGTGACGCTTCTGTCTCCTAGTAACACAAAAGACATGGTCATGTGTGGTTTTGTTTGCTTTTTCTCCTTGTTATTCTGTGTTTTCCTTTTGGGAGGGTGTGGTAAGTTTGAAGTCAAGGAGCCTCCATTGTTCTTTGAATCCAGAAGTGTCCTCTGTGTGCCTTTGTTTTAGATAGTCAGCAAAGCCAACTATTCCTATCAACTCTAACCTTTATTCAGTGACAGGTTTTGTGAGACAATGTCCCCCAAAGCTCCGGTTATCTTTTTCTTTTTCTTTTTTATATTTTCCCTGCAAAGACAACAGGTTACCAATGATTTTGTCTACTTAGAAAGAACATCCTATTGACTAAGTAATAATTTCATTATTGATCTACGTGTAGCCAATGATATCTTATCTGACAGCTGTATTAGCACAGAGTTGATAAACTAACCACCAAGCAAAGGGGCATTTCACTCAGCTGGAGCTAAGCTCTTGAGAGTAGATGTACAATATTCATTAAAATTGTTTGACATTAATAATGGCTTATGCATCCTAGTTATTGCTATGGTGAATGTCTGGAGGATCAGCAGTCCCTAGATTGGGAACTATTCCCCTGCCCATTCCACCTCATTTAATCAGCAAACATTTACAGAAGATGGGGGTTAAAGAGAAGAATATGAAGCCAGCCCATGAAGGAAGACTATGGACTGGAGGAGACAGATAAGCATTTAATTACAAGATTAGAAGACCTTTAATAAGTTGTTCGTGGTAGAGTGGGGTCAAAAGAGGAAAAGGGTCAAGTCTGCTTGGGTGAATCAGAGAAGCCTTTAGAAAGGATATGTCTAAACCAGGTCTTAAAAGGGTGAGTAAGGAAATTTGTCAGATCAGCTTATTCTAGGATTCAGCACCTCTCCCAGCTGCCTCCCCAGAACAGTGAGCAGCACAGGTTAGAACTCACCTCCACACTTTCACTCCTAAACACACACACATACACACACACCAAACTCAAGAAAAAGTGGATGCATTCTGTTTTTGATTTTTTGGGTTTTTTGCATTCTGTTTTTAAATATATATATATTTGACTATGAGAGTGTATTGGAATCATCCAGGGAGCTTTTTGTTTTCAAAATACCCAAGCAAGAGGCCTCTCTACTCATAATCTTGTATCACCCTCATGTTAATTGGGATGGGGACATTCACTAATATAAAGAAGTTTACACAATTTTGGCCCTTAATGTGGAGAGAATTAGACTAAAGGACCTCCTGGTCTCCTACTCTAGGTTTCTTCTGGAACGGAAGACTTTTCTCTGCAACGATGATGAGAAGATTCTCCTGCAGAATGCAGAGTTATGTTGGTCACAATCCCTCTGAGTGTTTCCAGGGTACCAGATGGAAAGACCTCAGTTTCCAAAGAATAGGTTCCTGTCTTCCATGATGGGGGTGGGGCTGTTTCTCCAGCCCTGGTGGGCAATTCCAGTCAGCTATACCACCTGAGTGCTCGCTTCTGAGGTAAACTAGCAATTCATCTCTCCTAGCACTTTTTCCTTCCAAGAAAATACAACCCCACTGAGCTGGTTGTTAGTTCACTCCACTTTGTTTGATTAAAGGGAACAGGGGGTCCTTTGAGAACCTCTTTGGGTGGAAGGGCAGGCCCACATGTGCTGATTATCTACCCCCATGTCCCATGGCACCCAACTGTGTCCTGGTGAGAAGCTGTAGAACTCCATGAGCCAGTCTTCAAATCTGACAGGGATGGCGCCTATGGAATGAGGGGCTGTGTGCAGGCACATTTCCCTAGAAGATCTGTGGCTCATGTGTGTTCATATTTTCAACTCAGGAGCCTGGTTTTCAGCTTTTCGGGTCTAACCTTCCTGTATGCTGGGGTGGGCAGAAGGTGAGCAGGGAGGGTTTAGAGGAGTCAGAGAGAAGTTCAAGTTCAGTATTGGGGGAAATGCCTTCACTCTGGAAGCCTGGACCTTGTTTGGTGGATGTGCCTGCAGCTAACATCTCTTTGAAGAAACATAAGAAGATACCTGCTTCTCTTTCCTATTCAGTCTCAAATCTGGCAGAATTGCAGAGTCTGTGGGTGAGAGACCCAAAAAAATGCACAGGAATTAACAACTCTTCATTTACTGAGCAGTTACTAAGAGCTGGCTGTGTGTGTGATGCTGGGGAAATACCAATGACAAGACACAGTCCTTGCCGTCTTTAAGCTCCTTGCCTGGGGAGAAAGCTAGACAAGGACACATATGAGTTACAAATCATTTGGAATTATAACACTCTAAGCAGAAATATGGGTAGCCAAAAAATCAGGCAGCCCAGCGATCTCCACGTGCCCCTGCCTGCCTCCCAAACCTCACCTAAAACCACTTTCTGTCTTGCTCACTTTTCACCTTTTTCACATTTATCTTCTCTTTGTTGTTCAAATTGCTGAGGTCTTTTCCTGCCCAAGGCTTCTGCACTTGCTGTAACCTCTACCTAGGATACTCTTCCCTCAGTTTTGGGGAAGCCTGCCTCATTTTTGCCCTTCAGCTTTTGATTTAAATGTCTCTTCCTCAAAGGGATCTTCTTTGTGACTACACTATCTAAACTTGATATCCTGAGGCTCAGAACTTACTGTTTTACTTGATTACTCCAATTCTTATCTAAATATTCTTAACACTGACAATGGAAAACAGCACCAGATACTTGCCAAAGGCAGCAAGACAGATCTTATTCAGGCTCCTGCAGTAGGAGAGAAACCAGTATAAACTGAACTCAATTCTAACCAAGACAAGGGAAATAAGGTTGCAAAGGGAGAGCAGAGGGAGCTGTCAGGAAGTGTGAAAACAGAAACCAAAAGAAAGTAGGGGGGCTACAGAGAAATTGCAGAAGAAAAATTACAGAAAGAGGTAAATAGAGAATTAATTACTAAAATGGTTTGGTGATGTGGGCTGGAACAATGTATTTTCTTAGGTCTGGCAGCATTGTCTTTCCTTTTCTTTTTTTTTTTTTTCTTGAGACAGTCTCGCTGTGTCTCCCAGGCTGGAGTACAGTGGCGAAATCTCGGCCCACTGAAACCTCTGCCTCGCAGGTTCAATTCTCCTGCCTCAGTCTCCTGAGTAGCTGGGACTACAGGTATGTGCCACCATGTCTGGCTAACTTTCGTATTTTTTTTTTTTTTTTTTTTTTTTAGTAGAAATGGGGTTTCACCATGTTGGCCAGGCTGGTCTCAAACTCCTGACGTCAAGTAATCCGCCCACCTCAGCCTCCCAAATTGCTAGGATTACAGGCGTGAGCCACTGCGCCCAACCAGCATTGTCTTTTCTTGAGCAAAGACTCAGCCTGGGGCTGAGGTCACCTTTGGGGAGGTAACCTAGTGGAAGCCAGAGGTCAGCTTTAGGGACACAACGTAGTGCAGGTGGAAGGGTGGCTGATGTGTGGTCAAGTCTCTTGGCACGGTGTTCAAGCAAGTCCTTTGTGCATGGTTCACAACACATGCGTTTATGCTTAGCATTTCTTTCTGTTTGTTTTAGTCAATATTTAGAGTTCATTGCTATCTCTAGTCACTCTCAAATAGAACAAGACCTAACCACATTTTAAGTTTCCCTTTTTCTTTGGTTTGCCTTCAGCTACCATGTGAGACAATCTGAGATGTATTAAAGTTATTACATAGTCTAATAATTAAAATTTTGTTATTGTTAGTAGTATATTTTACTGGTTTTGTTTTCTCTTTTCTCCTTTTACCTCGCATCTTCCTCTTGGATTTGTTTTGTTTTTGTTTTTGTTTTTTTGTTTGTTTGCTTGTTTTGCCAAGTACAATTTCTAGTAATTTTTTCAGTTACCGTTTAAAGATGATAAACTATCCAAGTCAGTGATAAGTGTCTATTTTGTATTTCCATTTGAAGTGAACAATAGTTTGGCTGGGTATAGAAATACGATTATACTGTTATATTTTCCTCTTGCATCCGTGTTGTAAATGAAAGATTTATGCCAATATGAGTTATTCTCTCTATAAGCAAGCTTTCTTTTTCCTTGTCCGAAAAGTTTTGGATTTCCTCTTTTTTTAGTGGTTTAAAAAATTTTAAATATGTTTAAATCTGGAATATTTCACATTCTTTCTGTCCAGCACCTAACAGTTTTTTTAAATCTGAAACTCATGTCTTCTTCAAGTTGAGTATGTTTCTCCTATTTTTTTTTTTTTTTTTTACCCTTTCTTTCTATGCTCTGTGTTCTTTTCCTCTAGAACCCCTCTTTGGACTTCTGATTTCTACATTCAGTACAACTACTGCTTTTTCTTTTATTTCAACAAAACATCCTATGTCCAAGATCTCTAGTCGATTATTTTTTATTTGGATGCAATGTCCTCTCTCATCACTCCATAATTGCTGTGTTAATTTGATATCCTTAGTTCTCAGAACTTGGGTTTGTTGAGTTTGCTGTCTTCCTTTATTAGATTGACTTTCTTAAATGTCTGATGTTTCTAATGTTTTGTGCTGATCTTTGTATTTTTGAGTCTCTGTTTGCCTTTTTGAGACTAGACTATACTGCCTGTTGCCTGCGATGATAAAATGAAGGTGAGATGTTCTGCATACTGGGAGAGTCAGTTGCCAGGCTTCTGGTTATGGATGCTCGTTGTTTCCCTTGACTATCATCTGCCACTCGTGGGGCTATTCTGCCTCTCAGGACCAGTGCCTCCATTTAGAGCTCCTGCCTAGGGAGCACCCTTCTGCTACTGCCCTTAAAAGGCCGGGCGCGGTGGCTCAAGCCTGTAATCCCAGCACTTTGGGAGGCCGAGACGGGCGGATCACGAGGTCAGGAGATCAAGACCATCCTGGCTAACATGGTGAAACCCCGTCTCTACTAAAAATACAAAAAACTAGCCGGGCGACCTGGCGGGCGCCTGTAGTCCCAGCTACTCGGGAGGCTGAGGCAGGAGAATGGCGTGAACCCGGGAGGCGGAGCTTGCAGTGAGCTGAGATCTGGCCACTGCACTCCAGCCCGGGCGACAGAGCAAGACTCCGTCTCAAAAAAAAAAAAAAAAAAAAAAAAAAAAAAAAAAAAAAAGTGGGTGCTAATGGTAGGGAGGAGAGAGAAGCAAGACATCTGGTTTATCCTGCTGTGGTATTGTAGAAGTCACCTTGACTATCAAGAGCTCCCTAGAGCTCCCTCCTGTCCCAGTATCCAATCCTTAGCAGTTACACAGAGTATTTGAAGCCACTCCCAACTGCGAGCAGGCACCCCCTGGGTGTGTTTAGCGCTAAGGCTTCATCAATTATACATATACCATCTGCCTCAAGCCTCTTAGGAATTCTTTATAATTTCTAGTCTATGTAGAGTAGTTCTTATTTTTCAACATTATTATGGATAGTTTATTTTATATATTTGGGGCAGGAAAAGGAAAGTTTAGCATGTGCTCAGTTTATCATCTTAATACCATCTCCTGTATTTAACTTCACATTTGTTTTTGATATATAGCTGTACAAAAGCTATAAGCATAAGAGTATATTTCCAATTGATTTGTACACATTTAAGTAATATTATAATTGAATAATTGAACACTAGGAAATCACCATATTTTTAAAAATAATTTCTTTAGAAGAGTGTCTATATATTATTCCAGTTTTAGAAATATTGTTCTGGGTTCTTAAATGAAAACGCACTTTATTGAGACTTGACTCAAGAATTACAGACAAAGAGATGAAAATCAATACCCACTGCCTCAGCCATGAAGCCTTCACTATAGAAACAACACATTTGCTGATTGACCCCTGGAACAGCCTCTCTCTTCATGCCAACACAGTCCATTTTGGTTCTGCCAATGTGCTGATCAACCCCAACAGACAGAAGGAAGGAATAGAAAGCTGAGACGCAGATGACCTGGCTTATGCAATATTTTTATTGTGCCACTATTCAAATGTATTACATTGATTTGTTCTGACCGAAAATAACGTGGATGTTTTGAAATCAGTGGATTGGGTATTATCTTCATTTTACAAATGAGAAAAACACTCAGACTAATCAAGTGACCTGTCCAAGGTCCCACTGTCACTCTTGACTATGAAGTCAAAATCCTTTACAGCATTTGTCAGTCAGTGCCCTAGCAGAACACAGACGGCATACTGAAATTAGGATAACTTAAGGAGGCAATCTGAATCTGGAGGCAAACTAAAGACATCCACCTCTCAACAATCTGCCACTCTACCTATATCTACCCCTCACCCACCTGCTTCCCACCTTTTTGCTCTACATAGTCAAGACTGACTTATTTGAGTGAGAGTAAGTCAGAAATAAACTAGAAAGTACTCAAGCCCCTCCAGCGTCAAGAGATATTTCTACCCCATGGAAAATTTTGCCTAACCCCACTGATTCTACATTCTCCAGTAATAATTTAAATCTACTTGATGACAGATATTTCAATTAAAATAAAAGTATCATTTATATGAGTATTTGTTTAATGTTTTGTATCAATGGCCATTATGTTTGGCTGCAGGTAACAGAAACCCACAACCAAAAACCAGTGGTTTAAGTATATCAGAAGTTTTGTTGTTATTGTGCAACAAGAAGTCCAGAGGTAGGCAGGGCAGAGATAATTAATACAGTCCCTTAGAGCTGTCATCAGAGATCCTGGGTCCTTCCTTTTCTATATCACAACCTTAGCATGCTTCCACGCTTGCAAGTGGCCTTATGGTTACGGGATGGCTGCTGGAATCCCAGCTGTACACATTAAGGCAGGAAGAAGGGATAGGACAAGAGGAAAAGTTTATTTCAGCTGGAATAGCCCAGAGTTTTGGAGCTTTTACAGGAGCTATATGAGAAAGGGTCAACTGCAAGATGTTTATTAAGGAGTATTGGAATTGACACTGTGGAAGGAGAGGAATGGAAGCAGGAGCAGGCAGAGAAATACGTGGAGCTTCCAGACAGGGCCAGCAACAGCTTTGGTTGATGCCTCCAGAAGCTCCTGAGAGACAGCAGCTCTTCAGAGTCATCACTGTTAAGCTAAGATGCCTGGGCCCTCATTGACCACTGGGTATGGGCTACCTCAGAAAATCCATGACCTTGGGCAAGGTGACTCTCCACAGCTGAGACCATCCATCAAGGAGATGACAACTCCCTTCACATACAAAATTCAGGGGACACAATTCAGCTCCTAACAGAGAGGATGTGATGAAGACGAGGGTGGTCCTCCCATTTCATCAGAGATCTTTATCCCTGTGGGTTTAGTTTCAGGCTTTTTGATGCTCCTTCATCAGCTTCAAGAAAGTTGTACCCCACCCTCAGTAGCCTCGCGGTCACCAATCTGACTGGGGTGACCCAAGTAGGAAGTGTTGGAAACTTGGAGCCTGGAGCCCAGACAGGAAACAGCTTTCCTCAGAACTATGTTCCATTACAGTGTCCTTCTTCATACTAATGATATGGATTGTATTAAGGAATCATTGTACAATATAGCTCTCTTTGAGGGAACTGTAATTAAATTGTTCTTGATATTCATGTATCTTGTATATGTCAGGGTTATGGGCTGGGTTCAAATTAAACATATATAGCTTCAAATCTCAATTTTTGTAATTCTAAGTGGCCAGCTGTCAAATTCCCTCAGTTTCCTCATTTTCACTATAGTTACAATTATATATAAAATACATGCATATGTGAATATATGATATATATTTCATAAATATTGTATTAAAATACATTTTTACAAATTTTCTAATATAGCAGGTGATATACAAATATAGTTATAGTTTCTACATTGTGGTTTATTACATATATTAAATAAGGTTATGCATTTAGAAGCTACATAAATGACAATTGTTATTTGGTAAATGTGCTGAATATGTCCACGTGCTCTACAACAGGGATATAGAAATAAAGGTTCCTTTCCTATCCTAAGGGAATTTATAATATACAAGGGAAGTAGCCAGAACATTGTGAAGAGTGGAATAAGAGAGCTAAAAACAAGCCTTCAGGAGAACACAAATGGTGCACATTCACACTGACTAGATGGCTCCCTGAAACAGAGGACCTTTTTGCTGAAAAAGTAGGAGAGACAGAAGATATTGAAGAACTTTACAAGCACAGGAGACAGCATATGCAACTCCACAGAGGCAGAGGGATCTGGCCTTTGCAGGGAATCAAAATAGGCCATTATGCCAGAGAGATAAAGTGTGGTGAAAGAGGAAACCCAGGGTGGGGGGCACAGGGAGCAGGTTCTAAATTTCTGCAGTGGGCTGGGTCTGCCTTCAAAGGGAGTGATTCATGTGGGAAACTAGGTCAGAGCTGCTTCTGGTGAAGGCCAGGATTAATGGCAATCTACGTGTTACTATCCTCATGGAAAAAAAGAATAACAGGACTAATAATAATAGTCCTCCTGCAGGTATGATGTATATTTCCAACTTGGTCGCTCGTTTAATTACCTGCAGAAGACACAAGCACCAGCATGATTTCTGCCTCCACCTATTTTTGTGATTCATCATGGGAATTCTGAGTAACAGGTCCTTGTCATTCTGAAACCTTACCTAAAGTTAGGCATTAAGGGAGACACGGTGGAGATGGCTGGTGCCACCAATACTCTTTGATAGCTATATCTTCTCCCCTTTTGGTTTCATTTTACCTCTTCTTCTTTATCTTTTTTTTTTTTTACCCTTCCTTCCAATCAAAATTTGATCCTCCTAAAAAGTCTTTGATGAGTCCTTTCAATGTGATTTGACACTAATGAAGGTTTCCCACTGCAAATGATAAACTGAAAATCAGAATGAATATTTATTAAGCACCTCCTGTGTGTGCTGTTTTCACAGCTGCTCTATCATTCCCATTTTATAGATGAGGAAAAGGAACATCAGAAATATCAAGTACTTTGTTTATCAATATTCATGTTCTCCTTTTCCTTCTTCCATTTCCTAGGCCACTCACATGGGGGTCACATGGTGAGGGCTCATCAATGGAATTAAGTAGCGGTGACTGTCACCTCCAGCCCAAGGTGGTTAAAAGTGGGTGAGCCTTCCCTACACTCTTGCTTTTCCTTAATCACTTGGCTGAACTGGGGGGATCCAGTGGAAGACTCTGGGTCTCTTGGAGAAGGCAAAGTCTATGCTGGAAGAACACTGATTTCCAAATGACTGTGTAGAGTAAAGAACCCTCAACCTCATTTCACCTCTTCAACATACCACTGACCTACACTGGACTAGGACATGAGCCAGCAATGAAACTTTATTGTTTTATGCCACTATTAATATATATCTAGGGCAATATTTGTGCCAGTCAACTAATATTTTTGGAATGCTTTCTATAAAACAGTGTCATCAGTGCAATTCAGAGTATTATATGATAAATTCCAAGTGAGTGACACACACAGACAAGGCATAGGTGATCAGAGTTTGGAGGGAGCATGAGTTTTGAAGGCTAGGCAAAACTTACATGGTGCCCTCAACCACACACAAGGCAAAGGCTTCTGTAATGGCCAAGATTCTGCCTCTGGAGGCAGGGATACGAGGTTTAATTCTAGATTTGCTCTTTACCAACTGAATGACTTTGTGGACCCCAAGCCTCAGTTCCCCCATCTGTAAAATAGAGCAAAAAATACCTATCTTACAATGTTGTTGGTTATTATAAAGATTAAATTCGGCCAGGCACGGTGGCTCACGCCTGTAATCCTAGCACTTTGGGAGGCCGAGACTGGCGGATCACGAGGTCAGGAGATCGAGACCATCCTGGCTTACACGGTGAAACCCCGTCTCTACTAAAAATACAAAAAAACTAGCCGGGCGCGGTGGTGGGTGTCTGTAGTCCCAGCTACTTGAGAGGCTGAGGCAGGAGAATGGTGGGAACCCGGGAGGCGGAGTTTGCAGTGAGCCGAGATCGCGCCACCACACTCCAGCCTGGGCGACTGAGCAAGACTCCGTCTCAAAAAAAAAAAAAAAGATTAAATTCAGGGAGTGGGGGGTGAGGGGAGGGAGAGCATTAGGACAAATAGGTAATGCATGTGGGGCTTAAAACCTAGATGACGGGTTGATAGGTGCAGCCAACACCGTAGTGGACATATACCTATGTAACAAACCTGCACTTTCTGCACTTGTATCCTGGAAATTAAAGTAAAATAAAAAAAAAATAAGTGAAATAATGTGTATTAAGTAAATATAATGGGACATCTTGATAAATAATAATTATTATCACTATTATCGGTTTTACAAATATAAGGAGAAGTTCAGTTTCTCACTGGCTTAGACCCAAATAAATCAAGCACCCATCTTGACCATAAGTATTTTCATCTATTGCTATTGGATAGTCGCATGACTACAGCTACCTCATTTTATGTTTTTATTTTCTCTAAGAATAATCAAAAGCTGAATCTAAAGTTTATCACATAAAAAATTTTACCTACTTTGGACCTCAACTAATTCTGTCTTCTTACCTTGGATTTACAGTCTATTTCATTACAAAAAACAAACAAACAGTCATTTGGTGAGTGGGCCTGGTCCAGACTGCAGCTGTTTCTTCTCGGTGTGTACATTGTTATGCAGAGTGAGTGATTTTACTCTGTCACTTTAATTCATAAGATACTAGAGCTGACAGGGGCTTTGGAGGACATTAGATCCAACCTACCATTTTACATCTACAGAGGAGGAAACTGAGGCCCAAATGTTAGTGCATCACAGATGTCCACGAGTATGTATTTTTTCTTTCTCTCTCAGGCTTTAAGGGTTCTAGCAGCTTCACTAAATGGTCCCAGTCTCACCCACAAGGCTTGATAGAACCTCTGTTAATCAAATCACATGAGAAATGATGTGCTACAGCCAAATTTTCCAGATCCAGTAAATTAACAGAGAACATATTCTTTATATATATTTTCCCCCTGATATACAGTAGTTCCCTTTTCCTGCCTTGTTAGGACAGTCTTGTGAACAAACTCAAGTGTGTCTTTAGTTAGCAGTGAAAGGAACCTAGGGATCACTTAGTCCATCTTGTTCATTTTTCAGATGAAAACAAAAAGATTTTATAATTGTCATACAATGTAATCTTTACAATGATCTTTTAAAAATTTTATTTCCTCCATCATATAGATGAGAGAACGAAAACTCCTAACTATTGAACGACCTCCTCTGGATCATAGAACTCATAATACAGACAGTGGCACAGGCACCAGGCCCAGTTACCTGTCTGGGCTCACAGTTAGATTCCATTTCCCAGTTGGGTCTGGCTGTATAACTGAGTTCTCACCAGTGGAGTGTAAGCAGAAGGCAACTATGCCAGTTCCCACACATGTTCCTCCATGTTTACTCCCTTTCCAGCTGGCTAGAACGGAGATGAACCCCAGGGTGAACCTGGAAGCTGTGAATAAAGATTCTGCAAGCACCAGATAAATAGAGCCTGAGTTCTTGAATCACTGCCAGAGGAGGATGGCCACCTCCTGGTCAATACTACTTGTTGTGGACTGTCTGTAATGAGAAATAAACTTCTTTTGTATTTGGTTCCTTGTAAACTTGGGGATTTGTGTACTGAAGCAGCAAGTATGTCCTTAATGCATAGCTTGCTAATGGCAGAACTACAGATACTTACTATGGGCAAGGCATTATGTTTGTGATAAAAGATAGGAATATGACTTCCAATAGTTTGGGTCCTTAAGAAGCATTGAGCACAGCTGGGTTCTGAGATATGGACAGAAACAGCATAATATGAAATAGAAATGGAAAAAGAAAGGTCTAAAGAAAGATAAATAGGAAAGAACCTAGGAATCCAGAGAAGAAATAAGTTGTGCTGTTGTATAAACAGGAGCGATTTTTGGGAGGAGGATGGGAATTTTGGACTGGGAGGATGGGTAGCATGCACAGTCAGAACTCCTAGGAAACAAGAAAAAGCCTGGCACAGTGAGCTGTTTATTGGGATGGAAATGGGATAAACAAACAAATGGAATGGTAGGATAAAGCTCCATCACGAAAGATGCTAATGCCAAGTTAATAACTTTGAGTACTGTTTACAAGTTTGGCTAATGCTTGTCACCAACGCCTGCTGGCTGAGAAATCTTGAAAATGAATGGCATGCCATGCCCTCAGAGTGTGACGACAACCACTGGATCTCAGAACACAGGGACTTTTCATTTCTGAGAGCTGACTTCCTAGTCTGCGGTAGATAGAGAGCAGAGGTGGGGCTGGGAGTATGGAGAAACAGCATTCAGAATCGGCCCACACTGTCAAGTTTCCAGGCCCTGAACAAGGTTGGTAGGAAAATGATTTGATTAGCTGTTCAATCCTGTTCCATTTCTGCCTTGCTCGGGAGACGTATGTTGAGGGACTTTTTTTCTTCCAGAAGCACATATGGAAATGGCAAGGTTGGTGTTTGATGGTGTGACAGAGAAAGCCACACTGGGGAAATGGTGTGCTTTGAAATCAGGTCGCTTAGAAAAAAATACATATATATATATATATATATATCCAGAAAAGTCAAAGCTTAAATGAAGCTATCAATTTAGGGACTTTTCACAGCCTTACTTACTGGGTTCTCTTTCTAACTTAAAAACTAGGAAAGGCACTTTCTGAGTCTCTATCTCTGTAAAGTTTGTTTGAGTCTCTTTTATTATTTTTACAGTGCACACATTGATCTCAAGTTTTAAGTATCCTTTTTATCACTGTAGCTAGAAGCAAAAAAGCCACCCAGCTGTTCAGTCTGTTAGTGCCAAATGTGGTCTCTTCTGAACACTATAATTCTCATACTACAAGATATCCCAAACGTACAGAAAGGTCAAGCAGAAAGAGATGATGACAACTCTGAATTCTCATGTCGTTTTAAAGATAAATCAGTTTGGTATGAGACCCTTCTTGGTAAGGGAAAATATTTATCATTCTACCCCAATTCATGTTAAAGTTCCCTACAGGGATTTCAATCCAATGTGCCTATTGTTTTAAGGAATAGTCACTGACACTACAACACTACATCATGTTTCTGTAGAGGGAAAGAGAAAGGAAAAAAAATAAAGCCAGTATTTATTTATCACATCCTACCTATCATTTGCTTATGTTATTATTTAGTTATCAAAACAACCATATAATATAGGAATCCCTTTTCCCAACCTTTACAGAATAGAAATCAAAGTTTAGTTAACTTAAGGAACTTATTCAAGGTCATATAACAGTGAAGGATAGAGATATAAACAAGTTTATCCTGGCTTGAGAATTCATGTCAATAAGTTGCTTATAATCAAATATGCAATTGAATAGTAGAGATTTCATGAAAAGGCATCAGAGGATAAAATAGGCCATATATATGCAAGTCTAAATAACACGGTATTAATCTCACTCATAAATATTGAATGAAAAGAATGTAATCAGTTGAAATTATCTCAAGAATGTATCTGGAAAAAGGTGAGATTTTAGGAGATTAGAAACTGCTCATTTTGGACACTTAATTTGTAAACATCATTACAATATGAGTATTACAATACAGAATGTTATAATATTCTGCTGTGAAATCTACTATCATGCTGTTTTCTTATTGCACTTATTTCAAAAGGTCCTCTTTGTAACTCATTGCTTTTAGGTCCTAATAATTCTAATTCAACATGATTCTTGACAGATTCATGAAATCATTCATACATACACAAATTTACCAAACCTTGTGATATCCCCCTGGTTTGAAGATTGAGAGGTTCATGCTTTGCTCACAAGAGATTTTGTTGTCAAAATCTCTATACAAGGAGTTCAAAATTCATCAAGCCAAATACTCCTAGGTCTAGGACTGAGAAGAAGAAAGAGGGGCCAATATAGTCTCACAGTGAGAAGAAAACAAATAAATATACAGTCATAAAATAATGTAGCAAGTGCTATGCATCAAGAAGTCCAGAGGTAGGCAGCCCTTGGAACCATTTTTCCTCCTAGGCCTCTGAGCCTATGATGGGAAGGGCTGCCTTGAAGATCTCTGATATGCTCCAGAGACATTTTTTCCATTGTCTTGGTAATTCACATTTGGCTCCTCGTTATTATGCAAATTTCTGCAGCAGGCTTGAATTTCTCCTTAGAAAATGGGTTTGTCTTTTGTATCACATCATCAGGCTGCAAATTTTCCAAACTTTTATGCTTTACTTCCCTTTTAAACATAAGTTCCAATTTCAGATCACCTCTCTCAAGTTCAAAGTCCCACAGATACCAAGGGCGTGGACAAAGTGCCACCAGTCTCTTTGCTAAAGAATAGCAAGAATGACCTTTGCTCCAGTTCCCAAGAAGTTCCTCATCTTCATCTGAGACCACCTCAGCCTGGACTTCATTGTCAGCACCACTATGAGAATTTTGATCAAAACCATTCAACAAGTCTCTAGGAAGTTCCAAACTTTCCCACATCTTCAGTCTTCTGAGCCCTGCAAACTGTTTCAACCTCTATCTGTTACCCAGTTCCAAAGTCACTTCCACATTTTCAAGTTATCTTTATAGCAGTGCCCCTCTCCCAGTATCAATTTACTGTATTAGTCTGTTTTCATACTGCTGTAAAGAAATACCCAAGACTGGGTTATTTATAAAGGAAAGAGGTTTAATTGACTCACAGTTCCACATGCCTGAGGAGGCCTCAGGAAATTTACAATCACGTTGGAAAGGGAAGCAGGCACCTTCTTCACAGGGTGGCAGAAGAGAGAGAAGAGAGAGGGTGAAGGGGGAAGAGCCCCTTATAAAACCATCAGATCTCATGAGAACTCACTCACTTTCATGAGAACAGCATGAGGGAAACCACCCCCATGATCCAATTACCTCCCACGAGGTCCCTCCCTCAACACCTGGGGATCACAATTCAAGATGAGATTTGGGTGGAGACACAAAGCCTAACCATATCATTAGGTGTACAGGCTAGGTAAGGTATCGCAGGTCAAGGCAAAGTGTGTTTCAAGGCTCAGAAAAGTGAGAGAATGTGTGGGGTTTTGTCTAATTTACTAGAGATGAATAGGTAAATAGAGGGCAGACCACTGAAGGTGAGGTTTGAACACCATAGGGTCTACTAGACATGTTGGAGCTTCCCTTCTTTTCTCTAGGTTTTGCAGAATGGCACCCAGGCTGTTATAATACATACTTAAACTTTGCTTTCTCTTTAAAAGTACTTTCTATTCATCACTGTTTGGGCTCCTTCTGACAGAAGTCATTACCAGAGATTCAGACCTTTATTTACTCAATTCCCTGTTGTGGTTCTGCAAGGGAGGCTTTCTCGTTCCTCTCCAAAAACAGACATGCCTGTGAAGGTGGGTTACACTTCCATTCTCTTAAGTCTGTCATAATAAAGACATTTCATCAAGTGCTAAAAGAAAGCCAGAATTTAGAATGTACTTTGTGACTTTTGAGGGTTATGAGATGCTGAATGTGAGACACTGTAGCCAGTTGCTTAGGGAAATTGAAAACAAATTCTTCTCTAGAGAAATTAGAAAACCAGGTCAATGCCTCATTGCATAGTCCTGCTGGAAGACAAGAATTAAGGCTGAATACATTGTCAAGGTCATTTCAGATCCTATTATTCTGCTTCTCTGGTGATAATGATAATAAAAATAGCACTTTTTATTTGTGACTCACATAATTTTCAGAACTCTTTCACCTATGATCTCCTCTGAACAGCTGATGAGGAATTCATGCCATCAACCTGGAGGACAACTTGGAGGACCAAGTGCTCCCAACCAGACCTCAAGGTTAAAAAGAATTTCAAATGGGAGGTATGAGATATTGACCAACTTACGATATATCCTTTTGTCTTTTATACCAAAGATTATTTCATAGATGTTAGCTGGCCTCCATATTTCCAAACATAAAATTTAGGAATATTCCCAGAACATCCCACTCTTCCTGTATAGTCCTTCATAATTATTTGTTTTTTAAAAAGCCATCTAAATTTTCAGTTCATTTATGCCTTGGAGAAAGGAGTTTTATAATTACTATCTTCCCTAATATTGTTTTAAATTTTGTTCAAATTTTGTTTCACCTATCAGTTTTCTAAATGTAAGCAGTACTCCATAGTTAATTGTGACATCACTATTAACAAAGATGTACTTCAGAGACATACCCAACTGAGAGAAACATAGTAATCAGAGACAGAAATGATCTGAAAGACTTGGAGGAACTCTGTGGAAAACAATTAATACAACGAAGAACTGGAACGCATAAAATATGTGCGAGCTACAGGGTAGAGAGAAAAGAGGTCAGGACTTAGGCGAAGTCATCTTTGCCCAAATTGTATTCTGTGGAACCCATTCTGCTACATGTTCTCAGAAGAAGAGTAGGGTCTTATGATCAAGTAAGTTGAATGTATCCCCTTTGATGGTAGGCATGTTAGCATAACCAAGCCTCTGAGAAGTCTGTAATAAAGAAAGTTGCAAAACTTTATTTAATCCAGAGACCTTCAAACATTTTGACAGCAGATACTGTTTTTTCCCTCATACAGCTTTGGATCAGGGTTCCATGAAATACACTTTGAGAAATGCTGTTTTGAAGTTAGGGAAAGTGAGAGAGAGGCCGGCCTACATTTTTGAAGTAAAGGAGACCTACCAGCAGTCCTATCAAATATAAAAGGTTATTTTGCAATTTCCTTCTCGGAAATCTTTCAAAAATAAAACAACATGCATGGTGAAGTGTTTGGAGAGAAATGCATTTCTGTCTTCAACTTGCTTTGAAATGTATCAAAAACAGCTGAATTAATTAATTGACACAGGGATGGATACATATATGATCAAACAAGTATAATAAAATGATAATTATAGAATTTAGGTGGTAGGTACATTGAGAATTTACTGTACATTTTTTATAATTTTTCTGAATGTTTGAATAAATTTCAGGTAACATGTTGAAAAAAAATAGAATATAAATTTCAGGTAACATGTTGAAAAAAAATAGAATATACATCCAATCAACACTTGCATGAAGTATGACTTAAAAGGAGGTAGAAAGACTAGTTGGATTTTCAGCTTGTCATGATAGTTTCTATCTGTTGACCATGGGCTAAGTATTAGGCTGGATATATCACGTACATATGTTATCTAATTTATTATTCAAACCAACACCAACAGAAGTTTTAGCATCAACATTTTAATAATGAGACAAATGAGATTCAGTGAGGCTAAGTATCATGACAAAATCTGCCCTTGTTGAACCATGTGTTAATGCTAAGTGTAGAAGTTGCCAAAATGAGCATTTCCTTCCTCTCATCCCATTCCCCATACAGGAAATTCTGGCAATGGCCACAGGAAATTTTTCCCTTCCTCCAACCTCCTCTCCTTCTTACTCTTCAGTCTTCTTTTGTAGTTTGGTGGGACTAAGCAGTTGTGGTGAGAAGCAGAAAAGTAGATGTGAGTTATCTCATCCAGAAAGAGCCAATACTTATTGACCAATGAGGAGGAATGGGAAAGAAAGGAAAGAAGGAAAGGAAGCAAAGAGAAGAAGCTGTGGTGGAAATGTGTGAATATGGTAGAGAAGGAGATGGAAATGAGGAAGAAAGAAAAGGCTTCAAAACAGGTTGGGGACCCAGTTGAGTGCAGGGGGAATAGATGAAAATAATTTTTTAAATGCTGCAGTGGCATATATTAATAAATTACATATTTACTATTCTTTGAGGGATACGGTATTGCAGTTACTTTTATTTCTTTGCAAGAACAATATTTCTTTGAATGTGATATTTCTGTGCACTATATGTTTAAAAATATTCATAGAAGGCCGAGCCTGGTGGCTCATGCCTGTAATCCCAGCACTTTGAGAAGCCGAGGTGGGCGGATTACCTGAGGTCAGGAGTTCAAGACCAGCCTGGCCGACATGATGAAACCCCATCTCTACTAAAAAATACAAAAATCAGCCAAGAGTGGTGGCAGGTGCCTGTAATCCCAGCTACTCGGGAGGCTGAGACAGGAGAATTGCTTTAACCTGGGAGGCAGAGGTTGCAGTGAACCGAGATCACGCCATTGTACTCCAGCCTGGACGACAAGAGAGAAACTCCATCTCAAAAAAAAAACATAGGAAACAGATTGCTGTTTCCGCATAAACCTTGGCAGGAAGCATATCTCACACTGATCCACTTCACTGGGGTCATCAACTTTCTTGGATGCCAATGGGTTGAATGTTGGGAAAGACAGGCAGTGGTATGGGACAGACATCTTCCTTCTCTTCTTGGTAATGTGTGAACTTAGGTAAGTTACTGAGCTGCTCTGACTGTCAGCACCATTATGCCAATCAAAATGGTCTTGACTGTGGAGATTTTTGACTACATAATTATGGGGATTCTAGAATGGACATCAATGGGCAGCCCACTGAAATGCTTCTTGAAATGTGATGAAAAATCTCTAGGTCAGGAGAAGAGAGGCCTGACATAAGCCATTAAGCAAGAAGATCAGGTATGGGTTTAATTTTGTCTGCTTCAGGTTTGCAGCCCCACAGAATGAGTCAGTCTTTAGCCCAGCTAATGAAAGTCTTTAATTTCAGATCTTTACACTGAGCCAGGAATTTAGGACTGTGTACTTAGTATTTTCTTTCTCTATTCACTTCCATTAGAAGCCACCAGCCATTCACACATCTTAGAATTTCTTATACCAGGTTCTACGGCAAGGGACCATGTGGTCCCCATACCTCATCTTCACTGGGGGTTTTATTACAGTTGACGATGCATGATAATTGGATTAATTGTTTGCCAGTCTCTGTCTTAGGTTGCCAGAGTCCCATTCCTCAGCAAGAACTGGATTTTCACTATTCATAGCCCTAAGTAAACCAGACAACCAACGCCAATTTTTCCAGTGTCCTGAGGGTCTGCTGCTATAACCACACCACTTCTGGTATTGACAAATCCGGGTTCTTCAGTCAAGAAGATGATTCTGAGGAATCTACATAGGAAACAAATTGACCAGAAGCATATCGGATAAGATAGGGTTTCTAGAGAAGACAGAGAACCAGACTCAGGAGTTACATAACTAAGAAAAATGTAAGCCACAGAACTGGTTCCAGGCTGCCACTTCCTCTGGGTGGACACAAAGCTGGACTTGGGATGCTGCTACCAGAAACACTTCTGTGTCACCTCTGCAAGCAGGTGTTACTTTCTGTCTCTACCTATGGCCAGATAAGAGTCAGTATCGTCCCTGCCTTGAGGGACCACTAGTTTCTCATCCAAAGTCAAGGGACAGTTCTGAATGAAGGAGCCTAGGTCATTTGCTGTCCTAGGGTGCCTCACCCAGAAGCAGGCTCTGAGATAAGGGTTAGTATAGAAGTGACTTATTTTACAAGGGCTTAATAATGTATGATATGAAAAAATACAATATACATTATAACAACACAGTCTAGCCCAGATTTAATTTTTATATTTGGGGATCAGTATGGTAGAGTAGAAAGCTTTAATACAGTGAGAGCATCTTGGGCCTAGATGTGGACATTAACCAGCAGCACATTTTTATATAAGTAAGAGTGCCAGAAAAAAACAAAAAACAAAAAACAGAACTTTCAATTAATTTTATATTCCAGATATTTTAACAACAAAATAGTGTTCGTATTTTTATATTTTTAGCTTTTAGTTTATTGCATGGGACCTGCATATACTGAAAGTTATCCATCATTTTAAAAAATTGTGCAAGATGTTTAAAGCTATCATTGTATATCCAACATTCAAATTTAACTGGGCTTTCCTTAATTTATTTGCTAAAGCTGGCAACCCTTTATTTAGGTCACTTAACTTCTCTGATCCTTAATTTCCTCAGCTGTGAAATGGTCTGATAGCCCATTAGTCCACAGGAGACACTCAGGCAGTAGTTGTGACTTTTAATTTTCTAACAGTTTACTCCTAATGCATATGGGGCAAGATCACATCTTGAAAGCACAGAGTTAAGGTGCTTCATATTTCCTTTACTTTCTGAAACACGAGCCAGATCAATTGTTCCTTGATCAGATAGAAACCTGTAAGGCATGGATGGGTTGTCATTTAATGCATTGTCTGTGTTCCAGCTGGCTACCTCCCCAGCTGGCCAGCGCACATTATTCCCTGGGTTCAACTTTGCTCCCGGCTTGCAGGAGGCAGCTAATATCCAAGTCGGGCTGCTTGGCTGGTGCATTCTTCCCAGTTACTTCCCCTCCCCTTGCCTCTTCTATCTATGACATTAAAAAAAAAAAAAAATCACAGCCTCTTCTTTACCAAGCAGCTGCTTCCCCTAGGACTTACTATCTCTCAGGCTAGAGTTCCTATTGGGAAACCCATAAAAAGAGATGTTTAGACAACATGAGGCATTATAGTAATGACAGAACTCTGAATATTTAAGTTGGAAGAATAATTTGTTAGGCTTATTACTTTTCAAAATATGTCTGTTATAGCATTTCCAGGGATTTGGGAAAGAAAGGGGAAGGCAATATCATGTGCTTGGTCTTTGATCTTCAAATGAAACCCACTTCCTTGCAGTGGAGCCTGTGAAATGCTTTTCACAGATTTTCACTTGGTCTTCATGGTAGCTGGGAAGAGAGTCCCCTATAGCATTTTCTGCTATGTTCTCTCTCATCTTGGTCTTTTCTGCAAGACTACCTAATGATAAGGGTGAGAGCCTGGGCTTTTCATAAAAATATGATTCAGAATCTCCAAGGAAATTAAGTTCACAGCTACTAGAAGAGGTCCTGCATAGGAGCTATTCACTTTCTGTGGGTGTCGACCCCTAAATTCTTTTTGTGTTTATTCATGCAACAATTACTTATTGAGCTATGTCTTAGTTTGGAGTATCCAGCATCAGATGCAGAGATCAGAGTGTGTATGAAAATGATCAATCAGAGCTCCCATGGAGGGATGCATGGTCTATTGCTGACCCAGCTTCTGCCCTTCCAGACCCACTTCCACATCAATGGTGAGGACAGGCTGCTTGTGGGTCAGCAGTTGAAGACAGTGGGTACCCGTATAGGCCCTTTCCTATGGGACACGAGATTCCTCAAGTGAGTGACTTAGGCTCAAGGAGTCTCATCAGCCTGGTCAGAACTTTCTTCGGACTGCACTGCAATCCATGACTCTTCCAGCCCAACCCTCCTTCCTTCCTATCTCCTCACAAAGGCCAGATCAGCATCACAGTCTGAAGACTCCCTGCCTACCCCTCACCCTCCTGTTTACCCTACACACATATTTCCCCCAATGGGTTCCTTACACATTTGATGTTCTTTTGGCATTTCTTCTCAGAAGACCCAAACTAATACAGTATGCCATCCCAAAAGCACAGTGAGGGAGTGGGGAAGAGAGGCAAGGAAGAAGAGAGAGCCTACAGAGAATGTTCACAAGGCTACCTCTGTGGGGAACTCGAGGTTCAGACTTCCCCAGAACCTTCTGAGAAACTGAATGGAACTCACTTCACAATTCTACCCCTAAACAGGAAGAAACCTGGAGTATTTATTCACAATTCCTGTCCCTCCATGAGTGAGGGTCACTCCCGGGCATTAACTGTCTTGCACTCCCTGGCTTGCTACATCACCTTGTCAGGGGTGACCCTGGCACTGGGCCAGGAAGTCTGACTCCAGAGCCTAAATTCTTAACCACTAAGCCATGCCCCTCAAATTTATTACATTTGAAAGCTTGAATTTAAAACTGACATAGTACCTGTCAGCTACTTTTTTTGTCCCCAATTAAGGACAATTTGGCAATAAGCATCTTTCTTACTAAAATATTTTATACTAGTAGAGTTGTCAATCTATCCAGCTAGCTTATAGAAAACCATGGCCACTTACTAGCTGTGTGACTTTGGGTAGATGACTTAACCTCTCTGTGCCTTAATTCCTTTATGGATCAAAAGTAGATAACAGTCTGTCTTGCTGACTTTACAGGATTATTTTGAAGACTTTCAGAGTGCACGGTTATGAAAGAGCTTTCTAATAAACTGTTAAGTGCCATCCAAGTGGAATGGAGTATCCTCCTCAGATAAGCTTGAACTTTCTCCTTCTTCCCTGCTCTGCTCTACTTCGGAAACAAATGCATACACTGCTCACTCTGGCCTTCTCCTATCCCTGCCCCCACAGTGTTATAGGAGTTCTCCTCTGGTTCCTCTTGTGGTTCCAAAACTGGTTTCACAATCTCAACAGCACAAGATGTTTCATTCTATTCCAGTATAGCTTAGGTAATATGGATTAAGAATCTGTAATTCATCCTTCATTGATCAATGTTCTCCACTGTTTCATGCTTGCCTGAACACGGTCGATTCAGTTGTAAAGCCAGAGGCTTAAGGACAGTGAATGGTTTCAAGTCTTTCTCATGTCAGTTAGGCAGCTTTTTCTTAATTCTCTCTTCCTAAGGAGGTTTCTAAAATCTTATTGGGTCATTTACTTCTTTGAGACTCTTATGAAAGCTAAGGTTTCTCTTCTTGGGAAAAATAAAAAATAAAAACATAAGCCTGTATACACAGAGACCCACAGCTCCCAAGCCCTCACCACTCCCCAACATGCATATAAATTAAGTACAATTTTGTAGGTACTCACAGCCCTCTGAAAACTATAAATGAAGCTCCTTGGTAAAACATTTGCTCTCTGGTATCAGCTAGATCTAGTTTTATATACTGGTTGTATGTAAAATAACTACCAATAATGCTGGCACACAGTAAGTATTCAATAAATAAGAGCCGTTTTTATTATTAATGTAACATTATCTTCTCCGGAAACATTACACAGTCCTGGGAAATGTTCAAGAAAAGGGCTGGGCAGTTTCAAACGGATGAGACCATTTTCTAAAGAGAAGAGGTTTGCTTTAAACATGGAAAGAGGCTAGTGTTGGTTCTCCCTCTGCTGGCCTGAGGTTAACACACATCCTTTGTTTTGATTGTGGTGAGCTTTGATGTATCCTGAAGAGAAGACAATGGGGCCAGAGGTGGGAGATGGGCAGCTGGGGAGGTGGTGGTTGAGCCATCTCGCATACTGGGAAAGCTAAGGACAGGAAAGGTGTCTAACCCTTTGTTTATTACGCCCCAAATACTGTATTTGCTGAGCAAATGAGTATCTGCTATGAGGAGGCTTCATGACAATGAGACGAATGAGATCCAGCCCTACTCACAGACCCTGGCCTCATCATCAAGAAGTTTGCCTTCACTTCCAGACTTGGAGTTATAGTTGAAATATGGGAGCTCAGGATAATGGTTAAGAACAAGAGCTTTGGGCTCTAGGCTCCAGCTCCGCCCTTATTAATGGAGGGAATGATTTACTGGAACTTGAGCTTCCTGAGTCTCAGTTTACTCACCTGTAAAATAGGCTTAAAAATAGTCCCCACCTTATGAGGATTAAATAGTATATCAGGTGCTTAGTGGAGAGTCTAGCAATAAAACAAACTTAATAAGTGGCAGATACTAACATTATTTTGATTCTAACATAGGAATAGTATTTTAAAAGCCTTTAGTACATTTAAAATTCACAATAATCCTTGCTTGTTGTATGAGGTCAAACCACTTGAACTTGCTAATATTCAGCCACTTGTGACCTTACAAAACCAGTAAATTTTCATATGGTTTAATATAACAGAATAATTGGAAAATTCATATTAAAAATAGAAATTATGCATAGTAGCGCCATCCAGAGCTACACATTTGTATGTATCCTTCTGATATCTTGTCTATCTGTAAATAAGTCATGCTAATACGAAGTAGGAGTGCAATCCTGATCAGATCAGGTTTTCTTAAAATTCAGTCGACTCCCAGGTGATCAAGGAGCGACAGTCAAAATATCCCCCAGAGGATGCCAGGGTAATGGGCAGAACCTGCGGACAACGGAAGGACATTGTTAACATCCACTGTGCTCAACGGAGACCCTGGGTGTTCTGTTCAGTGTCTATACAACCCTTCCTGTAGCAGCAGCCAGCCCCTCTGCCTGTTAAGGGCAGACTGCTGCCTCAGCAGATACACTTGACCCTGGCAGTGAGGGATACAGCCTTGAGAGGCGATTTCATCGGCTCCTTAGAAATGAGATAAATTGTAGCTTTGACTTTATAATTTCCCAACCACTTTGGGTAATCAGGGTTTCTGCTAGAGCACAATTACTTATTGGAGTAAAACCGTGGTAGGGTTAAATCCACCATCTCTCTTTATTGTCCCAAGCTTTTTGCCAACATAAATAACTCCTAGCTATTTTTGGAATGGAGACGTAGCTATCAAGCTGTGCACAGCCTAGCAAGGCTTCATGATGCATATGAAGGCTTTCTAAATGTCCTGCTGCTCCTGTTAAGAGGGTAGAGGAGGCTGGGCCCAGAAGGGCCTACTCTTCTCATCTTCTGGTCCCGGAGTTGTTGAAACTCTTATTGACACAGACACAGATTATCAATTGTCCTGTCACTCCCCATGGAGACTCTTTTCCCACTACTCCAAGTTAATGAAATAGTGAATGTGCCTGTGTGAAGAACAATGGGCTAGGAGATGAGAGGCCATGATTTAATCTCAACTTTGCTACTCATCAGTTCTGTGACCAGGAGCAAGTTACCTATCCTCTCTGGCTTGTAGTTTCCTAAAAGAAAAACCCAGGGAACTGAGTTGATCTCTAAGCTTTTTTCTATTATAGATTTCAAGATCTCTGTACACCTAATGGAAATCTTTTCTCTCCTCTTTCGGTGAGTCTATGAACTAGGAAGTAATGAGGATCTAAGAGTAAAAGGGTCAAAGAGAAAATTAGAAATTATGGGAGATTATTTTGTTTATCAAGAACACTAATGAGAGAAGGAAAAGGCCAGCCAGATGGCAATGCATATATCTGACAAAGGACATATTCCCAACATATATAAAGAACTCCTACATATCAATGAGCCAAAAAGGCAGACAACACAACAGAAAAGGGCAAAATAGTTTAACTAAAAAGGATACACAAATAGCAGATGAAATTGTAGAAAGATACTCATTAGTTATCAAAGAACACAAATTAAAACTACAAAGACATGCCCCTCCACATACACCAGAATGACTAATGATGAAACCAAGCACTAAGGAGGATGCAGAGCAACAGGTACCTGCTTATACCTTGGGTGGGATAAAAAAAAAATGGTACAACCATTTTGGAAAATGGTGTAATGTTATCTATGAAAGCTGAATATATTTATAATTTATGATCCAGTAGTTTTATTTATTAGCTATATACTCAACAGAAATGCATATACTCATCTCTTAAAAGACTTGTACAAGAAAACAGAATTATTTATAAATAGCTAAAAACTGGAAACCACCCAAATTTCCATCAACAGAAGAACAAATAAATAAAAGTGGTGTATTTGCGCAATGAATTCTAAACAGCAATGTAAGTAGGCTACCACCGAACACAACTTGAATGAATTTCAAAATATAATTTTGAGCAGAATAACCAGACATGAAAAGGTCGTATTACATAATTTCATTTAAAGGAAAAACTCACCTCTGCTATTACATGTTGGAGTAGTGGTTTTCTTAGGGGTAGGTAGTGACTGGAAGGGAACAGAAAGGAGCTTTTGAGATGCTAGCAATGCTCCGTTTCTTGAACCAGGTCTTAGTTACAGAGATGTACTTAGTTTGTAAAAATTCATTGAGCTGCATATTTATGATATATATAAATTTGGGAGCATATTTTGTACAATAATAAAAATGTTTTTACTTGAAAAAATAGAAAATATGAATTCTGTGATATTTTTGATATTGTTTTCTTAACGCCACCCCCAGAGGCTTTTCTTAAAACATTCTAATGTCTGTTGATCTTTTTTTTTTTCCCCAAGCTTGCTCTGTATCACATAACCCAGAATTTGATAATCAGCTATCTTTTCATGGTTCTCTGATTATTTCCTTTGCTAAAATCTCACCCTATCAACTGCATTGTGAGTTCTAGCGTCTGGTAGCTATGCCTTTTACTACTGGACTTGGGAAAACAAAAAATGTAAAACCTTTCTATCTGTCCCTGTGGTTTCCATTATTTAGTGCACCCATATTCCCATGTGATATTACAGTCCTCAGTCCTAGCTTTTTCTATACTACTTGTGCCATGGATTTATAAACCTGTCAGTTTTTCCTACCTCTAAACTTCCCATTTATAATATCTGCAGAATAACCTGCCTTTTTTCTCTTGATAACTCTAGCTTTATGGTTTAGTTCTGTAAACACTTAGCAGCTGACCAAGCTGAATACCATGATATGATGCAGGGAGGTATAGGTAATAACAGAAAGTCCCTGACCCCAGGAGTTCCTTGGATGGCCAGGAAAGACAGCCTCCTCAATGCAAAATGTCTCATCAATGCATTAAGTAGATAGAAACAAAGAGAACAATTACCCAACCCAGTCATGGATGGCTCAGAGAAGGCTCCCAGATGAAGGAATCACCTTAGAATTGGGGCCTAAAGGACGAATAGGGCTGGGCACAGTGGCTCATGCCTGTAATCCCAGCACTTTGGGAGCCAAGGTGAGTGGGTCACCTGAGGTCAGGAGTTCAAGACCAGCCTGGCCAACATGGTGAAACCCCATCTGCAATAAAAATACAAAAATTAGCTTGGCGTTGTGGTGAATGCCTGTAATCCCAGCTACTTGGGGGGCTAAGGCAGGAGAATCACTTTAACCCAGGAGGTGGAGGTTGCAGTGAGCCGAGATCACACCATTGCACTACAGCTTGGACAATAAGAGCAAAACTCCATCTTAAAAAAATAATAATAATAGAATTTGACCAAGTGAAGAGAGTGAAAAATCTTTTCAGGTGGATGAGACAGCAAGTGTAAAATCACAGAATCATGAAACAGCAGAGTGTCTGTGTGTACCAGTGTATGTGTGTCTGTATCCACATGTGTGTAGGGCAGGGTTATTATAACCACTTGAGTATCTCTGGCTTCTGGCTAGAGGGGCTGGGAAGGCATAAATTGGGCAAGGACAGTATGTACAGATATAGAAGTAGATGGGGGGCCAGGTAGTAAGGAGCCCTGAATCCTAAGCTGAGGATCTTGGGTCTTATGATATAGAACAGGGGTAGACAAACTAGAATGGCAGCCAAATCTGGCGACCTGTTTCATAAATGAAGTTTTATTGGAACACAGCCATACCCATTCATTTAGGGATTTTTTGACTGCTGCACAGTAACAGCAGAATTGAGTAGTGGCTCCTGAGACCATGTAGCCCAAGCCTTGACAACCCCTTGATATGGTTTGAATCTGTGTCCCCACCCAAATCTCCTGTTGGATTGTAATCCCCAGTGTTGGAGGTGGGGCCTTGTGGGAGGTGACTGGATCGTGGTGGTAGCTTTTTCACGAATGGCTTAGTACCATCCCCTTGATACTGTCCGTGCAATAGTGAATGAGTTATTGTGAGACCTGATCTTTTAAAAGTGTGTGGCATCTCCTCCCTTCTTCTCTTGCTCCTGATATGGCCATGTGGGGTGCCTGCTCCCCCTTCGCTTTCTGCCATGATTTTAAGTTTCCTGGGGCCTTCCCAGAAGCAGAGTAGATGCCATCACCATGCTTCCTGTATAGCCTGCAGAACTGTCAGTCAATTAAGACTCTTTTCTTTAAAAATTACCCAGTCTCAGGTATTTATTCATAGCAATAGGAAAACAGCCTAACATACCCTTGATAATGAACCATGGAGGGGCTCTAAGTAGGGTGTAGAGATGACTAGGTGTATGTGAGAGTAAAGTCACCCAACATAGTCTCAGTGCATTCTGTGGAATGGAGATGGCTTATTTTGCTTAAGTAATAAAGAAGCATTATGGGGGCCTACTTGAGTCAAGTACTGTGTTTTCTGAGCCCATGACTGTACTGAGTCTATCTCCATGCCTGTGAGGAACCACAAACATGATGTACATGTCCATGGATATAATCAGATCTCAGGAGAGGGAACAGGAAGTGAACTGAGGTAGGCACAGCTCTACCAACCTTGGGCTTTGTTCCCCAACACTGAGATTTAGGTTTAGAGAGCTAAAGTGACACTCCCCTTTCCTATTTTTTGAGTTTAGAAACCAAGTAGTAGAAAACCCTAGGAATCAAGTAAATAGAAATGAAAATATTTCTTATTAAAACTTCACCCCTGAAGTAAACAAATGTACCACCCCACAGACATTGGCAGGGCTGAATGACTTCAGGTTCTCTCTATGAACACTTGCTCCTGAGTGTTCACTCCAGCAAATACGCAGTGACAGAGGAGACAAGTGAGCCTGATAAACACACTTATTAGACATGTCATTACTCCCTCCCTGGAGAGGGAACGAGGTGAGAGCCAAGAGTGTCACTCAGTGGAGCTCTCTCCACATGGAAGCATGAAGGCATGAAGGTGAGGAAAGGAGCTCCCTCCTCAACCCTGTGAGTTTATCTTCCTTCGAATAATTCTATCTTTTGGTGATGTACCAATGTTAGACAATTGTGAGATTGTCTCCTCTGGGTCACTGGGCCAGGCTATGGCTCTGTGGATAGTGGTTTTCCTTACAGAGAACGAAGGTCCTTGCTATCACTCATCCTGGAAGATGCTAATGCTGAGAAGGGAAACAAGGACCTGCATGAGTCCCACACTAGATGAGGATCAGTTTAGCCCAGTACCTGAAGTGTGAAGATGCCTGGAGAGTTTGTGGTGGTGGGAAGCTGGCTTAAAGGACCGGCACATGGAGAACACACCATCAGATAGGAAGGAAGGTGGTGTGAGAAGAGCCCCTAGGATGAGATTGAGCCAGCTGGGAGGAATGATACATTATTACCCACAGTGCATAGCTCTTCCATTATCCCTGAAGCTTCAATGCACTCCAGTTCCACATCCTAATTCCAGTTATTCTTTTAAGTATTATATGTGGTCCTATCCCGTGCTACAGATGGAGTAGCAAGAGGGAGAACAATGCCACAATCCCCTGATGCGAAATTGGTAGAAAGAATAATAACTACTAACTACCCCTCTTCACAGAAGAGTGGCCATCCCACCAGCCATCAGCAGCAGAGGAAGTAGCATGGGAGCATAATAAGAACTATGGGTGGAGGAAGTCAAAGTCCATGTCCCTGAGCACCACCGATCTCTGAGATACAGCCAGATGCCTTGCAAAGAGCTACTTCCCAGAAATCACGTTAGTGGGACTCAAATTGTTCTAATTTGGGCATAAAGGTAAATAAGGCATTGTTTTGCAGTCACAGGCAACATACACAAAGCACTTAGCCCATTTGTCAGCTTTTAACAAGCAATAATTACTCCACATACAGGACCTCTTGTTATTTCAGTAGTTACATTATCATGATCTGGGAATCTTGGCTTTCATTTCCCCAGAGTGGCTGATTGACAGGTCACTGTGGCTTTAGAGCTATTTGGTGGTCTCCAGTCAGGCACCTGACAAGGATTTGTGGAAACAAAGCATTCTAAGTTCTGTTTAAAATACAATAAAGATTCGACTTTGCAGACAAAAAGCAGGGCAAGACAAAATGTGGGACAAGGCCATTGCAAGCTGGGCTGCCCAGGGAGAGATTTGGCAACAGCAGTGACGTGCAAAGGACAGGAGAACTTGAGGGTTGGGAGAAGAGAAAGAGAAGTAGAAAGTTTATACAAGGTGGTTCTGTAGATCAAACCTGACATATTTTTAGGACTTGCATATAAAATGCAAAATAGTCATGCCTTTTAAGAAACATCTTTGAAATTGCAATAAATTCTCCTTGACAGAAACTCAGTCAAGTCCAGCATGTAATCTTCTGCTGTCAGTAAGAGTAATGATGAGTGGTGTACATTCTTCTGTTCTATGGGAAAAAAATAAATAGATGAAGGAGGTTGCTTGCCTGGGAAGATGGAAGTTAATTTTCCAAAGCTGCTTTTCAAGGCTTAGCTTGCTTTCTTTGTGGGGGTCTCCTTTTCATCACTCTTGTGTAAAATGAATACTTTTAGGAAGGCACTCTTTGGTCCATTCTTTCTCACCACTTCTTTCCCATGAAGAAGAAGTAAGAGGATCTGGAATTAGATAAATTGGGGCATGAACCCAAGCTCTGCCGGTTATTAGCTATGAGTTCTTGAGCAAGTTGTTTCCATACCCAAGCCCAAATAAAGGAAATTGTAAATAAGAGTAATAATAGGACCTCTCTCCCAAGTCTTATTATGAGGATTGACTGAAATAAGACATGCTACATGCTTAGACTACAATTGTGGCATTTTGTAAGTGCTCAATAAATGTTACTTGCTATTATCATCACCATCATTGTCGTCATCTTCTTCTCCCCTTCTTCTTCCTTTTCTTCTTCTTCTTCCTCCTCCTCCTCTTCTCCTCCTCCTCCTCCTTCTTCTTCTTCTCCTCCTCCTCCTCGTCCTCCTCCTCTTCCTCCTCCTTTCTTTCTTTCTTTCTCTCTCTCTCTCTCTCTTTCTTCTTCTTCTTCTTCTTCTTCTTCTTCTTCTTCTTCTTCTTCTTCTTCTTCTTCTTCTTCTTCTTCTTCTTCTTCTTCTTCTTCCTCTTCTTCTTCTTCTTCTTCTTCCTTTTCAATAGTTTCTTGCTTTGTCACCCAGACTGGAGTGTAGTGGCACAATCTTGGCTCACTGCAACCTCCACCTCCTGAGGTCAAGCAATTCTCCTGTCTCAGCCTCCTAAGTAGCTGGGACTACAGATGCATGCCACAACACAGGCTAAGTTTGTATTTTTAATAGAGACAGGATTTTGCCTTGTTGGCCAGGCTGGTCTCGAACTCCTAACCTCAGGTGATCCACCCACCTCAGCCTCCCAAAGTGCCTGGATTACAGGCATGAGCCACCATGCCCGGCCTCTTTCTTCTTTATAGTTGTCATTACTTTCTACCATCTCTACAGATGTCACTTTTTTATTTTTATTTTTTAACAGAATATTTTCCCAATTCAAGGTCAGAGTTTTGGGATTCCACAATCATGTTTTGGGGCCACTGCAAAGGGTGAATTTGAGAAAGAGAAACCAAATGGACTTTAATAAGCTTCTTCCCTTCTGCTAGTTCATCTCAAGAAGTTTTGCTGTGTGTGTGTATGTGTGTGTCTCCTCTCCATTTTATTTTGAAAGCTCTATTATAATCTAATCATGCAACAGATATTTTAGGAAAGTTACTATCAATCATCCCTATCAACACACAAATACCTCAACTATCCACCAGTTTTAAAGATAAAATAACACTTCATGACTACCTATCTCCTTTCAAGCACTGCTCATTAATCTGCTTCTCTTCAAGCAAAACTCCCCAAAGAGGTAGATGCAATTGGTAAATCCTGTTGCTCCCCCAAACTTCTCCTTTCAATGCAAGCTTCCTTCCTCAACACTATTGAGACCACCCTTGTCAAAGCCAGCAGTGACTTGAGTTGCCAAATTCACTGGCCATTTCTCTATCCTTCTGGCACTTGACTTCATAGCAGCATTCAGCCAAATAGACCCTCCCTTGTTCTATTGTTGTTATTCTCTAACATCTTTAGAGATACTATAGTTTCACCAGCTTCTTCTGGTGTTCATGTCCTCACTTTCTCCAGACTTCCATCTAACCAGCTGTGCCTTTGCAGTTTTGTTGTTGTTGTTGTTGTTGTTGTTGTTGTTGTTGTTGTTGTTAATTTCTTCCCAATGGCTTGAAACGCCCTAGAGCATTTCCCAGGCCCCCTTTCCCTTCTCAACCTCTACTCTCCTTAGGTGATCTCATCCAGTCTAATGGCTTTAAACGTCATATATATAACTTTGAAGCCCAAATTTTATCTCAAGATTTTAACCTTTTTCTGACTTATATATGAACTCCTACTAAATGTCATCTGCTATGGTTTGGTTTGGCTCTGTGTCTCCACCCAAATCTCACCTTGAATTGTAATCCGCATAATCCTGATGTGTCAAGGACAGGACCAGGTGGAGGTAACTGAATCATGGGAGCAGTTCCCCCATGCTATTCTTGTGATAATGAGTGTGTCTCACAAGATCTGATGGTTTTATACACCTCTGGCATTTCCCCTGCTTGTACCCATTCTCTTTCCTGCCACCCTGTGAAAGGATGTCTTCTATCATGATTGTAAGTTTCCTGAGGCCTCCCCAGCCATGCAGAATGGTGAGTCGATTTAACCTCTTTTATTTACAAATTACCCAGTGTAGGGTATGTCTTCATAGCAGCATGAGAACAGACGAATACAGTAAATTAGTACCAGGAGTGGGGTGCTGCTATAAGAGAACCTGAAAATGTGGAAGTGACTTTGGAACTGGATAACATGCAGAGGATGGAACAGTTTGGAGGGCTCAGAAGAAGACAGGAAAATGTGGGAAAGTTTGAAACTTCCTAGAGACTTAGAGGGCTCAGAAGACAGGATGATGTAGGAAAGTTTGGATCTTCCTAGACATTTGTTGAATAGTTTTGACCAAAATGCTGATTATTATATGAACAATGATGCCCAGACTCAGGTTGTCTCAGATGGAGATGAGGAACTTCCTGGGGAATGAAGCAAAGGTGACTCTTGCTATGTGTTAGCAAAGAGACTGGTGGCATTTTGCCCCTGCCTAGAGTTCTATGGAACTTTGAACTTGAGAGAGATGATGTAAGGTATCTGGCAGAAGAAATTTCTAAGCAGCAAGGCAGAGCATGAAAGTTTGGAAAATTTACAGCCTGATTATGTGATAGAAAAGAAATACCCATTTTCTGGGGAGAAAGTCAACCCTGCTGCAGAAATTTGCATGAGTAACAAGGAATGAAATGTTAATCACCAAGGCAATGGGGAAAATGTCTCCACATCAGAGACCTTCACAGCAGCCCCTCCTATCACAGGTCCAGAGGCCTAGGAGGGAAAAATAGTTTTGTAGGCTAGGCCCAGGGCTTCCCTGCTCTATGCAGCCTCGGGACATGGTGCCCTGTGTCCTAGCTGCTTCAGCTCCAGTCATTACTAAAAGGGGCCAAGGTACAGCTCAAGCCATTGCTTCAAAGGGTGTAAGCCCCAAGCCTTGGTGGCTTCCATGTGGTTTTGAGCCTGTGAGTGCACAGAAGTTAAGAACTGAGGTTTGGAAATCTCTGCCTAGATTTCAGAGGATGTACAGAAATGCCTGGATGTCCAGGCAGAAGTTTCCTGCAGAAGCAGAACCCTCATGTAGAATCTGTGCTGGGGCAGTGCCAAAGGGAAATGCAGGGTGCAAACTACCACACAGAGCCCCCAGTGTGGGGCTGCCTAGTAGAGCTGTGAGAAGAGGGCCACCATCCTGCATACCCTAGAATGGTAGATCCACTGACAGCTTGCATCGTGCACCTGGAAAAGCCATAGGCACTCAATGCTACCCCACAAAAGCAGCCAGGAGGGGGGCTGTACCCTGAAAAGTCACAGGGGCAGAACTACCCAAGGCCATGGGGGCCTACCTCTTGCATCAGTGTGACCTGGATGTGAGACATGGAGTCAAAGGAGATCCTTTTGGAACTTCAAGGTTTAATGACCACCCTATTGGATTTCAAACTTGCATGCAGCCTGTAGCCCCTTTGTTTTGATCAATATCTCCCATTTGGAATGGGTATATTTACCCAATGCCTGTACCCCCACTGTATCTAAAAAGTAACTTGCTTTTGATTTTGCAGGCTCATAGTTGGAAGGTACTTGCCTTGTCTCAGATGAGACTTTGGACTTGGACTTTTGAGTTAATGCTGGAATGCGTTAAGACTTTGGGGGACTGTTGGAAGGACATGATTGTGTTTTGAAATGTGAGGACATGAGATTTGGGGGGGACCAGGGATGGAATGATATGGTTTGGCTCTGTGTCCCCACCAAATGTCACCTTGATTTGTAATCCCCATAATCCCCACACATCAAAGGCAGGACCAGGTGGAGGTAATTGAATCATGGGGGGCAATTTACCTATGCTGTTCTCATGTCATTGAGTGTGTCTTAAAAGATCTGATGGTTTTATAAGCATCTGGCTTTTCCTCTGCTTAGACTCATTCTCTCCCCTGCTGCCCTGTGAGCAGGTGCTTCCACCATGATAGTAAGTTTCCTGAGGCCTCTCCAGTCATGCAGAACTGTGAGTCAATTAAATCCCCTTTTCAAAATAAATTACCCAGTCTCAGGTATTTCTTCATAGCAGCACAAGAACAGACGAATACATCATTTCTTCTTAGATTTATCTAGTTCTTAGTAAACCAAAGAAGAAGTTTGACCACGTCATACCCTCATTTAAAATCCATCAAATATCTTGGATCTGGCCCCTGACTCGCTCTTCAAGCCTCATCTCTCAATATATTTTGACCCTGCTTATCCTTAATGCTCACCCTATGCCATGTGACCAGTGTTGTTTTCTCTACACATTGTGCTCATGTGTTTCCCTTTTCATAGAATGTGCTTTCTCTCTATCTTTGTTAATGTCCTACAAATTCCTGTGTACACTACTCAGACCCTATTTAATCATCTGCTCAGACTTAAATGCCCCTTCTTCTACCACCCTGGTGACTTAGCCACCTGTCAAGTACTTGCCACTTACTTATATCTTGGTTTATCATTACCTATCTCTTTCCCTTGCCAGCATGTGAGCATCTCAAGAGTGCAGTCTGTGTCATTCAGCCATATAGTCCCAGCACCTGCCATAGTATCTTGCAGACCACACCAGCATTTTCAGGATCAACATTTAAGTTTTATTGAGATTACTTTGTACCAGGCATTGTACCAAGTGTTTAGAGAAACCCTGTCATTAGGGAGAAAGCACTTTCTCTTTCTCCATGCTTCTGTCCATGCAGAGGGAATTATTGGTGTAGCACTTTTATCCTCTCTCCTCCTCCCAAGGTCAAATGGAATTACTTTTCTGATTGGAAGATGCAGAAGACAAAGTTAAGCATATGTAGTTCAGATTTCTCATAGGAGAGTGCTGTCTGCAATGAGCACTTGCTTCTTCATGCCAAAAATGCCCCTGTGGCTGGGCATGTCAGTCTTTCTAATTCTGGGGATTGCATTAAAAATCCCACTTTTTTGTTTTTGCAATATCAGTATTATCAGGGTTTTTAAAAATGATACATTGGCCCTGCCTACTGACTCTTACTTTTCATTTGGTCAAAGTTCAGTTGTGGGAAGACAAAGGATTTTTATTGGTTCCCCACTTGAAGGTCCCAGCCCTTATGAAGCCTGAAATATTATCCCACATAGTAAGTTCTCAATAAAAGTCAATTGAACTAAAAGAAAATTAAGTCTAATATATTTATGAATCAAAGTGAATACCTTATGCTGCGGAACATATTAACACTGATATTTCATGACTTATAGACATTTGTTTATTGCTCATACTACTTGTCCCAGACATGATCCCCATAATAAAGACCTAATATATGGATATACCACCATCTTGTCATTATGTCATTTCAGCACATGACTACAAGGTAGACCCAGCAAGAAATATTTGTAAGTTTACATCATCCTTTATTATTTCCAACTAGAAGTGGCACTTCCATTTATAGCCATTTGGCCAGAACAAGTCATATGGATCTGTGCTAACTACAAGGAAAACTGAGAAACGTAAGAGAGCATGTGGGATATTTAGCAAGCCTTAGGGTCTCTGCCATAACACTTGAACACCATGCAATAGTATGTCTGGAGACAAGGAGCTCTTGACTGAACTTCACAGTGAATGCCTCACTTCATTCCTATCACAAAACACCTGAGACTGGGTAATTTATAAAGAACAGAAATTTATTTTCTCACAGTCCTGGAGGTTGAGAAGTCCAAGATCAAGGTGCTGATAGGTTCGCTGTGTCAGGTGAAGGCACTCTTGCTGCATTTTCACGTGGCAAAAGGTGAAAAGGAAAAAAGAGGACAAAGTCTGTGTACCTACATGGTGGAAGACAGAAGAGAGTGAACCCACTCCCTCAAGCCCTTTTTATTTATTTATTTATTCATTCATTCTTTCTTTCTTTCATTCATTTATTGAGATGGAGTTTCACTCTTGTCGCCCAGGCTGGAGTGCAGTGGCGTGATCTTGGCTCACTGTAACCTCCGCTTCCTGGTTCAAGTGATTCTCCTGCCTCAGCCTCCTGAGTAGCTGGGATTACAGGTGCGCACCACCATGCCTGTCTAATTTTTTGTATTTTTAGTAGACATGGGATTTCGCCACAATGGGCAGGCTGGTCTCGAACTGCTGACCTCAGGTGATCTGCCTGCCTTGGCTTCCCAAAATGCTGGGATTACAGGCGTGAGCCACTGTGCCCGGCCCTCAAGCCCTTTTATAAGGGCCCTCATCCCACCCATGAGGACTGCACCCTCATGACTTAATCACCTCCTACAAGACCCCACCTCTTAATATTATAACATTGACCATTACGCTTCAACATATGAATTTTGGGAGACACATTCAGCTCACAGCAGTGAATGAGATGCATACTATGTGAAATTAGACAGGTGGAAAGGGGGAAGTCAGGCATCATGTACAGAAAAAGGTCAAGCAAGCGGGATTGGAGGGATCCCCTACCCACTTCTCAACCCCAACACTCAGTTTCCTTATTTATAAAATCAAGATGATGTTTCCTTCTCCGTGGGGTATTATGAAGATTGAATAAGATAAAAATATATAGACTGTCAAGCACAGTATCTGGCTTTTGGTAAGTTTTCAAGAAATATTACTTCCTGTCCCCTTGTTGACTAAAAGATCACATCACAAGCCCTTTGATCTCCACTAAATACATATTCCTAAAGATATGAGGGTTTCCCCTAAAATTACTTTTCAGAACAAAGGAAGCTGCCTTATTTTTATGAGTTTACAAGGTATCTCATATAAAAAGAGTTCTTCTAATTATTTGGAACAATGAACTATTTGTCAAGATATATTTGCCTGAAATGTACTCAATGTTGATTTTCAAAGTGATAGAGGCCACTTGACAGCACTGGGTTTTTAAAAGGAAGAAAAGGAATTTAACACAGATTTAGTAATTATTTCTGGGGTTAGAGAGTATGATTTCCAGATAGAAGCATGGCTTATTGTTTTAAACAAGCCCTTCAAAAATAATTTTAAATACCAATTTAAATGAAAATAAATGAAATACTGATGCACGCTATAACATAGATGAACCTTGAAAACATAATGCTAAGTGAAAGAGCCAGTCACAAGGAAACATATTGTACAATTACGTTTATATCAAATGTCAGAACAGGCAAATTCATGGAGATAGAAAGTAGATCAGTGCTTGCCTAGGGCTGAGGGATTGGGAGTAATTACAGAGTGACCACTAATAGATGTGGGGTTTCTTTGGAGGGTGACAACAATGTGCTAAAGTTGAGCGTGATCATGGCTGCACAGCTCTGTGAATATACTAAAACCCCTGACTTGTACACCCTGAATGGACAAATTGTATGGCATGTGAATTATATCTCGATCAAGTTACTACAAAAACCAGTTTAATAACTAGTTGCTGTCTAAATATTACACAGAAAGAATGAAAGAAAACTATGAGAACAGGTATCTGTAGCTTGGAATAAAATGTACAGTGACAGCATCATGGATCCAAAAGACTTTGGATTCCAAATAACTTCAATGGGAATAAAGCTGAATTGCTCCAGACATCCTACTTAGATGACTCACAAAGCAGATCTAGCAATGAGCAAAAAAGTAACAGCAAAGAGTTCCTTTGTGGAATTGAATACAGTTTTTTTTCATGAAATATGATGTAGGAAAAAATATTTTTAAATTAACATATCATTTTATATAATATTGTTCATATTATACTCTATCACATATATTAATATAATATTTAAAATATGTAGCTAAATTAATAATGTGAATGTTATAAGTAGACTTCAGGCCATGTCTTCAATACCCCCAAAAGTGTATTTAATCAGACTGACCACAAATTTTTAGAAGATTTTCATACTAGATAAAAGGAGTTTCAGCTGAGAGAAGTAACACCTTAAAATCCTGAAGTTATGTAGAAAAACGGGGAGCCCTCATTGTCCTCTAGACTCCTGCTAGTCCTATCGGCCATACTGTTCTCTACATCTTGAGATTTGGGCCATGCCCAGGTTCAAGCCTGAGCTAGAGAGAACATTTCTTCATTCCAGTGTGTAGAGCAGTGCATGACATAAGTAGGCACTATTAAAACACAGTGCTTCAAAACCTATTACACAAATGGCCGGTTTTCCTTCTTGAAAACTTGCGACAACATAGAGGACATTATGCTAAGTGAAATAGCCATACACATAAAGATAAAATACTGCATAGTCTCATTTAAGTATAGGATCTAAAAAATTCAAACTCACAGAAGCAGAGAGTAGGACCGTGGTTACCAGGGGTTAAGGGTGAAGGAAATGGGGAGGTACTGATCAAAGAGGACAAACTTTCATTTACAAGATGAACAAGTTCTGGAAAGCTAATGTATATCATGAGTGGTTATCAATGTGTTAACCCTAATTTGATTGTGGAAATCATTATGCAATCTATGTGTGTACCTAACAAATTAGTTGTATACCTTGAATATAGTCAACCTTTATTTGTTAACTGAATACTTAGAATTTTTAAAGTGTTACATATATGAATACTGATCGTAAAGTATAAAACTCCTCCATGCTGTAATTGTGCAAATGAAAACTAAACAATGACCAAATATCTGACAGCAGTTCTGTAGTCCAGTGTTTTTAAACTGCAGCTTGCAATACATTAGTGAGATATGAAATCAATTTAGTGAGTACCTAATGGCATTAATACATATTTTTATATATATGTATCACACATACCTATATGATCAGAATACAATAAAATGGAAGAAATTATAATAAAATGAATAATAATCAGTTATCAGTAGACAGAATAAAAGTAAAGCTATTGGTACACATTGTATATAGTAAGGGCATTTAAACTTTTTTCACAAATATGTTTGTGTGTGAGACTGCACATGCAAGACATGTGCTTGGTTGTGGTGTAAAATGTATTTTTTACCATGATTTGCAGTTTAGGAATCATTGAAGCACACTGTGGTAGAACAAATTTCTGCATTCAGTGGGTGGGAAAGTTGGCTGTAATAACCCCTAAGTTTCCACCCAATTCTTGGTTGAGGATGCTGGAATTCTTAGCACTGTGAGGAAGAAAAAGTGGTAGCCTCTTCCAAGACCAAGGAGATGGTATGTTGCTCAGAACTACTGAAACGCATGTCGAAGACACAAGTCCCCCAGCCATTCAGTAATTGCAAACACATTTCAAGCTGATGAACAGTGTTCAACAGCTCCAGTGAGAAGTCAATGGAGAAATAAAATCCAAAAACTCTTCCATTGCTGTTAACAGAGAAGCATTCCAGTGGTTTAAATCACAAATCTAATGAATGTAAATGCCCAGTATATTTAAATTTCTGGACAGAGCAGCCTTGTAATCAGTATATTTCTTACCCTCAGTTCCTCTTAGGAACTCTCATTTGCCTCATTTGTGCTAATAAAATCCTCAGTAGTAGGTCTCTTACCACCGATAATATTTTCAACAAGGCATTGGTGCCAACTTTGGATCTGGAGTACAGCAATACAACTGGAGACATGAGTACAATCTGACCACAGAGCATTGGAACATCTCTTAAAAATTCCAAAACAAGTTTTAAAAAATGAATCAGAGTTTTTTCCTCTTAAAACATGAAATGTCATCACTTCATAAGAAGCTCTATGAGCCATATATAATTATAAACATATTTCGCTTTTTTGGAGTAAAGTGACTGAAACTGAAACAATCTGGTTAGGTCATTAACTCTACAACTGTGCAACTCACAAATGCAATGGTCCAACTTCAAAATAAGTTAACATTTACTGAGTATAAACTATGTGCCAGGCATAGTGGTAAGCTCTATGGGTTGGCTGAAAAATATATCAGGTATAGTTCCTGCTATGAAAGTCTCAAGGATGTACAATTTAATTGTGGAAATGGATTGTACCCAAGTAAACAACACAGAGGGCAAGTCATGGTAAGAATTCAACTTTTCTAGGTAAAAACTTTTAGATGAGATGAAGATTATAGACTTTTCACCAGAAAAAATGCATATTTACATAAACACTCCACCGCCAATGCATTTGCTAACAATTTAGTTCTATGAGTGCACTCTGGGTTTCAAACATTTAAATTAAGAGTTCAATGAAAATTCCATGGAAGAGTAAAGAATGAATTCACAAAAGAAGCTTTCTTAACCAACCTCTTCTTTACCAACTCAATGGCTTAACTAGCATTCTTCATTTCTTTAAAAAAAGAAAATACCAACAGATGCCAAGGTATACTGACTGTTCCCTCTTCATAAGCTCTCTCTATATATACTTCTACTCCTATCATTTGAGGTTTACACTGACCAGTGGTCAGTGGTGTTTGCTCCTGTCTTAGTCTGCTTGGGCTTCCACACAAAATACCATAAGCTGTCTGGCTTAAACAACAGAAAGTTATTTTCTCACAGGTCTGGAGGCAAGAATCGTGAGACCAAGGTTCTGGTCAATTTGGTTTCTGGTATGGGCCCTCTTCCTGGACTGTAGATATCTGCCCTTTCACTATGTCCTCACATGGCTTTTCCTTGGTGTGTGTGTAAGCACAGAGAGAGAGAAAGAGAGCAGACTCTGATGTATCTTCTTAAAAGGACACTAACCCCTATTGGATTAGTGTCCCACCTTTAATTTAACATTGATTAATTCACTGGAGGCTCCATCTCCAAATGCAGCCACTCTGGGAATTAGGATTCCAACACACGAATTTTGAGTGGAACACAAACATTCACTTACAGCAGCTTCCGAACCTGATTTACACTGGCAATTATGCAATTTGCTCAAGAGAATGTGCATCAAGGTGAAACAAGTATGGGCTCCCTGGTAGGCAGAGTAATAGTCTCCCAAAGATGCCCGCATCTTCATCCTTGGTAACAGTGAATATGTTAGATTACAAGATAAAGGAAAACTAAGTTTGCAGATAGAATTAAGGTTGCTAATTCTTTGCTTTTAGGATAGGAAGATTATCCTGAATTATTTAGGTGAACCAATGCAATCGCAAGCACCCTTAAAAGTAGAAGAGGCTGGAGGAAGGTAGCTAAAGAACTAAAGAACTAGAGTGATGGCAGCATGAGAAGGAATCAGCCCTGACTTTGCTGGCTTTAAAGATGGAGAAGCGAGACTTGAGCCAAAGAAAGCTGACAGCAAGGAAATGTATTTTCCCCTAGAGCTTCCAGAAAGTAACCTAGTCCAACCTTCATTTGAGCCCAGTGAGAATTGTGTTGGACTCTTAACCCACAGATTTGTAACATAATAACTGTGTGTTGTTTCAAGCCACTAAATTCGTGGTAATTTGTTACTGCAACAATAGAGAACTCAAATAGGATTTTTTTAATAAGAACTAAGTGGAATGTTTGAAAAAACTCGGTAACAAGTGAAATTAAGCTAAATATTTGCTGCTATGTTAGGCATGGCAAGATTCATTTTAAATTAATGGTGGAAAGAAATATAAAAACTAACATATCTTAACTAAAATTATTTTACCAGCATCAGAGTCTAAAGAAACAAACTGAATGTCATTCATGATGCATTATGGGTATGATTTATTGTATTTTCCAGAGTTCTTAAGAGAAGTTGAACCAAGAGGAGACAGACAGACAGATAGATAGATAGATAGATAGATAGATAGATAGATAGATAGATAGATAGATCCATATATTCCGACAGGAGGGGACATACACACACACACACACACACACACACACACACACACACACATCGATATGGTTTAGATTTGTGTCCCTGTCCAAATCTCATGTCAAATTGTAATCCCAAATGTTAGAGGTGGGGCCTGGTGGGAGGTGATTGGATCGTGGAGGTGGTTCTTCACGAATGGTTTACTGCCATCTCCTTGGTGCTGCTCTTGTGATAGTGAATGAGCGAGTTATCGGGAGATCTGGTGTGTAAAAGTGTGTAGCACCTCCTTGCTCCTTCTCTTGCTCCTGGCCTGGCCATGTAAGATGTGCTTGCTTTCCCTTCATCTTCTGTCATGCTTGTAAGTTTCCTGACACTTTCCCAGAAGCTGAGCAGATGCCAACACCACACTTCCTGCACAGTCTGTGGAACTGTGAGCCAATTAAACCTTTTCCCTTCAAAAATTACCAGTCTCAGTTATTTCCTTATAGCAGTGCAAGAACTGAATAATACATATATGTAATACACACACACACAAATATGTATATACATATGTATTAGTATATAGATGTATTATGTGTATATATATATGTGTGTGTGTTTATGTATATGTATATGAATACAGTTTGTGACAAGGTTACAAGAAACTGGCTCACAAAATTAGGGAAGCTGAGAAATCCTACAACCTGCTAGTCTACAAGGTAAAAACCCAGGAAAACCGGAAAACTGGTGGTATAATTCAGTCAGAGTCTGAAAGCCTGTGAACCAGGGAAGCCAGTGGTGTAAACTCCCATTGGAGGGCCAGAGAAGAAGAGATGAAATGTCCAACTCAAGCAGGCAGGGAGGAAGCAAAAAGGGCAAATTCCCCCTTCCTTCACTTTTTGTTCTATTCAGGATCTCAAAGCACTGAATGATGTTCACCTACACTGGGAAGGGTGATCTACTTTACTGAATCTACTGATTCAAATGCTAATCTCATCTGGAAACACCCAGAAATTATAGATATACCCTGAAATAATATTTAATCTGGGCACCACGTGTTGCAGGCAAGTTGACACATACAATTAACCATCACCTTGATAAAAGAACGGTAAAGTCTACCCCTTTGTCTACAAAGTCTACAAAGGAGTAGACTTTGCCATATTTGAAGAAAAGGTGTTAGCCCTACCTAAAAAGGTTGGTACATAGACATATATTTATATACATTAGGTTAAATTAAATGAGTAAGGGAGAACTACATTTTTGTATATGTGAGTCCTTACATTAACAGGTTTTATTTGCTTAAACAACCAGCTATCCATCCTGATCATGTTGAATAAAAAGACTTTACTCTAACCACATTTTCTCATGTGGACAACTCAAAAGTAAGGAAATAATGGTATTTTTATAGGATCACTCAATCGAGACCATCAGTGGGCTGAGCTAAGTTGGTGTGTTTCTCTTTGATGACACTTTATGGTTCAGAGAATTCAAGAGATATTCATGGGTTACCTGCACAGTGCCTGGTAATTGGCTTCACACCAACAGTACAGGAAAAATAATTATTTATGTGATTATTTTTATCTCCTTTCCTTGTGGCACTGTCTTTTTGAATGAGGTAGGAAGAATTCATTGGGGTTGGGGGAGCATGTCACAGGGGCCAGCAGATGGAGAGGAGTCCTGGTCTTGGAGGCAGGGGTGGAGAGGCAGGGCTTGTTAAGAAATATCATTCCCGTGACAGTAGGTGTTGTGGGAAGACACAGGCAATTCCTGAAGCTTTTCTTGAAGCAGTTTGCTGTGATCCCCTACAGAGATTGATTACCCAGGTTCAGTTCTGAAGAAAATGCCTCTAGGATCTTCATGTCAAGAAAACTTTAAATGAGGGCTGAAAGATGTAGAATTAGACTGTCAATAAAAAAACAAGCAAATGTATCTCTATTAAAGGCTTTCAGTCCTCTCTTAGGGCACATATAAGAACCATTTCATTTCATCCAATATGAAAGATACACCCAAGCAAACAAGGAGGGAAAATCTTGGAGGAAATAGAGATCATACAGGAGAAGAAAAAACATGTATCAACAAAAATATTAAAAGAAAATGATATATTTTCCCTTCCTTTTGAAATGAATAATGTTATTGTTTCTACTTGCCAGTGTTCTCATGATATTTATGCCTGACTTAAATGTGGAGACTAAAACCCTTACCCAAGTATGACTAGAGAGAAACAGTATAGTGTAATAGAATTCTTTCATTAAAAAATGGTTGGCATAATGCACTCAAACCTGTGTTAGCCTGTGTTCCCCTTTGAAGCTCTAATAAAATGAAAATAACTGCATTTTTGGAGCACATAAGCCCACAAGGACAAAGAGAATGAAAGAGGAAAGAGGAGGCATCTCAATAATATTTCAGGAGATAGAAAAAAGAAATATTGGGTGACTGGCTTAAAAAAATTCTAATATGGAGTCCTAAGAAGGCAAAGAAAGAAAAGGCGAGTCCACCAGGTTTACATTATGGAAAATGTGAATTGCCAAAATCCTCAGGAATTTACATTGCCATGTCCTTCTTAAAGCGAGGGAAAGGTGGGCTGAAAACAGGACTAATTGAAGATCTGTTTAAAGAACTCCCACATCCCTTTCTTTGTCATCTCATGGGCATACAACTGGTGGAGAAGTCTCTGAAGGACGTAAAATGGAGAAGCTATGATACCAGAAAAACACAATACCATATTAAAAGCTGGGGCATTAAATAAAAGTGTTTACACCAAATATTGAGATCCTCAGCCAAGCTTACACTTTCCAGACTAAAAGATTGAAATATTTTTTCAAAGGAATTTGACCAGCTCAAAATAAAGAGAGGGAGAAAGAGACAGACAAAAAGAGCCATAATTTGAAATTCTTCAGGGAAAATGCTTAGCCAGATAGTGAAGTCCACAGGAAACAAGCCCTGCAAGCACAGAGATTTTTAGTTCCCAAATCCTAAATGTGTGCCGACAACTAAGAATCATCAGATACTTAGAAAATCATCCAATATGAATGGTACGCCCAAGCAAACAATCAGGGAGGAAAGAACTTGGAGGACACAGAGATTATACAAGAAGAAGAAAAAATAATATCAATAAAAACATTAAAAGGAAAGGAAACTACACATTAATATCCTCAGACACACAGACACAAAAAATTTTGGCAAAATATTAGCAATTTGAATTCAGCAGCAAATAGAATGGATAATACCTTATAACCAACTGGAGTGCATTCCAAAAATGCAATGGTGTTTTAACATTTGAAAATTATTCTATGTTACATGCCACATTAACAGACTAAATGAGAAAAGTTATACAATCATCTCAATGCAGAATAATCATTTGACAAAATTCAAATCTGGCAAAGTAGAAATAGAAGGTAATTTTCTTAACCTAATAAAGCACACCTAATAAAGTATGTTCCTATAAGGAACATATATGGAGAGAGAGAAAGAGAGAGAGATTGTGGAATAGTGAGAAACCAAATACTTTGCCTATAACATCAGAAACAAAAAATGGATATTCTTTCTCTCTGCTCACAGTTCAATATCATATTGAAGGACTGGTCAGTGCAATCAGGCATGTCAAAGAACAAAATATTTAATCCATATCAAAAAGAAGAAATAAAACAATATCTATTTGCAGTTGAATAATTGGCTATGTAGAAAATTCTCCTTAAACCTACAAAAAAAGTCCTAGTTTAGGAAGGTTGCACAAAATAAGGCCAATGTGCAAAATCAAATCTATTCCTATCTACCAGTAATTGGCAATTGGGATTTGAAATAAAATAAAAAATACCACATAAAACAGCATCAAAAATATAAAGTACTTAGGTATAAATCTAACCAAATATGTGCAGGATTTGTATGCTGAAAACTACAAAGCACTAATAAAAGAAATCAAAAATATAAATAAATGGAAAGCTACCTGGTTTTCATAGATTTGGAGACTCAATATTGTTAAGAGGTCAATTCTTCCAAATTTGGTCTGTAAATTGAATGCAATCACAATAAAAATCCCAAGAGATTTTTTTTTAAAGATGAGTCTAAAAAATTTAGCTAGTTCCAAAATTTATACAGAAAGACAAAGAAATAGATTAGCCAAAATAATTTGCAAAAAGAACTGAGTTGGAGGACTCATATTACTCAGTTTTAATACTTACTATAAAGCTATCATAATAAAGACAGTAAGGTGTTAGTGAAAACACAACCACATAGATCAACAAAGCAGACTAGAGAGCTCAAAAATAAACCCACTCAAACGCAGTGAACTCAATTCTGGCAAAGTGACAAAAACAAATCAATGAAGAAAGGATAGTCTTTTCAACAAATAGCGCTGGAACAACTGAATATTCATATAAAGTAATAAATCTCAACACACACCTTATCCCTTAAACAACAATTAACACAAAATGAATCATAGACCTAAAGGTAAAATGTAAAATGTTGAAACTTCTGAAAGACTATATAGAAGAAAATTTGCTTGATTTGGGTTTTGATAAGTTTTTAAATATAATACCAAAAACATAATCCATAAAACTAAAAAATGATAAGTTGACATTATCAAAATTAAAAATATTTGCTCTTCAACAGACACTATAAAGTGAAAGAAAAGACAAATCACTAACTGACAGAAAATATTTGCTAATCGTACTAATCACATATCTGATCATGGATTTGTATCCAGAAATCTTACACCTCAATAAGAATAAAACAACTCAATTAAAAAGGAAACCAAATAAGATATGAAAAGATGCTTTGCCAATAAAAAGTATTCAGAAGGCAAACAAGTATGTAAGAAATGCACTATATTATTTGTCATCAGAAAAACACGAATTAAGACCACAATAAGATACCACTATATCTGTGTATCAATTAGAATTACTATTTTTTTAAATTATAATGAGAACATGTCAAAAAGAAAAACAACCTAAAGAAGCTTTTAATAGCCAAAGCTGTAATAATTTGAGCACAAAATAGGCAACAAGTCTTGGATTGTAACCCAAAGAATAAAATAAAGACCCATGAGTCCATGCTAATATAATTAAATAATCAAATAAACAAATACATGAGGAGGAATTGACAAATCTTTAAAATAGAAAAATTTCAAATTATAAATATGAAGGAATGTGGTAAATAAAAAATCATTATGAGCATGCCACAGGAATAATTGCTACTGTCACGATCTACTGATAAATGCTAAAATAGTGGGAGAAACTTCAAAGAGCAATAAGATATTTAAATAGCCTCAAGATTTTTTATTTGTAATATTTAAGTACTGTGATGGTTTTAACAGGTACCTACACATTCCCCAACCCTTAAGTATAGACTAGACTTAGCGATCCACTTCTAATGAATCCAGTAAGAAAGGAAACAAATCACAGCTTTTGAGTAGAGATACCTGGAACATACTACCATAACCATAACTTCTACTGAAGTTAATATCATCGGTAAGAAGTCATGTTGATACCCCCTGATAAGAGGATGTAAGATGGGCATGTCAATTCTGTAATATTCTTGCTAAAATCCCAAAACCCCATGTAATCATGAGAAAACATCAGATAAATCCAATTAGAAGGGAATTCTGTAATATATAGCCAGTATGCTTCAGAATATCAAAGTAATAAAAAACGAGAAAAGACTGAGAAACTGTCACAGATTGGAGGAGGCAACGTGGTATCCTGAATTAAATTCTGGAGGAGAAAAGCACTAGCGGGAAAACTGGTGAAACCTGAATACAGTGTTGTAGTTTTAGCCAATAGTATTGATCATTGTTAAATGTTTAGTTTTGAAAAGTGCAGCATGATAGTGTAAGATGTTAACAGTAGGGGTAGGGTATATGGGAACTCTTTATGCTATTTTACAACTCATCTGCAAATCTAAAATTACCTCAAAATAAAAATTCAAAGTATTTAGATTCTTTGAAAATAGTGACCATATGAGAAGATAATACACAACAAAAAATAAAAAGAGAAAGAGAAAAAGCAATCAAAGACCAATAGGGGATAGAAATAATGGAATTAGCAGATGCAAATTTTAAAATAGGTATGTTTAGTATCTTCAGGGAATTAAAAGTCAAGATTAAAATTTTGGGCAAACTATAATCTGTAGAAAACAACTAAAAATTCTAGAACTAAATAAATACGGTAACTAAAATGAAGAAATTGGTGAATAAACTTACTACAGATGGTACATAACTAAAAAGAAAATTGGTGAACCAGAAAATAGGTCAGAAAGAAATACGGACTGACACACAAATGGGTGGAAAAGTAGAGAAAATCATATATGAGGCATATGAATGTAACGGAAAGGTCCATACACCAGTAATTGAAGTCCTAGATAGAGAAATTATTTTTAAAAGAGGTACAGGTAATATTTGAAAACCTAATGACTGAAAATACATTTTTGAACTATGGAAAGATACTCTACCACAGATTCAAGAAGCACTACAAATCTCAATCATAACATCATAATAAAATGGATGAAAAAGAAGTAAAAAGAGAAAACGATCAAAAGAGAATGGATTAAAAAATACATATTACTGTTAGCTGACTCTCGCCAGAAACGATGGAAGCCAAAAATTCAGTGTGATATCTTTTCTTTTTTTTTGAGATGGAGTCTCGTTCCGTCGCCCAGGCTGGAGTGCAATGGCACGGTCTTGGCTCTCTGCAACCTCCACTTCCCAGGTTCAAGCAATTCTCCTGACTCAGCCTCCCGAGTAGCTGGGATTACAGATGCCCACCACAGTGCCTGGCTAATTTTTGTATTTTTAGTAAAGATGGGGTTTCACCATTCTGGCCAGGCTGGTCTTGAACTCATGACCTCGTGATCCACCCACCTCAGCCTCTCAAAGTGCTGAGATTACAGGCGTGAGCCACTGCGCCCAGCCCAGAGTGTGATATCTTTAAAATGCTAGAGAAAATTACTGCTAACTTAGACCCCTATGCCCAGGGAAAATATTCTTCAAAAACAAAGGCAAAATATGGATACTTAGAGACAAAAATGGAGCTAATTTGTCACCAACAAACAAATGGGAATACATGAGAGAAGGAAAATGGTCCCAAATGGAAGCTCAAAGATATATGAAAGGAAAAATAATTAACGTGTAAATCTAAATGAATATTGCCAATGTTAAATAAAAATTCTTATAAGATTTGAAATATAAAGATGATTGAAATAACCAACAACAATAACAGATATGTCAGGAGTAGATAAATGGAGTTAAAGCATTCTATTATCTTTGCATGTACTGGGACATTTAAACATATTTAATAAGTCAGGAAAGCATATTATAAACTCTAGGGTAACCAGTAAAATGTCATTAATTTTTATTTTTTTGTAAAACTTATTATGTATGTTTTGCATACCTATTATAATATGAATAACACCATAAACTACAACACAGTAAGTAGTTTATAACAAGCTAGTAAAGGGGAAGATTGAAATATTTTTTTTTAAAAGTGACAAATAAGTAAAAAAGTAACATACTGAGACAAGTAGTAAGAATGGTATTACCTCCGAGAGGCAAGAAGGAATATTATAAAGTGATGGAAATAGTATTTATCTTGCTCGTAGTGGTGCTTCCATAGTTACACACATTGTCAAAACTTGTTAAAGGGGTACACATACAAAGGGTGAATTATATTATATGAAATTGTGTATCAATAAATTGGATTAAAAAAATCTTTGGTATGATCCAGCAAACTTGAAGGCAAGAAGCATTACCAGAGGGTCATTTTGTAATGAGATAAAATGTTTACTTCATAATGAAGATATGATATTTATAAATGTGTATGTACCTAATAATACGGCCTCAAGACATCTAAAGCAATAATGATTAATGGAGCTAAATAGAAAAATATGCAAATTTATAAACATAATGGTGGAGATTAATACAGCTCTCTCAGTAAGCAACAGAACAAGTAAAAAATAGTACAGATATAAAATATTTGATAACACAGTTCAGATTATATAATTCACTTATTTTGAACTCTGCATACAACAAGCACATAATTTATAAACTATCATGTGTACACGTGGGACTCTTAACAATATTTTTTGAAAAGTAAGTCTAAATAATTTGCAAAGATTAAAATCATACAGAATGTATTCCAACCGGTGTAGAATTAAACTTGAAACTGATAACAAAAAGTAAACTAGAAAACACTCATATTTGAAAATAAATAAACATAACTGCAAAAATCTCATGAGTCAAAGAATAAATCACTGGAAATTTTTAAATATTTTGAAGTAAGTGGTAAGAAAAATGCAATACGCCAAAATTTTTAGAATATAGATATCTGTGTTTACAGGGAAATTTTGAGTCTGTTAGAAAAAGATAAGAGATTGAAAATCAATAATCTCAGGGGGAAAAAAACTATTCTAAAATTCATGTGGAACTGAAAAAAAAAAAAAAAAAGGCTGAAATAACCTAAACAATTCTAGGCAGAAAGAGCAAAGCCAGACTCATCACATTACCTGACTTCAAACTATGCTGTACGGCCACAGTAATCAAAACAGCATGGTACTGGTTCAAAAACAGACACATATACCAAAGGAACAGAATAGAGAACCCATAAATAAAGCTGCACACCTACAGCCATCTGATCTTTGACAAAGTCAACAAAGATAAGTCGTGGGGAAAGGGCTCCTGATTCTATAATGGTGCTGGGATAGCTAGCAATATGCAGAAGAATGAAATTAGACCCCTATCTTTCACCATATGAAAAAATCTACCCAAGATGGATTAAATAATTAAATGTAAGGCCTCAAACGATATGAATCCTAGAAGAAAACCTAGAAAACATCATTCTGGACATTGGCTTTGTCCAGAATTTATGACTAAGTCCTCAAAAGCAATTGCAACAAAAACAAAAATTGACACATAAGACCTAATTAAACTACTAAAGAGCTTTTTCACAGCAAAAGAAATTATCAACAGAGTAAATAGATGACCTACAGAATGAGAGAAAATATTTACAAACTATGCATCTAACAAAGGCCTAATATACGGAGTCTATCAGGATCTTAAATAATTCAACAAGCAAAAAACAAATAACCCCATTAAAAAGTGGGCAAATGGCATGAACAGACACTGCTCTAAAGAAGACATACAAGAGGTCAACAAACATCGAAAAATGCTCAACATTGCTAATCAACAGAGAAATGCAAATCAAAGCCACAATGAGATACCATTTCATACCAGTTAGAACAGCTATTACAAAAAAGTCAAAAATTGACAAATGCTGGCGAGGCTACTGAGAAAATGGAATGCTTATTATACACTGTTACTGGGAATGTAAATTAGTTAAGCCACTGTGGAAAGCAGTTGGGAGATTTCTCAAAAAACGTAGAACTACCATTCAACCCAGCAATCCCATTAACAGTTATATATCCAAAGGAAAATAAATTGTTCTACCAAAAAGACACATGCAACTGGGTGCAGTGGCTCACACCTGTAGTCCCAGCACTTTGGGAGGCCAAGGAAGGCAAAGCACAAGGTCAGGAGTTGGAGACCAATCTGACCAACATGGTGAAACCCCATCTCTACTAAAAATACAAAAATTAGCAGAGTGTGGTGGTGCACACCTGTAATCCCAGCTACTCGGGAGGCTGAGGCAGGAGAATTGCTTGAACCCAAGTGGTGGAGGTGTCCAAGATCACACTACTACACTCCAGCTTGGGCAACAGAGCAAGACTCCATCTCGGAAAAAAAAAAAAAGAGAGAGAGAGAGAGACACGAACTCACATGCTTACCACAACACTATTCACAATAGTAAAGACATGGACTCAACCTAGGTGCCCATAAATGGTGGACTGGATAAAGGAAATATGATACGTATACACCATGGAATACTATACAGCCATAAAAAGAATGAAATTATGTCCTTTGCAGCAAAATGGACATAGCTGAAGGCCATTATCCTAAGCAAACTAACACAGAAACAGAAAACCAAATACCACATGTTCTCACTTGTAAGTGGGAGCTAAACACTGGGTACACATGGACATAAAGATAGGAACAACAGACACTGGGAACTACTAGAGCAGGGAGAAAGAGAAGGGGGCAGGGACTGAAAAACTACCTGTTGAGTATTATGTTCACTACCTGGATGTTGGGACATTCATACCCCTAACCTCAGCATCATGAAATACACTCATGTAACAAGCCTGCACGTGTACCCCCTGAATCTAAGATAAAATTTGGAATTATTTTAAAAAATAAAATCAATAATCTAAGCATCAATTTCAAAAAGCTTTTTTAAAAAAAACAGCAAATTAAGCCCCAAGAAGGAAATAACACAGGGATGAGCAAAACTCAATAAAATAGGAAATAAGCATATAACAAAATCAACAAAGTAAAGTTTGTTATTTAAAGTGATTAACACAACTGATAAACCCCTGGCCAAAAATATATAATAATAATAATAAATGGTAAGACTATGACAAAAAGAGAAAAGGTCAAATAAGCAACATCGGAAACGATAAAAAGACACAAGTTAAAAATAAATAAATAAATAAAACTCTGCTTCCTGGTAATCCCAGCACTTTGGGAGGCTGAATAGGGTGGATAACCTGAGGTGAGGAGTTCGAGACCAGCCTGACCAACATGGAGAAACCCTGTCTCTACTGAAAATTACAAATATTAGTCGGGCATGGTGACAGGTGCCTGTAATCCCAGCTACTTGGAAGGCTGAGCCAGGAGAATCGCTTGAACCCAGGAGGTGGAGCTTGCAGTGAGCTGAGCTCGTGCCATTACACTCCAGCCTGGGCGACAGAGTGAGACTCTGCCTCAAGAAAAAAAAAAAAAAAATCTCTAGAAAAGAAACAATATGTAATAAGATCAGCAGCTGCCTGGAGTTGAGAATGTGGGGTGCTATTGCCTGGCCGGGGACACTAGGGAAAGGTTCTTTATTTTGTTTGTAGTAATACTGACCTGGGTACACATGTGTCCAAAGTCATTAGATTGCACACTTAAATGTATTCATTTAATTGTGTATGAATTATATACCTCAATCAAGATTCCTTCAATGAAAAAAGGAATGAAAATTAGAAAGGAAGGGGAAAACTGCAATTATACAAAGATATGATTATGAATGTAGAGGCCAAAAAAGCTACAGATAAGCTGTTGGAATTAATAAGCTAATATAGCAAGACTGCTGGTTACATGGTCAATACAAAAGAAAATAATGACATTTTTAATTACCAACAACAAATAGAAAATGAAATCCAAGTGAAGATACTATTTACAATAGCATCATAGTGTATTCCATGGCACAGCTGTCAATAGAGTTTACCTAGTCATAGTAATATATCCATTGAATATTGATAGTAGTTCTAAGCAAAATTATGATAGAATTGTAATGGTGGGTTGGGGAAAATGTGATGATAGCAGAATAGGGGACTGTAAAGAGAGTTAAACATTAATACCTACATTCAGTACTTGGAAGTAAAAAAATGATAGTCAAAGCAGATCAAGAAATGACAACAAAAGCCATTTATTTACAGCCATAGAGGTAAATACAAAATATCAATAGTAATTTAGCATCCACGGTTTTGATAAAAATAAAAACTAAAAAAAACTTTAGAATGAGAACATGAATTTTGGAATCAGACAGCCCTGAGTTTGAAATCTGTTTCCACTATTTTCTAGCTGTGTGGCGTGACTGAGACACATAACATTTCCATGACTTAGATTTTTCATCTGTAAAATGAGGAATAATCATATCTGTTTTATAGAATTGTCATGGAGATTGATGTGGGCAAAAGTATAGTCATAGGGAGCAAAATGATTAAAAACAAGAATGATTGTAACAAAAAAAAAAATGATTGTAGCCAATTCTGTATCTAAGGAGCAGGCACTGAGGCCAAGGACTGGGGAATCAGAGGACACAATTTAGGTCATCAGTGGGAAATGTCTCTATATAGGGAAGTAGAAAGAGAGATGGAAGAGTAAAGAGAAATCCAAAACAGATAGTGCTTCGTTCACCAAAGCCTGAGTTGTGGTGGACAGTTGTCATTTTACTTAAGTCTCCAGGATCTTGAGGCTCTTCTTACTTCTATGGGGCTTGGTTGGAGGCAAGACCAGTCTGCATGGGGAGGAGGGCTACAGCAGACCACAATGTTGGTGGTGGTGCCAGCTAGGACATGTAGCAACCTAGCAGTGGCTCCACCATGTGTCTCTGCACGATTTCACACTGGTCTTGGAACCCACTCTCCCATTTTTGCCTGTTCATTTCCTGTGCCTGATTCTCCAGCAACTCTGTCAATTCTTGAACTATTCTAATTTTCCTTCAATAAATTATTCTGCTTAATTCATCTAGAATTCATTTTTGTTGCTTGCAACTAAGAACAGTCTTGGATACATGGGTCCATACAAAAAATGGTCTGGATTTGAACTTGGGAGAGACAACAGAGGCTGAAAGTAAGTTGGATTACTCTGCACAAAGAGATAAAAACTTCGCCTTTTTCCTCCTGAGGACGAGGAGACAAGAGAAGAGGAGAAGAAATAGGAATGGGAAAAAAGAGAAACTAGCCAAGGAGCATGAAAGGATGGCTAAAGGAACACTGAAGAAAAGGAATTTGGTTGCTAGCATGCAGTTAGGAGTGATTTGTGCATTTCTATGAGGTAACCCTCATCCCCATTAGGCCAAACAACCACTCATGTGGGTCTTCTGTGGGTAGATATTTTTGGTGGAAATCAATCAAGGAAGTGGTTCAATTTGAAACAGAACAAGGATACACTTTGCTGAGCATTGTGACAAAACTGTCACAACCAATTACCCAATGAATATATGGGCAGCGGGAGATTTAGAGATGATTGGAAAAGGCTTAAACTATCCCATCCTGCCCCACCCTTCAAATCCCTTCAGAGACGGGAAAAGATAAATAACTCTCGCTGTATACAGAATTGGATTTAAGTCTTTTCACTTGAATTTCAAAAGACAACCCACTTCAACTGGTGTATGGGTTCAAAACAAGAGTTCAGCCAAAAGGAAGTGAATTAAATTTTCTTTAAACACGATGTTTGAAGGTTCTCCAAAAGCTTGCAGTTTTTCTCTATTTTCTGAGCTCAGCTGGTGGGAGACACAGGATGGCCTCTATCCAGGGTATTCCAAAAGTCCCAATGATTGTATATGACCCTTGTATTAGTCAGGGTTCTCTAGAGGGACAGAACTAATAGGATTTGTATATATGAAAGGGAGTTTATGAAAGAGAATTGACTCACATGATCACAAGGTGAAGTCCCACAATAGGCCGTCTGCAAGCTGAGGAGCAAGGAAGCCAGTGGTGGATCAATCCGAGTTTCCAAACCTCAAAAGTGGACAAGCCGACAGAGCAGCCTTCAGTCTGTGGCCGAAGGTCCAAGAGCCCCAGGCAAACCCCTGGTGTAAGTCCAAGAGTTCAAAAGCCAAAGAATTTGGAGTCTGATGTTCCAGTGCAGGAAGCATCCAGCACGGGAGAAAGATGGAGGCCGGAAGACTCAGCAAATCGGCTTCTTCCACCTTTTTCTGCTTGCTGTTTCTAGCTACAGGGGAGGCAGCCGATGGGATGGTGTCCACCGACATTGTGCATGGGTGTTCATCTCCCAGTCGGCGGATTTCTATGTTAATCTCTTCTGGCCACAGTCAGAAACTGCCAGATACATCCAGAAACAATACTTTGCATCCTTCAATCCAGTCAAGTTGACACTTAGTATTAACCATAGCAATCTTATAATCAGAACAATATCACAGGGATGAAAGGGAGAAAGTAAAGTCCTATTTTCTTAGAAAAACTTAGGGTCAAAGTCAGGGAAGCTGGGATCAAAGAAGAGGTACAACCCTCAGGCAAGAAACAAAGCCGCAGAGCTGGAACTGAGCAAGAAGGACATGAGTAATCAGAGCATCTGGAGAGGAAGAGGCTCAGGCTTACATCTGCTGATGTCTGGGAGGTTCCAGCTGACCTGGAAGTTCAGATTGAAGGAAATAGCTGCGATCTATGGTGAAATCCCCATCACCCACTAATAAACATCGAGTGTCCCTATGCGGGCCCTCCAACATCAAGTAGCAATGTGTGCTACCTACATCAGCCCCCGTACTTTCTTGCTGTTTTATAGAAAGAGTGGCGTACTTTCCTCCTACCAAAGTCATCTTACAGATAAATTAATTCTGCTGTTTTTAAACCGCCTTTATCTCCATGATCTTGGCATTTACATGCCAAATTTTTTCAGTTGTATGTTAATGTGATATTTGTCCATTAAAATTCTGAAAGTCTTTAAAACGAGAGGAAGAACAAAATTCCTGGATGTTCAGCCTAATATACTTTTCTGGGTGATCTCTGCCTTTCATTGTCTTTTAATTTTTTTTTTTTTTTTTTTTTTTTTTTTTTTTTTTTTTTTTTTTTTTTTTTTTTGAGACAGAGTCTTGCTCTGTCACCCAGGCTGGAGTGTAGTGGTGCCATCTCGGTTCACTGCAACCTCCTCCTCCCAGGTTGAAGCCATTCTCCTGCCTCTACCTCTGGAGTAGCTGGGATTACAGGCATGCGCCACCACACTCAGCTAATTTTTGTATGTTTAGCGAAAATAGGGTTTCACGATGTTGGCCAGGCTGGTCAGGAACTCCTGACCTCAAGTGATCTGCCTGCCTTGGCCTCCCAAAGTGCTGGGATTGAGCCGCCACATGAGCTACCATGCCCAGCCTCATTGTCTTTGAATCCTTCTACTACCCTGTAAGTTATAGAAAGCTGAGTCATGCAAATTTTGTGTCCAGATCAATGCAAATGAATTGTGTCCCATAGAATGCCATTGGTTATTGTTCTATGGATACTGATCAATTTTTATCAATTAAGAAAATCTATTTCTGCATTCCTAGTTGCCTCAGAGTAGACACTCAAAAATGTTTGTTGACTGAATAAATAATATATGAAGGAAGCTTAAAATAAAAACCATAAGAACCCTCCAATTAAAGTGTACCATTCTTATAGGTAAGATGGGATTCATAGCACACCACTCATCTTTCAGCTGCCAAGGAGCCTTGTCCACAATGCCTCTAGGCCCTTCAGCCTCTATAGGTTCAACTACCCACTACTTACTGCTCATTCAAATGCAGTCTCAAATGAGGGCACTTCCACTTGCTGTCTTTTTTTCCTCCTCCAGTCCTTCAGATACCATGCGTGGGTGGGATCTCTGGTCTTCTGTTGAATAAAGGCAGCAGACCACCTAGAAAGGAAAGGAAACTGCAGAGTTACAATAGGTACACCTCACCATAGAACACTCACACCGATTACAGAGAGAAAAAGAAAGACAGCAAGAGAGAGAGAGACGCGGCAGAAAGATGTGGAACTTATCCAAGATGCCTAATGTTAAAAAAACTCAAATTGCAGTATATGTTAGTATGATCCCATTCTTGTTAAAACACTCGCATATAAGTTGGTATATTCATTAAACAGAATGAACACAATCATCTGCCAAACCTTTGAAAGAAAGTTGGGATTATGGAAAATGTTTCCTTTACAGGCCATGTGTTTCTGTAATGTTTCAATTTTTTTTTTTTTTTTTACAATAATCACATATCACTGTTGTAAGTAATAAAAAAAAAAACCTACAATTTTTTTTAAAAGGAAAAGCAGCTGATTCTACAAACAGAAACCCATCTTAGTTCACTTGGGCTTCCATAAAATATACCAAAAACTAGGTAGCTTACAAACAGCAGAAATTTATTTCTCACAGTTCTGGAGGCTGGGAAGTCTAAGATCAAGGCACTGCAGATTCACTCTCTGGTGGGAGACTGTTTTCTAATTCATAGATGGTGCCTTCTTGCTGTTTCCACACATGGTGGAAGAGGCAAAGTAGTTCTCTGCAGCCTGTTTTATAAGGCACTAAACCTTATCACCTTCCAATGTTTCCACCTCCTAATACCATCACATTGGTGGTTAGGTTTAAACACATGAATTTTAGGAAGATACAAACATTTAGCCCATAGCAGAACCCTAAGATGCAGGCCCCAAGGCAGTTTTCCTGGGTCCGCAATGTAGGAAACATTAGTTTTTATAATATAATACTATTTTCAATCAGAGCCAAAGAAAAAAAGAAATTGGGTAAATAGTGTTACCTTCAAACACAGAAGATAGCAACATTTTCAATGTAATGGTTTTCAAAGTACTCTGACAGAAACACACCTGGAATAAAACAAAGTTTATTAGAATTTTTCACTATTTGATAGTGTTCATTAGCTTACAATGACCTTAGTGCCAGGAATAATTCATCAGAGAAGTCATCCTGTCACTGACGAATCTTGAACTGCTTTGTAAGTTTCCATCAATGTCAGTGTTTCATAAGTTTGCTTTTAAAAATGCTTATTAAGCATCTAATGGGTGCCTGATATTTTACTACTTTCTTTCACATGACTATTCTTATCTTTTTTATTAAACATTATTTAGTAAGTATTATTTTTCTCCTGTTTTTAGATGAGAAAACATGGGCTTAGAGTGGTTAGGAAACTACCTGATTACCAGCCACCTTGATATGAGGTAAAATGGGGAATGTGTGTATAAATGAAATAGATTCAAGCTGGAATCACTGTGCTAAGTGAACACAAGTGTCTCATTTTGTGGAGGACTCACCTTGGGCAACTGGCCCAGCACTCCCTGGCTATTTGGATCTAACACTTCCTTACACATCTCGGGAACATTGTTCCCAAACAGAAGGTCAGAGAGTTCCTGAAGTCTACATATGAACTCCTTAGGAAACATTCCCAGAGTCCTAGGACTGGGAAATAGCTCAGGTTTCTTTTTTTTTCTTTTTCTTTTTTTTTTTTTTTTTTTTTTTGAGATGGAGTTTCGCTCCTGTCGCCCAGGCTGGAGTGCAGGGCGTGATCTCAGCTCACTGCAACCTCCGCCTCCCAGGTTCAAGCAATTCTCTTTCCTCAGCCTCCCAAGCAGCTGGGATTACAGGCATGTGCCACCATGCCCAGCTAATTTTTTCTATTTTTAGTACAGATGGGGTTTCTCCATGTTGGTCAGGCTCGTCTCGAACTCCCGAACTCAGGTGATCCACCACCCTCAACCTCCCAAAGTGCTGGGATTACAGGCGTGAGCTTAGGTTTCCATGAGCTCTGATCTATTTGGATAATTATAAACTCCCGAAAAGTGATATTTAAGCAGACATCATGTTGTCATCATAAAAATAAAACCATGGCACTGATATGTCTGAAATAGTCCTCATATTCTAGCCACTGCTCCCTTAAGGCCATACTGTCCAGACTTTTGGATTTGACAAACGTGGTCATCGCCACACTGACAATTTAATCCCAATACCTCAGTGATGGTGCTGTGGGCTCACTGATATTAGGCTGGTGCAAAAGTATTTGCAGTTTTTGTCATTACTTTTAATGGCCAAGCCCGCAATTACTTTTGCACCAGCCTAATTCATTTTACCCTAGAGGTAAGCAAATGTGGCCATATTTTTATACCAGCACCAGGGGGCAGCAATGTGCAAATAACGCTGTTCTGTGGCCTCCTCTGCTTGGCCTGGTTTGGGAGGAGGATGTGGCTCTCATTCCCTAGTGCTTCTCAGATTTAAAATCATGGTAATGTAATCATTTCAGCTCTGCTCTGGAAACTGCTGGCGCTAATTCATTTCAGATGAAAATACACAGACTACACACATGTGCATCAAATCAGTCTTTTCGGGATTCAGGGTCTGCTCATTCGGACATTTGTTCACCTAACCTTTACTCAGAACCTACTGCGTGCCAGGCACCGCCCTGGATGAGGCCACGCTCCCATCCAGTGGGGAAACAGACACACCCCATCCAAAACCACAACCTGCCCTCCTTTTTCAGTTTCCCTTAACCACTTATTTTTTAACTTTTTCTTTTGAGTGATTTGTCTGCCTTGTTGGAACATACACTCCTTGATAGCTGGGAATTTTTATCTGTTTTGTTCACGGGTGTATCCTCGGCTGCTAGAACAGTACCTGGGACGCAATCAGGGTTCAATAAACATTTTTTGAATGAACAGGTATAAAATTATTGAGACATGCCATAATGGAGGTGGACGTGCACATCTTCATATGAACTACATTATGCTAAATTATTCACTTGAATACATTTATTGTTTTACCATTCCCACTAGCAGTGAATGGGAGTGGCGCCCGAAAATAACATTAAATTATCTGGTATTAGCATTAGAAGGAATTTGGGACATCATCAAATTCTCCTTTTACAGAAGAAGAAATTGAAGTCAAAGTGAAGAAGAGATTTGCCCAAGGCTACCTACATCTGGATGGTTGTGTCAGGATTCCAAGCCAGGACTTCTGACCCCAGCCCACTGTGTTTTCACCACACACCCTGCTGCCCGCCTGACTTTTTCATTTTCCTCAAATATCACCTCCTGGAACAATAAACTGCATAAGTTAATGACCTGATCTGTCTAATTCTTATTTGGTAATTGGCAGACACCAGATTTGACTGTCTGCATTCAAGAACTCCAAATCAACCTTCTTAAAGGCATCTCTGCTCAGCCTCTCTGCATGAGATCCGGTGTTTAGTTCCTAGCACCTACTGTGTACTAAGCCCTTCAGAAACATCTGGTCATTTGAACCTCACAACAATCCTACGCAAGTGCTATTACTATTCCCATTTTACAGATGAGAAAATATAGTAACAGTGTACATTGAACCCACAGGGCATGTAGCATGAACTCAGGATTGTTCTAAGGATTCCATACTTGTGAGCTCATTTACTTCCCTGACAGCCTTTGAAGTGAGTACTGTTATTGCCTTCTATTGCAGATGTGGATATCGAAGTCAAAAGAAGGCAAGATGTTTGTCCAAGGCCAAATCGCTGGGAAATGGCAAAGCCACCCTGTGTTTCGTTACTGTGCTCTGCTTCCCCACTGAACAAAGAGGAGCTGTGGAGTCACTGGCACAAGGTCACACGGGCTGTGCCAGCTGACTCCACCTTTGTGCATGGCTTTTCACAACAAGTTGGAGGTTTGGGCCAGAAAGTCCTTTTGTTAGAAAGTCACAGATCTGAAACTCAGCACAAAAGAGGAGAGAGTGATAATGCAAAAACTGCCTGGGCTGCAAGCAGCATTTCCTCTTTGGGTTTGTTTTCCTTTCTAATTTGCCAAGCTCTTTCCAAGCCGAGGCAGCTGCCACACAAAGCTCTTGAAGAGACCCCACAAGCTGGCCAAGGGACAACCATTAGATGGATGGGCTGGACCTTCTGTTTCTACCCTTCCTTCTGGGCACCAAGAGGCTGGGTCTGCCGTGGGTGTGGGGACACCCTGAAGCTTGGCCATTCCAGGCTCAACCGGATAGTGAACTGAAGTCACCTCACAGTGACTTGGACGTGATATTTCTGGGAATGAAGCTGGTTTGCTCTGTTATTCTGTTGAATTAATCTGGGCTCTGAGCCCCCTTGAAAATCATCAGGAGAACACAATCTAAAAAGATGGGCAGGAAGTGGTTCTTTTGCTGGCCGGAGGTGATTTTACTGATTGAACTTTTACATGTGGTATGGAACAAAAGAACAGAAAAGGCTCGGCTTACGAATTCTCTGCCGTTAGTTCATCTGTACATGTTCTGACTTCTGAAACTGAAGCATGCTGGTAAATCTCAGAGTCTCTTTCCAGCAGTGTCAAACTGTGATGAACAAAGGCTTTGCAGTCTGGTATACCGGGGGTGCTTCACCACACACCCTGGGTGACTATATGACTCTGGACAAGTAACTTTGCCTCTCTGAGCCTCAGTGTCCTCATCAGTGAAATGGGAGTTATAAAGCTTTTCTCACAAGGTTGTTTTAAATGTCTGGCACCTAGTATGTGCTCAATAAACAGTGCCTATTATCATTCGGGAGAAAACTTTCATGGCCTAAACTGTGGCAAAGGAGCAGGTCTGAGTCCTGGCTCCGTCTCCTGCCAACTAGGGGGCTTCTGACATGTCACCTCCCTTCCTGCAACCTTGAATTTGACCTCTGACAGGAAGCAAGGAGATTGAAACGTTTCCATCTTTAAGGTCTCTGACCACTCTGCAGTGACTCTCCCACTAGATGACCGCTTCCTCCCGTAGACATGCTCACTCACATTCTCTCTTTCTTTCTCTCTCTCTCTCTGTCCCTCTCTCTCACTGTCTTCTAGAGTTCATGAGGGAGGAGGATAACACAGGGATCCCAGGCTCTTTGCTGCCAATCTCTGGGAGAAAGACAGGATTTACCGAGCAGCTACTAAGTGCCAGGTGCTGATCATTTATCCTCCCACTTAAACCGCTCAGTAACCCTTGATGTGGATAATGTGGATACTGTCATCTGTAGTTTACAAAAGAGGAAACAGAACTTAGGGAGGTTTCCACGACCCTTCCAAAGTCACAGTTACTGAAAGAGGCAAAATTCATCCTCACGCCCGTCTGCCTATCTCCCAGCCCCTCCCGCACCAGATGATCTCAAGACTTCAGGAAAATGAAACTTCTCTCTCCATCGACAGGTCAGGCACCCCTGGTCTATGAAAAACTCACAGCAAATATTGCTGCTGCTAACAGTGAAGCACTTTTCCAACTCCGTTGTCATGCTGAAGTGGGAAGCAAATAAAAGAGGTATTTCCTAGCCTTTTGTGATGGACAAATTTACAATGTAACTTAGTCATATTGGTTTTGTAGAGTAATGAATCATTTAAGAAGAAACCCCATGGTAAACAATTCCAACGAGCCTTTGGAAAGCTCCCCAGATGCCGTGGTTTTGGGTTTTCCATGTTGCAGCTGATTAGCCCAGCTGTAGCCACATCGGCCAGCTCATCGCATAGTGCAGAAGAAAACACAGTCATCAATCAGAGCAAAAAAATCACTGAGGACAAAATTAAGTCCTTGCCTTGGCTTTTCTCCTGTTATATTTTCGATAATGTCTGTTAGGGAAATGACCAAAAACAACTAGGAAGCAACTTGATATTTCCCTCATTTCACATTTCCTGGGCAGCCACTGATGGGTTGAAGAGAACCAGATTACTAAAATGGACTTGGTTGAATAATCAGGGAAAGTGTTTTGTATCTCAGGGTTTGGATGTGACATTTCTGGCCCACTCTACAGGGCAGAAACCTAGCCATTCTTTCCTAATTGCTAAGTTCCCCTCATAAAATCCATCTCCAGGGGAAAACTTTAATTTAGATAGGTCATAAGTTGGAGCCTCTGCCAAAGACAGCACAGGCTAGGAGAAAAAGACAATAGTTCTGCCACAGTAATCCTTGGCCACCAGAAATGATGGGGACAGCGTCCTTTTTCCCCTCCGTAAGAAGCTATATTTCTATTTGGGTCATTTTACTTGTAACAGCACGAACAGGATTATTAGACATCAAAGCCAATCAGAAACCAACTCCTTTGACCCTAAACACACACACACACACACACACACACACATACCATTGAAAAGAGACTTAAGGGGAATGCTTCTGTCTAAATACATACTTCTTATCAGAATTCTGTTTTAAAGTTGGTCAGATTTTTCCCAGAAGAAGCACCAGCCTAGAGAGTCAAGGAAATTGGTTTGGAGCCTCAAAGTCTGGGGCATGCCGGTATATTGTATCAGTCAGTGGAGGTCTACTGCTGTAACAAACAGCCCACTCTGTGGCTTGACACAATAAAGGCCTATTTCTTGTTAATGGCACATTGCAACGAAGGTAGGCAGGTGGGGGTGCTTGGTTTTATTCAAGGACACAGGCTCTTTCATCTGCTGACTCTGCTATCATTTAGAGCTTCAGGATCCTTCATCCACTAGCTCTGATATTCTCAAGGGCTTCTGAGTCCATCACTGGACACTCTGCCTCCAAACAGCAAACAAAGGAAGAGAGGGCACTGGGGAGAATTTTAGGGAGCAGACCTGCTGGCGACAGACATCCTTTGTGTACACATTCCATCGGCCAGAACTCATTCACACGGCTACCTAGCTGCCAGTGAGGCTGAGAAATGCAGTCTGGCTATGCGCCTGTGCCATAGTAAGAAATATTTATTTGGTCTTTGCCCCCAGTTCCTGGCACGTAGCTCCTAAAACTCTTGCAATGTCCACAGTGATAAGGTGTTTTTTTGTGTGCTAATGAGATGGCTGGTGGCTGTAGGCTGGAGGCCCCTGCATAGCCAGGAAAGACCACGGTGTAAGTAGAAAGCTGGGACTTCCAGGCCCACCCTCAGACCTGTGAGAAGGGGAAAGAGGTTGGAGAATAAATTCAATCGCCAATGGCCAATGATTGAATCAATCATGCCCATGAAATGGAACTTTCATAAAAACTGCTAAATGGTGGGACTCAGAGAGCTTCCAGGTTGGTGAATGCATAGAGGTACTGGGAGGGTGGTGCACTCAGAGAAGGCAGGGATGCTCTCTGTTCCTCCCCATACATTGCCCCATGCACCTCTTCCATTGGCTGTTTCTGCGTTTGTAGCCTTTATAATGAGCCAGAGGCCAGATGAGGTGGCTCATGCCTGTAATCCCAGCACTTTGGGAGGCCGAGGTGGACAGATCACGAGGTCAGGAGTTCAAGACCAGCCTGGCCAATGTGGTGAAACGCTGTCTCTACTAAAAATACAAAAATTAGCTGGGCATCATGGCGTGCACCTGTAATCCCAGCTACTCAGGAGGGTGAGGCAGGAGAATAACTTGAACCCAGGAGGTGGAGGTTGCAGTGAGCAGAGATTGTGCCACTGCACTCCAGCCAGGGTGACAGAGCAAGACTCCATCTCAAAAAATAAAAAAGATAGAAAAAAATCTAGAAAACATAAATGAAATGTTTCTCTGGGTTTTGTGAGCTGTTCTGCAAATTATTAAACCTGAAAATGGGGTCATGGGAACCCCAATGTATAGCCTATTAGAACTATAGGCAGCTCAGGCCTGGTGTGGTGGCTCATGCCTGTAATCCCAGCACTTTGGGAGGCTAAAGCGGGCGGATCACAAGGTCAGGAGATTGAGACCATCCTGGCTAACATAATGAAACCCTGTCTCTACTAAAAATACAAAAAAAGAAATTAGCTGGGCATGGTGGCGGGTGCCTGTAGTTCCAGCTACTGGGGAGGCTGAGGCAGGAGAATGGAGTGAACTCACGAGGTAGAACTTGCAGTGAGCTGAGATCGCACCACTGCACTCCAGCCTGGGCAACAGAGCAAGACTCTGTCTCAAAAAAAAAGTATACGCAGCTCAGGACTTGTGACTAGTGTCTGAAGTGGGAGCTATCTTGTGGGACTGAGCTCCTATCCTAAGAGGTATATACTAACTCTTGGTAGTTGGCAACAGAATTGAATTTAAATGTAGGGGACCCAGTTGGTGTCTGAGAATTGGAGAATAAGGGGAAAAATACATATTTAGGGCCGGGCGTGGTGGCTCAAGCCTGTAATCCCAGCACTTTGGGAGGCCAAGATGGGCGGATCACGAGGTCAGGAGATCGAGACCATCCTGGCTAACACGGTGAAACCCCGTCTCTGCTAAAAAATACAAAAAACTAGCAGGGCAAGGTGGCAGGTGCCTGTAGTCCCAGCTACTCGGGAGGCTGAGGCAGGAGAATGGCGTGAACCCGGGAGGCGGAGCTTGCAGTGAACTGAGATCCGGCCACTGCACTCCAGCCCGGGCAACAGAGCGAGACTCCGTCTCAAAAAAAAAAAAAAATATATATATATATATATATATATATATTTAGAATGAAAGTGTTGTGATAAAAATAGCTCAGTGCCCAAAAGACAAAAGGAAATTAAAATTGATGGACACATGGCATATTTTTACTGCTAAATGTATTGAACAACTACTGCCACAGGAAGGGTCTGTGACATTTTCTTAGAACAAGTTAATTATGGGTTTTTGTTACTGAGAATGTGTTGATATTCTAAGTAGTTTACTCAGAAAACCATTGTTCTTTCATGTAGGGGTTAAGAAAATGTAAGTTAGTGATCAAGCAAAGATCAGGAATTAGGTGAGATGAAAAGAGGGAGACCCATTTTGCACATTACTTGAAGATTTTGTTAAAGTTTGCTTTTTAGGTGGCATCTAAAAGGGTGTATTTGGGGATATAGTTTCCTGAAGCACGTAGAAGCGGTGTTTGGATTCAAACTCCATGGATGGCACTATCAAGGCCAGTTCTGGAGAAGCCAGAGCTGCCATTGGCTCCAAGCAGAAAATATGGGGCCAGGAACAGAACATTTAGTCAAAAGGGGTTAGGAGCCAGGAAAATTCAGAATCAAAATAAGCTTAAAGGCAATGACCAGGAGAAGCCAGGGAATTCTGCCATGGACATTAATTTCCTCTATTCTCTGAATGTTCATTTCATTGAGCACCTCCAGCACGCCAGTTTCCATGTTGGAGGGTACAATGATGAGGGAAACTCCATCCCTGCCTGCAAGTTGGAAATGCTCATGGATGGCCACTGGTCACGTGGTGTGTGGGTAGGCTTGACTGACCTAACTGTAGAGTTAAAGGGTGAAGCAGAGTTCCGACAAATAAGCTTTAGCAGCCACTAAGATGCCTCCACCCACTCATGGCAAAATACACTCCTGATACTGTTGTCTTCCTTTGTAAGAATTCCCAAGTCACACCATATCCAGGTCACATCATGGAAATAGTGAACTGGGGAATTTTAGAATTGAAAGGTTGTACAAATTACTTAGTCCAGCCTTTTTGTTTTTCATCAGGGGAGAAGGAAAAACTGACCTGTCTTGTATGTAGATGAGCCCCAAAGACTCACTTGGACACCGAGATCGGGCAGGCTGTCCTGTTCCCCTCAATGTGAGATGTATGCAGCATGGTAATGGTGAAAACTATTTCATTCAGCATTTTTTGCAATCTCAATACAAGAGCCATTCACCTTCCTTGACAATTGCCTTCACATTTCTCTGACGCCTTCTCCTTCAAACATGCCACTAGCCTGTTTCACTGATTTCCACCTGGTGATCTCGGTTCTCCTCCCTGGAGCTCTTATGGAATTCATCTGATCCTTCTTCCATTTTAATACGTGTAATTAAAACTTATTAAACAACTATTGCATCTGTTAGAGACTCAGCAAGACAAAGAAAGCACATTAGGATGAAGTCCCTGAGAAACATTTAATAAATGATATACGTATTTCCAAAGGTTTGGGTGAGGTTAAAATAAAACAATGATTTGGTGCATTAACTAGAGCTAGCCACAGAGGGGAGCCGTTACCACCTCTACCACTCCAAAGGGGCAGGAAGAAGGAGAAGTTAACTTTAGGAGAGAGACCAGACAGAATCTGTGGCTTGGGATAGAAGGATTCCACCTTACACACTGCAGGCTGCTAACCTGCATGGGATGGAGCAAAAGCATGAAAACAGACCTCTCTCTTCTGCCCTTTCATCTCCCACCTGCACCTCTTGTTGGCAGAACCTAACCGGAAGCCAGAGGTCATGGGAATCTATGGATGCAGTCAATGCAGGTCAGCTTCCCAGGTCCAGGGCAGGATGAAGACTGGAGTGTGTGGATTGGGGGACAAGTGGAGAACACCAAGCCCTCACACATGCCAGGCACTTAACAGAGGAGTTAAGAAAACAGCCCCAGTCCTTGATTGCATAGACTGTAAAGGGCATTGGTTGAGAGAGGAAATAGACAAATACACGTACTGATAAACTCTGCTAAGTGTATGAAGGAAAGACTGGACTCTATGAGAGGTAATAATAGGGGATCAATTTTAGATTTTAGATTGGATGTTCAAAGGTCTTTCTGTGGATGCAGCATTTATGCTGAGATCTGAAGGACGAGAAGGAGCCAGCCAGGTGAACCAGGGGAAAAGGAGCATCCCAGACAGAGGAAGAGTGTGGTCAAAGACCCTCGAGACAGAGCAGCTCTTCAGATATTTGATTGTTTGCACTTGATTTGAATTTCTTTGAAATATACACAGGTTATTTCCTATGGGTTGCCCCCGAAAGGGCCCAGATTGAATGGCAAGAGCAGAGTCAGGAGACCTGATCCACCAGCCCTGCCTCTGGCCCTCACTGGTGGGAGGCATTGCCCAGGTCCCTGGGTCTCTCCTCTCATGCTTTATCTATAAAATGAAGACGTTGCCTTATTGGCTTCTGAAGTTGCTCTCAGATCTGAAATCTAGTGTTGGTCACAGACTTTATCTTTTTAAAGATACTTTTTGACACTTCCCAAAGGTCTATTTCTGCTAAGTGAATGCCCAAGAGCCAGTTACATTTTCTTCAAGTCTTCACATGAATGGCAGTTGAATGAGATCTGCAGTGAGCCCAGGCTGAACTCTATGCACAAACTCTACAGGGATTAGATAATATTCTTTGGTATTTGGCCAAAGGAAAAACACAAAGTCATAAAATTAAGGAAAGAGGCTCTGGTGATTGGCTTTGGATTTTAGGAATGGGGAGTTTCATAGGAATGGAGACTATCTGAGTCATCTCTCTGGCACCCTACCAAAGCTGAATTCCCTTTACAGCCTCCATAGCCTGCTTAAACACTCCCAGGGACAAACACTGAGCAGGCCCATGATGTCACTGGTCATTGTCTTCATTGAATGTTCCCACCTATCAATTTGAAATCTGTCTCCAAGATGTTCTCTCAGTTTCCCCATCATTCTGCTTTGAGTCCTATAGAACTCAAAGCCCCTCAGAAACTAATTGCCATGTTCCCTCTTCTCTCCCAATTGTTGGACGTTCCATTCCGTCATCCTCGAAGACTCTTCTCTTTCTCTCAGAGTGATGGTTCCGGTCTCACTGAAATGTCTCTTCTGTGGAGCAGCCGCCCCTCACTTTCTATGTTAAGACGGATCCCTTCTTGTCCCTCAGACTCCACAGCTGTCACTTTTGGCTTTATGTCCTGTTTCCCCAACAAGACTTACTGCTCACGGAGATCAACCCCTGTGCCTGCCTCACTATTCCCAGCACCTGGAGCAGTAATGAGTGTTTGGATAATTTCATCCTGAATAAAGGATTTTGAGACTGGGGTTTTCTAATACTTTTAGAATTCACAAACTAGAGGAATAAATTAGTAACAACTAACTATAGAGATGTATGGACATAACCTATCAGAGACATAGGTTGTTGGCAGAACCTAACCAGAAGCCAGAGGTCACGGGAATCTATGGATATGGTCAATGAAGGTCAGCTTCCCAGGTCCAGGGCAGCATGAAGAAGACTGGAGTGTGTGGGTGGGGGGCACACTTCAGGTGTCTGTCTCCAGTTGGTTAGAACAGTTTACACAGTGTGATGAAAAGCAGTCTCTGTTCTGGTTGAGTCAGAGTTATTTTCTGTGTCTCAAACATTGTAAACCATGATATACTGATAAGCCAAAAGAGCAAGTTACACCCTGCAACCCTCTTTCTGGGAGGAAAGGACTATCCACACAACAATGTACAACAAAGAGGAAGGAAGGTCACAGTATGGAGGGATATATAGTAGGGGAATATAGAAACATTTAGAATCTCATCATAAAATCAAGATAATATCTATCCATCTGCACTTCTAAAAAAACTGACAGGAGTCAAAGAACCTTAAATCTAGAGGTCTAAGTCAATGTTCATCTATGTTGATGCTGTTGCTGAGGCCGCCTTGGCTCCTAATCAGAAATGTTCACCATCTTGGGATCTACATGGCTGTGTACACTGGGCCTTATGTGCAGAATTTTAGGAGTGATTATACTGTTAGTTTAAGATTCACTTTCATATTTTTAAATCATTTTTGTATCCTCAAACAATGTCAACCAAACTTTCACTGGGCAGTGGTAGTACAGCAGAAAAACCGTTCTCAAAATCACCAACATTGGAATTAAACGTTAGATGCAATTGAATATTATAAAGAAGGTCGTAAAATTAACTGAAGTGATAGGCTGAGCTGTGAATTTTGGAGTGAGAAATAGATGAAATGAGACAATGGCTTGTTGGAGTCATTATAGAATCAGGAAAAGATCATTTTAAAAAACTCAAGGAAAAAATTCTGCTGAGTCGGCTACAAGACACATGTTGCAAAGGAGTCTTTTGACTTAAGGGTTGGCACTGCACATGCTCCAAAAATACATTCCTGGCTACTTTATATTTAATTCCTATGAAAGAATCTGCTTTAGAGTTTGCTGTTTTTAAAATTAGATGAGCTAATTTTGGGAGTCCCTCCCTGAAATCAAATAGAATTACACAGATAAAGTTTGGGATGATCCACATCAAAATTATAAAATTTACAAGATTCTTTTTGGGGGAGTAAGATTATAATTGGCTTGTATTTTCTTCCTTACATTTATATTTTTTCTTGCTTTTAAAAATTCATATTAATGACTGTAAATAAATGAATATTACATAATCCATTTTTTTAAAAAAAGAAATTATGCCAGAAATAGTAGAGCTCTAAAGCCAGAAGCACCTGCTGCATCGAGAACATTTCTTTCATGCCAATGTGTGGTGGCCCTGACACAGCACAGATGTGCCCTGGTTTCCTTCTTGTTGGAAGGAATCTCATTAGCACCAGGAGTAGTTGACTCCCAAGGACACATATGATATGTTATGTATATCACTGAAAGGGGAACAAGAAGGGGTGAGGTCATGGGAGAAAAAAAATACCCGCCCCCAACTTCTTTGGGTTGTTTCAGAGTCATAGGAGCTGTGAACTAGCATGAGTGTACAGTTGCTTTCTCCACTTAAGTCCCAGAATGTTTGAGAATACATTTCTGTTCCTTCAACTAGAAGAGGGATTTCCTTTCCAACTTCTTTACCTGAGAAAAAACCATGACTAAAGCTTGCACACCAATGTCTCATTCTAAGTTTAGGGTCTGAATTCTCCTTCTGTCTAAATTTTCCTCAGATATCTCCAGGTGGTCCCCCAGTCTGTGAGACCAAGTAGGACCAATTGTTCATTGTAAGAACATTTCTAGCTCTAGAGAGGGGCGTGGCCTTCTAGGGACTTCTCAGCAATGAAGAAGAAAGGTTGAAGGAAAAGAATCCCTCTTATGGGCAGATGTATTGGGCACATGACTTTGGCCACACAACAATTTCTAGACACCTTCCTCACTCATTCGTATCCCTAGCTCTAGAGATGAGCAGCTGGTCAGGCCTGCCAATCCCAGATGCTTCAGCTTTCTGGCCACAGTGACAGACTTAGGGATAGACATTGGAACCAGATTAGGCCAATTTATGGTTTCTCAGGTCTTTTGCTGAAATTACATAAAAAGAGATCCACTGTTTTCTCTGACAGCATGGTCTGGGAAGATGCAACAGGCCCAGGGCTGCCCTGAACTATCTTGCACCTCATGAAGAGAAACTACCCAGAGTGAAGCAACATTAAAGAAAAGAGACACAGGCCTCACGACATTACTTGAGCATGTGAGTCCATCATTTCAATCCAGCCACCCACCAGGCCAGGCACCCATGAGTGTCCCAGTTGTCAGACACAATAAATTGACTTTTTTTGATGAACGTCATGTGAGTTGACTTAACAAAGTGAAATAAAAAGCTTGCAAATAAAATACTCTTGAATAATAGAGTCAGTCTTATTCTAGGAATGGATTCCACATGAACATAAAGGATAATAAAACATCTTGAGACTCAAAAAAACACATTCTTCCCATGATCAAAATTCTGGGGCTACACATTTGCTCCCTGGTTTGACATATCTCTGCTCCCACACATCACCTGGTTTCTGGCTTTAACAGCAGGGGCCATAATTCGAGCACCCATTAGGCATCAGGCATTGTGGCAGGCACTATGTTTACATTCTCTGTAACTTCACCACAACCTCCAAGGCTGGGATTCCTATCCTCATTTTGTTAATGGGGAAACTAAAATAAAGCAGGATTAAGAAATAAGCCCAAAACATCCCAGCTAGTAACTGTCAAGGCTGGTATGTGAATGCAGGTGTGCTGATCTGTTTTGTGTTGCTATAAAGAAATACCTGGGCTGGCCGCGGTGGCTCTTGCCTGTAGTCCCAGCACTTTGGGAGGCCAAGGTGGGTGGATCACTTAAGGTCAGGAGTTCGAGACCAGCCCGGACAACACGGTGAAACCCCATCTCTACTAAAAATACAAAAATTAGCCGGGCATGGTGGCAGGCACCTGTAATCCCAGCTACTCGGGAGGCTGAGGCAGGAGAATCATTTGAACCCGGGAGGCGGAGGTTGCAGTGAGTTGAGATCACGCCACTATATTCCACAGCCTGGGTGACGGAGCAAGACTCTGTCTCAAAAATAAATAAATAAAAATAAGTAAACAAATACCTGATACTGGGTAATTTATTTTAAAAAGAGGTTTATTTGCCTCATGTTTCTGCAGGCTGTACAAGAAGCATGGCTCCAGAACTTGATTGGTTTCCAGTGAGAGCCTCCAGAACTTGCTTGGTTTCCAATGAGAGCCTCAGGAAGCTTTTACTTAGAGCAGAAGGCAAGGAGAGCAGGTCTGTCACGTGGCAAGAGAGGGAGCCAGAGAGAAGGGAGGGGTTGCCAGGCTTGTTTTTAACAATCAGTGAACTAATAGAGTAAGAACTCTCTCATTACTGTGAGAAAGGCACTAAGCCATTCAAGAGTGATCTGCCCCATGACTCAAACACCTCCCACTAAGGGTCCACCTCCAACACTGGGAATCAAATTTCATCATGAGATTTGGAAGGGATAAACATGCAAACTATATCAGCAAATGTGGCCAGTCTTGAGTTTTTGTTTGGCATGTTGCCTCTCATCTGCCAGAATCCCCAGATAATCATCTTGTCCAAAAGCCTATTGGGTCCTTGCCACCTTTCAATCAATGCATCTGGTCAAGGGGTAAGGTCAAGTTTGGCAGGCAGTCATGTGCTGCCGACCCCTAGTCTGGTTCTTTGTTTTAAACTCCCACCAGCTCCCTTGGTTTCTCTTATCTCAACCACCACCATGTACCTAAATCTATGTAACAAATAGGTCTTAAAGCCCGCTGATTATAAACCTTAAAAAGTAAATCTTTCTATGCACGTGTTGATCTGCTTCATGTTGAACTGCCCTCCCCAGTTCATTTATCCCATCTGATTCTACTCTGCTTCCCTCCTTGCTACTAGCCTGGCTGGGCCATTCATCAGTTCTTACGCTTCTTTATCTTTAGAGATGTGGTGCTTCTTCTACTCTCCCAGGTTCAACTCTGACTCCCCTCCAAGTGTCCTGGGTTAACTCCCTCCCTTGTTGACTCATCCCCAAGGTCCTCCCACTCCAGGCCACCCTCACAGAGGCTTATCTCCCTGGACTGGTTCTTAAAATCCAGAAGCAACTGCCAGACAATTTAATCCTAAAAGACGATTGGCAAATGTGATAGTCCAGGTCCTCCCAGGGACAGGTAACAAGACAGGGTTAAACATATAAGGACTGTTTTGGATAAATGCCTGTATAAGAGAGAACATCATGGGAGCTGGGAAGGTTAGGATGTCATCAGAACATAAGAATCTGACTTGAGTGAAGGAGAGAGCCAGAGGAAGTTGGGGGCGGGGGAAGCATCACAGACTGCCTGTCATGCAGTCAAAAGAGGGTTCAGCAAAGCCATTGCTGAGTCCTTGAGAAAAAGCTGCTCACCCAGAGAGATCCTTTAGTCTACTTAGTGTCTGCACCAGGCTCATCCTTGCCAGGAGCTTCCCATGGGAGACACAGCCTTGGTGCAAACACCACAGTGGATTTCAAAGCCCAGCACCTGACTCTGCTCTCTGTGGTCAGGGGTCTGGAGGCAATACTCATGGCCACCATGGCAGATCACTTCATGCCTGATGTAAAGGTTGTCACGGTGGAGTCTATTCATTTATTCAGCAAATCATGTATGGAGCATCTATGTGCCAGGTGCTATTCTAAGATTAAAAATCAAGGCCAGTTTTCTACGCCAGGCTACAAAATAGATTTTTTCTGGGGTAGCTGCTCACTGATACTCTCATCAACCTCCTGAAAAAAATGTGCATTACTCCAAAGCCACTAGGATTTGCCCTCTCTTTCTTTAACCTCTGTGAAAGACAATCCTGCTTAGGAGTACAGAATGTGGGCTATTTGATAGAGTGATACAGCAAGGTGGCTTGCATTGGGATGCAGTGGTTTCAGAGCAATTCCATGTCACTCAGAGGATCCCTGGGAAGTGACTCAGGAACATCCCTTGGAATCAAGAGGAAGCCAGTTGGGTTGGATCCAGATCTATCAACATCACATTAACCAGAATAACTCTCCATTTAATATTTCATTTCCTACAATCACAAATAGAAACTATTTGTTTAAAAGAGCATAACACTTTTGAATTTTAAAGTCCAATTTGCAATGGAGTCAGATGACTCCTTTCTACTTTCCTAGAACTTACCATAGTGCCTTACATACACAGGCAGTTAGTAATGTTAATACATAAACAAATTAGTGAATGAATGAAGTTAACCCCCGTGAATCCGTTCTCAGAATGGCTCTTTTAGACAGATACTGTTGTTTCCGTTTTACTGATCACAACTTGATATTCTCAGAGCTTCCATTAACTGGTCATGACAAGAGATTATCCAGAGTGGATACTGAGCTTCAGATCCAGGACATCTGAGTCCAAACTTAGAGCCCTTTGTACTGCACTTCTCTGTAGAGACTGTGTGTTCTAAAGCCTTCTTCAAAATCCCCCACTATATCTATGCAGTGTCTAACTGCAGGCAATACAAGGTTCCAGCATTTCTGTCTTTTCATCATTTCTCCCCATTGGCCATTAGCAACAGCTCCTCTCCATTCCCAGATACTAGCAAGCTTAAAAATAATCTCCCCTCTGCCTATTTCCACATTCTTCAGAAGGTTTTTAAATGATTAGAAGCTAAGTGCTCTCAGGTATAGGCCTGGAGCAAGGAAACTTCAACTCCCTCTTTGGTTCTCTTTTTATGAAGTTTTCTCTGTACTTAGGAACATTCACCATGCCATAACAGAATTAAAACTCTAGATCTCTGTTTATGAAGGCACAAGAGATAACTTAGTGAACAAGGTGTGTTTTGTGTTTTTTGTTTTGGCGTGGCTCTTGCAGAAAATAGATTCCTTTCTTGCCACTGGCTGAAAGTTTGGACTGTGTGTTTGATGTGAAATTTACATAGAAGCAAAACCTTGGACAACTGAGCCAGCTTGGAACGTTGAAAATGACAATAATAATAGCTACTCTCTCTGGGGGCTGGTTGCTGTGCTAGGCCTCCATAAACATTATCTCATTTAATCTTCCAATGGCCCTAATGAGAGCTACAATTAATATCCTTGCTTTACAAATGAGAGAGTCAGTTACAGCTCAGATGAGTAATTTGGCAAAGGAAATATAGCTAGTATTAATGTAATGAATGAAGTATGTAATGTAGCTGACATGTAAATCTTAGTGTAGCACAATTGAAAACAAGTGCTACATAAATACATAAATTATTTATTTATATATCATAGAATTAGTATTAAGGGCAGGAATATTGACATTAATGTATTTTTAAAATTTTTTTGATTAATCAGATATAGGCTGTTAATAGCAATAAGGGTATTAGTCAATATGTCACATTCATTGGGTTACAAAATAGTTTTTAAAGGCCAACCTTGGAAATCTCATTAGAGTCCCCTGGTTTCCCAGTTTCTGAAAGTTTTCTATATTACAATGATCCCACATGCTGACATGATTAATGATTATATATTCATAAGCCTCAGTTCCCACATTTGCTATAGTTCTTCCACCAAATCCACAAGATTCTATGACATCTTTGCAAACATTCTTTAAAAATGTTTGTCCATAAACAGTAATAACAAAAACTCCACTCTCAAGATGCAGTGATGGCAGAATGTCTAGTCTATAGAGCACAATTCCTCATCAGTGCTCTGGTCCAGATTCCTCAAGGCAGTTGTTACTAATAATTGCTTCAGTTACTCCTAAAAGAACACACTGTATCCTTCCAAGTGTGTTAATATACATTTACACTAGAGCGGCATTTCATTCAGATTTCGTTATAAAAATTGATTTATGTGTTTGTATCTTCTTGTATGCCCATGAAGAGGAACAAATCAAAACATCCCATTAAAGATTCCTCCACTCTAGGGTACAAGCAAGACTCCTATGGAAAACAACTCCCATTAACAATGAATTCATGTTTTAAAAATTTACAAAGCACACAAAGATAGCAACTGTTAAAAGAAGGAGGCATTAAATTCAGCAGATAGGATAATTTATATCTAAACTACTCATGGTCATAGGGTAATCTAAAAAGAACATTAGTATAAGTGAAGCATGTTGAAAATATCCAAATGGATAAAGAAGAGAACAAGATAAAAACATTACTTTTTTAATTAAAAAAGCAAGTAGATTTGACAATGAACCAAAAAAAAATCTAGAACCGAAGAATTACAGTATGTGAATTAACAACCCATTAGACAATAGATTAGATAATTAAAAAGAAAATTTAAAAACTGTGCAATAAGCATGGGAAAGTTATATCCAGTAGCACAAAAATATATAAGGAGACGGAAAATAGAAATGTGAAATTAAGAGATACAAAGGCGAGAAGGACAGGATGAACAGATATCTAATGGGAGTAACTGATGTTGAGAAGTGAGACATTAAGGAGAGTAACAGTGAAAGAAATATTAGGATATTTCCCAAAATTTAAAAAAAAAACGAATCTTCATATTTAAACGGAAAAGCATGCTCTTAAGTAGGATGAATGTAAACAACTTGCAACTAATCATACAATATTGAAATTACATAGTTTGAGGATAAAAGGAAAATCCTGGAATTATGAGACGGGAAAGTCGAATGACCTTCAAGCATCACACGGAGAAACTGGCATCTCCTCAGAAACGACAGATGATAGAAAAGATCCAACCTTTTCCAAAGTGCTGAAGAATAAGAAAAACTCCACCAATCTAGCTTTTATTCAGGAGTAAGAGTGACACTAAGATACTCTCAGATCGAGACACTTGCTGAAAAACTTATAAAAGGATGCAATTCAGTGCATCAGTTAGGAGTACTTTTGCTACAATTTTGGAAAATCTAACCAACAGTAAATTACACAGGTGGGCTATTTTTCTTCTCTAACAAGAAGTCTATAAGTTGACTGAGCTGTTGATTCACTTATTCATTCATTCATTTATTCATTCACCCAACAAGTATTTATTGAGCACCCACTGTCTGTCTCCTATGTACCTAACATGTATAGCTTATATTCTATCCTGATCATGCTTTTTACAATTGCAGCTAACCCCTACCTTTACACTCCCATGCCCTTTACCATGTTTTACCTTTTTCTTTTTTTACTGCATCTATTTTTTTCTGTATAATTATGTTATTTATCATGTCTGTTGCTTAATGTCTGTCTCCATCTGCTAAGTCACAAGCTTGGGGACAAGAATCTTGGTGTGTAAATGAACAGCTAGGTAAATAAAAAAGAAACAAAAATGTCAAATATGATATGATATTAGAACTAGACTTTCTGAGGTTTTCTTGGTCTTATCCTTATGCCTGTCACCTCATGGTGACAAGATGGTGACTTCAGGCCTATACATCAGAACTTTATTCAAGGACAGGGTAGATTCAGCAAATTTCAACTCATTTATCATTGGCCAGAACTGTGTCAAATTATTTTTCTAGTACTAGGAAGGCTGAGAAATCAATTATTTCACTCTGACAGCTTCTATCATGGAAGCAAGAAAATGGAATTGCATTTGGATATGGAGCTTGGGTCAGCCAACATTTAATAAACCACATTCAATAAGCCATATTCAATAAGAAGAAGTTGGAAGCTAAGAGGAAGAAGAGGGCCGTAAGAAACAAAAAATAATGGTAGAAATATCATCTCTCTAAAAGAAAATAAAGCAAGAACTTTTTTGTCTTGTATAATATCTGAAAGGTTATTGTTCATCACTGTAACTCATTATCTGAAGTAAGAGATGATGACGAGGAGGAGGGAGTGCAGGGAAGAACAAGACAGAAAAGCAGAATGCTATCGATGATATCATGGCCTGGCCTGTCTCACACAACAGCTGGAAAAGTGGTTTCTTCTCAAATCTCTTTCCTCCCCCTAAACTTGAATTTGTTCCCAGTAGGCCCCTAATTAGCAACAGGGAGAGGAATCCCTCCTCCTAGTTCTAGATAAAACTGTTTTTCTTGTGTGTCAGGCGCATAGCAGTCTTGGGACAAGAAAATAAATAACTGGCAGTTGGAATAGAAGACAGAATGCCATCTGGCCAGATGTCTAGAGTTTATACCATTCTCTTAAGGGGTGCTGAGAGACTGTGGAATGTGGTTTGGCATTATTCATGAGTGAAGAGGCTGCAGACATCATTTGGGTTTTACATTTAATGGCTCTTAGGAAATATATTTAAAAGCATATACACCTACTGACCACTCATACCTATGGGTACCCAGGAACTGGGCTGTATCAGTGCTTCTATTTATCAACATGGCATGGAGATGTTACTTTTTTTTTCTTTTCTTTTGTTTTTTTAGATGGAGTCTCATATGTCACCAGGCTGGAGTGCAGTGGCGCCATCTCGGCTCATTGCAACTGCAAATGCCTCCCGGGTTCAAGCGATTCTCCTGCCTCAGCCTCCTGAGTAGCTGGGATTACAGGCACATGCCACCACGCCCAGCTAATTTTTTTGTTTTTGTTTTTGTATTTTTAGTAGAGACAGGGTTTCACCATATTGACCAGGATGGCCTCGATCTCCTGATCTTGTGATCTGCCTGCCTTGACCTCCCAAAGTGATGCGATTACAGGGGTGAGCCACCACACCCCACTAACATGTTACTTTCTTAATAGGGCTTATTAAAAGTCTGCTTTTAAAAGAAAGAAGTTTGAAATGTGTCTTGCCAAGAGGAGAATGTTGCTTGATGTTTGGTGACCTCAATTTGGGCCCAGACTTAAACCCTTTCTCTGTGTCTGCTATGACATGCTCTCTCTGTCTGAGGGCTCTGACAATCTAATTCTAGCCTATACCAGGATGAACGGAAAGGGGGCTTGGAAGGGAGAAAAGAAGGTCTGCACCCTATTTAAGATGGCTTAGTTTGAAAGCAAGTCACCACAAAACTTAGATGAAAATGGACTGACAGTAGAAAGAATCCCACATCAAAGCCAAATGGTGATAGTGTATTAGTCCATTTTCACACTGCTATAAAGAAATACAGAGTTACCACTGTAGGATGACTTCTGTCATTTAGATAAAGGGAATCTAGTGCCCTAGACCACAAAGCATCTCCCTATTTAATGACTTAGTGAGGAAAAATAGGGCCAATTAGGAAATTACTAGAACTAAGTCTTCAAAAGAAAAGATATTAAAATTTCCACTCCTGCCAGATTGGCATGGTTCTGCCTTGATGGCTTAGTGGATGGCTTACCCGGAGACTGGGTAATCTATAAACAAAAGAAGTTTAATTGACTCACAGTTCCTCATGGCTGGGGAGGCCTCAGGAAACTTACAATCATGGCCGAAGGTGAAGAGGAAGAAAGCTTGGACCTTCTCACATGGTGGCAAGAAAGAGAGGAAGGAGCAAAGTGGAAAGAACACCTTATAAAATCATCAGATCTCCTGACAACTCACTCACTATCATGAGCATAGCATGGAGGATATCGCCCCCATGATCCAATCCCCTCCCACCAGGTCTCTCCCTAGACACTTGGGGATTATGGAGACTACAATTCAAAATGAGATTTGGGTGAAGACACAGCCAAACCATATCAGACAGCATGGAGACAGAGATGGGCTCTGGTTGCTGCTAGGCAGAGCCATCAAGGCAGAGCCACGCCAATCTGACAGTAATGGCAGTTTTGGTGTCTTTTCCTTTCAAAACTTGGTTCTAAGTAATTTCCTAATTGGCCCTATTTTTCCTCACTAAGTCATTAAGTAGGGAGATGCGTTGTGGTCTAGGGCACTAGATTCTCTTTATCAAGACAGAAATCATCCTACAGTGGGAACTCTGGGTTGCCTGTTATTCCATCCAGAATCCACTCTTTCTGAAAGTCGTTTTTGGCAGCCGGGGTCTATCTCTGCCCTCCTGAGCATTCTATTAAGTTTGCTGCTGTTTTTCTATTAAACCTAAAGAATAGTCATTCCCTCTCCACACACTCCCCTTCAAAGAAGAAAAAGATGAGATATTATAGCAGCAGATATGACAGACATTACATGCAATGGTAAAAGGGGCAAGTCCTTGAAACAAGTGAGACCTAATTTTAAAATCTCATTTCTGAATGTTTCCTCATTGGAAAAATAAGGATAATACTCATACTGCAGTATTATTATGAAGACTAAAGATAATGTATGTAATATTCTCAGCACAGTGCCCTGTATGGAACAGAGGCTTAAAAAATTGCTCCCACATATTCTTATGCTTATTTTACTGGGCTATACTGTTTTCTCAATAGATTCTTTCTCTCTCTCTCACACACACACACACACACAGCCATACATGCATGCACACACACACATACACTACCGCTGCACACACACACACACATACACTACTGCTGAATTTCCAGGTCATATCCGGCAGACTAGTTAAGGAAGCACTGTGTACGTGTTAGCTACCTCAGCCCTTGAGTTGGTGCCAGGCTTTATGCTACAGAAAATGTGGTGTGGCTGAAAATGTAGCTCTACTGAAAACTGACCAACTCTGTGTAATATATCCATTTGTTTTATCATAAAGGAAAGAGTAATGGACTAAGAGTCTGAGTTCACAGTCTTGCTTCTATGTATTATCTTCATATCTAGAACATACAATGCAGTGGGTATCAACCAAGGACTTCACATATAGCACCTCATGTAAACATCCATAAAGGAGAATAGTGTCTTTTCCTCTTTCCCAAGGAGGCAAGACAGATTTCACTAATGGCTGGTATTGAGAGGAAGAATTTAGCAGTAGCTTCTTGCCCTCAGCAATAGCTTCTTGCAATAGCTCTTATCGCTCTGATCCTCAATTGGGTTAAGTTTACAGGGAAACCCTTTGCCACTTCCTGGGAGGCAAGTTGTTCTTAGGCTTCACCTGGGACTAGCAAAGAAATTGAATTCCGTGAGAATATTTTAGGGACCCAGGTGGTTAAACTTTCACACCACGTTTCTTCAATTCAGCCTTAAGAATAATAAAGCTAAAGTTTTGATCTCCATCTGTGTGATTCTTGTAGCTATCTTTCAAGGAGTTCCAGACATATTTGGGACAACAAGTGCATGATTTAATGGCCCCCTTAAGCCAGAACAACTAATATTTCCATTCCCATTTTAATATACAAAGAATCTAAAGCTCCATGAAGTTGCCTAACTTGCCCAGGGCTACAGAGATAGCGGGTAACAAAGGTGGAATTGAACCCAGGATCTTTTGGCTTCCAAGACTGTGGCCTATCCTCTACGCTAGACCACCGCCTTAAACAGCAAATATCCCTTCCTCGAGTTATTTGAATTACAATTTTTCTTTTCATGGCCCAGTTTGGGAAACTTCCCTCTACTGCTTTCAGTTTTCTTATCAGCAAAATCAAGAGGTTGAACTAAAATACCAAGAAATCTCTCCCAGCTGAAAGGTCTTGTGATTCTATAATTTATTTATTTTTTAGTTCATATTAATTCTCCCTGTATGTTTTCAGTGCTGTGAGTTCCTGAGTTTTAAACTCCAGAAAGCAGAGAAAATCATTTCCTAAAATGAAGTGTTATACATTTCATTCAACGGAAGTATATAATCTTGTAAACATATACATTAACAAATAAAAAATAAATAAAAATAGCTGATTTGGTTAAAGTGGCCATTGAGAATGTACAGGCAAATACTTCTGACTACCGCAACTATCTACACAGACGTTGAGACATCTCAGCGCAAATCAGGAGTATCCTGGAACCCAACTAGAAAATCACTGCAGTATCAGGAATAACATAAGCTTTGGAGTCACAAGGCCTGAATTTGAGTCTCAGCCACCCTATCTATGATCTGTGTGCACTGGGAAAGCCATTTAACATACTGTGCCTCAGATAGTCATGTGTAAGTATCGGTATTCATACTGTCTTCATGGTAGCTATGATGTAAACTGTTTTGGAAAGCGTCAAACACTATACAAAGTCATTAGTATTAATAACGGTGGTATTCTTTTCTCATTCATAAGACCATAGCTTCCTATGAAATCTAGGTGAAAATTGCTGGGGAATGCCACATTACAGATGGTGTCTTAGTAATTCAGAGAAACTTTGTGGAGGCTCAATGGTTCAGAGCCAACAGGGTTAAAGGCAAGTGGTGTTGGAAAGGCTGATTGCTGAGGTTGAGATGAGAGTCTCCCTCAGGCATTGAGCTGTCAGCAGGGCAGGAATAGCTATTCCAAGTCCATAGCACCTCAGCAACTCTCTAAAATGCTAACACCCTGCATGCAATTGAGTAACGCATATGTTTTCAATGTCATGCAACTTTGTGCTGTAATTTAAAAATTTTGTGTGACAAACAGCTTGATTTAAAGATGGAATATTAAAATATTAGTCACTTCTCTTTCTTCTACTGCCTTTAGTAGATTGAACATAGTTTTTCTCATAAACGCTTTTTTTTTTTTTTTTTTTGAAACAGAGTCTCACTCTGTCACCCAGGCTGAAGTGCAATGGCATGATCTCAGCACACTGCAACCTCTGTCTCCCAGGTTCAAGTCATTCTCCTGCCTCAGCTTCCCAAGTAGCTGAGACTACAGGCATGCACCACCATGCTTGGCTAATTTTTGTACTTTTAGTAGAGACCAGGTTTCAGCATGTTGTGCAGACTGGTCTCGAACTCCTGATCTCAAGTGATTTGCCTGCTTCGGCCTCCCAAAGTGCTGGGATCACAGGCGTGAGCCACTGTGCCTGGCCTCTCATAAACTTTTGATACCTTTTAGAAAATGTATCTCCTTTATGACATTTAACCTTTCCAAAAAGAATTGATCAATTTCTTATCTTTATTTTCATTGCAATTTGTGTTCTTGTATTTACAGTTGATTCTCATTTGCAGTTGTTATTTTCTATACAGTCACTGTGAATGCTGAATTAGCATAGCTTTTGCAGGAAAGAAAGGGTTATGTTCCTGCAAATCTCTGGCTATGTTTTTGTCAACTGACTGTTAACATAACCTTGTTTTGCGTGTGTTTCTGTTTAAAACATCTAATACTTGTTTATTCATTAACACTATACTCAGGGCCAATAGCACTATAACTCATGCTTGACTGAAGCTTCTCTAACACACATATTTTCTCTATAAGATGCATCACAGCCTTTTGGTCCTAAGAAATACTGGCACACTTTAGCACTGTGCTTGAGGACCATACCACAAAAAATACAAAAATTTAGGAAAAAAAAAAAAAAAAAAAAAAAAACCCACCCACATATCATTAAGCAGAACTCAATAAGGACACATTATAAGAGTTGAAACAAGAAGACAGAGCAGGAATTTTTTTCTACCTTTGCTGGGAACAAGCATGTTGTGTGACTCAAATTTTGTTATTGCTCTGTGCATATTCATGAAATGACCATAAAAGTGCCATGAGTATTGATTTTTGTAATTACAAATAAATTTTAGCAGGTAGATGAAATTGGAAATACAGATTCCACAATACTGAGGATCAACTGTATCTCTCTACTCTAGAGCTTACTAAACAGCATTGTACTATTGATTTAGATGACTATGCTCCATTCTAAACCAAATTCCTTGAGAGCAGTGAAAGGTCCTTTCATCTTGTTTTAAATTTTTTTAACTTAGGACATCTCTTTGTCTCTTGCAGACTGATTCTATCCCTCATGCCTACAGTGACCTGATTCTTGGGTTTAGGGACAACAACAATCTTTAAGGCATATTTTAAGATGAAATCTCAATAGGAAATGCCACCCTAGCCAAATTTAGCTGGAAATCACTGCTGCCGCAACATATTTTTACTTACCTCTGGCTAACACTTCCTTATCCCCTTTTGAAGATCTTCCAATTGCTCTGCTCTCTAAACCTCAATCCACTATCAACATTATTCTCTTCAGATGCTCCCAACATTTTTGAAATCAAGGTCATCCGATGTATAGTCTTAGCATTTTTCTACTTTCACTTCAAAATGTCTTGTCATTTTTATTATCGTCCCCTCTTCATCTTTTCCTTAAAACAATCATTTTTTCAGCTCTTGACATTTTCCCACATTTCTCATGTCCTTGCATCCATCCCTCCCTTTTTCTTCTAGCTTTGTCTGTCTACTTCTGTCCTCATTCCTTGTCCTTGACCTGCAATTCCCTCAAATCTCTCCTTTAAAATGTCTTTCCTTTCCTTCCTTTACCCACAGCAACTTTTGAAAAGTAGTTTGCATTCTCTCCCATCACTCTACTCCTCAGCTCCTGGCTTCTACCTCCAACCTTCACTGAAACTGGTATCTTCACAGTCACCAAACCCACTGGCCTTTTCTCAGTCCATAGCTACTCAGACTTGTAACATTTGGCACTATTGACAATTCTCTCTCTTGAAACTCTCCCCTTTGACTTCCACACAGAATTGCAAGTTTTTCTTTTTTATCTCTAATTGTTCTCTTTGCCTCCTTTCATTGTTTCCCTAAGTTAAAATACCCGGTCTTGTCTTATTTTACCCCATTTTGCAATAGACGTTTTGGTGCAAGTGAAAGCATGGGGTTTTGAGTGAACAGACCTGGGCTTGACTCTTAACTCCCCACAGTTCTAGCCACAGTGACATTGGGAATTTGTTTCTATGAATCTCAATAATACCTACTATATAAGGATGCTATAAATAATGAAATATATGTGAATAAGGTAGCATAGTGCATGCATAAATTAAGTGGCCAATAAAATACAGTTCTTTCACCGACCTCTCTTCCACTTTAAGGGCATTATCCTTTCTCAGGAATCTTATCAGCTCCTGCTGCCTAGATCTGCCTGACAGGCTAAATTATCTTGGAGGGAGACTGTCCTCATGAAATAGAGATTCTTGCAGCCAGGTCAAGCTGTGAGGCATGTCACCCAGAAGTCATTCATAGGCTCTCTCAAAAATGGAGGAGGAAAGTTATAGTTCAATGTAGTTCTGACAATGAAGGTTATGAGAAACCAAATTTACATGACAAAAATGAAGGAAATTGACAAAAACATAAACAGAAAATAGAGCTAGTGGTTTCCCTTGGAAGAATTTGAGAGGTAACAGAATGAGATGTGAAGTAGCTAGAACCAAGGAGTTGAGGATGTAAACCTAAAAATGCTAGCTCATTCCATAAGAAATTGTTTTTATTCAGCCCCTGTCCCTTTTGGCCAGAGTGGGGACTAATTTGGGGGAGAAAATGAGTATATGCAATGGTCTTACAATGAGGCAGACTCAATATGGACTCCTGCATCATCCACTTAAAGTTTTGGGACTCATGCAAGTTCTTCAGAGAGACTGCGTAACAGAAGTTAAGAGCATGGACTCAAGGTTCGGTCTGTATGGGATCACATCTCAGCTCAGCCACTTAACGGTGGGATGCGGGACACAGTTTCTTCACCCATAACTCAAAGACAATTAGCGGTACCTACCTCATAGAGATTTTATGAGGATTAAATAGCTTAATATTTGTAGAGGGATTAATAGGGTATCTGTCATGCCATAAGCACTGTAAAGTGATTTGTGATATAAATACACTTAATCTTTTATGTCTCAATTTTTACATGTGTTTAGTAAAAAAATGCAACCTCAAGTAACTGATTTGAGGATTAAATGAGATAAGGTGCATATACAACTCTTAAAACACCTGGCATGAAAGAAAAAAATATCAATGATTTCTGTTATAAATTAAGTGACCCAAACTAGGTAAAATGCATAAAATATCAAATACAATTCTTTTGAAGAAACTTTTTATATATGTAGTTTGACCCCAAACTCACTCTTAAATACTAGATGCATGTTCCTATATGCTTACTAAAAATGTGCACTCAGTCTTCATAGAGACAACACAAGCTCAACAAATTCAAAGCTGAATGTATCCACTCTTACTCTAAATCTTTCCTTTTCTTATTTTATAGTACAGATCCCTTCTCTCTAGGAATCCTGAATTTGAAGGTCAAAGAGTTCATATTCGGGTCCCAACAGCATATTTTAAAGATAGTCTTGAATCCATGTGATCTTTCACAGAACCTTCTTTCCTAAAGACTCCTAGTCATAAACTGCTCCTTCCCTCATCTGAGTCCCAAAGTTGTTCTGCTTGATAATATTTTTATATTTTATATATAGGGAGAGTAGCCATTTCCTGAATGTTTAAGAGCAATTTGTTAATAAATATTTCAGGGAGTGACATCGACAAAATGGCACAGTAGGAGATTCCAGCCCTCATCCCACCATTCTTTGAGCTGAATGTTTGTGTCGTGCCCACCTCCCCCAAGACCAAATTCACACAATGAAATCGTGTCCCCCAAGATGATAGTATTAGAAAGTGGAGCCTTTAGGAAGAGAATAGGTCATGAGGGCAGAGCATCAATATTGGTATTAGAGCCCTTATAAAAGAGATTCCAGATAGATAGTTCATCTCATTTACCGTGTGATGACACAACAAAAAGTAGGCAGTCTGCCATCCAGAAGGCAACCCTCACCAGGGGCTGGGCCATGCTGAGACCTGATATCAGACTTCTAGTCTCCAAAACTGTGAGAATTAAATTTCTGTTGTTTATAAGCCACCCAGCTTACGGTACAGGCATACCTGTTTTACTGCACTTTGCTTTATTGAGCCTGGCAGATATTACCTTTTCCACAAATTGAAGGTTTGTGACAACCCTGTATCGAACAAGTTTATGTCATTTTTCCAACAGCACATGCTCACTTCATGTCACTATGTTGCATTTTGGTAATACTGGCAATATTTCAAACTTTTTCATTATTATTATATTTGTATGGTGATGTGTGATTAGTGATCTTTGATGTTAGCATTACAATTGATTGAGAGCAGCACAAATCATACTCATATACGATGGTGTACTTAATCGATAAATGTTATGTGTGCACTGACTGCTCCACTGACCAGTAGTTCCCTCATTATCTTTCTGCTCTTGAGTGTCTCTATTCCCTGAGACACAATGATACTGAAATTAGGCCAATTAATAACCCAGCATGGCCTCAAGTGTCCAAGTGAAAGGAAGAGTCACACATCGAAATAATTAAGCTTAGTGAAGAAGGCATGTCAAAAGCCAGGATAAGCCAAAAGCCCATGCCAAACAGCCTCAAGTTGTAAACACAAAGGAAAAATTCTTGAAGGAAATTCAAAGTGCACTCCAATAAACACAAAAGATAGGAAAGTGAGACAGCCTTATTGTTGATATGGAGAAAGTTTTGGTTATCTTAATAGAAGATCAAACCAGCCAATACATTCCCTTAAGCCAAAGGCTAATCCAGAGCAAGGTCCTAACTCTCTTCAGTTCTCTGAAGACTGAAGTAACTGTAGGAGAAACATTGTAAGGTAGCAGAGGTTGGTTCATGAGGTTTAAGGAAAGAAGTTATTTTCATAACAAAATTGGAATGTGAAATAGCAATTGCTGATGGAGAAATTGCAGCAAGTTATCCAGAAAATCTAGCTAAGAACATTTACAAAGGTGGCTACACTAAACAACAGATATTTAATATTAATAAAACAGCCTTATATTAGAAGAAGATGCTATCTAAGATTTTGATAGCTAGACAGGAGAAGTCATGCCTGATTTCAAAGCTTTAATTAAAGGACAATCTGACTCTCTTGTTAGAGGCTAATGAAGCTAGTGACTTTAAGTTGAAGCCAATGCTCATTTACCATTCTGAAAGTCCTAGGGCCAGTAAGAATTATGCCAAATCTACTCTGCACGTGCTCTATAAATAAAACAACAAAGCTTGGATTTCAGCACATCTATTTATATCACAGTTTACTGAATATTTTAGAACCACTGTTGAGACCTACTACTTAGAAAAAGAAAATTTTTTTTTCAAAATATTACTACACATTGACAATGTACCTGATCACCTAAGGGCTCTGATGGAGATGTACAAGAAGATTAATGTTTTGTGTTTTTTTTTTTGTTTGTTTTTTTGAGAAGGAGTCTCACTCTGTTGAATGGATTCTGTGTGAACCGATATAAAAACAACATTGATATCACCCGATAGCAATGTTGTTTTTATACCTGCTCACACAGAATCCATTCTGCTACCCATGCATCAAGGAGCAATTTTGGCTCTCAAATATTATTTAAAAAGTACATTTTTAAGGGTATGGCTGCCATAGACTGTGATTCCTCTGATGAATCTGGGCAAAGTAAATTGAAAACTTGGAAAGGATTCACCATTCCAGCTGCCATTAAATTCATGATTTATGGGAGGATGTTTAAATATTAGCATTAGCAGCATTAGCAGAAGTTTGGAAGAAGTTTATTTCAGCTCTCATGGATGACTTTGAGGGGTTTAGGACATCGACAGAAGAAGCATATGCAGATGTGGCAGAAATAACAGGAGAACTAGAATTTAAAATGAAGCCTCAATATGTGACTGAATTGCTGCAATCTCATAATAAAACTTAAAAGGATATGAAGTTGCACTTATAGTCTATGGTCATACCACAATGAACGTGCCCAATCTCAATGAAGGTACATTTATGAATGAACAAAGAAAGTGCTTCTTGAGATGGAATCTGCTTTTGGTGAAGATTCTGTGAACATTGTTTAAATGACAACAAAAACATAAAATATTATATATATGTTTAGTTGATAAAGCAGTAGCAGAGTTTGAGAGGACTGACTCCAATTTTGGAAAAAGTTCTGCTGTGGGTAAAATGCTATCAAATAGCATTGTATGCTACAGAGAAATCTTTTGTGGAAATAAGTCAATTAATGGGACAAACTTTATTGTTGTCTTATTTTAAGAAGTTTCCAGTGTCACCCCAACCTTCAGCAATCACCACCCTGATGAGTCAGCAGCCATCAACACAGAGGCAAGGCCCTCTACCAGCAAAAAGATTATGACTCACTGAAGGCACAGATGACTGTTAGCAATTTTTATCAACACAGTATTTTTTGTTTGAGTTTTTTTATTTTATATTTTTTATTTTTGAAACAGGGTCTCTGTCACCCAAGCTGGAATGCAGTGGCATAATCATGGCTCACTGCAGCCTCAACCTCTCAGACTCAGGTGATCCTCCCACCTCAGCCTCCTGAACAGCTGGGACTACAGGCATGTGCCACCTCACCTGGCTAATTTTTGTAATTTTCTTTTTCTTTTTTTTTTCTTTGTAGAGATGGGGTTTTGCTGTGTTTTTCAGCCTGGAATCAAACTCCTGGGCTCAAGTAGTCTTCCCACCTCAGCCTTCCAAAGTGCTGGGATTACAAGCATGAGCCAAAGTACTTTACTGTGCCCAGTCAGTAAAGTATCTTTTAATGATGGTATGTATATTGTTATTTAGACAAAATGCTATTTTGTGCTTAATTTACTGCAGTATAGCACAAACATAACTTTCATATGCACCAAAAAACCATAACCATTGTGTGACTCACTTTCTTGCAATATTCACTTTAATGCAGTGATCTGGAATACAACTTGCAATATCTCTGAGGTGTGTCTGTATTTTGTTATAGCAGCCCAAACAAACAGATACTCCACATAAACAATAACAACATTCATGGATAAAAAATAGCTCTGGGAGAGTTGTAAAGTAAAATCAAGAAGCTGCAGCAACCCAGTCAAGCACTAAAACTGAGATGGCCACGTATAAAAGTGTAGGAAGTATCTAACCTATGTCACCTTTTCCCCTAGCTGGTACAACTCAGTAACAAAAGAAATCCCCTTGAATGTGACCTTTCCTTATGGGGGAAAATAAAAATAGAAAACCCCCATCAGTTCTCACTGCCAAAGACTCCCACAGTCTTCACCAACACAGACCCCAGCTGATGGAATGGCCCAGAAATCATCTTTCTATACTGTCCTGGATCCAGAGCAGCTATACTTGCCCCTGTCTTCTGGACCTGGCACCACCACCAAGCAGCCCCTGGATCCAGTGCCTCCACATGCACACCAGATCCCAGCACTGCTGGAACACCCATGACCCAGCCCCACTGCATACATACCAGATGCAATGCTACCACACCCCCACTAGACCCAGCACTGCTACATGCCCCAAAACCGGAACCCCTGTACATCCTCAGAACCAGTGCCTCAATGCACTCTTGGAACCTGCATCCCTATACATCCCCGGATCTGATGCCAGATCCAACACCACTTTGCAGACCAACTAGCCAGTGCCCTTGTGACCACCTATAGGTAAAAAATTTTTCCTATCAAACTCAGTCCCCAAAGACTGGAACAGGTGACTGCTCCTCCAAATAGGTAGACACCCATGCAAGGGATATACACAAGAAGGAAACATGACACCACCAACAAAAATCAAAAAAATTCCAGTAAACAACCCTACAAAATGGAGACCTGTGAATTGCCTGACAAGGAATTCATAAAAATAATTTTTTATTATTTTTCCCTTTTTATTTTTTCTTTTTTTAAATTATACTTTAAGTTCTAGGGTACATGTGTACAATGCGCAGGTTTGTTACATATGTATACATGTGCCATGTTGTTGTGCTGTACCCGTTAACTCGTAATTTACATTAGGTATATCTCCTAATGCTATCCCTCCCCCCTCTCCCTACCCCATGACAGGCCCTGGTGTGTGATGTTCCCCACCCTGTGTCCAAGTGTTCTCATTGTTCAATTCCCACCTATGGGTGAGAATATGCAGTGTTTGATTTTCTGTCCTTGCGATAGTTTGCTCAGAATGATGGTTTCATCCATGTGCCTACAAAGTATATGAACTCATTCTTTTTATGGCTGCATAGTATTCTGTGGTGTATATGTGCCACATTTTCTTAATCCAGTCTATCATTGATGGACATTTGGGTTGGTTCTAAGTCTTTGCTATTGTGAATAGTGCTGCAATAAACATACGTTTGCATGTGTCTTTATAGCAGCATAATTTATAATCCTTTGGGTTATATGCCCAGTAATGCGATGGCAGGGTCAAATGGTATTTCTAGTTCTAGATCCTTGAGGAATCGCCACAGTGTCTTCCACAATGGTTGAACTAGTTTACAGTCCCACCAACAGTGTAAAAGTGTTCCTGTTTCTCCACAGCCTCTCCAGCACCTGTTGTTTCCTGACTTTTTAATGATCGCCATTCTAACTGGTGTGAGATGGTATCTCATTGTGGTTTTGATTTGCATTTTTCTGATGGCCAGTGATGATGAGCATTTTTTCATATGTCTGTTGGCTGCATAAATGTCTTCTTTTGAGAAGTGTCTGTTCATATCCTTTGCCCACTTCTTGATGGGGTTGTTTGATTTTTTTCTTGTAAATTTGTTTAAGTTCTTTGTAGATTCTGGATATTAGCCCTTTGTCAGATGGGTAGATGGTAAAAATTTTCTCCCCTTCTGTAGGTTGCCTGTTCACTCCGATGGCAGTTTCTGTTGCTGTGCAGAAGCTCTTTAGTTTAATTAGATCTCATTGGTCAATTTTGGCTTTTGTTGCCATTGCTTTTGGTGTTTTAGTCATGAAGTCCTTGCTCATTCCTATGTCCTGAATGGTATTGCCTAGGTTTTCTTCTAGGATTTTTATGGTTTTAGGTCTAACATTTAAGTCTTTAATCCATCTTGAATTAATTTTTGTAAAAGGTGTAAGGAAGGGATCCAGTTTCAGCTTTCTACATATGGCTAGCCAGTTTTCCCAGCACCATTTATTAAATAGGGAATCCTTTCCCCATTTCTTGTTTCTCTCAGGTTTGTCAAAGATCAGATGGTTGTAGATGTGTGGTATTATTTCCGAGGGCTCTGTTCTGTTCCATTGGTCTATATCTCTGTTTTGGTACCAGTACCATTGCTGTTTTGGTTACCGTAGCCTTGTAGTGTAGTTTGAAGTCAGGTAGCATGATGCCTCCAGCTTTGTTCTTTTGGCCTAGGATTGTCTTGGCAATGCAGGCTCTTTTTTGGTTCCATATGAACTTTAAAGTAGTTTTTTCCAATTCTGTGAAGAAAGTCATTGTTAGCTTGATGGGGATGGCATTGAATCTATAAATGACCTTGGGCAGTATGGACATTTTCACAATATTGATTCTTCCTATCCATGAGCATGGAATGTTCTTCCATTTGTTTGTGTCCTCTTTTATTTTGTTGAGCAGTGTTTTGTAGTTCTTCTTGAAGAGGTCCTTCACATCCCTTGTAAGTTGGATTCCTAGGTATTTTATTCTCTTTGAAGCAATTGTGAATGGAATTTCACTCATGATTTGGTTCTCTGTTTGTCTGTTATTGGTGTATAGGAATGCTTGTGATTTTTGCACATTGATTTTGTATCCTGAGACTTTGCTGAAGTTGCTTATCAGCTTATATCAGTTTATCTCTTTATATAAATATAAAGGGAAAAAAATCAAAGCAAATCACTACAAATATTACCATATGATATACTTTATATATTTGTCCCCACCCAAATCTCATGTTGAATTGTAATCCCCAGTGGCTGAAGGTGGCGCCTTGTGGGAGGTGTTTGGATCGGGGGGTGGATCCATTATGGCTTGGTGTTGCCTTCATGATAGTAAGTTCTCAAAAGATCTGGTTGTTTAAAAGTGTGTGGCATCTCCTCTCTCTCTCTCTCTCTCTCTCTCTCTCTCTCTCTTTCTCTCTCTCTCTCTCCTGGTTTAACCATGTGATGTGCCTGCTCCCACTTCACCTTCCGCCATGATTAGACGCTTCCTGAAGCCTCTGTAGAAGCCAAACTGTACAAGCATGCCAGCACCGTGCTTCCTATAAAGATTGCAGAATCATGAGGCAGTTACACCTCTTTTCTTTACAAATTACCCAGTCTTGGGTATTTAGAGCAATTCAAGCTTAATACACCATATCACAAATGAAGAGTACAAGGATAGAAAAAGAAGAACAAAACAACTGTGAAACAGACAAAACAAATCAGTAAAATGATAATAGTAAGAACTCACTTAACAATTACTTTAAAAGTAAATGCATTAAACTCATCAATCAAAAGGCATAGAGTGGCTAAATGGATAAGAAAAGATCCAGTAATATGATGTCTACAAGAGACTCACTTTAGATTAAAGGATATGCATAGGTTGAAAGTGAAGGGATAGAAAAACATATTCCATGCAAATGGTAACCATAAGAAAGTAGGGGTGGCTATACATAGACAAAACTGTCTCTAGAGACAAAGAAGGACATTATATGATAATAAATGGGTCAATTTAAGAGGAAGATATAATAATTATAAATAGATATGCAACCAATAACAGAGGATCTAAATAAGTAAAGCAAATATTAACAGATATAAAAGAGAAATTGACATAAATAAAATAATAGCAGGGGACTTCAAAAGCCCACTTTAAATAACAGATAGAACATCCAATCATAATATCAATAAAGAATTGGCTGACCTGAACAACATTACAGACCTTAAGGACTTAGCAGACATATGTAGAACTTCCCACCCTACACTAGAAGATACACATTCTTCTCAAGTGGACTTGGAACATTCACTAGAATAGATCATATATTAGATCATGAAACAAGTTTTAACAAATGTAAAAAGATTGAAATTATTCCAAGTATCTTTAATGACCACAGTCAAATGAAACCAGAAATCAATAACAATAAGTAACAGAAATCAATAACAGAAAACTGGAGGTGTACTCAATGTTTAGCTCCCACTTATAAGTGAGAATATGCAGTACTTGGTTTTCTGTTTCTGCATTATTTCCTTTAGGATAATGACCTCCAGTTGCATCCATGTTGCTGCAAAGAACATGATTTCATTCCTTTTTAAGGGTGCACAGTATTCCATGGTGCATATGTTCCACATTTTCCTTATCCAGTTGTTGGATACCTAGGTTGATTCCATGTCTTTGCTGTTTTGAATAGTGCTGCAGTGAGCATACGAGTGCATGTGTGTTTTTGGTAGAAATATTTCTTTTCCTTTGGGTATATACCCAGTAATGTGATTGCTGAGTCAAATGATAGCTCTGTTTATGTTCTTTGAGGAATCTGCAGACTGCGCTCCACAGTAGTTGAACTAATTTTTATTTCCACCAACTGTAAATAAGCATTCTCCTTTCTCCACAGCCTTGCTGGTATCATCTGTTTCATTTCTTGTTTTTTATTTAGTAGCCATTTTGAATGATGTGAGATGGTATCTCATAGTAATTGTTACATGCATTTCTCTGATGATTAGTGGTGATGAGCATTTTTTCATATGTTTATTGGCTGCCTTGTATATATTCTTTTGAGCAGTGTCTGTGCCAGTTCTTTGCCCACTTTTTAAAAGGGTTATTCATTTTGTAGTTTGTTGATTTAAGTTCCTTATAGATTCTGGGTATTAGAACTTTGTCAGGTGCATAGTTTGCAAACATTTTCTTTCCTTTTACTCTGTTGGTAGTTTCTTTCCCTATGAAGAACCTTTTTAGTTTAATTTGATCCCACTTGTCAATTTTTATTTTTATTGCAATCACTTTTGGGTAGGTGGCCAAAAATTCTTCACCAAGGCCAATGTCAATAAGAGTATTTCCTAGGTTTTCTTCAAACATTTTTATAGTCTGAGGTCTTATATTTAAATCTTTAATCCATTCTGAGTTAATTTTTGTATATGGTAAAAGGTAGGGGTACAGTTTCATTCTTCTGCATATGATTAGTCAGTTATCCCAGAATCATTTATTGAATAGGAAGTCCTTTCCTTATTGCTCTTTTGGTTGGCTTTGTTGAAGATCAAATGGTTGTGGGTGTGTGACTTTATTTCTGGGTTCACTGTTCTGTTCCATTGGTCTATGTGTCTATTCTTATACCAATACCATGCTGTTTTGATTATTGTAGCCTTATAGTATAGTTTGAAGTCAGGTGGTGTGATGCCTCTGGTTTTCTTCTTTTTGATTAGGATTGTTTGGGCTCTTTGGGCTCATTTTTTGTTCCATTATATGAAAAATGACTTTGGTATTTTGATAGAAATTGTATTTAATGTGTAAATAGCTTTGAGCAATAATATCATTTTAAAGATAATGATTCTTTCATGAAAATCATCCCATTACAAGGAGCTTTTCCAAACTTTTCAAGAGGCCAAGAGTCAAGGCTTGCTGGTCCCTCCCCAGAGAATGAACCCGGGTCTTAAAGTAGCACTGTTTCCTCCCATCCATTCAGGCCTCTTGAGCTGCCAGGCTGTGTTTACCCACTCACTGCTCTCAACTCTATCTGATGATCTTTGAGGTCAGTGGATCTAAAGGAGCTGCTCCCTGAGCTGCAGTTCCTTTACTTTCACATGCTAGACACAGCAGTTACCTCTTTCATGGTTGATTCTTTCATATTTAATGAATATTGGAGATCCTGGAACACAAGAAATGTGAGATTTACCTTCTCTTCACAGAAAGTTTGGATTATCTCTCATTAGTGGTGAAAGAAATGCTGTACTTAAAAGCTTCATATCTTCCTCAAGTTGAAACACTATCAAACAACATTTCTCAAGACAATGCTTTTAAATATCATTTATATGTTAATCTTTGGTATGGTTTGGCTGTGTCTCCACCCAAATCTCATCTTGAATTGCAGCTCCCATAATTTCCACATGTTGTGAGAGGGACATCATGGGAGATAATTGAATCATGGGTTTTCCCATGCTATTCTCATGATAGTGAATAAGTCTCAAGAGATACGATAGTTTTAAAAATGGGAGTTTCTCTGCACAAGCTCTCTTGTCTTGTCTTCTGCCATGTGAGATGTGCTTTTCACCTTCTGCCATGAAAGTGAGGCCTCTCCAGCCATGTGGAACTGTGAGTCCATTCAAACTCTTTTTTTTTTTTGTAAATTGCCCAGTCTCAGGTATGTCTTTATCAGCAGTGTGAAAATGAACTAATATGGTAAATGGGTACCAGTAGAGTGGGGTAATGCTATAAAGATACCTGAAAATGTGGAAGCAACTTTGGTACTGGGTAACAGCCAGACCTTGGAACAGTTTGCAGTGCTCAGAAGAAGACAGAAAAATGTGGAAAAGTCTGGAACTCCCTAGAGACTTGTGGAATGATTTTGACCAAAATGCTGATAATGACATGGACAATGAAATCCAGGCTGAGGTGGTCTCAGATGCAGATGAGAAACTTGTTGGGAACTGGAGCAAAGGTGACTCTTGTTATGTTTTAGCAAACACTGGTAGCAATTTGCCCCTGCCCTAGAGATTTGTGGAACTTTGAACTTCAGAGAGATGATTTAGGGTATCTGGTGGAATAAATTTCTAAGCAGCAAAGCATTCAAGAGATGACTTGGGTGCTACTAAAGGAATTCAGTTTTAAAAGGGAAACAGAGCATGAAAGTTCAGAAAAATTTCAACCTGACAATGTGATAGAAAAGAAAATCCCACTTTCTGAGGAGAAATTCAAGTCAGCTGCAGAAATTTACATAAGTAATGAGGAGCCGAATGTTAATCACCAAGACAATGGGTAAAATGTCTCCAGGACATGTCAGAGGTCTTTGTGGCTGCCCCTCCCATCACAGACCATGAGGCCTAGGAGGAAATAAATGGTTTAATGGGCCAAGCCCAGGGTCCCTCTGCTGTGTGCAGTCTAGGGACTTGATGTCCTTCATTCCAGCTGCTCCAGCTGTGACTAAAAGGTTCCAAGGTCCAGCTTGGGCCATGGCTTCAGAGGGTGTAAGCCCAAAACCTTGGCAGCTTCCACATGATATTGAGCCTGCAAGTGCACAGAAGTCAAGAGTTGAGGTTTAGGAACCTCTAACTAGATTTTAGAGGACGTATGGAAACATTTGGATGTCCAGGCAGAAGTTTGCTGCAGGGGCAGGGTGCTCATGGAGAACCTCTGTTAGGGCAGTGCAGAAGGGAAATGTAGATGCCCCACATAGAGTCCCCACTCGGGGGCTAGCTAGTGGAGCTGTGAGAAGAGGGCCACTGTCTTCCAGACCCCAGAATTGTAGAGCAATGGACAGTTTGCACTGTGCACCTGGAAAAGACACAGACACTTAATGCCAGCCCATGAAAGCAGCTGGGAGACTGTACTCTGCAAAGTCACAGGTTGCAGAGCTGCCTAAGATCATGGGAACCCACCTCTTGCACCAGTGTGACCTGGATGTGAGACATGGAGTCAAAGGAGATCATTTTGGAACTTTTAAGATTTCATTGCCCTGCTGGATTTTGGACTTGCATGGGACCCATAGTCCCTTTGTTTTGGCCAATTTCTCTCATTTGGAATGGGTGTATTTACCCAATGGTTGTACCTGCATTGTATCTAGGAAGTAACTAACTTGCTTCTGATTTTACAGGCTCATAGGTGGAGGGGACTTATGAGATGTTTGACTGTGGACTGTTGAGCTAATGCTGAAATGAGTCAAGGCTTTGGGGGACTGTCGGGAAGGCAAGATTGGTTCTGAAATGTGAGGACATGAGATTTGGAGTGGTCAAGAGTGGAATGATATGGTTTGGCTGTGTTCCTGCCCAAATCTGATTTTGAGTTATAGCTCTCATAATTCCTCATGTGGGAGGAACCTGATGGGAGATAATTGAATCATGGGGGCAGGACTTTTTTGTGCTATTCTTGTGATAGTGAATAAGTCTTGAGAGATCTGATGATTTTAACAAGGGGAATTTTTTTGCACAAGCTCTCTTCTCTTTTCTGCTGCCATGTGACTTGCCTTTCCCCTTCCACCATATTTGTGGGGCCTTCCCAGCCACATAGAACTGTGAGTCCATTAAACCTCTTTCTTTTGTAAATTGCCCAGTCTCAGGTATGTCTTTATCAGCAGTGTGAAAATGAACTAATACAATCTTATAAGTGAAAAATTTACATTTTATTTGCTATAAATTTATTGTATTATACTTTCAAAACATATGCAGTTTATCAATAAAGACTTTTAGTACACTATAGCAAAAAAAAAAGAAAAAAGAAAAAGAAAATGGGAAATTCACAAATACATGGAAACTAAACAACTCTCCCGTAAGCAACCACTGGGTCAAAGAGGAACTCAAAAGAGAATTTTTAAAATATCTCAAGACAAATGGAAATAAAAACAAAATATACCAAAATGCATGAAATGCAGCTAAAGTAATACTAATAGAAAACTTTATTCTGATCAATGACTACATTAAACAAGAAAAAAATTAACTCATATAAACATCTTAACTTTATATCTCTTGAGGAACGAGGAAAACAGGAACAATGTCCAAAGTTAGCAGAAGCAAGGACATAATATATGTTAGAGCAGAAATAAATCAAATAGAGAATGGAAAAACAATGAAAAAGTTGATGCAACTAAGATTTTTTTCAAAAAGATAGACAAAGGTGACAAGCCCTTATCTAGGCAAACTAAGAAAATAGAGACAGACTCAAATAAATGAAAATAAATAAAAAAATAAGAAATTATTATGTACAATTACATGCCAGTATATTGGATAACCTAGAAGAAATGGACAAACCCCTAAGAATGTATGATCTACAAAACTGAATGAAGAAGAAATAGAAAGTCTGAACAAACAAGTAATATATAAGGAGATCAAAACAGTAATCAGAAACCTCTCACCCTCTAAAAAGCCAAAGACCAGGAGGCTTCATAGGTGCATTCTACTAAACATTTAAAGAAGAATTAGTACCAATTTGTCATAAATCCTGTTTAAAAAAATAAAAGAATAAGAAACACTTTCAAACTTATTTAATGAGGCTAGCATTACCCTGATACTAAGGCAAACAAATACATCACAAGAAAAGAAAATGATAGGCAAAATGTCCCTAATAAACAAAGATGTAAAAATTCTTAGTAAAATACTAACAAACTAAATTCAACAGCACATTAAAATGATTACATAACATGGCCATGTGGTATTTATCCTTGAAATGTAAGGATAGCTAAGCACACATAAATCAATCAATGTTGTACAACACATTAAAAGAATGAAGACTAAAATCACATTATCATCTCGATGCAGAAAATGATTTTGACAACATTCAATGTTCATTTATGATAAAAAAAAAAAAAACCTCAGCAAAAGTGGTATAAAAGTAATCTACATCAACATAATAAAGGCAATATATGAAAAGCCCATAACTAACAACACAATTAATGGGAAATAACTAAAAGTTCTTTCTCTAAACTAAGCTCCAGTACAAGGCAGGGATGCTCACTGTCACCAAAACTACTCAACCTAGTACCAGAAGGCCCAAGCAATTAGACAAATAAACAAATAAAGGGCATTCAGATCTGAAAAGAAGACATATCATTATCTATGTTGGCAGAAAACACAATAATATATATGGGAAATTATAAAGACTCAATAACAACAACAAAAAACTATTATGGCTAATAAATATATTCAATAAAATCACAGAATACAAAATTTTCATACAAAAATCAGTAATATTTCTCTATACAAACAATAAACTATCTAAAACAATTAAGAAAACAAACTTGTGTACAATAGCAACAGAAAGAATAAAATAGGAATATGCTCAATCAGATAGTTGAAAGCCTTGTACATTTAAAATTATAAAACATTGATTAAGTAAATTTAAAAAGACACAGATGAATAGCAAGACATTCTGTGTTCATGGATTAGAATAATTAATATTGTTAAAGTGTTTGTACTTCCCAAAGTGATCTACATATTCCATGCAATTACTATCAAAATCCCAATAGCATACAACAGATAAACAAAAATTAAAAAGCAAGAAATTAAAGCATATCACCAGAGAAAATCACCTGCATTAAAAGGAAGATAGAAAGAAATGAAAGAAAGAAGGAAAGACCACAAGACAACAAGCAAACAAATAAAAAACAATGGCAGAAGTAAGTCTTTACTTATCAATAATAACATTGAATGGAAATGGACTAAACTCCCCAATCAAAAGAAATAGAGTAGATGAATGGATTAAAAAAGAAAAGAGACCTGATAATCTGTTGCTACAAGAAACACCCTTCACCTATAAAGATACATATAGATTGAAAATAAAGAAATAGAAAAAGACACTTCATGCCAATGGAAACCAAAAAAAAAAGCAGGAGTAGCCATATTTATATTGGACAACATAGATTTCAAGACAGAAACTACAAGGAGAGAGAAAGAAGGTCACTACATAATGATAAAGGGGTCAATTCAGCAAGATAATGTAATGATTATATTTATTTAGTAAGGACTCACTCCTGACCATTTGTTTGTTTGCTGGTTGTTTTGTGGTCTTCCCTTCCTTCTTTCATTTCTTTCTATCTTCCTAGAAAGCAAGCAATACTTTTAAAGTTTTATTATGAGGCCAGTATTACTGTGATACCAAAACCAGACAAAGATGCATCAAAAAAAGAAAACTGCAGGTCAGTATCTCTGATTACTATTGATGCAGGAATCCTCAACAAAATACTAGCAAACTGAATTCAACAATACATTAAGAAGATTATTCATCATCACCAAGTGGGAGTTATCCCAGGAATGCAAGGATGGTTCAACATATGCAAATTAATCAATATGATATGCCATATCAACAAAACGAAGGACAAAAACAAAATGACCCTTTCAATTGATGCTGAAAAAGCATTAGAGAAATTTCAACCTCACTTTATGATTAAAAAAAAAAACCTGAAAAAACTGGGTATAGAAAGAATATACCTTAACATAATAATAGTCATATATGACAGACCCACAGCTAGTACCATACCGAATGGAGAAATACTAAAAGCCTTTCCTCAAAGATCGGGAGCAACAAGGATTGCCACTTTCATCACTGTTATTCATCATAATACTGTGAGTCCTAACTAGAGCAATCAGACAACAGAAAGAAACAAAGGGCATCTAAATTGGAAAGGAAGAGGTCAAATTATCCTTGTGTGCAAATGACATGATCTTACATTTGGAGAAACCTAAAGACTCCATCAGAAAACAATTAGAACTAATAAATAAGTTCAGTAAAGCTGCAGGATATAAAATCAACATGCAAAAATCAGTAGCATTTCTATATGCCAACAGTGAGCAATCTGAAAAAGAAATCAAGAAAGTAACCCCATTTACAATAAGTACAAATAAAATAAAATATCTAAAAATTAACACAACTAAAGAAATTGAAAGATCTCTCCAATGAAAACTATGCAACAGTGATGCAAAAATTTGAAGAAGTCATTAAAAAAGAAATGATATTCCATGTTCATGAGTTGAATGAATCAATATTGTTAAAACATCCATGCTACTCAAAGGAATCTACAGATTTAATGCAATCCCTATCAAAATACCGGTAACACTCCACAAAAACAGAAAAAAAAACTCCTAAAATGTATATAGCACCACAAAAGACCCAAAATAGTTGAAACCATCCTAAGAGAAAAGAACAAAACCAGAGGTATCACACTATCCAACTTTAAATTATAATACAGAGCTATATTAACTAAAATGGCATAGTACTGACATAAAAATAAACACATAAATTATTGGAAGAGAACAGAGAATCCAGAGATAAATTCATACATCTACATTGAACTCATTTTTGACAAAAGTGCCAAGAATATATATTGAGGAAAGGACAGTCTCTTCAATAAATCGTGCTGGGAAAACTAGATATTCATATGCAAAAAAAAGTAGAACACTATATCTCACCATATACAAAAATCAAATTAAAGTGGATTGAATACTTAAATCTAAGACCTCAATCAATGGAACTATTGCAAGAAAACATTGGGAAATGCTCCAGGACATTGGACAGGAAAAGATTTCTTAAGAAACATCCCACAAGGACAGGCAACCAAAGCAAAACAGACAAATAGGATCACATCAAATAAAAAAGCTCCTGTACAGTAAAGGAAACAACAAACTGAAGAGACAACCCACGGATTGGGTGAAAATACTTGCAAACTACCCATCTGACAAGGGATTAATAAGCAGAACATATAAGAAGTTCAAACAACTCTACAGGAAAAAAATCTAATAATCCAATTAAAACTAGGCATAAGATCTGAATAAACATTTCTCAAAAGAAGACATACAATTAGCATATAGGTATATGAAAATGTGCTCAACATTACTGATCATCAGAAAAATGCAAATCAAAACTACAATGAGATATCACCTCACCCCAGTTAAAATGGCTTTTATCCAAATGTCAGGCAATAACAAATGCTGGCAAGAAATGTGGAGAAAAAAGAACCCTCATACAGTGTTGGTGGGAATGTAAATTAATACAACCACTATGAAGAACAGTTTGAAGGTTCCTGAAAAAACTAAAACTAGAGTTATCATATAATCCAGCAATCCCACTACTGGATATATATCCAAAAGAAAGGAAGTCAGTATTTTGAAGTAATATCTTCACTCCCATGTTTATTTGCAGCACTATTCACAATAGCCAACATTTGGAAGCAACCTGCGTCCATCAACAGAAGAATGGATGTTTTAAAATGTGGTACTTATACACAATGGAGTACTGTTCAGCCATTAAAACAAATGAGATCCTGTCACTGGAGGTCATAGGTTTAGTAAAATAAGCCAGGCACAGAAAGACAAACTTCACATTTTCTTACTTATTTGTGAAGCTAATGATTAAAATAATTAAATTCATGAAGATAGAGAGTAGAAGGACAGTTGCCAGAGGCTGGGAAGGGTAGCATGGAAAGTGGGGAGGAAATGAGGATGGTTAATGGTTCCCAAAAAGTAGTTAGAATGAACAAGACCTACTATTTGCTAGAACAACCAGGTGACTATATTAAAAAAATAATTTAACTGTACACTTAAAAATAACTAAAGAGTATAATTGGATTGTTTATAACACAAAGGGTAAATGCTTGAGGTGATGTATACCCCATTTCCCATGATGTGATTATTATGCATTTTAGGCCTGTATCAAAATATCTCATGTAACCCATAAATACATACATCTACTATGTACCCACAAAAACAAAAACAATATGCCAATGGCAATCTTTATAGAAAAAGAAAAGAATCCTAAAATTCATATGAAATCACAAAAGACCCCAATAGCCAAAGTAATCTTGAGCAAAAAGATCAACGCTGGAGGCATCACTCTACCTGACTTCAAAACGTATATGGCAAAGCTATAGTAATCAAAACAATATGCTACTGGCATAAAAACAGACATATGGCTCAATGGAACAGAATGGAGAATGCAGAAATACATCCATCGTTGCATCTGCAGCCAACTGATCTTTGACAAGACTGTTGAGAACACACAATGAAGAAAGAATGTTCTCTTCAATAAATGTTGTTTGGAAAACTGGAGGTCCATATGCAGAAAAACACAACCGGACTCATCCCATACCATATACAAAAATCAACTAAAAATAGATTAAAGATTTAAACCTAAGACATGAAGCCATAAAACAGCTGCAAGAAAACATAGACAAAATATTCTTGGCATTGATCTGGACAATAATATTTTGATATGGTATCAAAAGCAAAGGTGACGAATACAAAAATGGACATGTAGGATTTCATCAAACCACACCGAGCTCTGCACAGCAAAAGAAACAATTAAAAGATTAGAAATGTAACCTGTAGAATGGGGGTAAATATTTTCAAACTAGATGTCTGATAAAGAGTACGTATCCAAAATATGTAAGTAGCTTATTGTATTAGTCTGTTTTCACACTGCTGATGAAGACATACCCCAGACTGAGAAGGAAAAGAGGTTTAATTGGACTTACAGTTCCACATGGCTGGGGAGGCCTCAGAATCATGGTGGAAGGTGAAAGGCACTTCTTACATGGTGTTGGCAAAAGAAAATGAGGAAGACGCAAAAGTGGAAACCCCCGATAAACCCATCAGATTTCATGAGACTTATTTACTATCATGAGAATAGCATGGAAAAGACCTACCCCATGATTCAATTACCTCCCCCTGGGTCCCTCCCACAACAAGTGAAATTCTGGGAGATACAATTCAAGTTGAAATTTGGGTGGGGACACAGCCAAACCATATCACTCATATAACTCAATAACAAAAAACCAAATAATTAAAAAGACAGGCAAAGAGAGACTTCCAGTTTATGTTTTCACATGTAAGGAACTTGAAAATTACCACTCTAGTATAACAAGAAGTAAAAAACTCAGCAGGCTGGAAAAATTAACAACTCTTATTTAATCTGCAAGAGAGGTGAGGACACAGGGCAAACCACTGCCCCCAAGAGTGAAGAGACAGACAGGTGAATACAGTCAGTTTACTAGAGAAAATAATCAGGAGTGGGAACCACCTAAGGAGCTGGAATAATAAAACCTTACCTGAAACTGATGAATTGCTAGAAGCACAGTGTGGACAAATCTGAGAGTTGAAAACTCTGGAGGCAGCTGGGGGTGGTCAGTCATATGGGGATCCCCACAATTTTGTGTGTTTTATCTCCAGGAACTAAACCAGGTTCTCACAGTATATATCAGAGAAAATCTCCTTTTGCTTCTGCCAGGGGAAGAAAAAGAACCCTTTTGAACTATACCACAGCACTCTATTCTTTTTACCAAGGTCTGCCCTCAGGAGAAATTATTTAACAAAACTCTAACCTACTGGGGTTTTTTCAGTGCCTAGCTCATCTAGCTAAAGGGAAATACCTGACTCTAGCCAGTTTTAGTAATTCTGTCCCACTTAAGGAAACCAGAGAGAGAAACTGAGAAGTGCTAGTAAAGTTTAGAGTACAAAAGTTAAAAGACTGAGATCTGATAATAGAACTATGAGACACTTTCCTCACCTCAATACTTTACTACCACATTACTAAAAGCATAGTACCCAGTACATGATGTCTAACTATCCAAAAAAAAATGTGCAAGGCTTACTAAAATGCAAAAAAAAAAAAAAAAAAAAAAAAAAAAAAAAAATTTGAAGATACAAGTATTAGAACAAGATATGACAAAAAATGTTTGAATTATCATACTGGAAATTTAAAACAACAGTGATTAGTATGCTAAGAGATCTAATGGATAAAGTATACAACATGCAAGAACAGATGAGAAATATAAGCAGAAAGATGGAAATCTTAAGAAAGAACTAAAAAGAAATGCTAAAGATAAAAAGCAAAAACACTGTAGTAGAAATGAAGAGCAGCCTTGACTGTCTTATTAGTTGACTGAACATGGCTGAGGGAAAAATCTCTGAGCTTGAGATTCATCAATAGAAAACGTCAAAAATAAAAGCAACAAGGGCCGGGCGCGGTGGCTCAAGCCTGTAATCCCAGCACTTTGGGAGGCCGAAACAGGCGGATCACAAGGTCAGGTGATCGAGACCATCCTGGCTAACACAGTGAAACCCTGTCTCTACTAAAAATACAAAAACTAGCCGGGCAAGGTGGCGGGCTCCTGTAGTCCCAGCTACTCGGGAGGCTGAGGCAGGAGAATGGCGTAAACCCGGGAGGTGGAGCTTGCAGTGAGCTGAGATCGGGCCACTCCAGTCCGGGCGACAGAGCGAGACTCCGCCTCAAAAAAAAAAAAAAAAAAAAAAAAAAAAAGCAACGAGAACAGAGACTTAAAAAATAGAAAGGCATGTCAAAGGACTGTGAGACTACTATAAAAGTTGTAACATACATTTAACTGAAATAATAAAAGGAGAAGAAAGAGAGAGAGGAACAGAGAAATATTAAAAACAATAATGAGTGAAAATTTCCTAATATTTATGTCAGACACCAAACACAGACCCAGAAAGTTCACAGAACACCAAGCAAGATAAACGTAAAAATAAAAATTGAAGTCCTGCACTCTGTTCCTCTCTCTCTTTCTTCTCCTGTTAGTATTTCAGTTAAATGTATGTTACAGTATAGGGTTATAAACTGTGATAAGTGAAGAAGCAGGGAGTGGTACTATGAAATGTACAACTCCTCCACCTCAGCTAGCCTGGAAGGTCAGAAAAGGCTCATTGCCCAGGGATGAGTTTCTTCTGCTGCAATCAACAATGAGCTGGGACTAACCCAGGAAAAGAAAATAGGGGTTGGAAGTAACAATAAAAGTGGACAGTTTTGAGAGATATTTAGGAGGCAACATCATATAATTTTATGGTGAGTGAATATAGGAAAGGGAGCTGTGGAGGATGACCCTAGATTTCTGGCTGATCTAATTAGACTGCTGTCATTCATTGAGAGCAAGACAGTGGGAGTGGCTTAGTTTGGAAGGCAGAAAGAAATCGTGAGTTTGGCTTTGGATACAGGGATTGTGAGATGCTTCTGAATTACTAATGGAGAAGTTGAGTGGTGAATTGCAAAGGAGGCCTTGACTGATATAAATGTGTGAGTCATCAACATACAGATGATGAAATTGAAGCCACGAGGCAGTTGCTTAAGAAGACAGCAAGAAGCAAGAAAATGATCGATGATGGAGTTTAATGAGCTCCAATTTGTCATGAACAGGAAAAGGAGAACAAGTCTGCAAAGAAGATTGAAAGCAAGAAGTGTTTTCTATTATTAAAAACAAAGAAAGAGATTATTCAAGAATATAGAATTCTAATTTCAAGCAAAGTTATAGTTGAAAAATATCCTTTAATTTAGTAGTTTAGACACTATCAGTGACCTTTAGCAAGACCCTTCTGGTGGAAAATGATGGTCCAAGACAGACTAAACAGTCTTACCAGGAAATGGAAATGGTGATCATGGATTTTTGAGCAGTGTGCCTGAGAAGAAAAGATAGCAACAGGCTGTAACTGGAGAGGATATCCGACAGTAATGGCCATAATCCTGATCGCTTTACCATTTCACCTCCCCTTCTAAAGCAATGAAGCTACTCTTTATTGGTTGTCTTTTCTTCCTCTTCCAGCTCATCCATTCAGTCATTTGTGGTCTTTAAGTAACCAATACATTAGATATAAACCATAGCCTGACAGGTAGTAGAGCATTAATTATGGACAGATGGAAGAAAAAAAGAGAAAAGAAAGAAAAAGAAGAAAAAAGAAGGAAGGAAGGAAGGAGGGAAGGAAGGAAGGAAGGAAGGGAGGGAGGGAGGGAGGGAGGGAGGGAAGGAGGGAAGGAAGGAGAAGAGATATAAGAGCTATGTACATGAAACTGTTCTGAAGGATAGGGAAAAGGTTAGCTAGTCAAATGTAAAAAAGAAACATCTAGTCAACTAACTGCAAAAAAATGTCTAATTTGTACTTTCTTCACTATAGTTTTCTCTCCCTAGTGAGAAAAAAATATATGTTTTGGGGGAAAAGCAAATTAATTTTTATGAATAACTATTTTTATGGTAGTACAGGATACAGTGAGTCCTGCAAAATCAATTTAAGGGGAACCAGCATGTTAAAAAATTACTTATGACAGTAAGAAAGAATTTTTGTATTGAAGTCAAAGTCTTGTAAAAGAGCTAGGTGTCTATGAACATGGCAATTGATGTCTGTTACCAAGATACAGTGCTGTCATTAGGGCCCTGGGAGGCTTGATTTCTGTACTTAATGACTTTTCTCTGCTCCCTGAGGTTTTCCCCCTGTGCATTTGTTTCCCGATCCCATTTTAGTAACAGATCATTATCTGTGTATGGGGAAAGTTAACTAACTCTGAAAGAGTTTGCTTGAATGTGCTTCCCTGATATTGAAAATTTGCATCCTTTATTTCATTGTTTTGAAAAATATGCATCTTTACACACAAACAAGAGCATAAAGCAGCCAAATTTTATACTTTTGCCTCTGTTACTCTGAGCCCAATCATCATACTATGTTTACGCAGAGCTCCCAAAATCTCCTGACATAACCTTTTGATTTAACTAAAATCATTTTATTCGTCCATTCTCGCATTACTGTAAAGGAAGACCCGAGGTTTAATTGGCTCACAGTTCTGAAGCCTGTACATGAAACATAGTGACTTCTTCTGGGGAGGCGTCAGGAAACTTGTAATCATAGTGGAAGATGAAGGGGGAGCTAGTACTTTTGTATGGTCCAAGCAGAAGGAAGAGGTAGGGGGAGGTGCCACACATTTTTAAATGACCAGACCTCATGACAACTCTATCATGAGAACAGAGCTAGGAAGATAATACTAAACCATTTAGAAACTGCCCCCATGATCCAATTACCTCCCACTATGCCTCACCTCCAGGGGATCACATATGGACATGAGATTTGGGTGGGGACATAGATCCAAACCATATCAATCATAAATTATATTGCTTTGGTTTTAACAACACTTACTTACATCAGGAAAAAAATTGTTCAGTAGGCACAGCTGTATTCACTGTTTGGCTAGATGATTTGGAGCAAATTAAAGTTATCTTAGGATATTTCACTGTCTAAGTTCTGGAGAAGAAAAATAACACAGAATTATTGTGCCATGAATTTATAAGAACTAGTGTTTTCAGGTCATACTCCCTTCAGGAGACGGATCTTGTAAATTTTCAATATATACCTGGTGATTTATTGATTTCCTGAGGAAAATACAATGCAAATTATCTATCCAGTGCATTTCTCTGAGGCCTCCAAAGATCTAGGTTGATTTGATTCACACTCTAGGAGAAATGAATTGGAGAGAGCAAGTACTCTACTGCAATAAACAACCCTTCCCCCCAGTCTTACTGAAAACCCTACCACCTACTTGACTGTCCATTCTTTCCAGAGTAGATATGGTATAAGTTTGAGTCAAATATTATTAGCTATGAGCTCTTGCATGTAATTTTAAAACCAAAATTTAACTTTTTAATAATAATTATCCCTAACATACTAGTGTTGACATTCTACAGAAACAGGAGGGCCCCCATCTACCCAACACTTGTTCTCCATATGTCAAGACTGATGATGCCACCCACACATCAAGAGTACAAAAAGGTTAAATACTTACACAATGAGGCTTTCTAAAAGAGCAGAGCAAACGTCCCAAGCTGGTCTGAAAATGGTTAGAGATCAAGGAAAGGAAACTGGCTTGAGGCTTTTATTGTGGCTAAGGGGTAGGGCCAGATAAGAGTTTCAGAGGCTCAAGTATTTCGAATCTCCCACTAGCTCTAAATGACAGACCACCCAGGCTTTCTTATCAGCTTGCTCAGATGGGGGCAAAAGGGGAAATAAAAGAGAAGGATGAAGCTTGCTTAAAAGCTGTCATCAGTCAAATATTAAAAATGGATTTCAACTTTCTATTGCGCTGTGGCAAGTCTTATGCCAAGGACTTCACATGTGTTATCTCATTGTAGTCCCTCCTCAACCCCTCTGAAGCTGCTAATTAGCCCCATTTCACAGTTGAGAAAATTGATGCCCAGAGAGACAGAGACTTGACAAAGTCAAACAGCTAGTTAGTCCAGAGCTAGGACTTTGACCTATGTCTGTCTAATGACAACGCATGTGCTTTGATGTGATTTTAACCAGACAGCTAGGAGTCTAATCCAGTCTGACAACCAGTGGGCTGATAAAATTCACAGTGAGGCACCTTCTGCTTAGACAATTTATGTATTTATTAGTATATATGGCTGTAGCAATCATGGTTTCCAGTTACAAGCATGGCAGAGTAGGGTCCGGAGCTTGGACAGAGTGGTCACATGGCAAAGCAGAAAGACGTTAGACACTGGAACCAGAGAGATCTTGGAATGAACCCTACCTTACTGATTTGAGGGGGTTCAGGAAAGTTATTTACCCCCTTTGTCTTAATGTCCTAATAATCCCTACTTTGAAAAGTCTTCATAAGCATTTCAGGAAAATGGATGTCAAGTACCTAGTACATAATAGGTGTTCATTGATGTAATTATCATTATTTTTTATTTCTATGTTCCTGAAATGGGTTAATTTTAATGTAGCTTGCTCATTAACATATAAAGCAATTTCAGAACCTAGAAGCTTCTGTTGTCCTTTTCCTCCGGCCTTTGTTGAGCATGAGACTCAAGAGCAAACAGATGCTTGTGTATCTACATATCCAATTCAGCAGTTCCTATTTCCAGATTAACATCTTCTGGCCAAATGCTAGAAAACTGGCATGAGGTAGGTACAAAGCCACAGATAAGCCTTTTAAGAGCTTAATGTGAGTGTGATTTATGTTCCTGATGGGAAGGGAACCCTGAAAATGGTCTTTTCTAATCTAATCTAATCCTAATCTGTCCTAATCCAGTTATGGAAGAAAATCAGGAATGATCTTTCCCTCCAAGTGATTTCTTCTCCTTCCCATTTGATAACAACTCTGTGGGGCACATTTTGTGAACTGCTTCGATCTAATTTAAAAAGATAATGTTGCACATTTTATTAATTTTATGTAAAATGCAGTCAGAAGTCCCAGCAAGAACGTAATGTCAATGTCCAGAAATGAAACTGGCTTCTTTTCAGAGTCGCACATACTCCAAAGTGTGCTTCCACTTTGACAGCTTCATTTCCATTTCCTTTTAGCCTTTCTGTTTACATAGTTACAACATGCACCCCTTTAGTTGGGTTTCCTGAGATGAAACTGAAAGATAGGGAGGACAAATTACTCAGAGAGCCCCTCTGGTGGGATGACAGATCTCAGACAGCCTGGGTGTGAAGCCAAATTCACTACTCACTAGTCATGGGAACATGGGTGAGTTCTCACTCTTCTCTCAACCTCTGTATTCAGATCTGTAAAATGGGAATGGTATTCTCTCATGCCTATGGACACTGTGAAGATTAAGAGGGATATAGAGAAAATGGTGCCTAGCCAGTAGCCTGGCACATAATAGATGTTCTTTTTCAATTGCAAGTGACAGAAATCTGATTGAAATTGTGTTAATAAAAAGTTGAGTTGATTGTGTTTGGCTCTCATAATCAGGCATCAGTTTAAGGATGGGTTCTCTGGATGGCTTCAAGCCAGGCTTGGCTGATAAAATCAGTCCTCAAGGGAGGTGACCAGGCCTATGCCTTGTCTCCATCCCCCAGCTCCACTTGCTCTACTTGGCTCCATTCCCAGATGAATTATCTTCACATGGCCAGTAAGATGGCTACACAGAGCCTTGTACTCATAGCCTCCCAAATTACTAATGCTAGAGAGAGGAGGACTTCTCTTTTCTAACTTCCACATATGAATCCCAGTGACGATTCTGATTGGCCCTGCTTGGTTCATGTTATCCACCTCTAAACCAATCACTGTGGCCAGGGTAATATGGCACTCTGGCCAGCATAAAGCACATTAGCATCACTGAGCGGAAGGCAGGATACCCAGGCCATGTAGTAGGAAAGAGGAATTTCCAAAAAGAAGGGGCACTGTTACCTGAAAGGGGGATGGATGCACAGAAGACAAAACTACAGGACATGCCCTATAAAGTCAGCCCTTTCCTCAATAGGTCAATGAGGCCACTAATTAATTTAGTTGTATCTCCACAATTCCTGCTCCCTAGACATTTGAAACGCCAACTGCATCGTGACTTATAGCAAAATGCATGCAGCATGAGCCACATTGTCACAGACTAAACACTACACCTAATACAAGATTTGCTGGTAGATGGTCTTGCAATTTTCTAAGCAGTGAAACACAATTTCTTCAATGAATTGGATAAATAGAAGAGCAGGCTGCATTTAGACAGGGGAATAATAGAGAGTGTTGAGGTTTTTTTCTCTCAATATTTGAAAAGTAGTGAAAGTTAATAGTCTTGGCCCAAAATCTTATGGAAATTCACATAACAGTCCTCTTCCTCTCATAAGCTACTTCCTTCCTGACAGGCTTAAGTGGATGAGTGATTGCAGTCCTGCTGTCTTCTTGAGGGTCTTAGTGAAAACTGTATTAGAACCAATACCATGATCTTAGAATGTCATCTGCTTAGATCAACTGTGAAGACTTAAATTCAGTCTCTGATGCAAACATTTGCAAAAAATGTAAGGCTCCTTAATTCAGGTCATGGGTCAAAGCGTAATTGTAGCTGGGTGAACATGGGGTTATCCAATGTATTATGACTAACCTTAAAGAAGTCATGTAACCTACCAGAAAAGCAATATGACTCTCAGAGCTACAGGATGAGTGACTGGGTCTTCTCTGGCAGACAATGGCTTATGATGTTAATGGGAAAAAGCACCCATCCCAATAGCAAATGGTGTTCCAAAAAATTTGGTTAGCCCTCAACTTTGTACAGCAGGTCTGAGATGAAAATGAAGATTGCTCCACACCCTCTTTGAGCTGCTGGAGCGCCATCACCCAGGAGCCCATGCATATGCTCTATGTTAGAGGGAGCACCAAGTCCATATGAGAGATCACACCTCCCATTACCTGGGATGCATGTGCAGTTGGAGCCCTGAGACCAAGCCCCAGAAATGAAAGGTTAGAACAGGGAGCAGGGAAGGAGTGTGTGTGTGAGGTGTTGTCTGTGGTTTTGTCATCAATGACAAGTCACAGATTAATTTTCTCATGATGCTTTTGTGCCCTGGCAGCATTAATGTCACTAAAATGGAAAATCAAGTATCAGGAAACCAGCCCAGGCTGTCATCTGTAATTGATGGCTTAGAAGGGATTTTGTATTATTCGGGTTACTGTTGTAATTGAATAAGTGAGAGGCGGAGATGGCGTCATTCGGGGCCCTGAATTCCCTTCGGCAAGTGAGCGCCAAACAACAGATTGAGTTAGACATGTTTAAAAATCTCAAGATAATTTAAAAACATAAAATAATATAATAGTGATGATTCAGTGTCTAAAACAAGGCCTTATATCGGTAGGAACTTGGTGAGTATTTGTTATATAAACGAGGGAGTATTGATCTCTTTTCTATCATATAGTGTCCCCCAAATCACAAAAGATTTTCAAGCGTAAACTAATTGGGCTTTAACAACATCCTGAGGGGTGTTGAAAGGGGCCTATGAAATCCTTTCCTCTTGATCGCTGAGGACTCTGGGATATGAAGAAGTTAAGTGATTTAGAAAGATAATATTCAATAAATCGTGGGCAATGTCAAGAGAAAAACATATCTCAAACTTCCTGCTTCCCCTCCAGGGAGCATTCCAGCTCTCACTGTTTCCGTCAACTTGCTGCTTGAAAACACTCTATGGTATAACAATGCCAGTAAGAACCTGGACTTTTCAAGCAGTGATCCAGAGCAGACCTCTCTCTTGGTCCATTTATTAGAGATAATAGTGCCAAGATACATTTCTTTTCTCCTTTCTCATGAAGTTAAATTTCCCCCCATGCCTTCTTTACAGACACTCATACTCCTAATAAAAGATCCTGGTAAATTGGCAACTTATAATGGATTCTTGGTTCTGTCAACTTCTGGTCCTTTGGGCAAATGTCAGAGCTCATCAGCCCAGCCCAGACCTCTCCCTCCACACCAAAACCTGGAGATCGGGGACAAATCAAAACAACCCAAAGAAACAAGCTATAGGCTCCAAGAAGAATGGCAATAGCTATGACCTCAGAATTCACCTGTCCGACCTCACCTTCTGCAGATGAGCAAAAAGGGTCTGCCAAAAGGAGATGCGATCCAAGCCTACACCATGGCTGAAATCACCCCCTGAAGTTCAGGCTCCACAAGGACCCTGAGCATCTCCAGATTTGCAGAGAGAACACTTCTAGGGAGGAGCTGGTCATTACATCATGGAATCAGGTTTCCTGGGCCACATGCTTTGTGACATTAAACGAGTCACTTCCTCTCATCTGTATTTGAGATGGACTCAACATCCAAATTAAGTAAAGAATGACAATTTATGATTTAAAATGAAAGCAATGTGTTTAGCTCTTGAAAGGAAAAGGGATTTGGGAGGTAAAGGGGTCTTTTTGTAGTCACAGCAGCACTAATTTCATCGCATTTTGAGTCATTTTGTAAATTGGCTAAGGCAATGGTTAAGCAGTTGGTCTTGTGCCAAATAATTATTCCACCTTGGAAACTTACGAGATGCTAGACAAAATAGACACTTTCAAAATCTCTTGGCTCAAATACATGTTCGCTGCACAAACTTAGGCAAATGAACCTCAAAGTCTGAATCTCTTCATCTGAAATGTGATCTTTTAGATCTTCTATGCCTGAGGATTAAATGAAATAAGGTATGTATGGAGCCTAATGCAGTGTTTGGCACATATAAAGTTCACAAGAGAAGCTACTCCCATTTCAGTTCCCTGTGCAACTGAATTCTTTCTCTTCTGAATGGTATGAGGAAGGATGTGCTCCTGATAACACTTCTCATTATACTGCGTGATGTTAACAAAATCAGCAACTTCTCTGAACCTCATTTTCCTTCTCCATAATGAGGTCACAGATCTGGGCAATCTTTGGGATTTCTCTAGGTCGTGCTATGTTTTGATTCTCCCCAGAAAGGTAATATCTCCCATGGTAAGATCCTAAGCAGTTTCTATTTTTTCTTATCTTTATTCTTGTCTCTCCACATGTGAGGTATAGCAGTGGTTTTCTACTGCCTGTGGCCATGATGCTGCCTCTTTTGTCTAATAGGCATAAGAAGAGACCATACTGTCATCTTCTCTTCACCATACGACCACGCAAGAATTCAGCTGAAATTGTGGGAGAGGTGCCTGGACTCCAGCTCTCATTTCAGTCAATCTTTAGTCGTAGGGTGCACTGGGGGATAAGAAGGAAATTATATTACTAGCAAACAAAATGCAGAAGGCCACACACCCACCATTTCATTTACTATGACAATCATGATAAGACTTTATTATCTGCAGACTGTCTGGGACCACAGATCAGATCTGCAACTTTCTAGCTGTGCAACCTCAAGCAGTTTGCTTAACCTCTCTGTGCCTCAGTGTACTAGTCTGTAAAAGAGGTATCATAAGAGAGCTTGCCTCATAGGGTTGTTATAAATATTATAAACTTTAATAAATGTAAAGTACTTCCAGTAGCTCCTGGCACATAACAACTGTTCTCATTGTGTTCACTATACTTTTTGTTGTTTTTTAATTGTTCTGTGCTGGACGCTTTGCTGTGGATTAGGCATCAACTATAAAGGTTACAGCCCCTGCTCCCAAAGAACTTGCAGCTTCACATGACAGACCTGCATGTGGCTCACTTCAGTTCGTGATCAGTCTGCCCATCAGTTCTAGAGTTCTCAACATGGTCAAGCACTCTGCTTGGTGCTCAGGACACAGAGACAGAAACATCATGGTCCCGACTATATGGAGTCAGGGGAGTCCTGGGGAGAGTCATCTGGAGTTAGGCTGTCTTGATTGAATCTAAAGTGTCAGTCGTTAATAGTGTACCTTGAGTAAATTACTATCTGTACCCTTCCATGTTCTCATCTGCAAATAGCACTAACCTTAGACCAATGACACTAACCTTACTCGGTTGTTGTGAGCCTTGGATGAGATACTATGCATGAAGACCTGGCACAGGAAACAACACAAGTAGACAGGCTGGCAGCTCCTGCTGAGTTCTTACGGCAAAGGGTGGCAAATGTCATCAGAGAATAGACCCAAGGTGCCACTGAAGCACGTAAGAAGAGGCAACCAACTCAGATAGGAGTGAGAAGAGGTATCAAGGATGCTTTCTGAGGGAGTGGATCCATGGAGTGACTGTTAAAGAACAAGCAATGCTGACTAGTTACAGCCCTGGAGACTATTCTGGTAGAAGAAGAAAACATGAGACTCAGAAAGTAGTGCAGATGCAGTTCTCTGCAGAGTTTTCTCACCATAGGCGTACCTGCAGGATAAAACAGCTCTCCTTGGCCGGGCGCCGTGGCTCATGCCTGTAATCCCAGCACTTTGGGAGGCCCAGGCGGGTGGATCATGAGGTCAGGAGATCAAGACCATCCTGGCTAACATGGTGAAACCACGTCTCTACTAAAAATCAAAAAAAAAAAAAAAAAAAATTAGCCAGGCGTGGTGGCAGGCGCCTGAAGTCCCAGCTACTCAGGAGGCTGAGGCAGGAGAATGGTGTGAACCCGGGAGGTGGAGCTTGCAGTGAGCTGAGATCGGCCACTGCACTCCAGCCTGGGCAACAGAGCGAGACTCCGTCTCAAAAAAAAAAAAAAAAAAAAAAAAAAAAAAAAAAAAAAAAAAGCTCTCCTGTCTAGTTCAGGTCAAAGGAAGTTGAATCTTAAAGTTTCAAATCTGGATGTGGAGTTAATTGCCCACAAGAGATCAATGCAGCTCCAAAGTCAGAGCCAAATCCCCTAGATTTGTTTATGACACTAAGACATAGAGGTGAGGATGGAAGGTTTGTCCCTAGAGTGTCATCATCCCTTGCCACCTGCATTTGATGTGAAATTTGACATGAAATAGAGAGCTATCTTGGCAGAGCTAGTCTCGAGTGGTCCAAAGTTGAGCTAGACCATACCCTCCATTCTGCTTCACAGAAGAACAAAATTAGCACAGCTAGGACACACAGTATGAGGAAGGTCAGCACATTCTCCACCTAAGAAATCAGCAGATTTTAAATTTCTGGCAGCCTCTCTCCAAGCCCAGGAGAATCATAAGTACAGACTACAACACTGAAAGCAATTACATTTTGCAGACATCCACTGTCGGTTTAAAGTCTGCTGTTCAACAAAGCTTAGGATATCTTTGAAAAGAGGAAGCAAACATTTTCGGCCACAGATTACCCCAGGAAACAAGACAACGCCCAGACTCCTAGCCTCTGCACCTCTAAACTAGAAGTTATGTGTATCTGGAAATATTTTACATCTCCCTACTTTGGGCAAGGCAATCAGGGATGCCAATGAGGGTGCAAGCCTGTGTCCTCCACAGGCTTACAGGATAAATTCAAAAAAACATGAAGAGGAAGATGAAAAAGGACCAAGCAGTCCTGCTGCTGCTGTTTTTCTCAGCTTTAATTATGCCCCATTTATATAAAAAGATACTATGATTTTGCATCTACACAATAATTTTGTTTAGTTTGTTTGAGCATGGATCTGTACATCTCCCTGCTTCTTTGGTCAATTCAGCTGCAGAGTGTGAGGTAACCCAAGAAAATGGAAAGGTAGCAACTGCATCCATTAGAGGTAGCTCTGTACAGATGAAAACCATCAGTCCCTATCACATACGAATTTTAAAGAAAACTTTAGGATGTGTACAGTGTTTACCCAAAGACTAGTCTCTATCATGGCAGACTTGGCGAGTTTCTCATCCACCACCTAATTTGTAAATGTTGGGATGACCCTACACTCAGTCCTGGGTGCTCTTTTCTACTTTCTTTACCTTCTTTCTCCAGGTAAAATTATCCATCTCCATGCCTTCAAAAGCTATCTGCTTTTCATTTCCATATTAGTCACTGAGGGTTAGGATACACTTCAATAACAATCCCCTCAAACCACAGGGCCTTATGGCAACAAAGGCTTATCTTTCACACAAATTGTGCTGGTTGTCTGAATGGCTCTCTGAATCAGCTATCCTCTATGGAATGGTTCAACATTTCTCTTCCGTGTCAGAATGAGCTTCCATGATTGCTGTGATAGGAGAAAACTGGCTGGTTGAATCTCACATGGGGAATTAATTGATTTGCCTGGAAGCAACATGCATCACTTCCAATCATATGTGACTGGCCAAATCAAATCACAGGGCTCTACATCATGCCTACCTTCCCATCCTCACACCACTTATCTCTTTCTGACTCCTCCAAAAGGGTCCCTTCCCACCCTGGGGATATCCCAAAGCTGGGTTGACTATTGCTGTAATTGACCCCAGTGATTCAAAAGTCCCTCAGTCCCTTGTTACATTGACTTCGAGCTTTGTCACATGATTTGCTTTGGCTGTAGAACAATAGAAAATGAAATACAAGCAGATACCTGCTCACTGGGGCTTACTGGCTCTTGCTGCTCTTCGGAACCCTGAGACAACCATGTGAATGAGCATAGTAGAGGATGAGACAATGCAAGCAGAGATAAGGCATCCCATTTGGGGACCTTTATACTAAGTGTCCTATCAACGACTAGGCATAAATGGAGCCACCCTACACCCTCCAGCGCCAACAAAATGCCAGCTGGCCATACAGATTGGCCAAGATATCGTTGAGCAGAAAACCATTCAGCTAACCCTAAGAATTGTGAGCAATAATCTATGTTTGTCATTTATAGGTGTTTTGTTATGCAGCAAAAGCTAACCAATTGCATAATAATGGTTCTGTTGAGATGTTTCTCTTCTCTTAGCTCTTTACCCCATTGTCTTCCTTTTTATCCTTCAGGCTTTGGATGAAATGTCAATATTTTTAGACCCTACTCATAAGAGCTTGCTTTTCACAAAATCCTCAGCAATTATACTTGGTTTATAGCCTCTAATATGTTGGAGCTCTCACATGGTGTTCATTAAACCCTTCACATTGGTCTGTGTGACAGTATCTATTATACCTATTGTACTGTTTACCTCCATTCCTTTTATGTAATAAATTCACTGTCATTCCTAGATTTTTACATTATGGCTTTACATTTTGCCATGTCAACAAATCTTCCTAAGATATTCAATTTGATTTAATAAAAATTACTGAGTATCTACAACGTGATAGGCTAGGAACTGAGCATTTATAGATGAGTAAACCACAGTTCCTGTACTTGACAGTCTACAGTCATAGAGCAAACAAGTGAGTAAGTGGAATGCAGAAAACAGGATGCTTATAATAGCAGAAGCATAAGAAACAGTGATCTAGCAGAGACATGGGAGAGACTCGGGTAAGGGAAGGGGAAAGCAAAGCAGGATCCATTGAACAAGGCTTCCCAGAGGAAGAACAGAGCTGCATTTGAAAGGATGAGGGATTCACAAAGCAGGGAGAGGGCATTCCAGGCTGAGGAAAAAAGCGTGAGTAAATGAAAGCAGCAAAGAACACAGGGACTGGGTAACAAGGTCAAGGGTAGACTACAGGCAGTCGTGTGTTACTAGCAGGGAACATGGAATAGGGAGTGGTAAGGATGAGACGGGCTGAGGAGGCAGGGGGCTAGAGGATAGCTGATAGTGCAGCCATCTTAGGGAACCCAGATGCTTCTTGTATCCTTTTCCATCTCTTTTTACTGGCCTTAAAATGGTGGGTATCTCACCCATCTCCACTCAACCTCTCCATCTTCATGAAGGTTTCCCAGACTGGCTTTAAGATAACGATTTCCAATTTCCTGAAGCTGTTCTTTCTCTTTCTTCTCAACTCCACCAGCTACCTTCCGTATCCTACCCACCCCCCCACGCCGCCCACCAGCATACCCCACATAGACACAATGTTTTCTCTTCCATTACTAATTTCATCACTGACTCTCCTTTTCCTCTTCTCCCTTTATTGCAGCCCATATCACACATTGAATGACTTCCAGAGGAGAGAAGACATTCCAGGTAGAGGCCAACATGTGACTGAAGGCAAAATCCACTGACAAGGGCAGGAAGGAGGTTGGAGCCAGAGGTGATCCCAGTCGGAATTTATTCTCTGGGCTTCAGTCAAAGGTTTATATCCAGGGAGTATTGGGTGTTTGGCGAGTCGTGAGTAGAAAAAGGAGGCTGCAGGTAGGCATGGTGGGTCTTGTATAACAGGCTGAGGAGTTTATATTTCCAACCTGAAAGCAAGAGGGAGCCCCTGCGGATTTTTCACAGATGATTCTGTGTCATACTGAGCAACCTGGAGATGGGCCATACATCACACTAACATAAAGTGCATTACCCCAGGATACAGAAACTGTTACCAGGACCTTGTTACCAGAGCAAGTACAGGATGAAAGGATCCAGAAAGAACATGCCAGTGCTTTGGGAGGCCTAGGTGGGAAGATCACTTGAGGACAGGAGTTTGAGACCAGCATGGGCAACAAAGCAAGACTGTCTTTACAAAAATAAAAATAATTATCCGTGGTAACAGCAGGCACCTGTAGCCATAGTTACTCAAGAGGGTGAAGCAGGAGGATCGCTGAGCCCAAGAGTTCAAGGTTACAGTGAGCTCTGATTGCACCACTGCATCCCAACCTCGGCAACAGAGTGAGAACCTATCTCTTAAAAAAAATTTAAAAAAAGAGAAAGTGTGATTATATAAGAAAGAGTAGTCATGCTCTGATTCTGTGTCAACTGTCCTGTGTTCTATGTAAGATAATGTGAAGGCTTATATGTATGTTCTCTCATTTAACCTAATTAATCCCCACAATAGCCATGTGAGTTAGAAATTATTATCCCCATTGTTCAGTCAAGAACTGAAGCTCTGAGAGATTTAATGCCTTCAGGAAGTTCACACAGCTGGTGAGTGATGAAACTGACAACCAGGTCCATCCCCAGTCTACAACACTTGGCTGAGCAATTACTGTATGGCTGTTGTTTGTAATCAACACCCACACAGTAACAGTAATAGTAATGGGAGAACCTTAAAATGACAACCTGGCCCTTTAAGGGGCTCCATACAGCCCTAATTTAGTCAAGCTCTTCCTCCCGTATCTGTTAAGGTAGAAATCTGTACTTGGTTAGCCTCCCATTTGCAATTTCATGTCAAAATGAATTTTATTCCTGCACACTCTTCTTTTAAATTCCAATCTCTATTTCTATCATTAGTTTTCAGCTTTAAAGTGAGCACAGAGACCTCCTTGGCCAAAACCTTCTCACCCCTTTTGCACGCTGGTTATTATGATTTACTGGTTGGGGCCTCTATGATGAAGGCAAGTGGATAGACAACCCTCTTTTCTTGAAGGAGTCCATTAAAACCCAGCTATTGAGCCAAATGCAGTTATGTCCCTTCCCTAATACTCTCTCTCCCTCACACCTGCAACCACTTTCCCATTCCATCTGATAAGATTTGTCCTTCAGGAGTCCTCTGTCTTCTCCCCCATCCATCTCAAAGCAGTCCAGAGTTTTGGCCTCCAGCTTGGATTTCCCCACCCCACTCTAAACAGCTCTCCTACTTTGCTCTACTGACCCAGATCTGTCAATCACTTTATGGCCATGAATGTCCAAACCCTCCACTTCTTTCAAGTCCAGCTGTCACTATTTCCTCTCACACCTGGATCTTTATCAGTTCTTCTCAATTTCTCCTGGCAACTCATCAACACTTCATATGGTATCACTCAAGGAGTTAGGCAAAATAAGGTCCCCAAGGTGTCCACACTCTAATCCCCAATACTTATGAATATGGAACTTTACATGGTAAAAGAGACTTTGCAGATGTGATTAAATTAAGAACCTTGAGATGGGAAGATGGATGGGTTGGCCCAGTGTAATCACAAGGGTCCTTGGGAGTGATGCAATGCAAAAACTCAAACAGTCGCATTTGGCTTTGAAGACGGAGAAAAGAAACTGTTAGCTAAGGAAGGGAGATGACCTCAAAAACCTAGATAGGCAAGAAAATGAACACCCAGCCCCAAGCTTCCAGAATGAAATGCAGCTCTGCCAACACCTTGATTTTAGCCAAGTGAGACTTGTGTTGAACCGTTAAACTATAAAACTATAGAATAACAAATTTATGTTGTTTAAGCCACTAAGTTTCTGAGAATTTGTTGAAGCAGCTATAGAAAATCAATACATTCCCTCAGTGAGTCCTCCCAGAGATTAAAATGGAGCTTAGATTAACTGAACTTACTCCAGATATGAGAATTGGAAGTCTTGTTTGATTCACTGAAAGTTGACCAGAGAATGCTTTTTGCTGGAATTCTTTCTGGAAACTTTCCTGATTCTGGAAACTTTCCTGAAACCAGTGTTTCTTCATCTCAGTGAGCTGAGTGCTTTCTACCTTCTTGCTACCCAGGATGGTCCATGGACCAAGCAGCCATAGCAGCTTCCAGCGGCTCATTAGGAAACAAGAAATGACAAGAAGCCTGCTGACTTAGAACCTGCCTGTTAAGCAGAGCTGCAGATGATTCGGAAGCACATTCAAGTTTGAGATGTACAGTGTTCCAATTCGGAAGCAGATTCAAATTTGAGATGTACAGTGCTCCACATCTAAAAATGATACCAAAAGTAGTTGCACTGGCTGATTACTTTCCTGCAGTTAGTATCTGTTACACTGGTAGCAGAATTTCTCAAGCCAAGAGCTCGACAACAACTTGAAGATTATCTCATCCAATGGCATTCAAACATATTTGCCAGAAATTTATTTTTTTAATCATCTCAGAAGTACAGTATATAGCAAAAACATGAAAGTGGAGCTTCTCAATTAGGAAAATGATGTGGGACCCCAGAGTCCTACCTTGCCTCATCCCTCTACCATCAGTTCTAGAGTTAACTCTAAGGCATCTCTTTGAAACCTGAAAGAGTTTGCCTTACACAGTTTGAAAATTACTGATTTTAAGTTAAATCCCTCTCAACAAGTGTGGGAAAACTAAGACTTGGAGAGGATAAGAAACATGCCCATGTTCATAGATAGAATTACAAAGTTGGCAAAGTGAAACCTTCTCAACATGATAGATTTGTTAGTAAGCTCACCAGCTTTTGCACAACCATAAGTGTTTTCTCTTTCAAAATAGTCTCTCTAGAAGGCTGAACATCCCTACTAAAGAATGATTCTGCCATCCCTCAAAGCTTTATTAGAAATCTTCTGTGGCTACTTTCCCCAAAGTTACACCACTTCTGCCTAGTCTGCATATTAACAGAGGGGACTGGAACTTGGTAGGAGAGGTGAGCACTTTTGTCTTTGGAAATAATGAAAATGAGTCACTGTGTTAGTCTATTTTCACACTTCTCTAAGGATATAAGCTGAAACTGGGTAATTTACAAGCAGAAAAGGTTTAATTGACTCACAGCTTCACAAGACTGGGGAGGCCTCAGGAAACTTACAATCATGGTGGAAGGTGAATGGGAAGCAGGTACCTTCTTTACATGATGGCAGGAGAGAGAGAGTGCAGAGGAAACTGCCATTTTTAAAACTATCAGATCTCATAAGAATTTCCTCACTATCATGAGAATAGCATGAAGGAAACTGCCCCATGATCTAGTCATACCAGGTCTTTCCTTCTATACATAGGGATTACAATTTGAGATGAGATTTAGGTGAGGACACAGAGCCTAACCATATCATTCTGCCCCGACTCCTCCCAAATCTCAAGTCCTATTCACATTCAAAATCAATCATGTCTTTCCAACAGTCCTCCAAAATCTTACCTCATTGTAGCATTAACCCAAAAGTCTAAGCCCAAAGTCTCATCTGAGACAAGGCAAGTCCCTTTCACCTATGATCCCATAGAATCAAAAGCAAGTTAGTTAGTTCCAAGATAGAATGGGGGTACAGGCATTGAGTGAATGTTCCAATTCCAAATGGGAGAAATTGGCCAAAACAAAGGAGCCACAGGTCCCATGCAAGTCTGAAACCAGCAGAAAAGTCATTAAATCTTAAAGTTCCAAAATGATCTCTTTTGACTCTATGTTGCACATTCAGGACACGCTGATGCAAGTAGGATCCCAAGAAGTTGGGCAGCTCCACCTCTGTGGCTCAGCAGGGTACAGCTCCTGTGGTTGCTTTAATGCACTCATGTTGAGTGCCTGCAGCTTTTCCAAGTACACAGTGCAAGCTGTTGGTGGATTTACCATTCTTGGGTCTGGAGGACAGTGGCCCTCTTCTCACAGCTCCATTAGGCAGTGTCCCTGTGGGGACTCTGTGTGGGGGCTTCCACCTCACATTTCCCCACTGCACTGCCCGAGTAGAGGTTCTCCCTGAGTTCTCCACCCCTGCAGCAGACTTCTGCCTAGACATTCAGGCATTTCCATACACATTCTGAAATTCAGGCAGAGGCTGCCAACCCTCAACTCTTGTCTTCTGTGCGCTTGCAGGCTCAACACCACATAGCAGTCACCAAGGTTTTGGGTTTGCACCCTCTGAAGGAATGGCCTGAGCTGTACCCTGTCCCCTTTTAGCCATGGCTGGAGTTGAAGTGGCTGGGATGCAGGGTACCAAGTCCTGAGCCTGCAGAGAACAGGAGGGCCCTGGGCCTGGCCCAGGAAAACATTTTCCCTTCTAAGCCTCTGTGCCTGTGATGACAGGGGCTGCTGTGAAGATCTCTGACATGCCCTGGAGATATTTTCCCCATTGTCTTGGAGACTAACATTCAGCTTCTCATTACTTATGCAAATTTCTTCAGCTGGTTTGAATTTCTCCCCAGAAAATGAGGTTTTCTTTTCTCCTTCATGGTCAGGCTGCAATTTTTTCAAACCTTTATGCTCTGTGTCCCTTTTACACATAAGTTCCAATTTCAAATCATCTCTTCATGAATGCATACAACTGACCACTCACAGTAAGCAAGATCACATCTTGAGTGCTTTGCTGCTTAGAAATTTCCTCTGCCAGATACCCTAAATCATCTCTCTCAAGTTCAAATTCTACAGATCTCTAGGGCGGAAGCAAAATGCTGCCAGTCTCTGTGTTAAACTATAGATAAGTGACCTTTACTCAGGTTCCCAATAAGTTCCTCTCCTCCATCTGAGACTACCTCAGCCTGGAATTCATTGTCCATATCACTATCAGCATTTTGGTCAAAACCTTTCAACAAGTCTCTAGGAAGTTCCAAACTTTCCCACATTTTCCTGTCTTCTGAGCCCTCCAAACTGTACCAGCCTCTGCCTGTTACCAAGTTCCAAAGTTATTTCCACGTTTTCAGGTTATCTTTAAAGCAGTGCCCCACTTCTGGTACCAATTCTGTGTATTAGTCTATTTTCACACTGCTGTAAAGATACTACCTGAGACTGAGTAATTTATAAACAAAGGAGGCTTAATTGACTCACAGTTTTGCATGGCTGGGGAGGCCTCAGAAAACTTATAATCAGGCAGAAGGTGAAGGGGAAGCAGGCACTTTCTTCACATGGTATCAGGAGAGAGAGAGAATACACAGGGGAAATTGCCATTTTTAAAACCATCAGCATCAGATCTCATGAGAACTTCCACACTATCAGGAGGGAGAAGAGTGTGGGGGAAACCACTCCCATGATCCAGTCACCTCCCATTGGGCCCCTCCCTCAATATGTGGGGATTACAATTTGAGATGAGATTTGGGTGATGGCACAGAGTAAAACCATATCAGTCACAGATAAATCTGGTGAATTCATGAGATGATATGGTTTGGCTATGTTTCCACCAAACTTCAACTTGAATTGTATTTCCCAGAATTCCCACGAGTTGTGGGAGGGACCCAGGTAATTGAATCATGGAGGCCATTCTTTCCTGTGCTATTCTTGTAATAGTGAATAAGTCTCATGAGTTCTGATCGGTTTTTCAGGTGTTTCTGCTTTTGCTTCTTCTCATTTTCTCTCGCTGCTGCCATCTAAGAAGTACGTTTCACCTCCCACCATGATTCTGGGGCCTTACCAGCCATGTGAAACTGTAAGTCCAATTAAACCTCTTTTCCTTCCCCATCCCAGGTATGTCCTGATCAACAACAGAGTGAAAACAGACAAATACAATAAATCAGTACCAGTAGAGTGGGGCGTTGCTGGAAAGATACCCAAAAATGTGGATGCAACTTTGGAATTGAGTAACAGGCAGAGATTGGAACACTTTGAAGGGCTCAGAAGAAGACAGGAAAATGTGGGAAAGTTTGGAACTCCCTAGAGATTTGTTGAATGGCTTTGCCCATAATACTCATAGCAATATGGACAATATAATCCAGGATGAGATGGTCTCAAAAGGTGATAAGGAACTTATTGCAAACTGGAGCAAAGACAACTCTTGTTATGTTTTAGCAAAGAGACTGGCAGCATTTTTCCCCTGCCCTAGAGATTTGTGAAACTTTAAACTTGAGAAAGATGATTTAGGATGTCTGGTGGAAGAAATTTCTAAGCAGCAAAGCATTCAAAAGGTGACTTGTGTGCTGTTAAAAAGTATTCCCTTTTAAAAGGAAAACAGAGCATAAAGGTTCAGAAAATTTACGGCCTGATATTGCAGCAGAAAAGAAAAATCCATTTTCTTGAGGAGAAATTTAAGCCAACTGCAGAAATTTGCATAAGTAGCAAGGAGCCTAATGTTAATCCCCAAGACCATGAGGAAAATGTCTCCAGGCCATGTCAGAGATCTTCAAGGCAGACCCTCCCATCACAGGCCCAGAGGCCCGGGGGGAAAAAGTGGTTTCATGGGCCAGACCCAAGGTCCTCATGCTGTGTGTAGCCTAGGGACTTGGTGCCCTTTGTCCTAGCTGCTACAGTCATGGCTCAAAGGGGCCATGGAATTCAGGCTGTGTCTTCAGAGGGTGGAAGCCCCATGCCTTGGCAGCTTCCACATGATGTTGAGCCTTCAGGTGCCCAGAAGTCAAGAGTTGAGGTGTGGGAACTTCCATCTAGATCTCAGAAGATGTGTGGAAATGCCTGGCTATCCAGGCAAAAGTTTGCTGCAGGGGTGGGGCCCTCAGGGAAAACCTCTGCTAGGGCAGTGCAGAAGGGAAATGTGGGATTGGTGACCCTATACTGAGTTCCTACTGGGGCACTGCTTAGTGGAGCTGTGAGAAGAGGGCCACTGTACTCCAGACCCCAGAGCAGCAGATCCACCAACAGCTTGCACCGTGCACATGGAAATGCCACAGACATTTCACACCAGCCTATGAAAGCAGTCAGGAAGGAGGCTGTACGCAACAAAGGCAGAAGGTGGAGCTGCCCAAGACCATGGGAACCCACCTCTTGCATCAGTGTGGCCTGGATGTGAGACCCGGAGTCAAAGGAGATCATTTTGGAGTTTTGAAATTTGACTGCCACACTGGATTTCGTACTTGCATGGGCCCTGTAACCCCTTTGTTTTGGTCAATTTCTCCCATTTGGAATGGCTGTATTTACCTAATACCTGCATCCCCATTGTATCTAGGAAGTAACTAGCTTGTTTTTGATTTTACAGGCTCTTAGGTGGAAGGAACTTGCCTTGTCTCAGATGAGACTTTTCACTGTGGACTTTTGGGTTAATGCTCAAGTGAGTTAAGACTTTGAGGGACTGTTGGGAAGGCATGAATGGTTTTGAAATGTGAGGACATGAGATTTGGAGGGGCCAGGGGCAGAATGATATGGTTTGGCTGTGTCCCCACCCAAATCTCAACTTGAATTGTATCTCCCAGAATTCCCATGAGTTGTGGGAGGGACCCACAGGGAGGTAATTAAATCATGGGGACTGGTCTTTTCTGTGCTATTCTCATGATAGCGAATAAGCCTCATGAGGTCTGATGGGTTTATCAAGGATTTCTGCTTTTGCTTCTTCTTCTCATTTTCTCTTGCTGCCACCATGTAAGAAGTGCCTTTCGCCTCCCACCATGATTCTGAGGCCTCCCAAGTCATGTAGAACTATAAGTCCAATTAAACTTCATTTTCTTCCCAGTCTCAGGTATGTCTTTATCAGCAGCATGAAAACAGACTAATACATAAGATTATTAGGGAACATACACTCTATTCTTTTAGACATTGTGTATGACCAAAGTCTCCTGAGACTAACTGATTTGTGATGAGTACACTGACAGGAGGGAGGCAACCTTTATTGAGCACCTCCTGTAGGCCACATTTCCCAAGGATATGTTTGCCTACTTTGTTCCATTTGATCTTGACAGTAACCCAATGATGGAGGGTCTGTTGCCATAACTGTAGTGATGATAGTTCCCATATCTGAGATGAAGAAACTGAGGCCAAAGATCATATGAGCAATAAAGGACAAGCATAAACCTTTCTGGATCCAAAGCCTGCGTTCTTTCTACTAAATTATGTATCTCTGGTAGACTTATTAGAAAACAAATGAGTCTACTGTTTCCTAGAAGTAAAAGGCCTTAAGTCTTCCAGATGCTCTTTATTTAATGCAAGTGCCTCTTTTGTTGTATTTATCATTCTACTAGCAATAAGTTGTTTGTATGTCTGCCTCCCCACCTCTGGGAGAATTTCTGATTTCCCAGGGCCTAGCACAGTAATCAGCAGTGCTCAGTAAATGTTCACTAAATGCTATGATGTAAACGTTGGTGTTTCCCCAAAATTAATGTGTTGAATGTTAATCCCCAAGGTGATAGTATTAAGAGCTGGAGCCTTTGGGGAAGTGATTAAGTCATGAGTATTTCACCCTTATGAATGGTAATCCCATTCTTTGTAAGTGTCCTTACAAAAAAGATAGAAGGAAAAGTGTTTGCCTCTTTCCCCATGTGAGGGCACAATGTTCCTCATTTCCACCAGGAAGGAAGGATGAGAATGCATCAAAGAGTACCATCTATGGAATGCAGAGTGAGCCTTCACCAGACATGGAATCTGCTGATGACTTGCTCTTGGACTTCTCAGCCTCCAGAACTGTGAGAAATAAATTTCTATTATTCATAAATTACTCAGTCTAAGGCATTTTGTTACAGCAGACCAAATAGACTAGGACAACAAATAAGTGAATAATAATAGTAATAGCCAATGTTTATTGCATCTTCACTATATGCCAAACATTGTTCATTTCACTTTTCCTGGCATCAGTCTTCTGCTTTATAAAATAATGGATGAATGAACAGATGTATGGACAGATGGGTGGAGGGATGGATGGATGGACGAATGGATAGATGGATGGATGTTTGAATGGATGGTTAGATGTTCAGACAGGGAAGAATATATCTTACTCTCTGGAAGATATTTCACCAACATATTGAGTCTTGTTGTAATCCCTCTCTTTTGTGTAGTTGCAAGTACAATCAGCAGTTTTCTGAACTGGAAATGCTCTCGGAACAGCCTTGATCCAACAATTCTGATAATTAATGAGGTCTTACCTATAAAGTACTTTAAAAGTACAGTGTTAGGAGGACATTTTATAAATAAATACTCTAATTACTGATAAATGTAACAATATATACAGTGTTTCTTCCAGGATTTTTTAAATGAATTTATCCATATTTAATTTTTTTCTATTTTCTAAATGATATTTAGCTAATATTTCCCCACAATGATGCTAAGCCAGTAGATTATAAGGCTAATATTTTATTCATCTCCTTATTTCTACCATGAAACACAGACTTGTGAAGTATAGTAGTGTTTCAGTAAATGCTGAATAAATTAATAAATGAATGAACTTGATTACTATCAGAATACATTTGAATATTGAGAGTTTTTCAATTTGTCATTTTTTTCAGCAAAAGCCAATTAAAAGCCTGCTGTTCCCAAGGTCATTCCTGGTCACCATAAGGGAAGCAAGGTGTAAGAAACACTTCCAAGGTTTGTCTAACTTCACCTTGTCTGCATGTGGAGAAACAGAGATATTAGTTGGTAAAATAGGTCTATTTACTCAACAAATACCCATTGACCACTGACAACATGCCAGTGAGCTGTGGCTACTTTGTGAAGAGCCTTGAACACCATGATTAGGATTCTAGACACTATGCCAGGGGTCCCATGTAGTCATCGAAGGGCTTTTCATAGGGCACTAAAATCAGAACTGAGCTACAAAAATTTAGAAAAAGAGAATAAGCTGCTATTAAATTAAAAAATAGCTAAGTATTTTCTGTCATAAATGCTTGGCTATATTTGTCTCTGTTAACCTCTCTTTTGATTTCAGATTTCAAATATATGAATGTTATATAGCATTACTTTACAGTGATGGAAAACATAAACTTTGATGTCAAACAGACCTGATTTTGAGTCCTGACTATGTCTCTTATTAAGAGTGTGATCTTCGGTAAGTAAGAATCTTTCTTGGTCTCAGTCTTCACATCTATGAAATGGAAGAAATAATTGTATGCTTGTACAGAATTACAGTGGGAATTAAATGAGTTAATAAATGTAAAACACTTGGTTTTATGCATGGTACATGGTGAACCACCCAATAAGCAAATAATCAAAGCATAATAGATATTAGGGTGGATGAGGCTAGCCAATTATTTGCCACCTTATTTGAGACAGGCACGCTGCTACATGTGTAAGCATGCATTTATTCAATGAGCTTTATTAAACCTCTACTAGGTACCAGGCACTGTTGTAGTGATTGGGGCCACCATAGTGAAGAAAACAGAAAATGAACAAAAGTCCTTACCCTCAGAGAGCTTCGATTCTAGTGACACTATTTAATTTCCATACTGTGCCTCAGTTTCTCTATCTGTGAGATAGTGACAAGAGCTGAACAGCCCTCAGAGGGCTGCAGAGGGAATTTGATTATTAAATACAAAGCACTTCAAACAGCACGTGGCATCGAGTAGGGGCTATATAAAAATTTGCTGTTAAAATACTAGTTGTTATTATTTGTATTATTATTGATATAGAGAATATTATCTACGTTTTGTACCTCGGGCACCAGCTGTAGAGCTAATAATAAGGATTATTATCTATCTTTTACAAAGAGGCTGAGTAGTTTTATTAAAATCACATCCTTTGTAAAGGCAGAGCCAGAATTGAAGCAAAATTTGTGTCTAAAATTGACACTCTTAACCCTCTACAAACATTTCCCAGCTCCCTCTTCAACTGCCCTTGAGAAAAATTTATTTCATATACACTGACTATTATAAACAATTATATCATAGCCTACCTCTCCAAGAGTCATTTACACTCTTAATAAATGAGTTCTCTTGATTTCGCAGTGATGAATGAGTGAATTCGCAGTACCTTTGGAATTTTGACTCCCAGGCTGACCTCATTAGCCTTGTTTATAGACAAGGAAGGGCCAGACCATGTTACATTACATAAAACAAAGAAGGAAGTTCTTATAGGATGGGCAGCTTGCTTTGATTGCCCATTTTGGACCATGGAAGCACTTATAGTAGTGATTTTTATTAAGTGTTTTAATACAAACCAGCGAGACAACTTTGGAGTTCTGAAGTGTAGGCAGATATTCTTTTAAGTAACTTTTGGAAGTCTGTAAATTTGATGTTCTTTCTTTCTTCCAGTAATGAATATTCTGGACCTTTTCTCTAAAGACAATTTGAAATCTTTTTTAATCTGCAGATTAACAACTAGTCAAAAATTACATTCTTTCTTTGATAAAAGGGGCTAATAAGACAAAGATCAATATTGTACATGGTGGTGTTTCTCAAAAAGCTAAGTTTGAAGTTAAAGCTGAAAACTTCAGGAGGAAAACGTGCAAAGTATATGAGAGGAATGTTGAAAGATAAAGAAGAAAAAATAGATTAAGAAAATCTATGTCAGGGCAGGAAATCAGCCTAGACATATTTTATTTAAGTCCTTTGACTTTCTATTTGGGTTGAATTTCAACAGCTTTGAACTTTTTCTTTTTTTTTTTTTATGACATCTAAAGATATTTCTTCCAGAAGGAGGAGGCTTGGTGTGAATACAGGAATTTAGTGAGCGCCATTAATTATTTCAGCTCCTGAAGTCCTCGTTAAAGTGTCTCATTCTTTTAATGAATTAGCCTCTCCTGCTGCTAAGAATGTACCTGAGAAGCTTATTAAACCTGGAGGCTCCTGACCATATCTGAATCCCACTGAATTAGAAGCCCGGGTGCAGGTGGGATGGGGGAAGCTCATGTTTCCAATAAGACAATGAGCAACTCAGAAGCCGGCCACACACTCCTAATCTTTCCTTGCTAATCTTAGAGCCCAGCCATACTCTCCTCCCCCATTTTGATGGGATAACTGAAAATCAGAGAAGGCAAGTAATTCAGCACTGAATTTTGATTGTTTTTATTGTGGTAAAATACACCCAACATAAAATATACTAATTTAATCATGTCTAAGTGCACCATTTATTGACATTAAGCACATTCATATTGCTGTGCAACCATCGTTACCATTCATCTCCAGAATTTTTTCATCACCCCCAGATGAAACTCCACACTCATTCAACAATAATTTCCCATTTCACCTTCCCCTCAGCTCCTGGCAACCGCTATTCTACTTTCTGTCTCTGTGAATCTGGCTGTTCTAAGTATCACATATGAGTGGAATTATACAGTATTTATCCTTTTGTGTCTGGCTTTCTCACTCAGTGTGATATCTTCAGGGTTTATCCACTTTGTAGCATGTATCAAAATTTTATTCCTTTTGAGGGCTCAATAATATTTTATTGTATTATATATCACATTTTCTTTAGCCACTCATCCATCTGTAGACATTGAATTTTGATTTTTAACCATCTTGAACCAAGGGCATGACATTTCACTTGGAAATAGTTGTTCTCCTATTCCCATTATATGTTTGCCAGATTTAGCAGTAAGTCTTAATTACAGAATGCCCAGTTGAATTTCAGGTTAAAAAACAATTTTTAGTGGCCGGGCGCGGTGGCTCAAGCCTGTAATCCCAGCACTTTGGGAGGCCGAGACGGGCGAATCACGAGGTCAGGAGTTCGAGACCATCCTGGCTAACACGGTGAAACCCCGTCTCTACTAAAAAATACAAAAAGCTAGCCGGGCGTGGTGGCTGGCGCCTGTAGTCCCAGCTACTCGGGAGGCTGAGGCAGGAGAATGGCGTAAACCCGGGAGGCGGAGCTTGCAGTGAGCTGAGATCCGGCCACTGCACTCCAGGCCGGGAGACAGAGCGAGACTCCGTCTCAAAAAAAAAAAAAAAAAAAAATTTAGTATAAATTTGTCCTATGCAATATTTGACACATAATTATACTAAAAATTATTTATCTGAAATTCAAATTTAATCAGGTTTCCTGTATTTTTTCTGGAAGCCTTATGGCTCACATTAAGACCACAAATAAGGAGATTCCTGCCTTCTTGGAACCTTGAGTTGCTAGAATTCTTATTTTTGAACCATATCTTGATCAAGATGAATATAAAGCAACCAAAAGTACAGGAAAAGCAGGCAGCATTTATACATTTCTTTTTTATTTAAAAGGTTTGTCTGACACATTGCATTCTCTCCTGAATCCTACAATTGCCAGCTCTATTTTCCAGATAAGGAAACTGAGGCTCACACGGACCATGTGGATTTCCCAAGCTCATAGAGCTGGAAGAAAGCAGGGGTTTGGCTCAAATCCAAAACTTCCAGATTTCAAAGCCAATTTTTTTAACTGCTTAAAGTATACTAAAATGATACAGAGAATTATAATTATCAAAGTAATTCAAATGCAATAAATTATTTTCATTAAGCAAATAAATGAGTCTCTGACATTATGCACAGAATAGTTGCCCCAACTGCTCTATGCACCCAACTGAATCAAGAAAAGATGTTTGGATTGTTGGGCAATTTGGTGCCTGAGTCAAACAATTGGTTTTGCTTCTCCACTTCACTCTGACTGTTAAGACAACCTACTGAAGGATAAAGAAGGCATCCGCACAACTGAGTACTGACTCCTTTCACTTGTGCCATCTTGTTTACTTCCTCAAGCCTTACTACAAACTAGCATTTTTTTCTTACTTATTTGCAGTATTTTATCAAGTCCAAGATTCTGTAGCTTGTAAGAGACATTATTATGTTCTATAACGATAAAATGCCACCAATTAAAGTATGACACCATCAATATTGCATTCCATTTTCAAGATGTTAAAAATGTTTAAAAAGTTCATCTAACAACTAACACAAAGAGATATAAAAATGGCCCCAAATGTGTAAAATGATGTCCAATTTCATTCATTTAAAAAATGCAAATTAAAGCCACACTGAGATAGCATTTCTCCACCATGATATGGACAGGCATTCCAAAGCTTGGCTATATGAGTATGAGGTGAAGCAGATACTCTTAGCCATTGCCAGTGGGAATGTAAAATTACACAATCCCTATAGTGGAGAAGTTGGCAATCTCTAACAAATAAAGCATTTATCCATTGGCTCAGCAATCTCACATCTAAGAACTTACCCTAAACATACACTTTCAACAATATGAAAATACACATGCACATGGTTATTTATTGCTTTATTGATAACTGAAAATATTAGAAATGACTTTAATCTTCAAATATCAGACATTAGTTAAATAAATTATAGTGCACATGCCCAGTGGAGTATTGTGTAGCTGGAAAAAAAATAAGAGATCTATGAAGTGATATGGAGTGATTTCCAGAAGACATTTAGTGATAAAAGCAAAGAGAAAAAAAAAAAAGTCTATAGAGTGCACTGTTTCGTGTAAAAAAAGAAAAGAAAGTAAGAAAACAAACATACATCTTTTTTTTTTTTTTTGAGACGGAGTCTCGCTCTGTCGCCCAGGCTGGAGTGCAGTGGCCAGATCTCAGCTCACTGCAAGTTCTGCCTCCTGGGTTTACGCCATTCTCCTGCCTCAGTCTCCCGAGTAGCTGGGACTACAGGCGCCCACCACCTTGCCCGGCTAGTTTTTTGTATTTTTTAGTAGAGACGGGGTTTCACCGTGTTAGCCAGGATGGTCTCGATCTCCTGACCTCGTGATCCGCCCGTCTCGGCCACCCAAAGTGCTGGGATTACAGGCTTGAGCCACCGCATCCGGCCCTTTTTTTTTTTTTTTTTTTTTTTAGATGGAGTCTCGCTGTGTGGCCCAGGCTGGAGTGCAATGGCATCATCTCAGCTCACTACAACCTCTGCCTCCTGGGTTCAAGCGAGTCTTCTGCCTCAGCTTCCTGAGTAGCTGGGATTACAGACACTTGCCACCATGCCCGGCACCACGCCCAGCTAATTATTTTGTATTTTTTTTTTTTTTAGTAGAGACGGGGTTTCACCATGTTGGCCAGGTTGATGTTGAACTCCTGGCCTCAAGTGATCCACCCACCTTGGCCTCCCAAAGTGCTAGGATTACAGGCATGAGCCACCACACCCGGCCCACAGAACTACTATCTTTACAAAAAGAAGTAGAGGAAGGATAAGGCATAGAACACTGAAGCTGGGGGAGGACAATAGAATGGAAGGAATGCAGAAGTGAGTGGCATTATTCTGAGTACATATTTTTGTATGGATTTGATTTTCAGAAGCATGTTTATGTTCTGCTTGTTTAAAATAAAATAAACAAAGGATAAGAAGGAGGAAAGGAAACCTAAAATAAAAAACAAACTAAAATAAATAAACCCAGTTATATTTAAAATGAATGTAAAAACCACACAAATGGTGGGGGCAGGTTGATCACTCATTCGAGTAACTGGCACAGTATTCTACTGTGGACCCTCAGTCTTGAGTGAGGTTGACGATTAGGGGAAAAGTGCATTCCATTTAGTAGGTTTGTTTCTCCCAGTGGTATGGGGAAAGTGTTTCAGATGTTTGGTGGAACTGAGCAAGTGAGCAATGTGTCATTGATTTTGCTGAGATCCAGGGTTCTCACTAAGGAAGAAGGAATGCTCAAATATGGAGTGAGGGAAGGAAAGAAACAACTGTCTAGATTAAAATCGGAGGTTGCAGTCAGTGTAAGCTCATAATTTCCATAATGTGTACATGTGTGTCCATGCATGTATACGTGCACTTGCATACACACGTATGTGTGCCCATGGTGTGCTAGAAACAGCCATTCTGGTTCAAGAGAGCAGATTTTTTACTTTCCCAGCATTTTGTGCACCAGATGTTCAACATCAGCATTATTAAAATTAAATTATATACATGTAAAATTAAATAAATGTTATTTAAAATAAAGTAGCAAATACTCAAAACTCATAACTTCCTAATTAGTTTACTACATTTTACCATTATTATTCTACAGATGCAATATAGCAGCACCTGTCTCCTGGGCAGTGGGAAGCATCATTTGAAAGAAGATTGAAGTTAATTCCCTCCCAAGTCATCTGGGTTCATATTCTGGAAATTAGTAAATGCTGTAAAGTAAGATCATTTTTGTTTTGAAGATCTGGTTGTTAAGCACATACCAGGATACATTCTGTGTATGTATACATGTAAGTACCCATGCATACATTTTCTAGTTCTATTATTATTGCAACTTTTCTATAAGTTTAAAATTATTTCCAAATTAGAAGTTTTCAAGATGCACATCCAAGAATTAGTAGAATATGATCTTTGTTCACTTCTCCTTTATATTCTGCCTCTGTCCTCTGGAACACTCACTCCAGGAGAAGAGAACCTTGTTTACTTTGTGCATCACTATATCCCAAGCCCAGAAGAGACTTTGCTACAAGGTGGGTGGTTGGTAACTATTTTCCCAGTAGCAAAAAGACAAACAAATGATGAATCATTCTCATTTAAAAGCTCAGAAAGGTTCCTGATTTATCATAGTTATGTCAGAATCTCAAACTTCTAGCCAAATTTGAATTTAACAGACTGCTTTCTTTGGCATGTAAATAGAATGCCACGTGCATTCATGGGCTTCAACATGCAGACTGGGTCTCCCAATCTCCCCTTTCATTAATTCCAGGAAGAACACACAAGAGCTGTTTTGATCCTTGCCAGATCCCCAGGTCCTAGAACAGTGCCTGGCATACAGTAGTTTCTCAGTTAATGAAAATGGAATTTCATGGGGCCTTTCCCTTTGGGATCAACACTCCATTCCCTCCATCAGCATTTACATGCACAGGCAGCCTCCCTTAATCAACATTCACATGACTTCATACAATGCAGAGAAGTTATTCGCAAGGGGAAAAATGTTGATAACCTAAATACACAAACCCAGTTAATAACACTTTTGAAATCAAATAGATTATTCATTGAAAGAAAAAATTGGCCAAAGGATAAGTTCCCTTGGAGAGACAGCCAGGTCAAGTGACACAGGGTGCCCACCCTGTAATGCTATGATCCATAATCTGCTTAGGAATACAGAATTTAGCCTTCTCTGGACAAGAGTTTCACTGTACACTTGTAGAAATGTGAATAGCTAGTCATTCATTTGGGCTCCCTCTGTCTGAGGAGAGCTCTGACCTCTGATTTGCTCTGCTGCTTCTTTTGCAAATTCTCCAAACATTCATATCCTCCCCTGGGAACCTAACTACTTGGATCCTGAACTGCTTCCTTTTTGAGAGATGCCCCAGATATCATGCTCCCTCATGCTCTCATTGCACTGGGAGAGGACTTTGGGGCTTAGTAAAGTGAAGGTTTCATGGCAGTTAGCTCCAGAGCCCCATATCAGGACCACAGGCCCCAAAGAAGCAACACTAGGCTCGACTCTTCTGCCATGCCTTAGCACAACCAGCCCAGCACCTGTCTTTTGTGGCCCACAGGGATGTCTTCTGGGAAGGAGTTTATTTAATAAATACTATTGAGCACTTACTCTGTGTGTCAGGCACTATTCTAAGGTGCTACAGGTATTGCCTCATTTCATCCTCACAACAGTCCTATAAACCAGTCATTAATTATTCTCAGCAAATACTGTCAGGTCTCCACCTTCCAGGCACTTTCTGAACCTTGGGGCTGAGCAGTCATGTGACTAGTGCTGACAACGAGCTGCACTCAAAAGTGATGCAGGTGGCTTCCAAGCTGAGCTGTTGATTGCTGGCCCTTCTAAGCTCTCTTTTTCCTCTACCATGGGTGCCAGCAATGCTCAGATGCTCCATTAAGCCGTCTCTCACATGTTTTTTCTTGGCCTCAATCGTACAATATAATTTTCTTTTTCATGATGAGGAAACTGGCTTGGAGAGACCAAGTGTGTCTCTCAGGTCATTTGGATGATAATATGTAGAGGCTGGGCTCTAATCTAGTTTTGCTTCAAAGTTTAAAGGAAACTTTACCTCTGTATAAACAAGGTAGGCAATTGTAATAATGAGCTTCTGACAATATAGAGTAGAACTCCCAACCAATCCACAATAAAGACAGAGTATCAGACAGATATAACCCTCTGCTGTTGGAAACCACTGAGATTCGGGGGTATTTGTTACAGCAGCATAACTTTCCCTCTCCTGACCATTCTATGAGGCACATCTTACTCTTGTCCCCCTTTTGTAGATGAGGAAACTGGGGCACAGTGATATTAAATAACTTGCCCAAGGTCACACAACTAGTAAGCACTGGAGCCAGAATTTGAACCCAGAGAGCTTAGCAGGGAATTAACCCTAATCTTCTTTCAACTTGCTTGTCACCCAGTAGATGATGCTTCCCACTGCCTAGGAGAGAGGTGCTAAAGCCTGAGATGACTACGGAGGAGGTAGATTAACTTCTCAGGGCTGCCACAACAAATCACCACAAACTTCGTGGCTTAAAACAACAAAAATGTATTCTCTCATCGTTCTGGAGGCTAAAAGTCCAAAATCAGCATGTTGTTGGGGCCAGTGCTAACTCTGAAGTCTCCAGAGCACAATCCATTCCTTGTCTTTTTTTAGCTCCAGGCATTCCTTGGCTCATGGCTACATTACTCCAATCTCTGTTTCCATCATCACATGACCATCTCCTCTTCTCTATGCCTCCTCCTGTGTGTCTTTCTTTTTTTAAGTATCTTTTTTTTTTTTTTTTTTTTTTTTTTTTTGAGACATGGTCATGCTCTGTTATCCAGACAGAGCAGTGCAGTGGCATGCTCACAGCTCACTGAAGGCTGACCTCCCAGGCTCTGGCAATCTTCCCACCTCAGCCTCCTGAGTAGCTGGGACTACAGGCATGCACCAACATGCCCGGCTAATTTTTTTATTTTTTGTAGAGACAGGGTTTCACCATGTTTCCCAGGCTGGTCTTAAACTCCTGGACTCAAGGGATCCGCCCGCCTTGGCCTCCCAAAATGCTGGGATTACAGGCATAAGCCAGCACACCCAGCTACCTCTGTGTGTCTTTTATAAGAACACCTGTTGAATTTAGGCCCCACCTGGATAATCCAGGATGATCTCCTCATCTCAAGACCCATTACATAATTACATTTGCACAGGTCACATTCTGAGGTTCTCAGCAAACATGGAATTTCAACTGACACTATTCAACCCAGTATGGGGGGACTGTGAGACCTACCTAGGACACTGCCTCTACTGCTTTTCCCATAACTGAATACACACTTGCAATGGGTTGAATGTTTGCGTCCCCCAAAATTAATGTTGAAATCCTAATCTGCAATATAACACTACTAGGAAATGGTGCCTTTGGGAGGTCATTAGGTCATGAGGTTAAAGCCCTTGTAAATGGAATTAGTGCCCTTAGAAAAGGACCCCAGAGAACTCTCTCACCCTCTTTTCACCATATGAGAATGCAACAGGCAGTCAGCAGTCTGCAGCTCAGAAGAGAGCCCCTCACCAGAACTCAACGATGCTAGCACCCTGATCTCCAACTTACAGCTTCCAGAACTGTAAGAAATAAATTCATATTATTTATAATCCACCCAACGTATAATACTTTGCTACAGCAGCCCAAAGACAACACTGGAGCCGAGAAAGATTTCAACTCCGAAATAGTTTGAAAAATTGTTTCAAAGCTGTGCAAAGCTGGAGATCAAAGGTAGCGAGGTGATGAGTGGAAATGGAGGAGGAAGATTCAAGAGTCGAGACTTTGGCTTGCTTAAGCCACTTCACCCTTTGGTACCATTATAGGAACGAGCATCTCCTCAATGTCATAAGCTTGTCTCCTTCCCACTTAGAGGGCAGAACTGGGCTCAGTGCATTCTCTCCCAATTTCCCCAGGGAAAGGGAACATGAACTCTTGCCTTCTGACTGGGGAGGATGGAACTGTTTGGTCCTAGAGGTAAAGACAGGAAGCTAGTGTCCTCAAAAACTTGGCTTATAGATGTCTTGTTGGGATAGACTTCCCAATTCTCCAGAGTGGCCTTGACTCTCCACTATCCTCTACACAGCCAACTCACTCAAATATCTTTCTTTCCTGATCCCCCAAAACATCAGTGTTTGAGCATCTTCAGGAAGTGTTAATGTGCCTTACCACCAAGAGAATTAATTTCTTCCTGAAAATTTTTGTCTGTTCTATCTACATTAAAAATTCATAACCCTCCTCTTAACATAACTGACCTCAATTCTTGAGCACTAATAACCTTAGCCTCATTATGCATTTGCCAGTTCCCATCCTCCTTGACAACTCTCACCCCTCCTTCCTGCACTGAGTCATATATAATGCCTCTATCATCAAAGAACTCTATGTCCTAAGAATTTCCCCATAATCACTAAGTTTCTCCACTCAACCCAGGAGGGAAGATTGAAGAAGAATTTCTGCTATCTCTGAATGCTGGTGATTTTGGTAGCCTCCTGGAATGCAATGATAACATAGCAAGATGCCTGTTGCAGACGAAAAAGGACTGTCCCTAAAACCAGACAATCCTGGGCTCAATCTCAGGTCTGTGTTTGGCTTGCTGAGTAAACTTGCACGGAAAAGCCCAAACTCTTGGTGCCTCAATGTCTTCACGTATAAACAAAGATAGCAACACTCTGCTTGTCAAAGTTAGATGAGATAATGAAAGAAAAATCACCCCTTACTCTGCAAACACTATACAAGTACAAGAGATTGCTGCTATTTTTCAATCTGTGCACTCTCAGTTTCCTCTTACCTAATGTAATTCTCTTATCCATGTCCAGAACTGCCAACAACCCTTGGTTTCTTTGGATTGCAACACTGTTCACAAGCCCATTGGAAGACAAATGTGGACAATCAGAAACTATGACTTGAAGGGGAGGCACTAGTATCATTCTCATTGTAACACCAGGTATTATTTCAGAAGTACTTCCTTCCTGCCCATCCTCCCCCTACAACTACTTTCAGGTTCCCTTCACGGGGATATTATAACATGATCGCTAATTTGGCTGCTTATGGCATAGATAATCATCTCCATAGTCTGTAATTCTTGAAAACTGCTAAATCTCCATCACCAAATAGCCCTTTAAATTGGGAAATGAATTAAGCACGTCACCAGCAGATGTGACCAAATAAGGGGCATGAAATACAGGAATCCACAATAGACACTTCCTGTCATACATTCCTTCATCTATTTTACTGAAACATGGAATGATACTAATTACAAATAATAATGAGCATTCATTAATATCTCCAGTATGCCATTATGCCTTTTAACTTCTATGTATCAGTCAGGGTTCTCTACAGAAACAAAACCAAAGGTATAGATGAAGACAGATTAGATAGATATAGAAATAGATAGATAGATAGATAGATAGATAGATAGATAGATATTAGATAGATAGATAGATAGATAGATAGATAGATAGATAGATAGATAGTTATTGCTGCTATTTTTCAATCTGCACTCCTGGTTTCCTCTTAACCTAAAGTAATTCTTCTATCCATGTCCAGAACTGGCAAAACCCTTGGTTTATTTGGTTTGCAACACTGTTCACTGTTGTATTGATTAGACAGATAGATAGATAGATAGATAGATAGATAGATAGATAGATAGATTGATTGATTTAAGGAAATGGTTCATATGGTTGTGGTGCTGGCAAGTTTGAAATTTGTAGGGCAGGCCAGCAGGCTAGAATCTCAGGCAGGATTTCCATGTCAGTCTTCAGGCAGAATTACTTATTTCCCAGGAAATCTTAGTTTTGCCTTTAAGACCTTCAACTGATTGGATCAAGACCACCAACATTATCAAGGCTAATCTGCTTTACTTGAAGTCAAACCATTGTAGATATTAATCCTCTCTATAAAATACCTTCCCAGCAACATCTAGACTGATGTTTGACCAAACAACTGGGCACTCATTGCCTAGCCAAGCTGACATATAAAATTGACCATCACATCCTGTGACGAAGGTTTTTTTATAGGCCCCTTTTATAGGGGGAACTGAGGCCCCTTGACTTTAGATAATGTACCCCAGGGGAGATGAAATTTGCTCCCTAATGAAGGACAGCAAAGCCCTTCTCTCTCCACTGAACCACATTATGCTCTGGAGAGACAATTCCAGAGTTAATAAAAAAACAGAAAAAATAAGAAAAACACAAAAAAAATGGTTCTAGGAAAAGGCTATCAGGAAATAGGCAGAAAAGACAACTAATAATAAGAATTCACATTATTAAATGATTCCCTGTTTTCCAAATAATAAGAATCCCATTCTTTCCTAAATGGGATATTATTGGTGAAAAAAAGATTTGACTGACTGTGTTGTAATGCTGTGTTCGTTAGAGTTTTGCTTCCTAAAATTTAATCCCTAGACCAGCAGCATTGATATCACCTTGGAATGTCTTAGAAACACAGACTCTCAGGCTCCATCCCATACCCACTGAATCAGAATAAGTCATCATTATAGCCAGAGCTGCAGGTAGATTCATTTTCTTTTCTGACTAACAAATGGCCATAAACTTAGTGACTGAAAACAGCACCCATTTATTAGCTCAAAGTTCTTTAGGTCAGAAGTGGGGGTAGAGTGTGGGACAAGGTTGGCTGGATTCTCTACTCAGAGTCTTAACATGCCTGAAATCAGGGAGTTGGCAGGGCTGGGCTCCTATCTGAAGGCACGGAGGAAGAATCTGCTTCAAACTCATTGAGGTCATTGGTAGAATTCCTTTTCTTTACAACTGTAGGACTGAGATCCATGCTTCCTCACAGGCTGTGAGCTGTCACTCTTGGCTCCTAGAGGCTGCCTGCACTCCTTCTCACGTGGTCTCCTCCAGGTTCCAAAAAGCAATGCATACTGAGTGTGTTTGCCTCAAATTTTCTCACACTTCACATCTCTCCGAAATCCTATGTTGCAATCAATGGGAGGAGGCTTTCTGCCTTTTAGGGCACATGGGATCAGATCAGGCCCACCCCAGATCTTAAGGTCAACTATATCATGTAATGACATTTAATCAGTGAAGCGATACTTCTTCACATTCACACGTTTTCAGGATTAGGGTGGGACTTTGAGAGACCAAGAGCTCATCTTTGAATTCTGCCAATCACACCAGTGAGTTCCATGTACAATATTAGACCTTGAAAATCACTATTTTAAAACATTTAGAATTATGGATTCATCCACATGCTTCATTCTAGAAATGTATGTCACAGGAAACTCTCACAATGTGGTTAACAAATATAGCTCATTTGAGATTGTGCTTGCATGTGCATTATCTCATTTCATTCTCCAAACAGGATGAGTATCAAGAAGACACTTCCCTTCTGAGGGAGCCTCAGTGTCTTGCTGTGGACTTTCTATATTACCTAGGGCAGGTAACTCAGTGTCCTCAGTGACCTGCCCTATGTGCACAGAACAGCTAGTATTTGAACCCAAACTCCCACTTAAAAGTCAACCAGGCTTTCTCCTCCTCTCCTTCCTCCAAATAACATCCCCGTACACTTACCCCCATACATATGCTGGTGTTAGTAGATTATTATAAAAGCAACTCTGGTATTAAGCACATTTTTACCGAAGCACAAAAGACTGATAGATTGACTCATTAATTGGTTCAGTAATTATATAGTGAGTGACTGGTTGCTATGTGACAGACTTGTTCATTGGTGACCAAGACCAACTCAAATCCTTATCTTCACTGGAGTGGCACACCAGCAGCTAGACAGCTGAGCATTCCAGGAGCTAATGGCACAGGGTGACTATTAGGGGTTCAAACCTGGTCTAGGAGGCTCAGGAAAACCCACCATTGTGCCTTGCAATTTATGAGAGCAAATCCAAAGACAGAACATTTAAGTAGCATTTTTGAGGATATATTTTTGGATTAGTGTCTTTTCTCCAAAATGCCTCAAACCACACCATACCCTGAGGGTAATGCAGGCATATTTGAAGGCAGGAAACATGGTGTCTAGACCTGGCATCAGCAGCTGTCATTGGGAACATCACGTCCTAGCTCCGAGCCTCTGCTTTTGAAAAACCTTGTTTGGAGAAAAATAACTCTGTGATCTTTCTGTTCAAGGACACTGCCCTGGAGACAGCAGTGAGATGTAAGGAGGAGCTCATAGAACGAGAGGGCCAGACACCTGGAAACCATCTCTTAGAAACCACCCCAGCCCTGGTGGCCCCAAGCTCTGCTCTCAGTCCACAGAGCCGGGTGGAGAGCTGGATCTAGTCACTAAGCAAAACCCAGAAAAGCTGGTGGCATCAGAGTGGGCTAAAAAGAGGTGCCCTGGATGAACTCTGCTGTTGACAACTTTCTGTACAGTGCTTCCTCATGCCTGAAGCAAACAACTGGGTTCACTAATGTCATGGATCCCTTCCAGCTATGGGACTAGATTCTTGTTGAAAACACCAAACAATATCCCTCAGCGTCCACCATCAGCCACTTTCTCTTTTGACGTTTTAACAGCTCAAATGGAAAACTGTTGGGAACCCAATTTCTGAAGCCTAGTGAGTCATGTCATCAAGTTAAATGATACCACCTGCATACTTTGTTTCATCTGGAAGGCTTTTAAAGTATTTTTTAAGGAGTTGAAACAGCTGGCTACCAGATGCTGATGCCAGTCTCCACTTCTTAAGTTGTCTTGGTGGCTTATAGTTGGGATAACTTGACCAATCCTTACTCAAGTTGGCGCCTAGTTTCCTCTAGGCTGGACTTTTGTTGTTACACGGCATTTAAATCCAGGACAATGGAAGGCTTAATGAAAAGAAGGTAAAGATGAGCCAGAAGTATTGATCTAAGGACAGAGTGGCTGTAGCTAATAAAAGTTTTTGAATTTTAGTTTAGAACCTTGTGCCTAGATAAGTAAATAAATTAAAATACATATATAAAAATAAGACCAGTTTATAGGTAATAATTCAAAACAACTACCAAATCGCAGTACATTTCAATATTTTCTAACATTTATCAGACATATATCTGTGATACGATAATATGAGGACAACTCACAGCATGTCTGAAGATCAATAAATCGTCATAATTTTTGCCAAATACTATAGCATTTGCTTTTCTGAACAGAACACGCAAGCTGAAGGGAAGAGTCAGAATTCTCAAGATAATGCAGAAATTATTTTCAGGATTTTTTTTTCTAAATCAATTTTGTAATAAAATGCAACTTTTTTATATGTACAGTTCAATGAGTTGTGACCACTGTCTACCATTGTAACCAACACCACAATCAAGACATATGAAATTCCCGTCACCCTCTAATGCTTCCCTGGAGCCCCTTTGCTTTCAGTTCTACTCCTACCCCCAGTCCAGGCAAGCAGTGATTGACTTTGTCACTATTGATTGGTTTTGCCTGTTCTAGAATTTCATGAAATCACACAGTATCTTCTCTTTGGTATCTGGTTTCTCTGGCTCAGCATAATGTTTATGAGATTTGCCCATGTTACATATATCAGATAGGATTTACACAATTTATTTATTTATTCACCTATTGATGGACATTTGGATTGTTTCCAGTTTTACTGCTGATATGGTTTGACTGTGTTCCCACCCAAATCTCACCTTGACTTGTAATAATCCCACCGTGTCAAGGGCGGGACAAGGTGAACATAAATGAATCATGGGGGTAGGTTCCCCCATACTGTTCTCATGGCAGTGAATAAGTCTCACGAGATCTGATGGTTTTACAAATGAGATTCTCCTGCACAAGCTCTCTTTGCCTGTTGCCATGTGCGATGCAACTTTGCTCCTCATTCACCTTCCGCCATGATTGCGGGGCTTCCCCAGCCATGTGGAACTGTGAGTTAACCTCTTTCCTTTACAAATTACCCAGTCTCAGATATGTCTTTATTAGCAGTATGAGAACAGACTAATACAATTGCTGAGTAGTGTCGTATCATATGGATGAAATACAGATATACCACAAATTGTTCATTTATTCGCTTATAGATGGATATTGTATTTCCATTCTTTTGCTATCATAAACTAGGCTGCTATGAATATTTTTTATTAACTTCCTGTTGGCTGGGTGTGGTGGCTTACATCTGTAATCTGAACACTTTTGGAGGCCAAGGTGGGAGGATTACTTGAGCTCAAAAATTTGAGATTAGCCTGGGCAACAAAGTAAGACCCTGTCTCTATCCAAAAAAAAAAAGAAAATTGTTTAAATTAGCCAGGTGTAGTGGCATGTACCTCTGGTCCTAGCTATATAGGAGGCTGAAGCAGGAGGATAGCTTGGGCCCAGGAGGTCGAGCCTACAGTGAGCCATGTTTTTACCACTGCACTCCAGCCTGGGTGACACAGCGAGACCCTGTCTTAAAAAAAAAAAAAAAAACGATTGTAGACATATTATTATTTCATTTATCTTGGGTAAATAACCTAAGAATGGAATAGCTAGATTTCATGATAAGGGTATATTTAAGTTTTTATGAAAGTGCCAAACAGTGGTCGTCCCATTTTATACTCTCATTAGCACTGCACCAGAGTTCTAGTTGTTCCATACACTTGTCAGCTTTTGGCACTGTTAATCTTACATTTTAGCCATGATATTTAGCTGGGCATGTAGTGTTGCATTACTATATTTTAAACTTGCATTTTCCTAATGAGATGGACATTTAAGATGTGTTTTAAGGTGAGAAGAAATGACAACTGGACTCAGGAGCAAAGAAGGAAGGTTAATGGGTAGAGTTACCATATATTCTGGTGTGTGAAGGACAGTCTTGGTTTACACTTAGTACTCTGGTGTAATACTGCATTAGTCAGCTCAGCTGCCATAACACAACACCATAGTCTAGGTGGCTTAAACAACAGAAATTTATTTCTCATGGCTCTGGAATTGGCCAAGTTCAAGATCAAGGTGCCCGTCAATTCAGTTCCCCAATAAAAGTTTTCTTTCTTGTTTGGAGACAGCTGCCTCCTCTCTGTGTCCTCACATGTCAGAAAGTGAAGAAGCAAGCTCTCTCATGTTTCTTCTTATGAGGGCAATAATCCCTTCATGAGGGCCACCCTCATGACCTCATCCTAACTTAATTACCTCACAAAGGTCCCACCTCCAAATACCATCACATTGGAAGATAGGGCTTCAACATGTGAATTGGGAGGACACAGCTCACCTCATAGCCTTGTCATGGCAAGGCTTTGAATTAAGTTTTGCTGTTCAATGTGTGATGTAATCCATCTCTTCCCAAAGCCTTTAGTAAATGTACATCTCTCATCAACTTTTAAGGTTGGATTTGTTTTTATAAGTCTGGTCCCAAGAGCAGCTTGCCCAACAAGACCCTTTGACATTCATGCTACAATTAATGTAGGCTTCTATTATATTAAAAAGTATGCCCTACTATTAAGAATGATATAATGAACTTTGGAGACTAAGAGGGGGAAGGTTGGGAGTAGGTGAAGGATAAAAGATTACAAATTGGGTACAGTGTACACTGCTTGGGTGGCAATGTACTAAAATCTCAGAAATCACTGCTAAAGAATTTATCCCTGTAACCGAAAACTACATGTACCCAAAAAATCATTGAAATAAAAAGTATGCACTACTCTATGCTTCATATTATTGAACCATTAGCTTTCTTCTAGATACAGTCTGGTATTTTGGTTTGAAGAATGAAGTTTACAGCATAAATTGTGATGCAAATTTCAAAAAATAATATTATAAATGAAAATATATAATATCAAGTCTGGGCTAATTTGAAAATAAATTTGAACATTTATCCTCTCATAGGTTTCTATAACGTTTTCTTTTGACCCTTTGCAAATTGAAAGAATCATACTCCATAATCAGGTATGAGTTTATTCATGAAAGCAAAATAAAAGTTGAACCAAGGATTCTGTCCATTCCTGAGACCAAATCCAAGTAAACATGTTTTTTTGACTTTTTTCCCATTCCTCTTTCATTCTGATAAAAATGATATCATCAGAATGTAATCATTTCAATTTCATATTATCTCTTCCTCATTATAATGAGGTTCACAAGATAATGCCCTGCCCCAAGCATTGTATCTGATACCACTTAATGATTGTTTGAAAATGGGTGAAAGAATGCATGCACACCTGAAATTTACTTCCTAAGTCTGACCACCTTTTCACTACCTAACCTTTCGAATGGTTTCAGTCTTGTGTGGCTTCCTTTGGCATTTTTTAAATATGTACATAAACACAAGATATTGTGTGAAGCACCATGGATAATAGAAAGTTACAAAAGTTCAAGACATAATCCCAGCCCTTGAGAAACTTAGACTTTAGTATAGGAAAATAAAAACCACACACACACACACACACACACAAAGGCATGTACATGAAGAGCTATGACATGAAGCAGAAAGTGGTAAGTACCCCGTGAGTGAGATAAACTACTGCAGCTTGACAGCATTGAGAGTCCTTGTAAGCAGGGCTTTACTCTGCCAAGAGAACTATGCATGCAAGAATTAATAGCCAAGTGAGGGATAAAGTCATGCTTTTATTAACAGCTGAGCCAGTGCCCATTAATACCACCCTCTGGTTGGGGAGAAGAAAAACTGATCTCTGGGAGTGGTGTTGAAAAACACAAGGCTTATGCTTCGAAGTTGAAGCAAACCTTGCTATTCTCAACCTCTAACCCCTTAATCTGAAAAGCCAGTGCTAAATCCAGGTTTTGTTTTGTTTTGTTTTGTTTTTAATCAACTGTACAGACCCAAGATCTAAAACACACTTAAATAATGGTGGATTCACTCTGTAGGGAGATGACTTGCCTGTAACTAAATGAAAACAGAAAATTGAAAATCATCCACCTCACCTAAGGACAGGGAAAAAAATGTAGACAAGAGGATTGCCCACCCTAAGAAGATAAATAATTCCTTGTTCCATCACAGAATAGGAAGAGAATTCAGCTAAGGAAGCCGTAAATGTTCAAGGTTGTGTCCCCACACATAGTGAATCATGGCCAGTGAATTTACCAAGCAGATGATAATGTCTTTTCTGTTAGAGGGAAACTAGACAAGGGAAAGAAGATTATGCAAAGGGAAGGCAAGTATCATTACATGAATGTGCTTTGCACAATATTTGTACCATAATGTGCTCCTCAAGTTAACATTCTTTGAATCAAGTGTTTTCTTGTAAAACATGGAATATTTTACCCATCAGTAGAAGACTGAATGCACCAATGGTACCACTATTTTCCATCTTCCTGTATCCATGTCATTTGGTGGACTCTTATCACCGACTTTCTGGTCTTGAGCATGACATTTGTGTTAGCCAATGGGTCAATAGCAAACTTGATGCAAACAAAGACTTGAAAAAGTACTTGAATATTTCCAGCTTTTCCCTTGAGCTCCTCAATTGCCTGAGAACGTGTCCAGACTATCCTGCTGGAGGATGAGACACACAGAGCAGAGCTAGTTACCCAGCCAAGGCCATCCTAGACCAACCAACAGTCAGAAGACCACTAGACATGTGATAGCCTTAGCCAAGACCATAACTGCCCAGCCAAGCACAGCCAAGATCAGCAAAACTCCCCAGGCAACCCACAGATTTATGAGGAATAATAAAAGCTTACTGTTTTAAGTCACTAAGTTTGGGGGTTCTTTAATATGGAAATAGTTAATTGACATATCCCTCTTGGAGATTCCCATATATAACTACGATCTTCCAAACTTATTTTACCATGGAGCATTTTAAGAGTATGATTCCACAGACAATACTCCAGGGAAATACTAGATTTTTTAAAAATGTAATAATAGAAATGCTCCACAGTGCCAATTTTAGAGATATAATAAAGACAATGTGGATTTGATGACTGAATGTTTTGGGGAAGAAGAGGAAGTAAAACCAATAACATGTGTTTAAAATCCTAAACACTTGAGAGGACTGTGGTATTAATGACAGAATTAGGCAATTCAGGAAGAGTGGGTTTAAGGGAAAAAAGTTGTGATGCAGTTTGAGATATCAAGCCTGAAGGAAATGCACTACCTCCAGGAAGTGAGATCCTGTAAGCCTTAGAAAAGCACAAATGATGCCAAAGGAGAGGTTGGATTGTCCTGTAGATTCTAAATGGTGAACACCTGACCTGTGAAAGGAGACCATGCAGAGGATGAGAATCAAGGACTAATTAAGGCACCTCACATAGGTGTAATACAGGTGGCCACAATATGCAGAGGCCAAAAGTGGGAAAATGACTTCTCAAGTCCAATAGCAGAGTTGAGTCTGTAACTCAGACTTTTGATTTCTTGGTCACTTTACCGCACTGCTCATGAGTCATTTAGCCACTAATTAGATATTGGCTCACTGGAGGGCAGCCAACCAAGATGGTAACCTAATTGAAATCATATTGCGTGAAGAACACTTAAAATCATTGAACTTGAAGAAAGGGAGGTAAAGTTGGTGGGTGTGGCGGAGGCTGAAAATTGCCTTTGGATATCTGAAAGGCTCTTGCATGTGGAAAACAGAGCAGAAATAGTCACTGTTGCTCAGAGAATTATTCTAATGCCATGTGAAGCCATGACCCCCTTCCCTAGGAGCAGTCCAGCAGAAGTGGTGTGGCCATCTGCCAAGAATGTGCAGATGGATCAGGAATAGAGTGAGAGAGTGAATTAAAACACTCTCAAGTCTTATTCCAAATCTCTGATCCTACAGTCTACAAACAGATCCTTTCTAGTCTCCTTTTCTAGTTTTGACTATCTGCAATAAGTTGACCTGCTACCCTAAATCACCAAGGAAGTATAAAGAAGCCTTCAGATTTGCTCACCATGGCCAAAACCTATGAAAAGTGACTCAGAGACTACAAACTCAGAGACATGACTTCCGTGTCTCCAGTACTCCACAGTGACAAGCACATGGTGGGCATCTGTGTGCCATCTGACAATTGGGAAAAAGCTCTGCACCTCCTGAGTGACTTCCCTTTGAAGTTGGGTTGGATCATTTTCTACCACGCTGATTAAAAGCATTTCAGTTGAGCTCCAATCTCCAAACATTAGAAATGTATACAAAGGGATGGGGTTTTCAAGCAAGGTTCATTTCTCCTTGATCTCTTCCTCAATGTCTTCACATGTTTGATAGAACTCACCAAACACTGTATTATAAAATCCAGGTGAAGCCACCTGGGTTTCAGGATATAATTTGAAACCTGGATACTGCATGCAGGCAAAGGAATAGAAATAACGTTAACACACAAAGCCTACTACATGAAAAACATGAAAAATGCTCAAGCCTTATAATTGCATTCAGATAGGAAAGTGTTTGCTCCCTCTAGCCATTTAGAACATCTTTCAGAAGTAATCTGTACTCATCTCAAATACCCATCTTAGCAATGAATACTAAGGAAAATACATAGTTTAAGCATATTTTCTTCATTTGACATGAATGTGTTTTCACCAACACTTGAGAGCTTGGATTGCTGGAACCAAAGAGCCTAGGTCAAATTCCAGATTTGTTTCTTACCTTCTGTGTGACGTTGAGCTGGTCACTTAACCTGTCTGTATTTCACATTCTCCATTGGTAAAATAAGGATAATGTTGGTATCTACTTCATAGACTTGTTGACAGCATATGATGGGTTTGTACATTTATAGAGCACTAAAATAGTGCCTAGTACATAGTTAATGCTCAATGAATGTTTGTAATTATTGTTACTGTTGCTTTGAAATCACAGAAGGATAAAAGGCTTTGACCCATTTTTAAAAGGTTTGTGGAATGAAGGGAGCTGCATTTCTAGTGGAAATGCTCCAAATACCTGAGGAGGAAACAAAGCGTATGAAGTAGGACCTTCTGTACCTCTGTTCTGAGCAGTTCAAAGCCAGTAAGAAAAGCATGTGGCTCAGTGAATGGCAGTTAGTAGGAAAATTAGCTCTTGGTCAGCATTAACAAGACATTTACTCTATTTCCACTGAGAAGCAGCCTGGAACAGTCAATGTCAGAACACACAGTAAAGCAAACATTTAGGCAAGTGGAGTTTATAGTAGTAAATGCTATGGAGAGTATTTAACTTGTATTAATAACTTGGAGTTTATAATTTCCTTTACGCTCTGCTTTGAAAGTTGTTCATGAAAATCTAATAGTAACTCATTGGATAATTTTCTTAATAAATGCATACATTTTTAAAAGATGGAGAGTAAATTTTGTTTTTGTTTTCAACATCTATTTCTCTCACTAATCTTTCCATGATTTTCAGTTTACTCAGCCTATTAGCACACAACTTATAAAGCTGAAATTTGTACAAGTACTCACAACTGGCATTTAGCTGGATCATCTTTGCAAGGGCAAGAAAGTAGGCATTTATGGTTAACATAAAAATAGCTATCAAAGGGCAAAAAGTTTCAGTTATATATGATGAATAAGTCCTAGATATTTATCATACAGCATAGTATCTATAGTTAACAATACTTATTGTATGCTTAAACATTTGCTAAGAGAATAGATATTATATTAAGTGTTCTTATGACAAAATAATAATAATAAATAAGGAGGGAGAAAAATTTTGGGGGGGCAGATGGATATATAGGTGGCATTGGTTGTGGTTTCACTGGTGTATATTTATCTCCAAAATCATCGAGTTGTACACATTAAATACGTATAGCATATTGTATGCCATTATACTGCAATATTGTGTTCTATAAAACAGCTATCATTGGTTGAGCATTTATTATTGGGTTGGGACCTTTTCTCCATTCTTTAAATATAATATTTTACTTAATAGTCCAAGAAGCTTTCAAAGTGCTTGTATTAGAGCAACTGACACTAGCTAACTCTGACAAATATATCCCAAAACTCCATGGAGAGACACAATGTAAGTGTGTATACTATTCAGGAAGATTCAATGCAGCCGAGCAACTGTACTAGGCAGCAGACCACTGAGGGATCCCCCAGGGTTCAGCCTTCCTTCTATTACTGGGCTCTGCCTCTTCTGAGTCATTTGCTTCCAGCCATATGGAGAGAAGAGGGAGAAAGAATGTGGAGTAGACACATCAGCTCTTGATTACCTCAGCCCAGAAGTACCCACCCCATGACTTCTGCTCACGTCCCATTGACCAAAAATCAATCATACAGTCAACCACAATGCAAAGGATGCTGGGAAATGTAGAGGAATACGTAAGCATCGGTAAGCATCAAAAGTATCTGCCATAGTTTACTCCCTGGTTACCAAGAATCAATGTCCTCTTCTCTTTCCAAACACAAAACATCCCGACTGCCCCCGCCACCGGCCCCACTCCACCCCCCCAAGAGTAAGCAACCTCTAATCCAACCTGCTCACTGCATTCAGCACCTCCGAGGTGATCTGGACTTCTGGGGCATGTGGAGTTATCTGCATAACTCTGGGTGTGGCCATCTCTTGATTCAGTGACCTGTGAATTAGAAAGGAAGTGATCTATGAATGAAACATACAAGTTCTCTCTCTCTCTCTCTCTCACACACACACACACACACACACAAGTACATACTGTGTTAATCTGTTTTCATGCTGCTGATAAAGACATACCCAAGGCTGGGTGATTTTTAAGGAAAAAGAAATTTAATGGATCCACGGTTCCACATGACTGGGGAGGCTTCACAATCATGGTGGAAGGCAAAAGGCCTGTCTTACATGGCAGCAGACAAGACAGAATGAGAATCAAGTGAAAGAGAGAAAAAAAAAAGAAAAAAAAAACAGAAACAAAAATAAAAAGAGAATCAAGCAAAAGGGGTTTCCCCTTACAAAACCATCAGATCTCATGAGACTTATTCACTACCATGAGAACAGTATGGGAGAACCACCCCCATGATTCAATTATCTCCCACCTGGTCCCTTCCACAACACATGAGGTTTATGGGAACTACAATTCAAGATGAGATTTGGTTACAAACCATCTCTCTCTCTCTCTCTTATACACACACACACACACACACACACACACACACACACACACAATGTAATAGCAATAAGAGAACCATAACATAAAATCTAATTTGGAAAAGGAAAGAATGGGAAACACATAGCAGCCACTGATGCCCAGGCTGGCCAGGCCAACATAGTAAAGGCTCACTGCCTTGTGTGTGGAGTTGGTTCTTGGCCGTGGTTCTGCTCTCCAGGGAATATTACTTTGTCCATCAAAGGAGTATTTCTCTGTGGCCACCAGTTCTTCCTTCTGAGAGGCTCCCCTTGCCCATTCTCCTTGGCCACCTCAGAGGTGGGTTTCTGGGAGCTTTCCCTCCATGCAGGCCTATAGCCAGCCTTGTCTGCCAGTGGGAGAAGTTGTTCCCAACCTTTAGAGACATTTGTAGTACAAGATTACAGGCTTTTTTGTTTTTAGCAATATACGTCCCTCAAAAAATTGGTAGGCTACTACAAGTCATCAAATGTAGGTACTCTTTCCCGATTCCCTCTTATTTCTGTTTATAAATTAGCTATTTCTTTCCTGAGTTCATCTCATTCTTGAAACACTTTGCCAAATGCACTCAAAAGTACCCAACCCACACAACTAACATTCTCTCCCCAACCTTTTCCTTTAGAGCTACACGGTTACTTAGCATATATTGCCTTACAAACTGTCATAGGTGTCAGTTTCACCAAATGTTTAGCTACTGCCAAACATGGAACTTCATCTTTCCAACCTTTGATATCAGTTCCCTTGACACTCACAATGAGGCCAATGCCGCCATGTTTAGGTTTTTGTCAGAGCAGCATCCCATGCCTATTATCAGTTTTGAAATGGGTCAGGAAAAGCTAGGCTAGTTGCTGTCATGAACATCCCTAAATCTCAGTGACTCCTCAATAGGTCTTGCTAAGTACCTGATGCGCAGCGAAGTGCTTAATTCATATTTGTTGTATACAATTATGTGAATAGGTTGTTTTTACTTATTGGCATTTAATCTATCTCAACTAAGGAAACCAAAGTTCAAAGAAAGTAATACATCCATAGTCATGTAACTGGAATGTGGTAAATCTAGGATCTGAGTTCAGGTCTATGACACTACACGTGCTGGTGCCTGCAAATCTCTCCTCAGCGGAAGTTAGAGTGAAAAGAGACTCCATCTTTTCTCTGCATTCACAGCAAATAACACCTAAAACTTGAAGGTTTCCTTGTAGTTTTCAATCCTCTCTTTCTTTGCACTATTAAAATCAGAGGTATTATCCTCTGCCCATTGCATAATAGTTATTTTAGGTGACTCAGAAAACATAGCGGAAAAGAAGCTATAGTTTTTGAAATAATGAATGAAGTTTGTTTCCTGAAACTTGTTTGCATAACTTTGCACGGTGAACATATTTAATAGATTATGTCCATGTCAGTATTTCTATTATCTACTAATTGGTCTGTTTATTTAACTGATGTTTTCAATTCATTTAGGAGACTTTAATACATCATAACTATTCATTAATGTATGCCTGGCAAAGGTATGTATTGTCCTATGTTTACTTCTATACAAGCTTTGACATATTAACCATCTCTAATGGGAACATGTATGCAAACCAAAATTGTCAAAATGGTTGGTGTGAACATACGCAATACTTTATTTATTCAGTATTTTGTGAGCACCTGTTATCTATCAGGTACTAAGCAAGATCTGTTTTGAGATATACTATCAAATATTTTTCATATCACCATTTTCAGTTGATCACACTATAAGTTGGCTATAATTTGAATTCACAAATGCTCGTGTGTGTGTGTGTGTGTGTGTGTGTTTTAGTGGCAGTTGATGGAAAGCAATACAAATGATAACATTTGTAACATTAGTTACAGATCAAATGTCAGAAGATTTATTCAGCCACAGACAGACACTGCAAAGTAAGCGTCTTCTCTAGTTCATGATTCGTATGTAAGATAAAGTTTAAAATAAGACCAATGCAAACATCATTTTAGGCAGTTTTCCCTTTTGTGAAAACAAAATCGCATATAATAATTTAGATTTTTCACACAGATAAATTAGGCACAAATTGCATGGAAATAACTCTGTTAGCAAACGTGATGTTTAAACATAATTTCACCAGCATCATTTTTCCATAAGTTGGGGCATAAACTTTCCTGTGTACTCTTTTTGCTTCCAGTGACATGATACTATTTGGTCTTTAGGCATCACTTTAAAAGGCAGAGCAACTAGAAGTAACATGGTAAGAAGAGCTATGAATAAAAGAGAGAAAGAGAACTGTTTAGATACCTGAGACCCCTGCTTTTCATTCGCCACAGTCTGGGGTTTGCAGAAGAACACTACCCACTCCTACTTGTTCTTAACTAGTGTATATATTAAGCTCTTTGAAATGTGAGTATTATGGGAAGGATCGCAGTTGCTTTAAATTATAGAAGTTGGCAAGTGCCTGGGAGAAGGAGTGGGAGGTTGTTTAAACTGAGAAAGACAGTTGCAAAACTTTGTACAACAGCATGAGCTCCAAGCTTCAAATGCATTCTCATGCTCAGTCGAGCACTTATTTTTCATCAACTTATTTTTTGTGTTGTTTTGGAGCAGCTTCGAATAATAAACACATATTTCTGCTTTAAATTTTTAATGGTGACTACATTCATGGGACAACCAAAGCAAGAAAGCCTCATGTTTTGGGGGAAAGTCTGATATCTGCAATGTCCAGACAAGGTAAGCTACCATTTTCACTGCAGTTTTTCTCTTTTTACCTCCTGTTCGGCCTTCATCAAAACATTTACTGGGAGAACTTAAGAAAGCTCCTTGTAAAGAAATGGGGGAACTTGTAAAAAGTATGTCAACAAATGATAAATCAGAGGTTAGAAAACCTCCGCAGGAGAGCGTTCTCCTACTTTCTATTCTGCTTGACGCATGAACCTCTTTAACTATCTTTCACTATATAAAAAACGCCATTTGTTTCAGAAAATGTAAGCAGAGTCTTCAAAATCTCCAATCTGATGAACTTAGCATTTGTCAGTGTGGTGACAGTCTAACTGATTGCCAAGGTCAGTTTATCTATGTTTTCTTATCCCGTTATGTGCAACTCAACTTCCGGAGCTGTGATTCTCCTGTTAACTTGGAAATGTTTCCCAAGGAAGATTTTAATATCATTGCAAAAATTCTCCTAAGTGCAGTTACTATGGCTTCTTATTAACTTGTTTTGCAGAATATGTTTTTAAAAGTTAAATAAATCATTTGTCTTTTCCTTTGTAACTGACACGGGAGGATGTTACAGATATTATATATCCTGGGAGAATGAAACAGTTCAACCCAACATTCATTAATTCAAGTCACAGTCGGCTGACAATGTTATCTAAATAGGGTGACTTTGCCTTCTCGATTGTGCCTCATACACAGGTAGGGAGAAGCGAGGATAAGATGTTTTTTTATTTTTCTGTGCATTGGTCACATGAGAAGTATCTTGTGGGTTGAGGTGGAAGGGCATATAAATATGTGATCTGTTGTTCCATTTTCCCTGAGAATATCTCTGTTATCAGTGTTCCCATCTTTCTGAGGCACAATTCCAGGTGCAAAAAACTAGATTGTCACAGAAATCTGCACATTCTTCCAGCAGGCGGAGATTTTATCACAGCTCCACATTCATTCCTTCACGCACACATGCGTGCTCACAGGCAAAGGTTATAAAACCCTGCGGATTTGACAGAGCTTGAGTGGTTTGGGACATTTAGGTGACCTCAGGCTGCAAAACCCACTGGTACAGAAATATTAGCAAGGTTAATTTCTCACCCATTAGGCCTAGGTGAGCAATGTGAGCACTGCCTGGGACCCTGCTCTTGGGCTGAGAGGGCTCTGCCTTCCTGCTACATCAGTTCTTTCTCTGTTTCTGGATTATTTTTTTCCTTCTGTGTCAAATTCTAGTTACATAAAGTGGACTGTTGTGGCTTCCTCTGCCTCATGGTCTCAATGATAAGAAAGCGATTTAGGTAAGAAGGACACTATAGAAAACCAAGACGTCAGCTTGATCGGCTCCTTGCAAAGTGATCAGGAGACACCATCAGTTGCCTCTCTCCACCCATAGTTAGTGCGGCGAGTGACCCGCAATGCCAATTCCTTATCTTTCTCTTTCCCAAATCTTCTGTTCTCCTTTTCCCCTCCACTTCTATCTACACCAGCCCATAGAACATTAAGAGAGGGAGTAGTGGGTTGGACACGCAATATTACTGTCTCCTTCCCGGTCCTCTCGGCCCATCCCCAGGCCAGTCGGGGAAGCCCCCACCCTATTTGGAGTGGGGTCTCCGGGGCCCCACCCATGACCTCATCGCAGGCAGCTTGAGAGCTGGGATGGCCAGCGTTTGCATGGCGCCTGAGCGCACCCTGGGGACGGGTGCGGCAGAGAAATGCACAGTGTGGCATGACGTGACTGCTGAGAAGCCGGAGCGCGAACTTCCTCACCGGCTCACATGGAGGCTGGCGGCATCTCTGGAAGCCAGGCCCGCCAGGCCCCACCCCTGAGCCCCAGAAGGCCCCAAAGAGGACAAAAACAAAAAGGCTATTAGGGTTGCTAATGAAGCCCAAGCCAGGTGACTCATCGAAGGCGCAGTCACTGGGGGGCTTTGTAATGAAACCTGGACAGAGCCCTGGAAAGGACAGGTCAGGGTTGTCCCATAAAGGGCGCTGATGAGAGAGGCCCACAGTGACCTAATCGCACCTCCTCGCCTCCGAGAGGCTGGGAGAGAAAGGCAGCGTCTGCAAGGGACAAGAGCGTTAACCAAAGAACTGCCGGGAGTGTGGCAGCCACGCTGTGTTAGCTTTGGGTGTGAGCCAGGCTTAGTCCACGTTTCGGGCCACAAGTTTGTGAACCTGGACCTGAAATGCCCCAAGGTTAGGGATCAATGGCTGATGGGCTAGAAAAAGAGATCATAGTAATTCAATAAACCTTAACCGACTGTCCACTCTGTGCCAGATACTTTACCAAGACTGTTTGAACGTGTCCTTGACAAAGACAGACCAAACATTAAAAACAGCACAGGAAAGATGGCAGGAACACAGAGGGGCTTTGCAAATCAGCCTGCTGAAATCAAAGAAAGCGTCCCACAAAGCTGTACTTGAACTAGACCTTGAAAGATGAGTAAAATATCATGAGAGAGCCAAGAGGGCCAGGGGTTCCCAGGCAGAGCCCGGCAGGCAAAGGCACAGAGGTGCAAAGACCATGGATGCACCCATAAGCCAAGTAACTTGGGCCTGGTGGGGCTTTATTCCCCCAAGTGTCTTGCAATGAACAGCACTTTCATGGGTTATTATTATAACGGGAGGATAACCAAAAGTATTTCCTGGTCAGGCAAGTTTTGGAATGTTGAAAACTGTGCACCATGGTGCATCAGCACTCTGGCTCAGGGGTCACAAACATCTGGTTTCAAATGCCAGCTCTGCTCCTTCAATGACGTGTGAACTTGGACCCATCCAAACAATCAGTTTCTTTATCTGTGAAATGAAGATAGTAATCATATCTATCTTCTACGGGCATTGTGAGGATTAAATTAGAGAGTCTGTGTAAGGGTCTACTATCAAAATGCCTGACATATAATGAGAGCTTAGAGAATGTTAGCTATTCTTATTAGCTACTAAATGCCCGTGTCTTTACCTCAGTAAGTGTCTCATATTTTAGTTGGCTTATGTGTGCGCTGACTCCCATGATTGGGTTATTACTTAAAATCTAATGTTTTCCAAAGTCATTTGACCACGAAACCATTTTTTCTGAAGTATCAAATAGACCAATGCATGCTGGAAAATGGTGAGGTTGAGCTGTCCTGGTGAGTTGAGGTCACATGTCCTTTGAGCATTAAATCAAAGTTTCCCAAGATTTAATTGAAATGTACTAATCTCCACCAATCACTTCACAAAAAAAAAAAAAAATTCTCTTCTGTATTTCTATGAAACAGAAGCCCAACATTTGGGATTCTCATCTCTAAGGAAATTGACTTTTTTTTTTTTTAACTATGCTCAACTTTTGGGAGGAAAAGCGTCAGCAAAGCAAATTGTTTTCAGGATTTTTCCACTTGGAAAGTCAGCCTTTGCCTAAGTTTGACGACCTACTGTGGTGAAGGACAATGCAATAGGGACAGTCTAGAAGAAAACATCATCTCACCTTCAAGGAGCTACCAATTGAATGCGGAAATAAAATGTGCATTCCAACATCTAAAATGCAAAATTAAATATTGCAATTTAGAATGTCAGAGAACTCACAGTGGATGGGAGTTCAAAGAAGACCACAGGTCCCTGGAGTAATACCAATAATTAGTCACATTCTTGGACACTTACCAGATACAAGGAATTGTGCTGAGTACAATAGAATTAACCCACTTATATCTTACAACCAGGTCACAAGGTGGGTGTAGACTTACCCATTTGGCAGATGAGAAAACTAAGCCCCAGAGAAATTAAGTAACCTGCCTGCAGTCTTTCAGGACCTAAGTGGCAGAGTAAGGTTTCAAACTCAGGTCCATGTGATTCTCTGTATCCCTCACCCAGGAAAGACTCCTCAGAGGAGGTAACATGCAATCTGGCCTTGAAGAATAGATAAGAATTGGTGAGAAGGGCCTTCCAGGCAGAGAGGAGAATATGAGCAAAAGCACAGGAGACTGAGAGAAGAGCATGGAAAGTAGCAGGAAGGCTTCCCTGCAGACAAAGTGCATGCATATAGTGCAGAAGGAGATAAGCTTAGAATACTTGGTTGGAATCAGATCACAGAAAGCCTTGAATGCCAAACCACAAAGTTTAGATTTTCTTTTAATGAAGTAATCATTTAGGTTTGTAAACAAGAAAGTAACATGATGAAAACAATGAATTGAATGAGTAACCAGTGCACAGCTGTGGCAGAGACTGAACTTCCAATTAGGAATCTAGATATGTCCAGGCAAGAGACAGCAGCAGTGGTTGCTCACACAGCTGTTAAGGAGTGGAGGTGCACATCTGACCCAATTAACACCAAGACTTTGACCATCTCAATGGTCTTTAAAAATGACAACCCTCAGACCCCAGTAAATCCAGATTCTACGTGGGCCTCAGTTTAAACCCTGTAAAATGGGAAGGGTAGGAGGGGCTAGTTGACCTCTGAGGTCTCTGACTTCTCACACTCTGTGAAGATAACACTCTAAGCACTTTTATGGAAATCATAAACTATACAGTTCCCTATTCAATCAGCAGGTTCCAAACTTCTCTTTCATATCAAGCAGGCACATTTCCAAAAGAACGTTAGGGTCTACAAAAGTTTATGCATTAACTGCTATAGCAATTACATAATAATAGTATTGGCACACAATGATTAGGGGAGGGTGCATTTTTATATATTCCTTTGGGAGAAACTTTTTCCATCCTCCTGGCTATCTGCCTTTTGTAAAATTCAACTGTCTACCTCTCATGACCAAGAACTTTTTCTGCAGTTTTTGACATATCAGGATCTCACAGTGCTGTGAATGGTAGTTATTCATGTAGGTGTCTTATGATCTTCTGCAGCTCCCAAATAGGTGGTAAGCTTTTAGACAGCAGACATAAATATATCTTTAGATTTTCCAATGCCTTGCAACTATAGCAGGTCTGAATCTTATAAACACAAGTCTGCAAGAAATGTTCTATTTCTTCATTTTCTTGAAATCAACATAAATCTGGCATAGAGTCTATGCAAGCAGGAACTTTAGTTTCTTACATTATTTAGGCTCCTACCTCCACCACCTTTAACACTAAGGTCAGGCAAAAATCCTGGGAGGTATTTCTTCACACCAATTATGCCCAGTCTTGTCTCATAAGTGACCTCTCCCTTTGGAATCTGTGAATTCTGCTTTCAAGCCCTGCTTGGGGACTAGAACTCACTGTCAAGGCCAAGAACCTGGTGTCTGAGCAGAACCAGGCAGCCCTCCCTTCTGAGGTCTAGCCAGGCAGGGTGACCATTTCTACTTCTCACAGATTCACCGACTCCCCAGTCTTTCCAGGTGTAAGAAAACCTCCCATCAAGAGTATCTCATTCCCCTCTCCCCAGCATATACTCTTGGGCTTGGAATTTCTGAAAAGAAAGCAAGTGTTGTTTTCAATAAATCTCTTCCTGTTCTGCAAAATCCTTGAAGCAAGGAAATACAGAAGGCAGGGCAACACTTGTGAAACGATAAGGCAGAGGCGAAAAACAACACATAAATTAATATTTAAATAAGGTATTCTGTCACCCAGCAAACAGGTGTTTCATAATCATCAGCAAAACAGGTGGCCAACAGATGACAAAACAGCTTCTTCAAAGTTACTCAGTTTGCCACCAGAAAAGGCATATATTATAATCAGATTAATAGTGTCTTTTTATTAAGTGCCTACTGTGTGCCGTGACTTTATATATACTGTCTCTTTGTCCCTATTGTTTAGATGAGGAGAGGTAAGTAGCTCACCTAACATCCTATACATACTAAGAGAGGGAGCAGGTGTTTAAACTTATATAATGCCCGTCTTTAAAACCTGCACCCTTTCCACACTGCCACCAGGACTCTCAGAAAGGATTTTTCTATTTTCTATTTAGCAATCTGGAATTCTACTTTTGACTAATCCTTCAGTCATTATTTCCAACTAAAATGTATTTTAAATAGAGAATTTCTTAATGAAATTTATTTTGCCATAAACTTAGTATGGCTTTGTTAGATACAGTAATGAACCCAAAGAATGGTTTATTACCCCTTTCCTCACTACTCATCCGCAAGGTTGTGGGGTGAGAAATAAAGAACTTTGTCTAAGGCCAGAGGGTTAGAAGACAGCTCAAACTTCAATATATGTTTGTCTGTCTTCCGTCTCCAAGTAGAGGAGAGAAAACTGGTTCTAATTAATGAATTATTAATTGGTTCTAATTAATTGACTAAGACTAATTATAGATTAGTATTAAATATTGGCAGTTTTAGGGCCTTCATGTGCTACCAGTGACATAAAGCCATGGCTAATGTAGTTGCCTCAAAACACATCCTACCATACATACTATGACAGTATTTTGAGAGCTGTCATAAAAACATTCATTGGTGGCCTTTCCAACAGCTAACATGCCCCAAACAGCTTACTCTCTTAAATTGGTTTCTTTCTTGCACCATTAAATTATGTAGAAAGACTTTTTATGAAGTCATTTTAATCCCATTCCTCTCTAAAAATCTAATTTGACCACAGTGGAATCTTATTAAGGGATTCTTTGAATGTATCAGAATTACCAATCCATTTCATCACAGCTGTATCTACCAATTTCCCAGATCATTATTAGCATTCCCTCCTTTCCTTCATAATAAAGACCATATTCCTTGACATGGCCCCAGGAGCCTTTGAAGGATCTGCTTCTTGACTGCCTTCCTTGTCCATCTCTGTTCCTACCACTCTCCTCCATATTCCCAATACCAACTCGCAGTGAACTCTTCACTGTCTCTTGGGCATCCTTCTTCCTTATGCAACAGAGGTCTAAGGAATCTGAGTCCATTCCCTTGACTTTATGTGAATGATGTTGAACCATATAAAGTTTCTAACCTTCAACCACTTTATTACCTACAAAACAATGGCAACTTTATATGATTCCAATATAATCTAGAGATTTAAAGAAAGACTCCCATTTCTTGAAGACAATTTATGTGCCAGGCTCTTAAATATAATAAAAATGTATTCATTGTCCTCCTGTTTGTCCTTGGGACTGAGATGGAATGGTGTCCAAATAGACATTTAGAGTTTATCCAAGCTACCAATCTCACCTACAGCTTCAATGCCAGCAGCAGCAAAACACTCATAGTTCATAAGGCCGCTCCTTCTGTTAATACACCACTGGTCACCAGAAAGTTCTTTATTATGCCAGAATCTGATCCTTCTTAATGTCTCACATTCTGATCTTTGCTCTGCTTTTAGAAGTAGCAAGAAAAAGTCATCTTTCCTCTGGTATTTTAAATGCTTGACGACTCTCATCATCTGCCTTCCTGGCCTTCTCCCAGGGTCTTCCTGTGCTTATAGGGAGGACTTTCCCCAGAAACCCTGTGGTTCACCTAGGATATGCATGCCCCTCTTGAAACAGACATCCAGACTTGCTCACCAAATTTCAGATGATTTTCACAACTTGTGCCAACTCCATATGGACGTTCTGGGATGGATAGTGGCTGCCTGAAGCCCTGTACTGAGAAAGAATCTGAACTCAATCTGGAGTTAGCAAGAAGGTGTACAGAGTTCAATTAGTGATGTCTAAAGGAGAATCAGATGTTTTCCAGGGCCTCTGTACCCTGGATATTGCCTGACAGTCCAGAGTACAGAACTATTACCCTCTCTGATCTAAACACACTATTTTTCTTAATGCTAAATTTGCATCAGCTTTGCTAGTAAGCGCATCTCATAAAAAGACCAAGTAAAACATTGAGAATATTTCTTAAACTTTCAGTAAGGCCTCTTTTAGTTCATAGTTAACTAAAAAGTGCCAGTCCCAGCCCTAGCCCTTTCTGGTTATGTGATCACAGTTAAGTTACTCTAGTTCTCTGAGCTCTGTTTGCTCATCATTGATAATGGTAATAATATATATCTGTTCCACTGGACTCATTAGAAGTATTAAATGAGATATTATATTTGCAAGCTAGAAGATAGTTACTTTAGGAGCCCAATATGTTTGGTGGGCCAGCTAATCTTTCTCTTTGCCTATTTGCTATGGGGGATTTCTTCTCCATGGAGAAATTGATATCCAGTGGGGGGTTAAAAAGAAAAGTACAAGCAAAAGGAATAAAAACACACTAAGTACTTAGTGAATGGATTTGCATGTGGGTGTAAACAAGTCAAAGGAGAAAATTTCAGTGGAGATGAAAGTATTTCCACAATGCTGTCAAAGCAGAGTGACAAGCAAAGTCCAAACTGCCTCTCCCTGGCTTGCTTTGATTATTCAAGGCCTGGGATGTTTGGTTTGGAATGATTTGTACTTGCCATTTGCTCACACAATTCTTCATTCCTGCCTTCATGCCTTTGCCAACATTCCTCAGGGATATGTTATCAGCAAGACATTAGTGTAGCTCCAGGCAATACACTAAGTCAGGGGCTCTCATCTAAATCTGCAAGACCAAGCAGGAAATGCCCATCAGTAAATAGGCAGGGCAGAGACCCCAGAGACTTAGGTTGCATGCCTTACCTAAAGTAGGCAGTCACTGCAATGCATGGTGTCCTTGGGGCAATATGGCCCACTGGTGCCAGGTCTTCAGATTTTTCAGGAAAACTCATACATCTGGACATTTTTATGTGAAATGCTTCTATTCTTAAAATCCTTGCTGTTTTTGACCTATAGAAATGCCAATGTCATATGGTTCAACCTAATATAGAGACAGAAAAGGAATTACCATTTTCTTGCCATGTGGGAAACCTCAAGAGCCTTTGTCATTCAACACCTATGTCCTAAATCAACATGCACAGGTATGCACAGTGCTCTACAGTCAAACTAGACAGCAGAGCACACTCACTACACAGAAGGCACAGTTGCAGGTAAACCCTCATTCCATCCTCCCAACACCCCTAGAAGGTGGTAGTAGGTTTATTCCTATTTTACACATGAGACCCAAACCCTGCCATCAGTTAGAAGTGACACATACTTAAAAGAATATGTAATCTCCTTGCCAACAGAGCCAGTCTCCTTAAGTCTCTTGCCACACAGAACTGGAGGAGGAAATGTAAAATGTAAATTTCTGCACATTTCCCCAGAGTGAAGCAAATTGGGGTGACAATGATTCTCCAGGCTCTTCTTGGAAAATTTAAATCTTCATTCCCCGTTGGCCCCTTCTACGGAGAATCCACACCCCTTTCCTCTCCATCTTTTTTGTACACTCACCTCCCACTCATTCTAAATTCTTTTTTTCTTTGCATTTATGCTTTATTTTCTGCATTATATATGACCCCAGATAACCGAAGGGCCTAACACAGTGCCAGGGATATAGTAGAAACTGCATAAATTTCAGTTGGCTCGTTCTACACAGGATTTGAGGTAAAATGAAAGAAATATGCAAAATAAAGCAGTTTAAATGGAAACAGAAAAGCAAAGCCATGACATGAGGAGGAGGAGGAACTAAATATGTGAACCACAAGGACCAATCTGGTTATAATGATTGAGTGTGAAATTTCACTTCCTGGCAACCAGACTCAGAGCCTTTGCAGACTTAAAGTGACCCGTGTATTCGCTCTTGAGCTCTGGGTAAAGGACAAAAGAAGAGAAAATGAATTCCTTTTCTTTTCCTTGACCCAGGTCTTGCCTTAGAACAAATGTTTTTCCCCATATCTATTTGATTTTCAGCATCCATTAATCTCTCACTGAACATCCACTGCTGTATTGTGCTCAGACTTCACTAAAATCCTATTCAGAAAGATGTTTTGTGTAGTAAAGAATACAAGTCTCATAAGGAAGGCAATTTATAGTTGAAGCTGTTGCTAGGGTGTTGCTAAAGGAAATCTGTAACTCTTAGTTAATCAGAAAGCTCACTGAATACAGACAGAATCAAGCTACAGCTGGATGGTTTGTAGGAGAAAAATGTTAGCTAAAAGGAAGGCAGGGAGGGAGGGAGCAAAAAAGGGAGGAAGGGAGGAGGGAAGGGAGAGAGGAAGGGAGGGAGGGAGAGAGGAAGGAAGGAAGGCAGGCAAGCAGGAAAGAAGGAAGGGAGGGAAGGAGGAAAGAAGGGAGGGAGGGAGGAAGGAAGGGAGGGAGGGAGGGAAGGAGGGAGGGAGGGGAGAAGGAAGGAAGGAAGGAAGGAAGGAAGGAAGGAAGGAAGGAAGGAAAGGAAGGAAGGAAGGAAGGGAGGAAGGGAAAAAAGAATTCTGAATCTTTCTTCACTTTTTCCTAAAGTTACTCATTTTCTTTCCCCTGTAATGTTACTCATTTTCTTCCCCCCGTCACCATTGCCTGACCTCTGAGATCTGCAGATGAAATCCTCTCTCCATTTCTGGCCACTCCCTCTCAATGGAAATCTAGTCCTTTTCTTCTAACACTTTCTCCTGAACATAGAAATTTAATCACCACCACAAATTCTCTATTTCGTTTTGACCCAGCCCTTTTCCTTAGTTGGTTAATAACTAAGACTGTCATTGCTATATTGGACTAGGGACACCACATGTTAATAGGGCCATTATCAAGCTGAACCAGAGAGAGTGTGGGTGTCCAGGCATATGAAATCTATTAAAACTAAAGCACATGAAGAACAGTTGCAGGACCTCAGGATAGCTATCCTGGAGAAAGAAAAGCTAATGGGAAATAGGAGACTGATTTCAGGTATTTGAACATCTCCTTTGGGTAAGATGTTTGAAGTAATTTCCCAAGATTTGATGTTAATTACTTAGGATTCTAATCCAAAGGGGTAGCAAAATGTAGGCTGACTCTGAAGTCCCAGTCAACCTGGATTAAAATCTCAGCCTTCAGTTTCCAGGTTCATGCCCTTGGGCAACTTCTCAACTCCATTTCCTTGCTATAAAAAATGAAGATAATAGTATCCATCTCATTAGAGTTTTGTGAGGATTAAGTAAGATAATATGGTGTTCTACAAATCATAGCTAATATTAAAATTGCTGTTTCTTTTATGGAAGTGAAACAGAAAAGAAAGCATTAGATATGCAGAGTATTGTTAAAATTATAAAATATAACATTTTCTTTTCTGTCTTCTTCCCTCCCTTTCATCCTTCCTTCTTTCCTTCCTTTTCTTCTTCTCCATAGCCATCTAGCATGAGCATACATTAGGTAAGCTTCCTAATTAAACACACATTTTAGCTTTTCTTTAACAACACCATAGTAACAACTAAAACTAAAAGTTGCCTTAATTATAAGATTTGCATCTTTTACTACTCGAAACAACATCCTAAACGAGGTTTGACTGAGATCCTGAAAAAGATTCAAAAGAAGCCATGTGGCAAGTAGGAGAAACAGAGCATTGCAATATTACATAAATAAAGGACAGTGGGAATTTTAGCTGTTTCTCAACCATGGCTGCACCTTAATGATCAACCAGGGACAAGTCCCAAAGCCCAGGCGGCGCCCAGACTAGTACATCAGAATCTCTGGGGGGTAGAACTCAGGTGTGAATAAATTTTAAAGCTCCTCAGGTGATTCTAATATGCAGCCGATGTTGAGAACCACAGTTTTAGGGGAAGCAGTGGCCAATGGTGTGGAAAGTTGCAGAGCTGATGAGGCTGCATGCTGTGTGAACGGCGTGAGGATGTCTGTAACTTTCTAGACTTTGCAGGGGCTTTTCAGGAGAGTTGACTAATAGAAGTCAGGCTGTGAAAGGTAGGAGTTAGTGGCTAGGGAGAGTCTACACTAATTGTTACTTAGTCCTTCAACAAACATAGAAGAATCTGGAAGGAAAGAGAGAGGGAGATAGCTTGAGGAGTTAGCAAAGGCAATATAATTTATTTTGAGAGTATGGGAGGCCTAAGCGTATTTGCACCAAAGGTGCATCTACTGTATCTTGAAAGTTTGCAATTTAAATTTTGGAAAATGATGAGAAAATTTTGCCTCTACCCAGTAGATTTCATCTTGATGAGTTCAGATTCATCAGAGAATCTTGACCAAATATGCCCAAGCTGCAGCTCTACACCTCACTATTTATTTCATTTTAACTGCCATTGATTAAATTTCCCACTGTGTGTCAAATATGTCATTTAAATACATCTCTTCATCCTCACAAAAATCCTATAAAATGGCTGCTTCCCATTTTAGAACAAGGAAATCTTTCAGATGAGGAAATGAGATTCAGAGAGGTTTGGCAGTTTGTCCAAAGTCATTAAGTGGCAAAACCAGGATTCAAGCCTGGGTCTGTATGACCCCAAGACCCACGGTCTTTTCAGTCTGCCACCATGGATGCAACACAAAAATTTAATCCTTGCAGAGCTGCATGCCCCGTCCAAAACCTGTAAAATGACAAAAGCTGTGCGCTGAAAGATAATGTCCCAACACCATGGCCTCTGAATAAAATGAATGAAAAGTGAAAATGTATCAGAGGCTGCAGCTAAAACCTCAGGTTGCAGAAGGGCTTGAGCAAGTTTCAGATTGTTTCACAGAGTGCTGGGTGGGTAAAACAAGGCATTTGCCATCATTGACACAAATGCCCAGTAAGGTAGTGGAGGAACAGCCAGAATCAGGATTGCTCATAACTGACATGAATCAGAGAATGCAGCATCTTGCACTAAGGGCAATTGGGGTTTGGACAGAAATGGCCATTCTCAGCACTGTTCATCTCCACCATCTGCCTAAATCCTTCCTCCTTCCCTGGACACATAGTCCTTGGCGACTGTTGCCTGCCAAATCATCTCACACATGCCAGCCCATTTGGCCATCTTCTTTGCTGAAATCAAATCTCCATATCCTTGATTATTCCTAAAAACTGATTAGTGTCCATTTGCAAGCAATATTTTCCTCCTAATATATCCAGGTATGTATGATCCAGAAGGCTGCTTTGATTTCTGGAATATTAGCTTAGAAAAGAATGAAATCTAATAAAAATATCATATTAGCTCCAAATAGCTGCATAATCTGTGTCAATGAGATGATTTCCATTTGGTCTGCAGACTGTAGTTATTAAAATTAGTTATCCTTTGTACCGAGATGGGGGAGTGAGCAAAATTTTCTCTCCCAATAAAAAGGTCTCAAATCTTGGAAATTGCTGGTGCAATCCCCACTTTAAAAAGCCAGTGACATTTTGTGTTGCCTTTTTTAAAAAATAGTATTGTATTTTAAAAGAAACTGGCCTTCAAGTTCATTCCAGGACAAGTTTTAGATTATTTAGGAATCAAGTTCGGTAAGACCATAACAGAGACTGTTTAGTTTGGACAGACAAATTGCCAACACGCCCATAAAAGGGAGGATTGTCTGAGCATTTTTCTTTCAGCTCGTATTTTCAGATTTTCTTCAAAAGCTAGTCTAACAAAAATTTGAGAGGAGCCATGTGATACACCCATAAAACACAAACACCTCAAATAGAACTTGTGTCTCAGACCAAATCGGTCCAGGGAGCCTGTGGAGATGTGGGCAAGGTTGCCATCTCTGATGTCCCTAATTGGTTATAAAAGTCATCAGAAGAAAGGAAAGAGGGGCATTTTCTTTTATTATTAATATTAATATTATTATTTTATTATTATACTTTAAGTTCTAGGGTACATGTGCACAACGTGCAGGTTTGTTACGTATGTATACATGTGCCATGTTGGTGTGCTGCACCCATTAACTCATCGTTTACATTAGGTATATCTCCTAATGCTATCTCTCCCCACTCCCCCCTCCCCACAATAGGCCCCGGTGTGTGATGTTCCCCTTCCTGTGTCCAAGTGATCTCATTGTTCAATTCCCACCTATGAGTGTGAACATGCGGTGTTTAGTTTTCTGTTCTTGCAATAGTTTCCTGAGAATGATGATTTCCAGCTGCATCCATGTCCCTACAAAGGACACAAACTCATCCTTTTTTATGGCTGCATAGTATTCCATGATGTATATGTGCCACATTTTCTCAATCCAGTCTGTCACTGATGGACATTTGGGTTGATTTCAAGTCTTTGCTATTGTGAATAGTGCTGCAATAAACATACATGTGCATGTGTCTTTATAGCAGCATGATTTATAATACTTTGGGTATATACCCAGTAATGGGATGGCTGGGTCAAATGATATTTCTAGAGTTCTAGATCCTTGAGGAATCACCACATTGTTTTCCACAATGGTTGAACTAGTTTACAGTCTCACCAACAGTGTAAAAGTCTTCCTATTTCTCCACATCCTCTCCAACACCTGTTGTTTCCTGATTTTTTAATGATTGCCATTCTAACTGGTGTGAGATGGTATCTCATTGTGGTTTTGATTTGCATTTCTCTGATGGCGAGTGATGATGAGCATTTTTTCATGTGTCTGTTGGCTGTATGAATGTCTTCTTTTGAGAAGTGTCTGTTCATATCCTTTGCCCACTTTTTGACTGGGTTGTTTTTTTCTTGTAAATTTGTCTGGGTTCTTTGATATTCAGGTTCTGGATATTAGCCCTTTGTCAGATGAGTAGATTACAAAAATTTTCTCCCATTCTGTAGGTTGCCTGTTCACTCTGATGGTAGCTTCTTTTGCTGTGCAGAAGCTCTTTAGTTTAATTAGATCCCATTTGTCAATTTTGGCTTTTGTTGCCGTTGCTTTTGCTGTTTTACACATGAAGTCCATGCCCATGCCTATGTCCTGAATGGTATTGCCTAGGTTTTCTTCTAGGGTTTTTATGGTTTTAGGTCTAACATTTAAGTCTCTAATCCATCTTGAATTAATTTTTGTATAAGGAGTAAGGAAATGATCCAGTTTCAGCTTTCTACTCATGGCCAGCCAATTTCCCCAGCACCATTTATTAACTAGGGAATCCTTTCCCCATTTCTTGTTTTTGTCAGGTTTGTCAAAGATCAGATGGCTGTAGATGTGTGGTATTATTTCTGAGGGCTCTGTTCTGTTCCATTGGTTTATATCTCTGTTTTGGTACCAGTACCATGCTGTTTTGATTACTGTAGCCTTGTAGTATAGTTTGAAGTCAGGTAGCGTGATGTCTCCAGCTTTGTTCTTTTGGCTTAGGATTGTCTTGGCAATGCGGGCTCTTTTTTGGTTCCATATGAACTTTAAAGCACTTTTTTCCAATTCTGTGAAGAAAGTCATTGGTAGCTTAATGGGGAAGGCATTGAATCTATAAATTACCTTGGGCAGTATGGTCATTTTCACAATATTGATTCTTCCTATCCATTAGCATGGTATGTTCTTCCATTTGTTTGTGTCAAGAGGGGCGTTTTCTTAGTGTACACTGTGTGTCTGGCTTGTGCCCTGGGTCCTAACTGGGAGTGGGACAACTAACTTGTTTGGTCATTCTTCCAATTACCCCTCAAGGTTGGTATTATTTCCATTTCACCCAGAAAGAAAGAGAGGCTGAGGAAAATTAAAAAAAAAAAAAAAATCTGGACAATACGGCAAGCGTGTAGGGCAAGATAAGAGGTGGAAAATGAGGCTGAAACTCCTTGTTTAAAATGCGTTTAAATTAATGAACTTATGAATCTTAAAAGACTTTTAAAAAAGAAATATATCATACAATGACTCTAGAGGCCCTGATCTATTCTAACCCTTGAAAATTGGAAGCGAATGTGTTGTGGTAATCTAAAGCTTCAGTCAAAGTGCACTGCAGTATTCATGGATCTCAGGGAAGAGGCGCCACCTTCTCCCCCAAGGCTGCTGTGTGGAAGGCTGGGTGTGCGCACTTAGTCTTCACCCAAACCTGTTCTCCAACTAGGGTACATGAGGCTCAGTGGTCTCACACATCATGGGACAGAAGGATGAACAGGGTCTGAAGGAACAGGAGGACTTGCGTAAATTTGGGAACAGGAAAGGAAAGACTCACACAGAGTCTTTGGTGAATGCCAAGTAGCCCTGTTTGGTCAGTGAAGAATGTTCTGGAAGGAAAGTAGTTAGGTAAAGGGTTGGATAAAAGAATACAACAGAAGTAATTTTGACCTTATTCTGAAGGAAATAGGATTCCATCAAAGGTTTTTGATTGAGACAGACATGTGGAAAGCAGAGTTTTAGGAAGACGAAGCTGACTATGTGTAGGGGAGGGACTGGATGTGGGGAGGCCAGATGGGGAACTCTCCTCAGAAGTATCCCATGACATCTGAGGGTCATGGCTGTTCTGAGTGTCATTTGAGCTCGGCTGCGCTCTGTCCTGGGTTCCGGAAAGCCATTTAGAGGAAGCAGCATCTCCAGGCTGCCTGTGCTCTGCCCAATGTGGTTCACATTGGATGGTCTAAATCCCTGGCCTTTGATGTGGAAATGTCATGAGAACATTGAGTGAATTCCAGGAAATCTTCCAGGGAAGAACACACGATAAAAGAGGCCCCACACTACACACATGTTGACCTCAGGAAGCAAAGACACAGTGATCAGAGGGAAAAGGTAAGACTTTTTTTTTTCCTAATGCTACAAGACATAAATTTACATTATGGGCTCCCAGACAAAAACAACAGAATGGGAAGGGTTCGCCTGACCTTGGCCAATACTTTAAGGATAATTTTCTTTAGACATGTTGCCTCACCCCATTCCTGCTCATATATGCATGTGTTTCACCACAGGATTCTTGCATTGGTAATATCCTAGCCAGGGTGCGCTTTGGGGGATTAATGGGTCCAGGCTGTTTACCAGTTGTAAAAATTCAAGAAGGCTGTGCCATGGAACTAGGATTCAACCTGAGGGCACTCATTAGCCATGTGACCTTGGACAAGTTTGCTCAGTTGCAGAACAGTAATAGAAACATGAGGATCTGAGGAAATAGTACATGACAGCATCTTACTCAAAGTAAGGAGTTGACACAGCAGTGAGCAGGAGCATAAATCAATGCAGGCAGAGCCAGGTGGGAGATGCAAATGAATGCTGTGGGCTGGGTGAAGACCTGAGGAAGTAAACCTCATGTGACTCACATGAAGAGGGCACCAGCTACTGCCCCCTCATCTGCTGCCACAAGAGAAGTCAGAAATAGAGATTTCTATGTGAAATTGCCCAATTTTTAAATAATAGCAACTAATATGGATCATGTGTTAAATCTCAAACTAAGCAGCGGATCAATTTTGCTGCAAGTCTGCTAACAAGGACTAGCAATTTGCAAGTTGTCATAGATACTGAGATCATGCACGGTGAAACCACTGGAGAGGTGGCTCAGACCACCATTCAGGCGCTTGCTAGTTGTGCATGTTCTCCAAAGCTTACTTTTCTCGTCAAAAAAAATGTGGATTATAAAGACAACTCTTAAAGGGATGGTAGGAATTAACTGAGATCACGTGCACAGGAGTCCATCAATCAGAAAGAGGCTGGAGCTGGTGAGGAAAGTCCCCTGCCACGCAAGGCATTAACCGTGTGGTTGCTGGTCTTTGGGGAGGTCTGGTGGGTTGGACTGGTGGGTAGAAAGCTGGAGCAGCAGCTTTAACAAAAGCCCTAAAAGCCCTAAAAGCCCTTTGCCCAGTTCCAAGCCCTCTGTAATGCTCAAAAAATAGCAACAGTATTTTGTTTGTTGATTTGTTTTTAAAAGACAGGGTATCACTACGTTGTCCAAGCTGGAGTGCAGTGGCCCAGTCATAGCTCACTGCAGCTTCTAACTCCTGGGCTCAAACAATCGTCAGCTTCCCAAGTAACGAGGACTACAGGCCCATGCCACCATGCCTGGCTAATATTTTTATTCTTCTGCAGAGACAGGGTCTCACCAAGTTGTCCAGGCTTGGTAATGGTTTTTTTGTTTGTTTGTTTGTTTGTTTTCAGTTTCTTTTTTTAAATATTATACTTTAAGTTCTAGGATACACGTGTGGAACATTCAGGTTTGTTACATAGATATACACATGCCATGGTGGTTTGCTGCACCCATCAACCTGCCATCTACATTAGGTATTTCTCCTAATGCTATCCCTCCCCTAGCCCCTAACCCCATGATGGGCCACAGTGTGTGATATTCCCCTCCCTGTGTCCCTGTGTTCTCATTGTTCAACTCCCACTTACGAGTGAGAACATGCAGTGTTTGGTTTTCTGTTCCTGTGTTAGTTTGCTGAGAATGATGGTTTCCAGCTTCATCCATGTCCCTGCAAAGGACATGAACTCATCCTTTTTTATGGCTGCCTAGTATTCCATGGTGTATGTATGCCACATTTTCTTTATCCAGTCAATCATTGATGTGCATTAGAGTTGGTTCCAAGTCTTTGCTATTGTGAATAGTGCTGTAATAACCATATGTGTGCATGTGTCTTTATAGTAGAATGTTTTACAATCATTTGGGTCTATACCCAGTAATGAGATTGCTGGGTCAAATGGCATTTCTGGTTCTAGATCCTTGAGGAATCACCACACTGTGTTCCACAATGGTTGAACTAATTTACACTCCCACCAACAGTGTAAAAGCATTCCTATTTCTCTACATCCTCTCCAGCATCTGTTGTTTCCTTTCTTTTTAACAATTGCCATTATAACTGGCGTGAGATGGTATCTCATTGTAGTTTTGAGTTGCATTTCTCTAATAACCAGTGACAAGGAGCTTTTTTTCATGTTTGTTGGCTGCATAAATGTCTCCTTTGAGAAGTGTCTGTTCATATCCTTCACCCACTTTTTGATAAGGTTGTTTGTTATTATTATTATTTTTGTGTGTGTGTAAATTTAAGTTCCTTGTATATTCTGGATATTAGCCCTTTGTCAGATGGATAGATTGCAAAAATTTCTCCCATTCTGTGGGTTGCCTGTTCACTCTGATGATAGTTTCTTTTGCTCTGCAGAAGCTCTTTAGTTTAATTAGATCACATTTGTCAATTTTGGCTTTTGTTACCATTGCTTTTGGTGTTTTAGTCATGAAGTCTTTGCCCATGCCTATGTCCTGAATGGTATTGCCTAGGCTTTCTTCTAGGATTTTTATGTTGTTAGGTCTTACATTTAAGTATTTAACCCACCTTGAATTAATTTCTGTATAAGATGTAAGGAAGGGGTCCAGTTTCAGTTTTCTGCATATGGCTATCCAGTTTTCCCAACACCATTTTTTAAATAGGGAATCCTTTCCCCATTGCTTGTTTTTGTCAGGTTTGTCAAAGATCAGATGGTTGTAGATGTGTGGCATTATTTTTGAGGCCTCTGTTTTGTTCGATTGGTCTATATATCTGTTACCATGCTGTTTTGTTACTGTAGCCTTGTAGTATAGTTTGAAGTCAGGTAGCATGATGCCTCCAGCTTTGTTCTTTTTGCTTAAGATTGTCTTGGCTATACGGGCTGTTTTCTTGGTTCTATATGAAATTTAAAGTAGTTTTTCTAATTCTGTGAAGAAAGTCAATGGTAGCTTGATGGGAATATCATTGAATCTATAAATTACTTTGGGCAGTATGGCCATTTTCACAATATTGATTCTTCCTATCCATGAGCATGGAATGTTCTTCCATTTGTTTCTGTCCCCTCTTATTTCTTTGAGCAGTGGTTTGTAGTTCTCCTTGAAGGGGTCCTTCACATCCCTTTCAGTTGTATACCTAGGTATTTTATTCTCTTTGCAGCAATTGTGAAAGGTCTGTTTGTCTATTATTGGTATATAGGAATGCTTGTAAGTTTTGCACTTTGATTTTGTATCCTGAGACTTTGCTGAAGTTGTTTATCAGCTGAAGGAGATTTTCGGCTGAGACAATGGGGTTTTATAAATATACAATCATGTCATCTGCAAATAGAGACAATTTGACTTCCTCTCTTCCTATTTGAATATGCTTTATTTCTTTCTGTTGCCTGATTGTCCTGGCCAGAACTTCCAATACTATGTTGAATAGGAATGGTGAGAAGGCATTCTTGTCTTGCACTGGCTTTCAAAGGGAATGCTTCCAGTTTTTGCCCATTCAGTATGATATTGGCTGTGGGTTTGTCATAAATAACTCTTATTATTTTGAGATACGTTTTATCAATAACTCATTTTTTGAGAGTTTTTAGCATGAAGAGGTGTTGAATTTTATCGAAGGCCTTTTCTGCATCTGTTGAGATAATCACGTGGCTTTTGTCATTGGTTCTGTTTATGTGATGGATTACGTTTATTGATTTGCATATGTTGAATCAGCCTTGCACCCCAAGGATGAAGCCGACTTGATCATGGTGGATAAGCTTTTTGATGTGCTGCTGGATTCGGTTTGACAGTATTTTATTGAGGATTTTCGCATCAACGTTCATCAGGGATATTGGCCTGAAATTTTTTGTTGTCGTTGTGTCTCTGCCAGGTTTTGGTATCAGGATGATGCTGACCTCATGAAGCAGTGGTTATTTTTAAGGCTCAGTTAAAATTTGCCTCTTGTGCCTGCCCTTCACCATACAGAATGGTTTTTATGCAACTTGAAATTATGTTCTATGTTAAGGGGGATAACAGAAAAGAAGCCAGGCTCTGACTATTAGAGGACATATCACATTTTAATGACTCATCACAGACATGGCAATGTGTAAGTGCCTCCTAAAAGGTGAAGAGGAGACAAATAGGACCAAAGAGTGTGGAGGAGGAGTGCAAGGTAAGCTACAGCATCTAGGCTAGGTCTGACCCTAGAGCTAGGAGTGGACAGAGTAGGATGCAGGGGCTTATAACACTCACAAGTAGTCCCAGGCATGGCAGTTGATGCTCTATGGTCATTGTCTTGAAATTTCCAATAGTTGCATTTTTGCACTTGTGTTTTGCAAGTAAAGTGGGACAATTGGGCACGTACCAGGGGCTTGGACTCTCCTTTCCTCTTTCAGACAGCTCCCTTGTTCCTGCCCGGCAACCACTGCCACCTTCTATTCCCAATGGGCAGCTAGGCACAGCCATGAGGAAGGTCAGGTGTGCACATTCCGTAAGCCAAATCGCAGGGCAGGGTCCAATGCCTATGAGTGTCTGCTCTCACAACCAGTATCCTTGTGCCCAGGGGAGTTACATGAAATAGCAAATAGAAAACACTATGACAAGTCACGAAAGAGACCACAGGAAAAGCGAAAGGCATCTGGCTTTTCAAACAAGGTATCTCACATTTTCATTTTGATCTGGGCCCATAAATTATGTTGCTGGCCCTAGGGGTAAAATGAGGTGGAAAGAATCTCTGGGAACCCAATGGGTACAAATAAAAGAGAAGTTGATTCACGCTACTTGAGTTTTGAGTGCCACAATTCTACCTTATGTAGAACTCTCCAGGGCATTGTAGGACACTTAGCATCCATCCCAGACCCCTTTCCCCCTAAATAAAAGTGTCAATCCCAAATACTTCCAAGGGATTGTGATGCCACATCCCCACAATTGAATTAAAACCCATGGAGGTTTTCTCCCAAAAACCAGGGCTCAAAGGAACTGTTAATATAAGAAATAGACTATGAGATCTTTAAAATTTCAGCATCGAAGGGACCTTAGAGGCTGTCGATCAAAATCCCTGGAGTTTTCAACTCCTTGAGAACTCTCAATGACCAGTCTACCCGCAGATTGTCAGGAGTGAGTCTGATTTCCAGTTCCAGGAATACAGCTCGAGCAGGCTCCTTTCCCTTCTGAAGCATGGCCGTTTGCCCAGAGACACATCTTCACAGTGTGTGATGAACACAAGCAAGCCCCAGTACCTACTCCCAGCCTTCCTAGACATGGTAAGGAAAAGAGGAGACTTTCTAGACAGAGAGGAGGGGCACGGTTACAGCCCCTCACCCTGTCCATGCAGAGTTAGACCTGAGTGGTGGCATCATCCCTGCTGTCTATGGCTAGAGATATTCTTGGATTTGGCTTCATCCATCAAGGGGCTGGCAGGTGTAATAGCAATGTTCTATCCACATAAAAGGCCTTCAAAGGCTACCGCTTGGACAGCCATGGCTTTGGGATTGGGTTGGGAGACCAGGTGTTTAAGAGTTAGGTTCTATGGGTAGAACTAACCCACCAATCTTTTAAAAATACATACAGCTAATTCTCACTATTCACAGTTGTTATGTTCTATAAAGTCATTGTGAATTTGAATCATTGCTCCTAGGGAAATAAAGAGTTAGGTTCATGAGAGCCCCTGGTCATATTTTTGGCAACTGATCATTACATAACCTTGTTTTACATATGCTTACATTTAAGAACATCTTATTTTACATACATATTGCTGATTCATTAACATTGAATTCATGGTCAACATTGCTATAACTCATGCCTGAACGAAGCTTATCTAACACATGTATTTTCTTCATAAGGCACATCATAGTTTTCTCGCACTTAGAAACACTAGTCAGCATTTCTATGCTTGGAGGACATTTTAAATAGCAAAATTACAAACAAAAAGTACAAAAATGCAAGAAACAGCACTAAATATGCTGCCAAAAAGGACACTTGTTTACAGAGGGAGAGCTGAAAGGAGAAAGCAGAACATTGTCGTCTTTGACCTGAGAGTTGTGCATATCCATCCACAAAGGACCGAGAAAGCACCATGAGTTTTGATTGGGGGCTTGCAAATAAATTTTAGCAAGTAGATGAATTTGCAAGTATAGAATCTTCAGACAATGAGGACTTTTTCTAAAAGTCATTCACACACTTACCTACCAGAAATAGCATTTGTACTTAAACTAGGCTTAGCTGGTCTCCAGTCAAGTCATGTTAGGTAGGTTAATATCTAAGACCTATAAGTGGCTAAGAGGACACCATAGTAATCTCTGTATGATTGACTGAATTTAAGGATTTTCTCTTCCTTATCTATTGTTTTCTATGATAAGCTACTATATTTGTAATAAGGAAAAGCAATTCTATTTAGTATTTAAAAGGATTAAAATTAAAACAACTTTTTGGTAATTTCAAGATAAAGTCCACACCCCTGCTTAGGACACCAGACTTCACAACGTTTACGTCTTGGATTTCATCTTCTAATATTCTTCAGAAGCACTTTTCACTTCGACCATCATGAACCACCTAAAACTTCCCAAATGTATACCCCTGTTTTCCACCTTCTGCTTGGAACGTCCTATAGGTTAAGAAACTGGCTTGGGAAGATTATTCGAAATTACACAACTAATGGAATGATAAAAAAAAAAAAAAACAGTTGCTCTGAAGCCCATACTATCTCCCCAGACTCAGAATGAAAAACTGAAACTGTCAAGGTGATATTTTTCTAATTATCTTTGTGCCATAATCTCAGCATAGCCACATTAATCGCTTATACTGCTTTCAACATTATCTGGGAGAAGAAAAACCCTAAAATATACTCTCTGCCATTACCATATATACAGAAGGTCAAAATGATGCCAGAAAGGTGTTTTTGCCTTTTGAGAGGAATGACCTAGTGTATTCAGAGCAATATTTCAGCCAGACATTCAAGCCCAGTTTGCAAACACATGCCCTGTGTAGTCACATTTAGTTAATATGGTCTATTCTGGTTTCTTTGTTTTTTTCACTCTAAGAATTTAATATTGAATTTCAAAACCCAAATGGCATTAATAAATTCCAGATGTCCTCCCAAATCCCTAAATCTCATATTAGACTAAGGAGAGGCATTGCTATATATGAGTAGATGATTACATTTAATTCCCTGAAAAACCAAAAGAATCTTTGGGAGACTCTTCAGCCTTCTTCCACCAAGAAAACACATTAACTCTCCTGAGTTTCTTAAGAAGCTGAGTTCTCAAGATCCACAGTCCAGCTGTCTGACATATGTTCTGCTGCATTCCTCCCCTCGAGGGGCAAAAGAGCATCGTGGTGAACTGCAGGGCACAGAAACCAGGCTGACTGTGTTCCAATCCAACTGGTGGCTTTGGGCAAGTCAATTAAGCTCACTATTCTCAGCTTTCTGTAAAATGGGGGTAAACATAGTACCTCCACCTCAAAAGACTGTTGCAAAAATTAATGAGTTAATAATTTAAAGTGTTTAGCACAGTGCCAGCTGCACAGCAAAATGTCTACACTCTTATTTCCTAAGAGGTGACGTATAAAGAGCTGATCTGGGAGGTCCTCAATGGCTGAGAAATTCCCTTTCCTCTTTCCCTCTATATAGACAAGCCTAAGTCTTCAACCTTTGATTAGTAAGATTCATCCTTCTGTGGGGGACTAATCAACTAACTTCAGATCTCAGACCCCTCCCCTAAGTCTGGCCCATCCCCTACTTTTCCTACCTAAGTCAGAATTCTTGATCCTTGTGCGTTAGTCATAGGCAACTTGACCGGCAGCATAACTCTGTTTTCAAAATATAAAAGTTCTGTCTTCAGAGCATTTGTGAACGTAGCTTCAAGTCTGCAATTAATTAAAGAAGATCATATATGTAAAACACCAAAAGGCTTACAATAAGTGATAAAAAAATTATAGTTTTCTTCCTTCTTCCTCTTCCCCCATTAATGGCTGGCACCTCTGTTTGTAAGAAACATGTGATTATGACATGAAAGATTCATTGCTAACCTTTAACAGAGCATTTACAGCCCATATATCCTTTAGCATCTCAGTTTCATGCCTCTAGACCACATGTCAGTGCCAGATGGTAACTGGGCAAGCTTGGCTATTTCACACTTGACTATCTTTTCACTTTTCAGTAGTAACAAAAACTTGCCTAATAACTTATTGTTTACAAAGTGCTTTCACATACATTCCCTTCAGCACACTCTATATCGATACTATAAGTAAGTATCATCATCATTATCATTATGATTTTGCAGCATGGAAAATGCAAACCTGGAAAGATAAAAAGACTGGCCCAAATTCACTCTGCAGATAAAAGGTTCAGTGAGAATTTGAACCTGGATTCCCTGCCTTGAAATTTTGTAGTTTCTTCTCCCAAATTTCATTGCTAACATGATAGGATTAAATAATGAAAACCTTAAAATATACCTCATTAATTATTTGGTTACATATCTTCCCTTGATGGTATTTTTTTATTTTAAGCTTTGATTTTTCTGTTTTGTCTGGTGTTACCATGGTTGGGAAAATCAAGCTGAGCTTAGTCTTTCAGCCAAGTGGAGCTGTTTTTGTAGGTTACAATGATGTGTGTTGGATGGTTGGTCTTTTTTTTTTTTTTAAGACACGTTTAATTGTTCTTTTTGTTCAAGTAGAACAAAAATTCATGGTCATAAGAGACCTAGGTTCATTCTACCTTTCTGTTCCTCCATCCTGGTATGTATGGTATGCAGTTCTCCCTACTGTAATCACAAGACATCTACTCTACCTCAATGCCATGCCTGCATTCTGGATCAATGGCAAAGTACACAGAACAAAATCTGAACACGTGAGACCACCTGAGTCTTTCTCTTCTAGGAAGCTTTCCCAGCAACCTCTTCCATCAACCTCTGCTTGCTTATTATTGTCCCAACTCAGTGGGTCACAGCCTTCACTAGCCACAAAGACTCCTGGGAAGGTGGGCATTTAACTGGCCACATTGTCTCCCCAGACAAATGAGGCTTCTGTTAACAAGAAATAATGGCAAAATGAACATTGGAAAGCAACTAACAGAATCTTCTAAGAAAATTACCATTTTTTGAGAGCCTGAAATGTGTTAGGCACAAACTAAGACAATACGAAGAAAGAAATGTCACTATCTTTGCATTAGACATACAGAAAGTGATATTCAGGAAGATGTAAAATGTGAAGTGAGATGCCCTTGTCTCTGAACATTGGGTTTTCGTCATGTGATGATACCCAGTTCAGAGCAGACACTCAAAAAATGGCTTCAAATGTTTCCTTCCCTTTCTCTCCTCTCTCGAAATTAGAAATGCAATGTCAGCTTCCACTTGGGATGCCTTTATATTCGCATTGTTTAATTAATCTTGTTATCATCCCACTATGGCTACCATTCTGGCCAGTGTTATCTGTATTCTCTAAACCATCACACCCCTGACTTGTCAGATCCTGTCAACCCTTTTCTGTGTCATGTTCTGTCTTTTTGGTTGACTCTCTAGAGCTGTAATGACATTGTTTTCGCTTTTAACATCATCAGCTAAGGCACAGTCTTTGGCTTGGTGATTTATCAGCCTCTTCGTTGTACTTGGCAGTTAGGAGGAGCTCAATGATGTCTGTTGAATGAATGAATCTCAGCTTCATCATTTACCAGCTGTGTGATCTTGGGCACATTTCATAGCTTTAATGAGTGAGGAAAAAAAAATAAATGTTTGTTGTTATAAGCAACTGAGACCTGGGAGATGTTTATTATGCAGCAGCATTAATGGCAGCATTAGCTGATGACTACAGCCTGCCACCATGTAGATGGGGGAAGGAAATTTATGGAAGAGATGCTCAGCAGATAATGCCAAAAACATTTGCCATAGAATGTTATCCATGCTCTAATAAGACACATTGTTTCTCTAGCATTAGTTAAAATGAACAGACAATCCTGGATTATAATAACTTCACATATAATAAATACTAAAGAAATTACACATAAATTTTCCATATTGTATACATGCTCTGCGATTTTTAAAATAGGTATGGAACAAGACCATGGAGAAAAAAAATATATTTTCTGGGCAAGCATCATCCCATTGCATCAGTGGTCAAGTACATGGGATGATCATGACAATTCAAAATATCCAGAATACTTCTCTCACTGTCACAGCTGCATTATAAATATGTTGGGTTTGAGGTATGGGAATGGTCTCTCTGAAGAGAGAGTAGAATGGGTAAATAATATCTTTTTTGTGAGGCAAGAATAGCACCTCTTGATTGTCAGTGAAAACCAAAGCTGGAGTTCTTTTGAAAAGCTGACGTATCATCACCTGGAGCTTCATCCCAAGTGAAATGAAAATACACACCAGAGTTGAACGGAGTTTTTCCTCTTGCTTTGCACACTCGTGTGTCTGACTTCTCTTCATGAAACATCCAGTGAAATGGGGATTTTACAAGCAAAAGAGCAGGTGTTTGGCACCATATATAAGTTCATACATAAAGGTATGAATAAAATCTAGTATATTTCAAGGCCTTTGTCAGATAGCAAGGGAAAGCTCTTAAGAGATCTCTTTTTTCAGGCAGCATAAACTACTGGAAATATACTTGTGTACCTTAGAATCATGAAGACCTGGGTTTGATTCCAGGTCTGCTGTCTAACAAATGTGCAGCCTTGAGCATATTATTTCTCACCACTAAGTGTTTTCCTCATCTGTGCAAAGGAGCTAATAATATTTAAAATGCTTCAAATGGCATTTCCATATTTGCAGTCAAAAGAAGTTGAATATCAGTGATTTCATGTGGTTCAACTTAGACCCGTCTCTCGGGACTGACTCCAGAATAACAGAGCTCATGTATATCTATTAGTCACAACTCTTTTGGTTGCAGATGACAAGCACTCATCTCAAACCAGCTTAAGAAAAGAGGGAATGCATGAGCTCATGAAACTGGGCAATCTAGGAATAGTGTTAGCTTCATGTATGGTGGGATCCAGGGGCTCAAAAGATGCTTCAAATATTTTTTTCTGTCTTTCTCCCTCTGACTTCCTTCTGTATCTGTTGACTGTCATACATGGTGGAGAAGATGACCAATGATAGGCTTCACTAAGAGCAAAAGGGATTCCTCCCTCCCAAGGGCTGTCTTCCTTGTGTTCCATACTCACCCCTCAACTAACCACTGTTGCCAGAGGTGTCAGAGATGGCCTGTTTTGCTTAGCCTACCCTGGCTGACCCACTGACCCCAGGGAAGGCAGCAGGAGTGAAGGACACTATGCATGACAGCCCAACTAGAACTACATAAAATAGGAAAGGCATTACCCAAAGATTACTGGGGTGCTGAGCAAGCAGAATAAAAAGATGTCCATTACAGTGTACACAACATAACACAGATCCCAGCACATGGAAGATGGGTTAACAGCTGGAGAGATTCCTATGCAATCCTCAAAGGATGCAAGAGACACAATTTACTGTTTTACTCAAAGATAAGATGAACAGCTTTTCCTGATTTGCCTGGGACTTCTCTGGTTTTAGCACTGAAAATCCCATGCTGTGGAGAACTCCTCGGTTTTAGACTGAACTATCCCAGTTTAAAAACTGAAAGCCTCACATCTTGGGAACCCCCTCAGTCCCAGGAAAATTAGGATAGCTGGTCACCCTATCCAAAAATGGCACTTGTGAGTGTAAACCTTAGCTACAGTTAAGGGCATGTTAAGTCAGTTTACTGTTGCCGCATCATGGCATAGTATGGCACATAAAAAACCGCAGATAGTCCCCTGGAAAAAATGCACAGCCCAAGTCTGTGTTACTTGCAGTTACAGCATCTAACCCTTTGCTTTGCCTCCCTCCTGTGCCTTTTCTTTTTCTTTCACTGTGTCTTTCTCCCTTTTTCTTTTTCCTCACTTTTTCCCCTTCCTCTCCTTCCTTCTTTTTTCCTTCCTTCCAATCTTTCTCTCTTCTCCGTCTTATTTTCTTCTCTTTTTTAAATGTTCTTTTGTGGCTACATATTTACCTTTCAAATAACATTGACTTAGATGTTGTTTGCAATCTCCAAAGGAGCTGCTATGTGTTCCTGGACTAAAACAAGCCAGCCTCAGTAAATGTCCTTATCCTGAATGATCCACCAACTAAGTGAGAGCTTCATTGTTGATTAAGACAGGAAGTGCATGTGTGATTCCTGTGGACTGGTTGAGACAGCATGGTCATGCTGATGCACATGAGGAATGGAAACATTGGGGGGAAAAGATAGTGATGATTGTGAAACTAAGAGATTGGAAATTCGAAGGGCTTGATACTAGGTTCTTTTAAGGGACATTTTGGTTCAACTCTTTACATAGGGGATGCATCTATTTATCCATAATGAAAATTGCTGAGATTTGGAACCTCTTTCTTCTTTTGAATCAATTAATGAATGAAACTGGGCAATGTAGGAATAGTGTTAGCTTCATGTATGGTGGAATCCAGGGGCTCAAAAGATGCTTCAAGTAATATAAATCAGGAAGTGCTTCTTGGTCTCAAACTACGCTTTGAAGCTAGGCCTGCATTTGAATGTTTTCAATCCAAATCTTAAAATTAGAAAGAAGGCAATTTCCAGTAGTCTTCAAAGGAGAACTATTATTTGGGAAAATAGAGTCTTCTAAATTATGCTTTTGAGAGTGATATGAATTTTGTTGCTTTTATTAGGTGCTAAAGTTCTAAAGAATTAACTCCACTTAGGAAGCAAATCCAAATACTCTCTCCTGACAAGGTTTCCACCAAGTGGCGGTCATATAGTTGGGACTTCCACTATATTTTCAGCATTCATATATCACTTATACAATTTTCATAATTACCTACTATTACCAGCACCATTTGTTTATCTGGCATTTTTCTATAAGTTGACTTTTTAAATTAGACCCACTGAGTTGATGCAGCCAATGCGGCTCACTAGGATGTATGTGTATCAATGTCAGAGGGACCAGGCTGATTCCCAGATCTTGTTTTTGAAATCCTGTGGGGAAGAAAATTATTGTCACCCTACAAAACAAGCAGAGAAAGGACTTGGAGCCTCACCACCTGGCCCTTACCTTAGTTCTACCTTTTGGTAGCCTTGAGATCTGGTTTAAGTGACTAATTTTCTACCCATACAGTGGTAAAGACTAATTAAGATAATGCCCAGAGGAATCAATGAACTTTGCTAGCACCTAACAAATGTTAGCCAGGAAACTTGTTGTCTCACTGGTTGTAAGTGGCAAAGACTTGCATAGTTCTTTAGGGCAGATGGTTCATTTATTCTGGGAAAGCCAACCAAATGGTGAATGTAAAGCGAAGATCATTTTCTGAAATATGTGGTTTCAAGTTGTTACACTGCCTTGGAGAAAATGATGTAAAAAAAAATTAAGTTACAGCCAGGGACCATCTCTGCAGGCTAGGATATTTTGAGAGGAAATATGTCTTAATTAGGAAGGGACAAAGAACATGTCATAGTGTTCACTTCCCTCAGCTTCTTCAGACCAGATTTTGATCTTTTGTGGTTAGTGAGTCAGAGGTAAGGATGAGAAGGGAAAGAAAAAAAAATATTTTAGCAAAATTTTGAGAGTCTCTGCACACAAGTTGTGCTGATTAAGGCTCAAGTGAGAAAACAGCCCAGAATTAGGGAGAGGCGAGTCTCTCCTTCCTCTGCAGGGAAACCAGCATCATTTTAGATTTTAGAGGGTTTTAAACATTCTGTTTTCTGATTATTTTGATATATAGGAAGGCTACTTTCATGCATGTATTTTTGTATCTGTAAATTCTGTTAAACATATATTATTTCTAATGGCCCTTGTTAAATTTGCTGCATTGTTTAGGTGTACAGTTTTATTATCTTCAACAATGATAACTTAGCCTCCTCCTATCCATTAGCTATACCTATTTTTTTTGTTTCCTGCCTTATCATATATAAATTATTTTACCATTATTTAAGAATGATTTTACAAGTTTTGCATTTTTAATCCACTACAGTAAGAATGACTTTGAAAACTGAGCAATTAACAGCCCAACGAATAGCTAAAAATCTTTCGTGGTAACTTACATATAATATAATGATACGCTGGGAATGCCTTTGTAATCCTGTGATGAAAACAATGGGAAAGAAGGCCTGTGAAGTTATATCAGTGAGTGATATTTTAATTGAACACATGAATGAACATAATGGAAGGTAAGCACCAAAATTTGACTGCAAGGCTTCAAATGTGAGATAACACCAAGAAATTATTAACCACCTCACTCAGCATTCAGTTAAGAAAATAGCATCAGGTAGAGATTTAAGGCAAGAAATTAAAGTCTTAAAGAGCCATTGAAAGAACTGTAAATAATCTATATATGAGATCAAATTGTATTCAACTATACTGAACTATGCAACACACAAGTGAATCTACATATAAACTCGTAAAAACTGAAGATCTGTAGTCTGCCTAACCCTATTGTACTCATGTCAATTTTTTTTATTCTATGATTATTATAGCGGTATAAGATGTCACCATTTGAAGAAGCTAGGGTATTTTGGTAAATTGTTTTGCAACTTCTTATGAGTCTATAAGTATTTCTAAATAAAAAATAATTGTTTAAAAGGGGTTCATGAGACCAACAATTGCAGAAAAAAAGCATTCTGTCTGGCTATACACCGAGAAGAACAAGCTTGCTGGGAAGCCATAGGAAAGTGTGAAATTCTAGTATCTCACCCAGAAGTTGCTGCAAACCATACATCAGCTGGCTGTTTCCACTCTGTAACTGACACCGAAGAATAATGTCCTCTAATTATTTTCTATCTTTCACAACCCTGTGTGTGCCCTCCTTGGCTGACTGTAATTAGGAACTCTGCCTACAAGTGATTCTGGGAAATGTAGTTCCAGGCTTCCAGTCCCTGTTCCCTCAGAGAGAAAGTAGAAAGGACCAGGGATAGTGCTGAGTTGAAAACACACATCCCACAACTCACTCATATTCAACAGATACTATAAACTTACATTCTACCCTTTGAAAGGAGATTAGAAGAAGGAAATTAATCAAAACTTCTGGTTTATAAATAATTCCATTTCCTAGCATGGTTTCTTAGCCTAATATTCTAGTTATCTTCATCCAAAGAATTTGTAATAAAAATATTTTCATATAATTTTTTTCCAGTTTATAAAGCAATTCCATATGTACTCTCTCACTGGCCCTCCAAACAATTTTGAGAAATAGATATTAATGGAAACACTTAAGATTTATCTGATACTTTCATTTCTACTATCACATTTCCTTGTAACTCACCAACAAAACTAGGCTTCTTGAGGTTCCCTAAACACAACATGCTGTCATTCCATTTCTTTGCACATGTGGTTCCTTCAACTGAAAATGTCTTTCTCTGGTAGGAATTCCTCCTTGTTCCTATACATCTTCACACCCTGTCCCATCAGCTCTTTCTAGGAAGAGACTGAGGCTGATGGGGTATGAACAGGCAGCCCCATCTTGCAGAGGGTCAGGCTGTGCTGCCCTTGCAGGAACCCAGGCATTGACCAGCAGGCAGCAGATGTGACCCAGGATTTGCTCCTCAAGCTGCCTCTCTTCACATTAACCACCTCATTCTTGATCAGCCAAACCTAGCAAAATAGACAGGGGAAGAATACATTTGGTGGTACACAGACAGCTTAATAAAGGGGCCTCATTAGACTGTTCTCAGACATACGCTTGCTAGTCATACTGCTGCAGGTGAATTCTGAAGGGCCTTTCTTCTACTATTTACTTTTCCCGGTTTGCCCCTGTCTAATCCTCCCTTGCTCCTCTGTAGCATCTCATGTTAGTGTTCTAATGGCTGGACAGCTCTTAGTAAGCAAAGCATCCCTGGCATCAGGGAGCTTACAGACCAGTGAGGGGGACAACCATTATGCGAATTATCTTAGAAATATAGACCTATTGCTATAACCACTACAATAATAAAACAACATTTATGAAATCTTATGAAAGGAGAAAAAATTATAAGGGGAAGTATAGGACAGTATAAGAGAATATAGTGAGGAAGAGCAAGGGTGGGGAGGGTCAGATCAAAGGAAACATCCCGGGGAAGAAGCATGTGCGTTCAGTTTGAACTAATGAAGGGACTTATTAACATGAAGGAGGCTGGGAGGGATGCAAGGAGAGAACATTCCAGGCAAACTCTACAGCTGTCAGTCTAAGCTCAGTGGGCACATGAGGGAATCCCCATGGCTTCCTTCTCATGGTGCTCTGGGTAACAATGTCTTGCCTCCAGGCAACTAAATAGGAGAGAGTGGGAAGGGAAAATAAAGGGTCATGGCTCAGAATCTAGGAGAAAAGAAGAGGTGGAGGCAGAATGTGTCATGAGGGAAGCAGGGTTCTGGTCATCATGGTTTACATTTGGTCACTGCCGCTTACTAGCTTTGTGACCGTAGAAAAGTCACAACCAACCTATCAATGTTGTTTTGACAATTCAGTGAGGAGAAAAAAGGCTCAATAAGTATTCGTTCCCTTCTTTTACTTCCTGCAGGCTTGCTATGGACTGAATTGTGTCACCCCAAAATTCATGTGTTGAAGCTTTAACCCCTAGTACGACTTTATCAGGAGACAGAGGCGTTCATAGCTAATTCAAGTTAAATGAGGTCATAGGATGGGTCCATAATCCAATAGGACTATGGTCTCTTAAGAAAAGGAAGAGAAAGATCTCCCTCTGCCCACCATATGAGGATACAGAAGGGAGGCAGCCATCTGCAAGTCAAGAAGAGAAGCCTCACCAGAATCCAACCATGCTGGCACCCAGATCTCAGACTTCCAGACTCCAGAACTGTGAGAAAATACATTTCTGTTGTTTATGCCACCCAGTCTATGGTATTTTGTTATAGCAGCCCAAGCAAGACTCTACTAGAAAATTCTTCCTACAGATGATAGAGTGCAAATCTTAACTGAAATAACATTTAAATAATACATTTATAAAAGAGTAAAAGAAGTGAATGGAACCATAAAATATGAGTTGGACTTATGACTTGATCATCTTCAAGGGGGCACTGATCTTGATTCATTTGATCTTTGTTCATGGCTACTTCAAAAATACATTCCCACTTGTGTCAAGACAACGTGGATGCCTTTCTGTGTGACTGAACAAAATGTTTTCTCTTTGTTCTTCATTCTTACCATTACACAAAAAATGGAAGGATAATTTGAGCCCTAAGAAAGAAAACCAATAGCAGCAAGCATGGGAGACAAGTACCAAGAGGTGGATAACAAGGGAAGAAAGATGAAATACACTCCTAAAAGGAAAAGGGGGAAAAAGGTCAAGGCAGAACCCGGGAGCCCTGGCACCTAGTGGTGTCAGCCAATTACACAGATGAAATGGGCAATGGTAGTTGCACATCCCACTGGAAAATACCACTGTCTCAGCCCATTAGTTCTGCTACAACAGAATACCACAGATGAGTAATTTATAAACAACAGAAATTTATTTCTGACAGTTCTGGAGGCTGGGATATCCAAGATCAAGGTGCCAACAGGTTTAGGGCCTGGTGAGGGCTCTGTCTCCACTTCCAAGAGGGCACCTTGTTGCTACATCCTCCAGAGAGACAAATGCTATGTCCACACGTGACAGAAGGGTAGAGGGCAGAATGGGCTTAGCTAGTTCCTTCCAGCCTTTGTACAAAGTCATGAATCCCATTCATGAGAGCCCTGCCATTGTGACCTAATAACCTCCTAAAGGCTCCACCTCCTAATATTATCATATTGGATCTTAGGTTCCAATGTATGAATTTGTGGGGAGACACATACATTCAAACCATAGCAACTACATTTTAGTTTCAAAGCCTGAAACATTGCAAAGCACTATCTTGATAAACACTTCATTTGATTCTAACCACAACAAAATGAGGTAAGTGCAATGGGACAGGGATCACATACCCAGTGAGTCAACTGTGTTTTGGAATGTTTAAATGACTCCACAGGGCTCCCTTGGCCGTTAAGTGTTCCAGGCAGTGGCCAAGCTTTGATTTTCTATTTCTAGATCTAGTGTTCTTTCTGAGGCAAATGTTAAGATATGCTGTATACCCTTTCATCTAATTTTTACCTGGATTTCCAAGGTAAAATTTTCTCCATGTTCTATCTCATTTCCTGGCCACTATACTCCTCCTTCTCCATCCAAAAGTCACTCAATGGTTTCTTTCAGTAAGAAAATAATATTGAATGGAAATGAGAATGGAAAGGAGAAGAGAAGCATGTAAATGGGGCTGTGTCGACAAAATTTCATCTGAGGATACAATTGCTTTCATCCTGGACAAAATGCTTTCAGAGAGATTACCACTTTGTATGACCAAGAAAGGGTTACTATTATGATTTTTATTCTGCAGCTGTGAAAACCAAGACTCAGAAACATCAAGAGCCATGTCCAGTGATAGGTATCTTAAAGATTGAGAGTCAGATCTCCAGTCCTTGCATCTGCCTCCACCTCCCTACAGTGGACACAGCACTGGCTTGACAGTCGGCTCTTAGGTTGCTGTCCTTCTGCTAACTAGCTGTGTGATCCTGGTCAAGTCTTGTAAGCCCTGGGCATCATTTCTTTCGATTGTCAACCGAAAGGGCTGGGCTGCTTGGTCTCTAAGAACATCCTGTAAAGCAGCTCATAAGAAAGAAATTGCAACAGCTGGTCTTTGAAGAGCAGTCAGAGGTGCCCTGATTTCTCCCAGCACAAAAATGATAAGGTGTTCAGCTAATATTATACTTTTAGAAAAAATATTGTCCAGACTCACTGTGCTATTTCCCAAATATGATTTGGGGAATGAGCCAACAGATAAAGAAGGATATTTATTTTTGTTTGTAATGTCGACGTCTTCTTTCGGGCTCGATCGAACAATCAGGAGATCTGTGTAGGCCACAGCGTCATTGCACGCTGGGGTCCTTGCCCGCTCCCTCTCTCTGCCACCACTCAAACCCTGGGAGAATGCTTTTGAAAGCGAATCAGGAAATTACTTATCAATCTGAAGCCCCAAAGAGTTATGAATAATCCTCGCTGCCAAGGGAAAGGGGATTTCGAGCAAAAGCTCCACATCTGCGCACACTAGAGTTCAAAGACTCCAGCTGTTGGAAGGTCTTGCGAGCAATGTAAGTAAACAGCCCTCTCTCCATTGAAGTAAACGTCTTCAGGCTTTTTTTCCTTAGAAAGGCGTCCTTTGGCTCATGTTGGTGTTTCTCTCTCTCTCTGGTTTTTGGTTTTTTTTTTTTCTGTTTTTTTTTTTTTTTTTTTTTTTTTTTTTTTTTTAATGATGTTCAGGGGTGTTTACCGACTGGGGCTTAGTCAATAACATGACTCCTCTGGGGGTTGCTTTTGCTGAACAAGAAAGGGAAAGCGAAAGTCGTCAGAATCGGCTTTGCTTGGGAAGGGTTCGTTTTGAAAAGCCCTTCCTTGCCAATTACGCTCCTTCATAGTTATAGATCCGTACTCAAGAGGAGTGTGAGGCCGACACTGACACTCGCAGGGGCAAGCAGAAGTGGCTCTGTAACCCTACTCTGAAAAACAGAATTGTCATCGTGTCTGTTCCTACGTAATTCACATTGAAAGTGCTTTCTTTATTTTGATACACTGTAGGATTTTAGTAGAGGAAAAAGAAAGCATTAAAGCGAATATTGTTCTGTGGAGATTTCCTTATAGTGGCATAAATCTTGTGTTCAATTTAGCTTTTGTTAAGTGTGTTGATTTATTTACTGTCTATTTTATTTTTAAACAAATGTGCTCACCACTCCACTTGGCCATGGGGGGATAATGCAATCATTGCAATATGGAAGCAGAAATATCTAAATTGTGTTGGTAAAACTATGAGTTTGCATTACTAGTAATTCTACAAATGAAATGCATAATTTCATAAATGATGCATTGTACTGGGGTACATTTCTTTTATAAGTATTTCAAATCAAATTATGGGTAATGACTGGGAAGCAGTTAAAAGAAATACAACAAACTTGAACGGAATCGTTTTGTTTGGATCAGCCTTTGTTCCCAGGAACTTGAATGTCCATTTTGCAGATCCCTCATCATGAATTCTATGGCTGCATGGAACATATGCTCCGAGTCCTCACACTCTATCTTATCATCAGACTATGTATCTCCCAATTTGTTCTGATTCATGATTTCAATAAGACTCCACACCCTCAGCCTGGGTTGTGTTCCCCCAACTCACTGGAAAGTTCCTCCAAAATAAAGAATAATTGCCCTTAACTCTAGTTGACATCTGACTTCCTTTCTTCTCCTTGAGTAAGTTTGGTGTACACTTCCACATGCTGTACTGTTAAGACGGGTTTCATTCCCAATATGTCAGTCATTGTCAGCACACACGTAAGCTACTTCCAAGAGTCGAAAAGCTCTAGGTTACTGTACATTTACAACAGCAATTTTCTATGTAGCCCTTTCTCAAGCAACTCATCTATACTTTAATTTAAGGTGATCTGTAACCTTTCACCTTTACCTAATAAACAGATAGTATGTGCCTAACGTGCTGAAAGCAATAAAAACCAAATGTGACACAATGTTCCCCTTCTTGTATAAACGTGTCTGTAGTATTTATGCAGCCCAAGTGCACTTTTGTGTTCACAGGCAATAGCTACGTAGGGTTGAACACTGTCTGAGCTATGCTGTGGACTGCATAACGAAATAGAAAGATGAAGTTTGTAATGTGAAGTAAGTTATTCAAATTTGGGGAAATATTTACTGAGCATTTGTCATGTGCTGGGCCCTTCCTCATCATGTCTCGTGTGCTCGTGGGAGCAGCAGGCTCACTGGTAAGGCGTAGAGACTCTGAACCGGAGTTCCTGAAGACAGAAACCAGATTAGCGTCTATGTGAATCTGGGTTGGGTTATTTAACTCCTCTGTGCCTCAGTTCCCTTACAATAAAATAGAGCTCATAACAGCAGGGTTCATGTAAAGTTTGAGAGTTGATATAGACAAAAAATTGTTTTTGTCTCTTTCATATATGAGAAAACCAAGGCTAATGAGGTTTACTTGCCTACAATTACACAGGTAATGATGGCTGGCAGGGCTGGGATTTGGAAGTAAATGACCTGTTTTAATCATAATAGAGAAAGTCCACATTTTAAACCACAACCTCCTGCCCTTTTGTTGTTGGATTCTTTCTTCTGCATTCCTTTATCCAGTTCTTACAATGGCCTTCTAAATAAACATTATTGACTATGATGATTTCCGACAAGTAAACTGAAGCTCAAAGACATGAAGTGACTCATCCAAAGTCACATACCTAGAAATTAGCAGCACTGATGTCTGAACACAGGTTTTCAAATTCCAAGTTTGATGGATTTTTTTTTTTTTTTTTCTCTTGCCAATCTGTGAATGAATGGGTGAGGCCCACAACTGCCCTTTGGGGAAGAGTGAAATAAATAACAATGCTAATGGTCACCATCAATTAAGCTCTCACTCTGTGCTTGGCACAGAATCTCTTTAATTGAAGTAGGTCCCTGTGCCTCTTTGGTAATAAATTCTCTAGATGATTCTGGTATGCACTAAAGTTTGACAGTTCTATAATCTGGGACAAAATGGAAATTGTTATATCCAATATGACCTAACCTGAAGAAGGTGAAAAGTCCTGATAGGGACAAGAAATCTGACATTTTCCCCAACTCAAATATGTTGATTACCCTGTGGTCAGAATCAACACTATTTCAGGGTTATTTCCTGTCTTGTTGATACCCCCATGCTTTCTTCATCTTTTGGCCCATATCATCTGAACTTTTTATCATCTTTGATTGCATCAGGTTTCAATCATCAGCAGATGGGTGGATTTCTTTCTCTTGTAGGCTTTTCATGGCAAATTTGTGCAACTCAATGGGATTCCTCATCGAAGTGAAATAAAGCTATAAAAAATATATAAAAAGGAAATAAAGCTATAATATCTATGAGAAATTTACTCAATAAACTTTATACAGAGAAGCCAGCAACAGAGTATTTACTGAGTTGAATATAATACATTCAATATAATATATTCAATGTTGAATATAGTATATTCAAGTTGGTTTCTCTGAAAACTATAGTGCCCAGATAGATATGAGCCAACAGAGGATGCCAAACACAAACTTGGTGTACTAGGAACTTTAAATGCCCAGGAAGAGGTCATGGAGGGAGTAGTGGAGCAGGAACCATTGAACACTGGAAATAATTTCTTGTGATGTCAGCACTTGAAGCAAAATATCCCTGGCTTTCAATTCTTCTCCACTTTCTAACTGCAAGGCTCCAAGCACATCACTTACCTCTTAGTTTATGTAACACACATAAACAACTTAGCACAGCAACTAGCATAATAGATGCCTAAGAAACAAGAGTTCCTTTCCTCTTTAGCTCTGGTCCATTCAATCCACAAATTTGCACTGAGGACTTACATGTCCTAAACATTATTTTAGATATAATAGTGAACAAAAGCCAAAGTCCCTGCCTTCGTGGAGCTTGCACTTTACAGGAGACAAACCACAGAATCATAAACCAGAATGTAAGTTCAGAAATTGGAAAGTGGTATGAATAAAATAAAACAGAATAACAAGACAGAGTGACTAGGTACCAGGAAGGAGCTAATTCTTTAACATGGTCAAGGACCACCTCATTAAGGGAGGGGCATTTAACTCAAAGCTGAATCATAAGAAAGACAGAATGAGACAAAGCCATGATTAAGTAAGACCCTGACTAACCATGGGACATTAGACAAGTCACTGAAGCTCTTTTTAGGCCTGTTTCATCAACTATTAACTGCACAGCTGGTGTAAATCTATGGGGCTTCTCTAGACCCTGCTCTGGAAACTCTGCTTTGGAATTTTCTTTCCCTTTCTTAATATCACATGCCATAAGTAATTGTATGAAAAGAAGAAAGAAAAAAATCTCTGATCCAAACTATATTACAGTAGCCGTTTCATTCTTTCATTCAATATTCTGGGATTTTTCAACATGTTCTTCTTCATCACAGATAAATTAATATGTCCTAAGTGAATGAAGATTAATTAACAACTTTTTTAAAAGCTCATATCATCACAATTCTAGGGATTACATTGTTGGAGAAGACAAGAACCACCGCATGGCAGATTTTTAGGGATGAATTGTGAGGCTTCACAATTACTTCATGTGTGGCTTCAAGTCTGAAATTGTACATATGTCAGTGGAGTCAATGTGCAAGGCTGCCAGAAGTCAGTCGATCCAACACTCTAGTAGCCAAGAACTAATAGAGTGTACAGCTTTTAAAAACAATCCAGGGTCTGAAATGTTCCTTTTCTTAAAATGGCGCAGCAGATCACTTGGGTCTAAGTTAGTGGCCTACTGAAATTGAAGATCGTCATGCAGAGAACTTGCACCAGAGAAGTAAACTTTGTCTGTCAATTAGCCTAATAATTGTGGCCAAATCCTTGGCTGTAACAATCCAAATGATTGTCTCATTACTCCATTTTGTCTTTGTCACCATAGTGACCTCAATTATGAATCTGCAACCTAGAATGAGAATTTGATGTCTACAGCAAAAGAGAATATATGGGTCAATGTTTTAAATTTTCAAGTACTGTTATTTTTTGCTTACTTTATAAAACTGCAATTCCCCAGAATGCAAAGCATATTTTTTTAAATAATTTTTTTGGAAACAAGTTCCTGAGTTAAGATTCAAGGACTGAAAAATAAGAGTAAACAGGATGGGATTAGGAAATTGGAGTTAATCAGCCTGTAGTGAAGAAAGTTGTGGAGCAATTCATAGTGTTTCTTGGGCTCCGACACAATTTCAACCAGAGAACAGTGGTAAGTTGTTGTCCAGTCAACAGAGAAGGGGAAAAAAGAACTGCTTTCAAACACTTACTTTTTTGACAAATAATATTCCCAACATTTTACATATATTAGCTCTGAACCATAACTTTAGGGATTATAGTGTAGCTATTACTTTGCTTATTTTCCAGATAAGGAAATGAAGCTTAGTGATGTTAAATAACAAGGAAGTTCATCAACTAGCAAGCAGCAAAACCACAAGTCAACCCAGGACTGCTGGACTCCACAACCTGCTAACTTTCCACTTGGTCACTCTGCTTTAGAAAAATAAGGGGCTTTTTTTTTTTACCCACATGCAATACAAATTCTATTTCAGCAAAGGAAGAATTTACTGCGAGTTTTTAAATGTTGACATGGTCTCCTTAGGGAAGAGGCTGTGGAATTGTCTTCTTTGGAGGTCTATTAAAACCAGATCAGTTATCATATATGTCTGCTATGACTTCAGTGTGGTCCTTCCCCAAGGTGAAAAGAGACAAAATGATTCCTCAAGTTCCTTTCTAAACTTTCCAATCAAAGGCCAAGTCTACATCCATGCAAGGCAAAATGGTGGGGACATGTTGAGTTCAGCTGTCCTATTCTTCTTCCCCTAACCCAGGCCAATCACTTTGGTTGAACTGATGTCCAGATTGTCTGGAAGGGCCACAGTTGCTTGGGTCATACCATGTGGGCCATTTTCCCATAACCAGGGAGTGGACCCAACTCTTTTGCCATTAATGCCCAACAAAATGAATATCTTTCCAATGAATCTGTTGTCTAATTCAAGGGCTATACTTTCAGTGTTTGGGAACTACAAATTGTGACAAAAGCTGGCATGAAAATTGAACTGTGTTAGAAAATAGGAATACCTTTTTAAATTCTAGCTATTAAGTGTATCAGCTAGGATTATATTTGTAAGTATCAGAAAACACAGTTCCTTTATTATGCAGGGGTTTCATTTTTCTCACACAACAAGAAGCCCAGAGGTAGGTCTAGGGATGCTGTAGCTGTCCAAGGATGCCACCAGGAAACTAGTGTTCTTCTCTATTCCTGCTCACTAATGCTCGCATGGGCATTTATTTTTATGGTGGCAATATAGCTGCTGCACCTCCAGGTTTATATTCCATGCAGGAAAACAAAAGCCTTTTCCTTGTCAAACTTTGCCTTTTTATTTCAAAAGGGAAGCCTTCTTCCAAGACTTTGCATGTGCATTGTATTGGTGAAACTGTGTAAGTAATAGGGTTACCCCTAGCTGCAAGGGAATCTGGAAGTCTGTGTATTCTGCTTTCCAGCCTTTCATGTAAAAAAGGTAGGGGGAGGCCAGGCACAGTGGCTCACATCTGTAATCCCAGCACTTTGGGAGGCCAAGACAGGTGGATCACTTGTGGCCAGGAGTTTGAGACCAGCCTGGCCAACATGGTGAAACCTCATCTCTACTGAAAATACAAAAATTAACTGGGCATGGTGGTGGACACTTCTAATCCCAGCTACTGGGGAGGCTGAGGCAGGAGAATCGCTTGAACCTGGGGGGTGGAGGTTGCAATGAGCCAAGATCACACCACTACACTCCAGCCTGGACAATAGAGTGAGACTCTGTCTCAAAAAAAGAAAGAAAAAGAAAAAAGGTAGGGGGAGATGTGAATTGAGATGGGTCTTGAGTGAATCAAACCATACTTGTCAAAATATGCCATAAATTCCTATTTCTGAAACAAATATAGAATTTAATATATAAATTGGACTATATTACATAAACATTTACTAGTTGTATCTTTTTTAATATTTAAAACTTAGTGACCGTGCATGGTGGCTCACGCCTGTAATCCCAGCACTTTGGGAGGCCGAGGTGGGCCTGGCTGCACAGTGACCCCGTTACCAAAAATACAAAAAATTAACTGGCCATGGTGGTGGGTACCTGTAGTCCCAGCTACTCAGGAGGCTGAGGCAGGAGAATGGCGTGAAAACCTGGGAGGCGGAGCTTGCAGAGCAGAGATGGCGCTACTGCACTCCAGTCTGGGTGACAGTGCGAGACTCCATCTCAAAGAATCAGTGCACGCCAAGATTCTTTCATTTGGGGCTTCATCACATTATCTTAGCAAACCAGACAAAAATGTCTAAGCGATTTCATTTTCCAAACTGCATCGTATGTTTCAAAGTGCCATCTGTTTGTAACTTGTTACAAAACAGAGTCAACAGAGCCATTTGGTGACATTTTAAAAAGTGACTTCAGTGTTTGTTTCCAAGGGATATAATTCCTAGAATTTGTGCAATTTGTTCTGTGTTGCTGTGATGTGAAATAAAGCCTTCACAGAGGCTCTCAGCTGTTTCAATACATTATCCTCATCTTAACCGGTGAAGCCAGGTTTCAAATTAGGTTTTCTTTCCATTTTAATTATCTCCCCATGTCACTGTGACCTTTCCAGTCAAAGATTTAAAGCTTGTCACCTCATAGTCACCACTATTAAAAAGAGGAAAATTAAAAAGAGGAAAAACACCAACAACAAAAAAAGAGCATACAGATTTGCATACCGAAATCTATTCACTAGTCAAAAACTCATTTCTGCAAGATGATAAAGCAAAAAAAAATTCTAGAACACAATTCAAAGCCATGGGTTCTTGTTCACGAATGAATACTGTGACCTTCAGCAAGCTACCATTTAACCTTATTCTCTCTCCTTCCCTACCTGGAAAAAAGAATTAACATACCTGTCCCAAACATCTCACCTGGTCAATATGTAGATTGTTGAGATAATGCATTAGAAGTCACATTCAAAACAATGCATGATATACTCAGGCCTATTTCGGTATTTCCTATCTATTGTAGTACGCTTTGCATCACATTGTTACACATGATGAATCCCATACCCTTCTCAAACTCCCATCTGCTTTGTCTCCTTATTTTTGCAGCCAGGCTTTCTTTAAAAAAGCCATGCTCTTGCTTCACCATCCCCCTTCCATATTCTTGATCTAGTCTTAGTTGATTCTTCCTGGATCCTACTTGATTCAAGCTGTTCGGACTCTGTATCCAGCTCTCGGCAGGCTCACCACCGTTTCCTGGCCCAGATGCTGCCAAAGTCATTACATGTTCATTGAACAAATACTTTATTAGGGCTTACTAAATCAGGGGTGATCAAAACAGACAAAAATCCCTGCCCTCTTACAGAAAACATTTTATTTCTCTGGACTCAGGAACCTGAGCATACTGATAAGGACACTCAAATGTCAACAATCCAATGTCATGCCCTCTCCTCTCACTGAGCAACTTCACCTAAGTGTTTCTTGATGTCTATGTGCTGTGCCCACATGTACTCAGGAACTCCAAGGAAGCAGTCACCATGCAAACCAAGGACTCTAATATTGTCCTTCTTGACAATGATAATATTTTTGTGACAAATGCAATCTCTAATCCTCCCCCAATCCCCCCAAATGATAATCTTCATGTAGCCAGAGTGTTGCTAGGTTCAGGGCAGAGGTAGAGAGATAGAGAGAAAGCCACTTCACTCTCTCCATAAAGGCTTAAAACCAGTCACTGGGCAGACAACAAAAACAATTTGTGTCCTCCGTTGTCCTAACATATCCCCTTTCCATTTAGGTTACTTGTGCATACTCATCCCGCACACCTTTCACTCTTAATGGCCAATCTCCAACTCCTAGCTGGCCTTAGCCAGAACACTGTAGAAACTAATGAAATTTAGGAAATTTATCTAAGGCTTTGTACCTTCAAATTGTTATTGTTCGGACATAGTCATTCCCACCTGCTCCCAACCACAGACTACTAGGCACAGCTGAATGCTTTCAGGTAGCAACGTATGTAGTATCTTTGGAAAGAGCTGATTTGCTTTCTTCACCCCTTGCTAGTCCTGAAAGGTGCCTTTAACCTTCCAGGTCCACCTTCCTTGGAAGGACAGAGATGCATGGTGTTAGAGGTGGCTATGGGAGCCAAGTCAAGATTATTTCAGAATGGACAAAAATTGAACATTTGTGTAGGTTAAAAGCAACCAGCCAGTGGTAGAAATGGAGGCTATCAGAGAATAAGAGAAGGTAGTTAGACCAGGTAATCTTGGAGAGGCAAGAGGTGGATCAAAACAACCACAAACAAGCGTGGATCCTGACTCACAGCTGTGTCCACTGAGGCAGGTGAGAAGCAAGTGAAGATGGGGAGGAATTTGAATAAACTGGGGATAGCAGGGAAATTGAGGTATGATAATGTTTTTCTCTAGGAGGTTGAACCTGGGATCATTGCTTAAGTAAAAGACAGTGAGCTGATTAAATGTGTGCTGAGAGCTCCCAGGCCAGTGCTTGTCATAGAGTAAGCGCTAGAAAGAAAATACATATTCACTTCTGTCTTCCTTGACAGATTGAAATGATAGCAATTGTTCACTTACAAAAGATCTCATCTAACAATAGCCCATGACACCATGCATATATTTTGCCTTTCAAGTGAAACACAAATACAACTTTTGTTTTAACTTTTAAACCCTAAACTATAATGACTTCTCTAAGTTCATCTCAGCTTTGAAAATAACTTGGCCCAGGTGTATACCATTCGAGAAGACCTCTGACCACACATATTCTCTTTCTATGACCCCTGAGCCTAGAGAATGTTCTGGAGCTTCTCCAGCAAAGAGGTGTGTGCAGGAAGAAAACTGAATTCTGCAGCTTTTATGTTCAGTGTTATAGAAATGGTTCCAGACATGACAAATGAAAGGGAGTTAATCTAAACCATAGACTGTTTTTATACTTGGCCTTTGAAAATTTTCGTAAGTGTAAACTTCCCTGGGCCAGATCAGGTTCTTACCTCCAAATGTTTCTGATTTTGACTCTCTTCCTTTAATTATTTGAAATCATAAGGGCTGGTTTGGGGAGGCAGCTGGCAGGCAGACCAGAGCAAGTAGTGGCCTCCAGGAAGTGGGGTTGCAGGATTCTCTTCCACCTTGCCCTACCAGCCCTCACCAGCACCACAGCAGGGAGAAGCAAGAACTGGGGTGGATGGCCCCAGGTTCAGCCAGTGCTTCAGGGCTCCCAAGAGGAGCATTCTCTTGCCAGAACAAGGGTTAGGAGCTTGCGATTTCTTGAACACTGGTTCTCTCCCTCTCTTTCTCTCTTTTTCTCTCTGTCTTCTCAATCTCTTGTAAATAAGTACTGGTCTCTTTGACTTGTTTTTTAGGAATTCTAGTTACCCACAAGACCAGCACAATAATAGAGAGGCAGGACTAAGCGCTCATCCAGTACCTGGCACTATTGTGGGTGCTTGGGACAGAGCTATGATCAAAACAGGCAAAGTCCCTCCCTTTAGGCCCTTAGAGTCCACTTGAGGGGTGACAGACAAAGAAAACACGAAGACATACATGTCAGAAGGACCACAGAAAAGGAAGTGGCGTAGTGACAGAAAAGCGTAGACAGGTGGGTCAGAGAAGGCTGGGAGCCATGGAAAGCCAATGTTAGAGCAGAGGCATGAGCCACATCAGCCTCTAGGAGAACAGCATTCTCAGCTGAGGAGTGACAAGCAGGACAGAAGGCAGGATGGACTGTGCTTGATTTGTTTCAGGAACAACAAAGATGCCAGGGTGGCTGGAAAGGATCCCATGAGGCAGAGACTTGAGGTCAGAAGGCAGTGGGAGGGAGATCATCTAAGGTCTTGAAAAGACTGAGCTCTATCCCGGGACAGATGGGAAACTACTGCAGGGTTTTCAGCAGAAGAGTGACTGACAGATCTGAAAGTCCACTCCAACTGCTATTTGGAAAATGCACTGTCAGCAGGCAAGACGAGGTGGATTATACTATCCCCACTCCAGTTCTCAGTACCCTGGCTGGGCAATTTCAACAAGAGCAGGCTCGCTTGGTGAAGAATTCACAGGTCAAAATAAAACAGACACACACCAAAAATTTAACAACCACCTTCCTTATGGCATATATATTACATTAGATTACTCTGTTTGAAGAGAGACATATCACATCATAACACGATAATAAAATGAAATTAATTTCACTAAGGACAGTTCTATTTGAAGCATTTTGTTTCACCAGCCAGAAAAACTCAAATACCAGACTGTTATGCTCAAAAACCAGATCTGGAAGCCAAAAACAAAAGCCGTCTATTCTCCTTCCTTTTCCTTGGACCTGCCTCTCCTGGCAGAGTGCTGTCCCTCAGGGAGCGGGGAGGATGTCCGCATCCCAGCCCGGCTCCCCAGGGTTCTGGGCTCCTCCTCAGGAGTTTGAGGCCAAAGCTCCAGATGGCACACACTGTTCCTTTCCCTGGCCTTGTCTCTCATGCATGGAGCTTTTGAGGAGACCATGGAGGAGGCTAGTACAGAAACTAGCTCACTGAAGTCTTAGATATAGGAGGTCATGGGTCCCAGTCAAATATTATTTGTCAACATTTATAGCTTTTATTTCATTTTTTCATCCAACAAATGCAGGTCCCTAATATGCACCAGACACTGTTCTGGATGTTCAGGACTCAGCAACAAAAAGCGCAGACAAAAATACCTGCCCTCGTGGAGCTTCCATTTTATGGGGAAGACAGATGATCAAAAAAAGAAATATGTAAAATACGTGGTACCTTAGATGACCATACACGCAATGGAGAAAACAAAGAAAAGGGGGTGTGGAATGGTTTGGTCTGCAATTTTAAGGAGAGTGGTCACAAGAGGCTTCACAGGCAAAGTGAAATTTGAGTATAAATCTGGAAGAGGTGGCAGAACAAGATGATGCTATAGATAGGTATAGGTGGAGTCGTTGCCACACATCTGAGAGAAAGGCTTTCTAGGCAGGAAGAACAGTGTGTGCAAATGTTCCGTGGCAGGCATGCACAGCAGGCTTGAGGAGCAGCACAGAGACAGGGTGACCAGAGTTGAAGGAGCAAAGGAGAAAGAAGTAGAATATGACGTAGGCTGGTTGGGAGAGGCAGGCCACGGAAGGCCTCCTGGCTCACTCTAGGCCTTTAGATTTTACTCGGAGTAAGAAAGGAAGCCATTAGAGAGTCCTACCAAGAGGGCTCTGTCTGCTGAGTGGCTTCTGCAAGGGCAGGAGCAGGAAAACCAGATAGAGACTGTTGCAATCATTCAGGCAGAAGACAGCATTGAAAGGGAGGAAGGTGGCAGCAGTAGGGATGGGGAGAAATGCTGAGACACTTGAGGTGATGTTTATGGGGAACCAAAAGGATTTGTCAATGTATAATTTGCAGGAAAAGGAGAATTAAGGGGGACTCCAAGGTATTTGGCCTGAGCATCTGAAAGATTTGCTACCAATTATCAAGACGAGGAAGTGTGTGGGGGTGCAGGTTGAGAGACAGAAGGAGAAGGTGCTGGATGAGTTAGGTTCATGAAGCCAATCAGACATGCATGTGGAGGTGTCTAGCAGGTAGCTGAATGTGAGTGTGGCATTCAGGAGGGAAGTCTGGGCTAGAAATAGACATTACAAGCCATGTGGCTAGACAAGATCACCAAGGGAGAGTGCAGGTGGAAAGTAAAGGTATCCCAGGATTGAACCTGGGCTTCCAACATTTTCCAGATTCAGAAGAGAAACGGGATATGGGAAAGGGGGCAATGAGAAGTCTAAGGGGCAAGATGAAAACCAAGAGACAATGGTTTCTCAAGGACAAGAGAACAAAGAGGGAGAAGCAAGGGGAATTCCAGTGACTAGTGGGACAGAAGCCGGATAGGGTGGGTTTCAGAAAGAACGGGAGGAATGCAACTGTAGAAAGTGAATAGAAATCCTTTATTTAAGGACTCTGAGATGGAAGGGAGCAGTGAAATAAGGTAGTGTCTGAAAAGAGAAGTGGTAGTATATACAGTAATATGTATGCTATAAACAGTAATATATATCACTGCATATATTTAATTTACTTTGCATATCTTATTTTACATACATGACTAGATTTTTATATCTGTATATATTACATATAGTCATACAGATATATACATTATCCTGCAAAGAGAAGGAAATGTATGCAGGACAGAGAGGAGAACCACTGTAGTGATGTCAGGAAGTAAGGGAGAAGAGGAGAGAAGATGGTATCCAGGGCACAGGTGCAAGGTTGACCTTGGATGGAGGCACTAACCATTCATTCTTATGGAAGAGGAAAGGCCAAGCACACCAGCATGATGCAGTGGAAAAGGGGTATCTATGTGGTGGTGGGAGATTGTATATCTTCTGATTACTTCTCTTTTCTCAATAAAATGGGAAATAAAGCCATTCATTGAAAGTACACAGGGGAGAAGAGGTGCCAGAGGTTTAAAGATAGAGAAGATATGAAATGGTTATAAAGGAGAGTTGTATGTAAAGAAACATGAGAATGTAGTATCATTGATATGCAACATTAATGAAGGACTATTTTGAGGTGAACCATCATATGTTGAGATGGAGAGCAGTCGACATGGTTCTGTATTTTCCTCCAGTGCGGGAAAACATCCAGGCAGAGTGGTGGATTAGCCAAATAAGTTACAATATAAAGAGGGGCCAAGGAGTCAAGTATGTGTTCAGAGAGCAATTAGACTCTAAGCAGAGTAAGGATGGAGGTGAACATGAATAAGGTACAAATTAAAGGTAAAGTGTGCAAGTGAAGTCAAGGAGTCATGGAATTTGGGATACACATGAATAGAAAGGATAGAAATGGTGGCAGGACAGTGGGGAGCTTGAATTTGAATTTGTGAAAGTGCTGTAGTTACTGGTAATGACAAGGTCAATGATATGATCATGTAGGTAAGAGGCTGTGGTGGAGAGGAAGACAAAACCATTGGAAGAAAAAAGGTCCAGGAACTGTAAGACCAAGATATGTGATGAGTTTTCCAAGTAGACACTGAAATCACTGAGAGTTATGACAGTAATGTTGGAGAAAGTGACGGGGACCAGGAGCTGAAATTTCCAAGAAATGAGGAGGGTGGTATAATCAGTAGATGGCATCATCCAGGAGGACTAGTGAGCGGTGTAGACAGGGGACATGAGATTCACCTCTGGAGGATGGATGGTCTGGAAAGAGCAAGGAGGAGCAGGGAGGTCACCCATTTCACCTCCAGGCTCAGTGGAATGAGGAATGAAGGGTTGAAAACAGCCTCCACCTGGTGGGGTGCAGGAGAGGAGGTGTCCTCAGAGGAGAGCAAAGCTTCAGTCTGAACAAGAAGGTAAAGAACATTCAGAGGGATGGTGAGGATACAGGGGACTTTACTGATGAGTGGCCTTGAGTTTTAAGGGGCAGTGGGGAAGGGCTTCTGAAATCAGGAAGTGGCGGGAGATGAACCAGGAAGTAGTCATAGGAGATGAAAGTTCACAGAATGAGCAGTGACCAGGGGAGTCTTAAAGAGCATGAACTGGGGAGAAGAGTGTGATGAGAGCCTCTGATGGCCTAAAGGCAGGGCATGCTGGTGAGGCTGTAAGTGGGAGGTGGGAGTGAGGTGGGGTCTACACAAACCATGACAGGTCTGTGGCTTCTCTTCACTCCTGTCCATGATGATTGGAGGTGGGAAAATGAGGCATCTTTTTCTTTTTTAGATGGAATTTTGCTCTTGTTGCCCAGGCTAGAGTACAATGGTGCAATCTCATCTCACTTCAACCTCCATCTCCCAGGTTCAAGCGATTCTCCTGCCTCAGCTTCCCAAGTAGCTGGGATTACAGGTGCACACCATCACGCCCAGCTAATTTTGTATTTTTAGTAGAGACAGGATTTCACCATGTTGGTCAAGCTGGTCTCGAACTCCTGACCTCACATGATCCACCTGCCTCGGCCTCCCAAAGTACTCAGATTACAGGTGTGAGCCACCACACCCAGCCCAAACTAAGGAGTCTTGTGTGGAGCACCCAGAAATCTCTAGGGTGCCTTCCTTGATCCCCTAGAGCTTTTTATAAACTGTCTTGAGAGACACAGGTGCATTGGTAACACTGGATTATAAAATGTGAGTAGGTCAGGGGGCAGGAAATGAGGCGCACACGGTCAGCAGGGCAGGTTATGGAGAACTGTGCATCATGTTAAAGACTTCTTCATTAATTCTACAAATGAGGGTTATTAGTCTGTGGTATGAGAGAGGTACTTTGGAACTATGAAGATTATGGACTCTTCTACTCCCACATAATCCTACACAGCCATTATGCCTACAATTTCAGGGAGGGGAGGAATTTGTCAGTTGTATACAAGACTATTCAACCAGAGAAACAGATGAGTAGGAAATATATATTAAGAGGCATATTGCAGGGATTCGGATTATGCAGATGTGGGGGCTGGCTGGAAGTCTAAAATCTGTAGGGGAGTCCTCCAGGAAGGGCAGGCTGGAACACTAAGGAAGGAGCTGATGCTGCGGTCCACAGGCAAGCATCAATCAAAGGATTGAAGCTCTGCTCTTCAATCCTTTCAACTGATTGAACTGAGGCACTCAGATTATCTAGGAAAACTTTACTTACCATCAACAGATTATTGAATGTAATCATATCTACAAAACACCTTTACAGCAAAACCTAGAGTGTTTGATGAATAACTAGGGACCCAAGCCTAGCCAAGTTAATGCAAAAAACTGACCATGAAATCAGTGTATTTCCTGAAACCTACAGATCCATGGCTGGGAGTTTCTTTTGTGAGCAGGGAAGGAGCCCACGAAACATTACAGGAAGAAAAATGAAATGGTCTACTTTGCATTTCAGAAAGATCAGATTCTCATGATTAAGTGGTAAGAAATCTTAGTAAAGAATCTGAACAAACAGTACTAAAAATAAAATATAACTTTCTCCAGTGCAAATCCATGTGAATTATAGCTGGTCTCAGTGGAAAATAAAGCAAGCTGGGAAGAACCCCAAAGAAAAGTTATTCCAGAATTCCCTGAACACTTAGGAAAGGAATTATTAGTCCAATGTGCAAGGACTTTTAAAGTAATAGATCAAAACTCCCAATAACTATCTAATCTTCCATTGATTCATGATTAATGAATTGACAAGCATTTATGGGCACCTAATCAGTGCCAGCTTGCTCATGAAAATAGAAAAAGAAATAATTAGCCATAGTTCCTGCCACCTCCCACCCTCCCAAAGAGACAGTCTATTTGGGGACTCCATCGGTTAGCACTCTTTCGATTGAAAGTGATGGAACACACAACTCAAAATGCCTCAAAGCAAGAAAATGGGGAAGGGTGCTTTTGAATGCATATAACTAAAGTCTGGGGGTAGATCTTCTGACTTCATGCTGTGTTGAATGCAGGTGCTCTGAGCATACGGTCTGAACTCTGTCTCTCCACATCTCTTAGTTCTGCTTGTCTCTGAGATGCTATGGCTATTGGTCAGGTCTCTCCTTGTAAGGAGAGAGAGCATCACCAGCAACTCCAGGTCTACACCCTAGTAACTAAGCAATCCCTGTTGAGAAGACTCCTGGACTTCCAGGGTTGGGTAGACTACTACAGTCCAGTCTCAGTGGACTCACTTAAGTCACCTGCCCTCCCATGAATTAATCACTCTGGAGCCATGGAATATCCTGGAGATGCTGGAGCATGTGTGGGGAGACCACACCTGAACTTTACATTTTGAGAGAAGGAGAAAAAAAGGTCCTCAAAGGAAAATTAAGAGGCTATTTCCAAAGAGAGAATTGGGTGTTGGATAAACAACAAAAGTCAGTGCATTTTCTTGGGGACATCATACCTCAAGGCCCAGAGACCAATGCAAACCAGCACAGACCTGAGAATTCCACTGGGCATCCTGCCCTAATGCAAAGCCCAGTTGCCCCATCTCCAAAGGGGGAGTAATAACAACACTTGTTATTAATGTGTGTTTGTGTCTCCCAGCAACAACATGCATTATTAAAAATCAAAGGAAATAACATATGCAATTATGCCTTATAAATAATAAACTTTGCATACAAATAAGATATGATGAAAGCCTTATCGATGGGGTGGGACTTCAGTTTGTGGTGAGAAGGAAAAGGAGGAAGAAAAACAAGCAGGAAGAAGCACCGCTATTTGGGCAGTTAAGAAGGTGAGATTTGAACACAGGTCCAAAACCCAGGTTTTCTTTCCATTGGCATTGCAACGTGGGTCTCATGAAAACAGACAGGCAGGGAGAGAGAGGAAGGGAGTGGGGAAAGCGTTCATAAGTGCCCAGGTCCTCAACCTGCATTTAGTTTCAGCAACAGTTAGCCAGCTGAAAGTTTAACTTAAGCTGTGGACTGAGTGATATTAATTAGAATAAATTTGTTAGAGAATGTTTTAGCTAGGACAAAAAGAACTGAACATTTTAGGAATGTGTCATAGACACCAAGCTGAATTTAAATGCTCTTCTGTCTGAGTCCCTAAACCCTCCATTCATCGAGATATTGAGAAAGATTCCATTTCTTGGCAGGAGACTGGGCTTCCACATTCACCAGATCCATGGTCCACACCTACGTATATCTAGGGGGTGCTTACTTAAATCACCTCATTCATTTTCCACCACAGCCCTCTCAGTGGATACAGCATCCTCTCAGACCCAAGGTACACACATAATGGAGTGTGAACTGCCAATGTGTGAACCAAATCTCTCACCCCAAGCCCGGTGCCCCTTCAGCCCCATCACAGGTGCCTGTGCAGGGAAGCAGCCCTCACCCAGTGACGCTAGCCCTGCCTTCCACATTCCAAAAAGCCCAGAGGCACATCCACATCCACCTGGGCCCCAGCTCAGCCTCTCCAGGGAGGCGCTGGTACAGCCCAACTTCCTCACTTCTCTGAGCGTGGAATGATGCCAAGCATCTCTCAGGCACTGGCAGAAGAAGCAGAGGGTGTGATGTGGGTGACATTTGGGCCAGGCATTCTGTGTGAGTCTGTTTTTCCTCCCTCTGGGCCTATTTCCTTTCTCCCTCGCCTAGCAATAAGCACCAATAATTATGATATAGAAAGGAGCAACATGGGATTTTCAAGGGGAATTTGAATGAAATGAAAACGTACAGATGCGAGTAACCTGGAAAACAGGTGAATGCCAAACCCTGAGAGTTTGCTATCCTCCAACAAGGAAGTCAACATCATGACTGCAATAAAAGCCCATGAACAGAGACCCTGAGCTGGCCTGGGAGACACACTCTGATATGGTTTGGCTGTGTCCCCACCCAAATCTCATCTTGAATTATAGCTCCCATAATTCCCACGTGTTGTGGGAGGGACCTGGTGGGACATAACTGAATCATGGGAGTGGTTTCCCCTATACTATTCTTATGGTAGTGAATAAATCTCATGAGATCTGATGGTTTTATAAGGGGAAACCTCTTTTGCTTGGCCCTCTCTTCTCTCTTGTCTGCCGCCATGTAAGACATGCCTTTTGCCTTCTACCATGATTGTGAGGCCTCCCTAGCCATGTGAAAATGTGAGTCCATTAAGCCTCTTTTTCTTTATAAATTATCCAGTCTTAGGTATGTCTTTCTCAGCAGCATGAAAACAGACTAGTATACAATCCCTCTAGCTGGAAACAACGTGGGTCCCACAGTCCTCTGCAGGCCATTCTGCAGGACTCTTCCACTGTGGTAAGTACCTACAGGCCCCAGGCTGCTAAATATTAGAAGGAGGCCCTCCAGGAAAGCTTAAACACACTAGAAGTCAGAGGTTCTCAACCCTGCCCTTTCTCAGAATCATCTGGGATCAGGTTGAAATGCAGACTCTTGAGCCCCACACCCAAAGATCTTTATTCTGGAAATGTGAGGTAGGGCTTGGGCATCTTTGCCTTTAACAGGCTTCTCTGGAAATTCTGAGGACCAATGGATTTGATAACCACCATTCCAGGGAACTTCCTTGCTGTATGACCTGGGACAAGGGAGTTCACCTCTCTGAGCCTGTTTCCTCAACTTTAAAATGAGGCAAACCTACCTCTTCCACAGGGTAGTTGTGACTACTAGACACCGTGAGAGCACTAGCACCAAGACAGGGCTACTCACTCATTCACATGTTTGTTGAGGCCTACTATGTGCTGGGCCCTTTCTGGATAAAAGAGACACAGCAGTGAACCAGACAGAAACTCTGTGCCCACACAAGCCTTCCTTTCTAATGAGGATAGACAGATAAGAAACCAGTAACCATTTCCTACATCAGATAGTGACTGCATTAAGGGGAAAAGTAAGGGGAGAGGGGGTGGGTAGGGCCAAGGCAGGAGGGCTCTATTTCATATAGGAGGGAAGGGAAAGGCTCACAGGTACGTGATGTTTGAGCAGAACACCTTCACCTGAAGGAGGTGAGTGAGAGAATAAGCCTGTGAAGATCTAAAGTATAAACATTCCAGGCAGAAGGAAAGTCCCGTGCAAAGGCCCTGGGATGGGAGGATATTTGGAACACTTGAGGAAAGCACATAAGGTAAATGTGGCTGGGGCAGAGAGGTGCAAGGGATGATAACAGGAGTAGAAGGGTGAAGCCCAAGGGCAGATTGTATAGGCTTTGCCAGCCTTCTACATGGAGAGTGGGCTCTCAAGAAACAGTGGCTAAATCTAAGAAAGCCAAAATGTGCCCAGTAGGGGAATGCCCAAATAAGTTACAGTCAGCTCATACTGCAGAATGCTAGGCAGAGAAGGATAGTCACCATATATTGTTTAGCGAAAAGAGCATGTTGCAGAAAATAGGTATGTTTGGATTCCATTTCAAAAAGAAATTCATCTTCATATGTGTACATATTTGTGCAGAGTCTTACAAGGTGGAAGAATGCACACACAAAAGTATGAACAGTGGGAATCCTTGAGGAATTGGGTTCAAAGGAAGGGATCTGTGTGTGGGGACTCCCATGTTTTACTTTGTGTAATTCTATATCGTTTTTGTTTTTATGACAAATATAATTTTTATAATTTTCAAAAATTACAAATATGTGTTGGATTCCGATGGAACTAGACTCTCTACTCTTCACATTTTGGGGATCACGGGAGAGATGACGGTGGGCCTCAGAGGGTCTCGAACCATAAGGCCTGGCCCTGGTACTTTTTTACCTAAAGCATCCAAAGCTGCCTTAGGATAGAAATTGGTGGCCAAGGGGATTCTCACTATTAAAAACAATTTGAACACCTCACCTGTTTCCCAAAAGAATTTGAGTAGGGCTGTCTTAAAATGTACCTGTGGGATTTTAATTTATGGAGGTGACTCAGTGACAATACAAACAGACTAATGCCATTGAAAGAAAAGTTTTATAACTTATATTTCCCAAGAGGAGGGGGCACACCATGCCACATAGGGCCACATGGGAAAGAGCCTGGCTGGTCACGGGGCAGAAGAGGGAGAGGAGAGAGCCTGGGCCAGAGCCTTCATTGTGTCTTCCATGGGAAAAGCAAGACAGGGCGGCATAAACAGTTTAGGACTGGCTAGTTGGAATAAGTCTGATGGCTTTGGAGCATAGGGACTGTCCCTAGTTGTCTGGTGCCTGGCCCTGGGGTGATTTAGGGAAGAGGGAATACTGGCTCCATGGGTAAGAATTCCATAAAAGAGATGGTTGGGGGTGTGGACTCTGGATTGGTGTTTTTGCCTTTAAAAAAAGAGTGCTCTTGGGCAAACCCTCTTGCTTTCTGTAAGAACTGGCTAGGCCTGGGAGGTGCAGTTTCTCCCCAGTCAGATGCCAGAGAATCAGGAACACAGAAAACAAGAAAAGATAGTAAATACAACTGGCCCTGTGATGAACGGATGCCAAATAGACACAAACTCTAAGAAAACAAAGTTGTTACAACAACAACCCAGTTAAAAGAGGCCAATATACTCAGATTTGTAACTCAGACATTCTCTGCCAGGAGGCATGATGGGCTGGGAGCTGGGGGATGGTGAGAAAATAGAGAAAGGCAGGGCCGAGGGAGGGTCCATTGTTCAAATGACACCAAAAAAAAAAAAAAAAACAGCAGAAAATTGTAAGACCTACTCTGTGCTGAGAAAATACAGTGCACCTTACATATATTGTCTCTAACAACCAAACCCTTTCAAACACATATTAGTATCACCATTTTACAGATGAGAAAAATGAGGCTGGGAGGGTAAGTATCCTGCCCCTGTGGTCATCTGGCCAGTCAGTGGTGGAAGTAGACCTCAGTCTTTTTGACTCCAAAGACACTGTTTTAACTTTAGAGTCTAATTTCTCTGAAATCTGGACTTGAACCTGGGCAGATGCTCATCTCCAACAAAATCAGTTTTAGTAAGTGGGGGGCAATGAAGAGGGCTCTAAGCAGTGGGAGTTCCAGGTCAGAACAAAGCTGCACAATTCCAAGTAGAGCTTCCAAACAAGCAAGCGGGTGTGGCTGAGACCTTCACAAGGACCTCAGGGCGGATGTCATTCCAACTTGGCCAGGGCACCAGCAATGGATGAGGGCTGCAGCCTGACAGCACCCAGATGTGAAGATTCAGCCACTTGTACTGCATCCTGGGCCTCACTGCCCCAAATTCCCACCAAGGTGGGCCTAAGCGAACCTCCAACAGGTTGGAAACGATTGAGATTGAGAGGGTCTGGCTGTGCCTTCAAATGGGAGGGGCAGGGGGCAGACAGCACTGACACAGAGGACCATGAAATGTATCTAGCAGAGGAGGAGAGCCCCATCTGGAGGTCAGGCGAAGTAGTGCAATTGTGCACTACCTTTTCTGGGTGCTTCCGGTGTTAACCATGATCTGGGAGCAGCTGAGCAGATCTCATGTATTCAGCAAGTATTTATTGAGCACCAAGCAGCACATCATACTTTAGTTTCCCAAAACCCTAAGACAAAGACTTAGGGGGCACATTATTTATATACATAAAGCAGGGAGTAAGGACAGAAAAAGGGTAATAAAGCTAAAAAAGGGTGTGTTATTGAGTGATTGGCACTGTGGGCAACTGAGGCTCGGTCCCTCTGGGGACCCTGAGAGTTCCTCAGAGCACCCCTCAGAGTTGTCCCATCAGCAGAGGAGAGGCTGTGTCTTCATTGACTGAGCATTGTCTGGGTGGCTTTCCATCACCAGCCCTTCTTGGCAGCCCACACACTGAATAAACTTTCCTATAGTTCCAGAGAAAGGGACACAGCAAAGGGACATAGGCAACTCAGGGGGCAGCTGTCAGTGTGATGGTGTATTAGTCTGTTTTCATGCTGCTAATAAACACATACCTGAGACCTGGCAATTTACAAAAGAAAAAGGTTTAATACTGTTCCTCGTGCCTGGGGAAGCTTCCCAATCATGGCAGAAGGTGAGGAGGAGCAAGTCCCGTCTTACACGGATGGCAGCAGGCAAAGAGAGAATGAGGAAAACGCAAAAGCGGAAACCTCTGATAAACCTTCAGATCTTGTAAGACTTCTTCACTACCACGAGAACAATATGAGGGAAACCACCCCCGTGATTCAGTTATCTCCCACCAGGTCCCTCCCACAACACGTGGGAATTATGGGAGTACAATTCAAGGTGAGATCTGAGTGGGGACACAGCCAAACCATATCAGATGGAAACTTCTCACTGCAGCTTTAAGTGAGCTCAGAGTTGGATTGAGGGCCATGGAGCAGGGCAACAGCAGTTTCTAATCCCCTAAGACCCCTCGGAGACTGTTCTCCCACAGTGGACTCTATAGCTACTCACCTGCTCTGCAACCTCCTGGGCCTAAGCTCAGGGCTCCTCTGAGTGTCACCCCCTACTCAAATTCAGGAGTGAGCTCAGGCAACCCTTTCTCCAAAATACCCTTCGTGACCATGCAACCTGAGGCAGGAGTGTGCCTCCCACACCTCTGGCTATCTCTAGAGGCACCTGGATAGTGGTTACAGGCCTGAGCTTCCAGGTGCTCCGTGTTACACTGGGCTTGAAGATAGTAAGTCATGGTCCTTATCTTCAAGGGACTTAAAGTCTCAGAAACAAGAAGATCACAACTCTCTCTAGGCTGTGAGCATTCCCAAGAGTTCTTAAGGCTTCACTTAGAAACATGCTTTCTGAGAAATAAAAAAGAGCAACATTTCTATGAACTCAGCTCCACTGTAGATCCTAAATTAGTCATAGGACCCCCAACAGCCCACCTACCAAAGCCCCACCCAGGGAGTTTCATTAACAAATCAAATTGAAATCTCTCAGCAGATGCTGGCAACTACACAGTTCTACTTCCAAGAATCCCCAAATCATCCCAACTGATTTTGAAGCTGCAAGAGACCCAGTGGAATTAAGGCCCACCACCCTCACCTCACCTCCCCCTGTAGAGTCCTTCCTAAACTAGACCCACAAAGGAACGCAGACACAATTTTAGTCTTTCTTGTTTCTTTTCTCAACTTTACTACCATTAATCTAGTTTTTCATTCATTTTTTTCATTCACTCAGCCAACAATTTCTTCAGTGCCACTCATGAGTCAGTTGCTATGTTTGGCTCCAGCAACGTAATCATGAGTGAGATATGGCCCTAGGTCAACAGAAGCTTATAGGCCACAGTGATGACAGCAATTTTATTCTTCCACACCCAACTGGTAATTTCAAAAGCACCTGGAGTTACCAACAGATCTAATGAATCATAGCTAAAAACCATTTCCCAAACACTAAAGGCAAAGCTAATTACATCAGACTTATGCTTAATATCTATCATTGCCCCCCGCATTGATGTCCAAGTCCCTTTATTGACAGTTAAGCATCTTGACCGGATTCCCAGCTACTGTTTAAGCCTTGTCCTCCAATACCTACCTTCACAAACTCTCTGTTCCACAATGAACACTTCAGCATATCTCTTGTGGGACCACCTGGGTCCAGGCTCAGGACTCCTCTGTCTGAGCAGACAAGCCCTACTCAAATCTCAAAGCTGAGCTCAGGCAGCCCTTTTGCAGAAGTGCCTTTTGTGAACATTCCCCTGAGGCAGCCGTCTGCTTCTGTTACCTGTGGCAAATCCGTAGGGTCTGCAGCAACCTCAACTCTTGCCTGCTCAGAAGAAAGAATTCAACCGAGGGGCATAAAGCAGAAGGAGAGACTGTGGCAAGTTTTAGAGCCGGAGTGAAAGTTTATTAAGAAGCATTAGAGTAGAAATGAAAGGAAGTAAAGTATGCTTGGAAGAGGGCCAAGCAGGCAATGTGAGAAATCAAGTGCATAACTCCACCTTTTGACTTGGGGCTTTATAAGCTGGTGTGCTTCTGGGGTCTCGCATTGCCTCCCCATTGATTCTTCCTTCCGGATGGGCTATCCATATGCACAGTGACCTGCTGGTGGTTGGGAGGTGAGCATGTGCAGTGTGTTTACTCGAGTCGTACGCATGCTCACCTGAGGTGTTCTTCTCCCACCGCGTCTCGCACTCCTAGAGGAAGGTCATGTACCAGTTAAACGCTGCCATTTTGCCTCTTCATGCGCATGCTTGAGACCACTCTCCCAACTCCTGAGATCTTATCAGGAAGCTACTGATCACCAGTTTCAGGTGTTTTCTATCTATTGGGAAACTGCCCTTTCCTGGTGCCGACTGCGATCAATTATTATTTTAGAGAGACAATTAACTTCCTGACCATCTGCTGATGGTCACCTGACATTCCTTGTGGGTGGGTGTGTTGGGAAGGAAGCCCTCTCCTGCTCTGCCAGTGCCTGATGAGCCACCTACTATAACACTTCCAGCAGCTCTGAATATCTCTGTAGGCTCCACAGATAATAGTTAAGGACATGCACGCAAGTCATACTGACTACAGGACCCATTTCAATTGATGATCTGTGACTTCACCAGGTTCTTCGTATCTCTAAGCCTTGATTTCCTCCCTTTAGAATGGGGATAATAATAATCATGTACGTAGCATTGTTATATGGAATAAATGTGATGACCCATTTAAAGACTTAGCCCAATGTTTGAACACGTAGTAAGCCCTCAAACATTAGCTACTGTGATATGTACACTTCATTTTAACTGTTAGCTTAATTTGACTATCACCTCCTTACCTATGTCTTGTATAACTATAAGTCCAACTGTCCCACAGCATGACTGGTATATAGGTATTAAGTAAGTGAATGAATGAACTGAGATGCCACTTGCAAAATTCGGAAGGTGCTTTCAAGTAGTATATACTGAGTGCCCACTTGAAGCCAGGCATTGCTCCAGGGCCTTTCCCATATATGAGATCATCTGTTCTTCCGAATATTCCCGTGGGATTAAAAAGACTACTGCCATTATCACATTTTTATGGGTCAGAAAACAAGTTCAGAAAGTCTGTCCAATTTTTCTGAGGCCATGACATTAGTGAATGCCAGGACAGAGATTTAAGCCTGGCTTCTCTGGTTCTGGGGAAGATACATCAATGTGATTGTAACACACAAGCTAGATTTTAGGGAAATAAGACTGCAACTAAGACATTGTCCATTGTTGCTAGGCTCAAGAGGAATTCAGAGATGCAAGGTTTTATTCTTCAAAAATGTCTTGGATTGTACACACATTTTTTTAATTGTTGAGAGAATAAATAACTTGACTGAAAAAATAAAAAAGACAACATTTACAGTCTGTATATTGCAAAAAGATCTAAAGGCAGCAGCTCCCACAGCTCTTTGAGGGATATAGATGATCGGTGTAATCTATCTTGAATCAGCCAAGTATGTTAAGCAGCGGTAAATAATGCTGTCAACAGCATTAAATTTGATGCACGAGAAGACATATTTATATGAAAGGGAGTGGAAAGAAACTGAAAAGGATTAAGTTCCATTGTTTTGTTTTCTGGTGAACACAAGAAATCTGAAACCTTCTGCAACAAGAAACCCTAACTTTGGAAATTCTACAATATTTCTCCTCCAACATTCAAGGAGACCATTGAAGCTGGTCAGTGTCCTGGCTGGATGATGAATGGTCTGCTCTGATCCACACCTTCCAGCCAGACCTCATGACCTTCTGAATTCCCCGGCTTCCTAATGTTTGTTATAGAAATCATTGGTTTTTCTTGCCTGTATTAATCAAAGAGGCTAAGTTAGGCAGCACTACCAACAAATCCCAAATCTCAGCAGCTTCAAACAGCAAAAAGGTTTATGTACTGATGCATAAATACATAAGCCTTTATGTTCCATGCTCACTATGGAGCAATCGAGGTCTCTGTTCATTGTGGGCACTCAGGAACCAGCCACCATCTCCATTTCCTGATACCCCCATCACAACATGAGGCTTCAGATTTCACCATGGAGGGGAAAGGGGACATGCAGGTAATTCATGTTTACTGCCCACACAATTCATCTAGCCAGGCCTAATTTTAGAGATGAGGAAGGGTGATCCTGCCAAGTGTCTTAGAAGAGGACAGAACCGGAAATACTAGTGGGCGCACCCCAGTGCTGCATACCACACATAGAAGTCAGAATAGTCCCTTTAGAGAGCTATTTCCATGTTGCACAATAGCCAAGGGGAAGGGAGTGGCAAATAAATGAGGAGGAACTGGGAAAACAGATCACTTTTGTTGTGTAGGAATAGTCTCTGATGAGGAGACCATGTCTGGGGTGGAAAGGAATGAGGAGCGTGTGGGGAGGAGCGACCTTGCAGCCACAACACAATCTGCATCTTTAAGTGCTTCAACCTGAGCCACACTGGCCTCCTGGACACCAAAACCTGAGGGGGATGTTTCATCAAGGCCAGTTGAGTAGGAAGAACAGAAACCACCAACCTACTGGGGCCTAGTTAACTGAATGCTTCAAGCCCCCTCTGCACTATTGTTGGCCAAATAGCTGGATGCAGCTAATCACATTTGAATAACACCAATACCAAACCCAGGCAAGGGCCCCAGCATGGGTATTGCAAGAGCGGGGAGACAGGAAGAAAAATCAAAAACAAAAGGCAGATACAAAATTACATACATCATAAATGATCCACCACCAGAGAACACAGAGATCAGTTCTCTTCAGTCTTAAATGAATCAACATCGTCATTTCTCAGAAAAGAAAGTTTAAAAACGAAATACAAATGATCAGAAAATAAATAAGATGAAGATAAGCTGAAAAGTAGCAGAGCTCAGGAAATCAATGGAAGATAAAAATCAAACAATTGTAGATACGACAGTCAACTTCAAAGCAACAGAAAACCGATAAATGCTATTGAAAGCACAGGAAAGCTTCAGATATCGCAGGAAATGAGAAAGAAAGAAACAAGGTGATAAAAAATGATTACAGACAAGACAACACAAACTGAAGCAAAAGGGAGGCTGACATATCCGAATTGGTATTTTGAACAGAAAGAAAAGAACAGGAAAAAACTTAAAAACCAATTCATAAAAGCTTTTTGAGTTTAAAAAAGAAATTAGTTGGCCGGGCGCGGTGGCTCAAGCCTGTAATCCCAGCACTTTGGGAGGCCGAGACGGGCGGATCACGAGGTCAGGAGATCGAGACCATCCTGGCTAATACGGTGAAACCCCGTCTCTACTAAAAAATACAAAAAACTAGCCGGGCGAGGTGGCGGGCGCCTGTGGTCCCAGCTACTCGGGAGGCTGAGACAGGAGAATGGCGTGAACCCGGGAGGCGGAGCTTGCAGTGAGCTGAGAGCCGGCCACTGCACTCCAGCTTGGGAGGCAGAGCAAGACTCCGTCTCAAAAAAAAAAAAAAAAAAAAGAAAAAGAAATTAGTTATCTCTAAGTTTAAAGGGCACACTATATCCCAGGAAAAATAAGCAAGACTGGTAACATCAAGATATGGACTGTGAAAATTCAAGGGAAAATGTCTTGTATGTGTTGTTTAGAGAATAGACATCACAAGCGGAGCCTGGCAGGTTCCTTTAGTCTCCACCACAATCCTCAACACCAGAAAATAGCAGAGCAATCTCTACCAAGTTCTAAGGGGAAAAGGTGACCCAAGATAATTTTTTTTCACTCAGCCAAACTATGCTATAACTATAAAAGAAACAGGCAGGCATTACTAAACACATAAGAATACAAGGACTGTATTAATAAAGCCCTTCTTGAAAAGTATTTGATGATGAAATCTAGCATAGCAAGACATGAATCAAAATTAAACACCCAGCAATGGAGAATCCACCAAATAAGGACATGAGCAAGTGTTAGATCTTTTACAAACCGAATCAAGACTAAGCAACAGTGGGAATTATTTGACAGAAAAGAATGTAAATGTTATAATTCCAGGCAAACCAAAAATAATAATGTAACTGGCAAAAATCGGGAGGTTAGGGGTGGAAGAGAAAATGAAATAAATAAAACCCTCCTCTTTCACAGCAGAAGATAAATAAATATTGTATAAAGTTAAAACATACAAAGTTTTGAAAAGCAAAATGACACTAAATTCTGGAATTTTTTTCATCATTGTCATCTAACCTTAGAAATATCTGAAGTTCAGCAATTCCTTCAGTTGGATTCTAGTTTATTTTTATTCTGATACCTTCAAGTAACCTTACATTCAATCATTTTTTATAAAAATAGCATGCATAGTATGAACTTTTATTTTTGTAAAATTACATCCAGCAAGGCTTCTGGCTAAACCTGTGCCTCAGAGAATCTGGAATGATGTTCATCAAATGTTGGCAAAATGATTTCTGAGAGGTGAAAGTTTGTTTTGCTTTGCTTTTTCCTGGTTTTTTTCTTTAATAAAATTCCTTGACATTTTTGTAATAAGCAGATACATTTTCACAAAGTCACCACAATCTCCCCCAAATAATCACTCTTCTACAAATCATGTCAGCTACTTAGGTGCCTGAAAATCTGCCTGTCTCTGAGTTCCATGCTTCCCCAAAATACTATTCCCCAAAATACTGCAAGCCCAGCAGTCGACTCTGCTTAGAAGAATGTGCCCAGGCAGCGCAGCCCTTCCCTCTTGGAATCAGTAATCAATTTCGTTCTGTGTTATTCATTTTGAATGTTCAATGTTGGTCTCATTCTGTCTCATCCTCTCACTCTAGTAATGCTGTATTAGTTTCCCAGGACTGCTTTAGCAAATTATCACAACCTGGGTGGTTTACATCAGAAATTTATTCTCTTGCAGGTCTGGAGATCAGAAATCCAAAATCAAGGTTTTGACAGGGTTTGTTCCCTCTGGAGGCTCTGCAAAGCCATTCATCCCCTGCCTCTCTCCTGGCTTCTGATGCCTGCAGGCAATCCTTGGGGTTTCTGGTATCATAGGCACAACACTCCCATCTCTGCCTCTGTCATCACCTCACCTTCTTCTCTCTTTTTCCCTTCTCTTAGCAGGATACATTGGATTTAGGGTGCACCCTAATCCAGGATGATCTCATTTCAAGATCCTTAATTACATCTGCATAAACCCTATTTCAAATTAAGGTTGCATTCACAGGTTTGGAGTAGACACATCTTCGAGGGGGCTACTATTCAGCCCACTATAAATAGTGTGATTTCTGAATGGTGTCATAACTAAAACTGCTTACAAGATAGCTGTGCTCCAAGAATTGCCCAACTCTGGTAAAATAGTTGTATTCTTAACGTTTTGTTCAAACAGGTTTTTTTCTGTATTATGAAATGATATAAAATACCTAAATTTTAAAAACAAAAATGTCCTCTGTTTTTAACATTCATAAAAGTACTACTGTCAATATATTAGCTCAGTATCCTTCTAGAGTACTTTTCTATGAAAATACAAACATATCATGTACTAATAATGTACTTACTGTTTTACAACTCTTCACAATGAATCTATATTTGGCATTTAGTCAAATGGATTCACCTTAGTTTATTTAAGTAGTTTCTTTAACTTGACATTTAAATTGTTTCCCATATTTTGTTATATCACAAGCTGGTTACAATAAATATCCATATAGATGTTTTTATATATATTTTTAAAAAGACCAAAACCATGAGCTGCTTCTTCTATGCAGTTCATGGAAGCAGCAAGCAGCTTGCTAGAGGAGAGTTTCTCACAATACATGGGGCCTAAGGATCCCTGAAGGTACAAGCAGTTTTGGAACCAGATATATCTGAGTACTAGTTCTTCTTACTTAGCTGTACGACTTTGGGAAAATCACTTAATCTTTCTGAGTCCTGATTTTCACCAGGAAAATAATCTCTAGTCTGTAAATCATGGTGAAAGTTAAATGATGATTAGAGTTAACACTTACAAAGTATCTAGAATATAGCAAGTGTTTTTTATGCTAGTATTATAACTTATACTTCAGAGAGACTATTCCAGGAAGATCCACCTCAGTAATTTCACTGTGGAACAGGGAAAGGGTCAAACCCAAAGGTATTTGCATGAGTCAATGACTAGGATCACTTAGTATATTCTCTGATCTTGGCTAAGCATTTGTGACTTTACAGCAGCATAGTCAGAGCAGGTTGACTGGGGTAGGGTTGTCATTTTATTCTTAATGGGAACCAAGCTCATGGGAACCAAACAGTCTGAGAGAGAAAGCAAGACCAATCGCTTCTCGAGTAAGGGATGTCTGCACAGCACAATAGAACTCATTCTTATATTAAGTGGCAATTTAATAGCGCATCCCCAAAGCATCTGTGATCACAAGCCCTTATTCCAAAACAAACAATTCATAAGTTGGGTTCAGAAATTGCTTCAATTTTAATGTACATTGAGATATTCAGAACTTCAATGATTTGCATAATATTCCATGGAGTTAATAACAGAGTCAGTTCCCACTTTTTCTCAATCATAAGTGTATCAGTTAGGAATGCTTTAGCTGCAAGCAACAGAATATACACACAACCATGGCTTAAACTAGTAAAAATTTTTATTTCTTCCTATAACAAGAAGTCAGGGGGTCCCTGGCAGTGGTTCAGCTGCTCATTAAAGCCATTAGGGAATGAAGCTGCTTCCCTCGTTCTACTGTTTCATCCTGAATATGTTGTCTTTCATCCTCATGCTTGTGTCAAATGACAGCAGGCGGGCTCTGCACTTGACATTGTGTCTGTGTCAGAGGCAAGCAGAGTAGGACACAGGGATGTGCTGATTGGATCTGTGTCCTTTCATCAGGAAAGCAAACACCTTTTCAGAATTTCCCATAAGGTGCCTTCTCATGCCTTATCAGCAAGATTCCTGTCAGATACCTCCCAAGCCCTCCCACAGAGGCGACTGGGAAGTGAGGATACAGGTGAGCATATATTGCCACCCAGTAGAATCAGGACTCTGGTAGCAGAAGCAGAGGTGGAAATGGGTATCAATTTATTAACAGTATCTGCCACAGAAAGAGACCTGAAAGGCTCGGAGAACTCAAGTTCACAAAACCTGTTGCTTCCTCCTAGCCAATACCAGCTAAAGAGTTACCATTCTCCCTGCTGAGTATTTATAACCTGGATAATTTAGTTGAAGATCAAATTTGAGCAAAGTGACCTCTTAAAAATGGAAACGAGGTCATGTCCCTCTGCTGATTCCTTCAAGACCTTCCTATTGACCTTCAAATAAAAGTTAAACTCCTCCACAGGGCCTTCAAGACCCTGCATAACCCAGCCTTTGTCCAACCCCTCTGGCTTCACCTCTGGTACCCCCGCTTGCTCTGTCCTCTGCCATCTCACTCTCCTTCCTGTGGCAATTGCCCTGCTGCAGTGCCATTCAGCTGTTAGTCTCTGTAGGAAGAGCTCGTCCCCCTAGACTCAGGGGTTACAACTTGGCATCATTTAGATCTCTACTCAAAGGCTGCCTCCTCAAAGAAACCTCTGACCTGCTCCTTAAACCTAAACTAGCTCCCCACCCCTTCTCCAAGATTTACCATTCTCTTAACTGCTTTCTGGTCTTTGCAGCACTTACAACTGTTTGAATAATCACTGCATTTGCTTGCTGGCTTGATGTCTGCCTTCTACTCTACAACACCACTCCCTAAAGGCAGGACTTTTTTCTGTCTTATTTGCCACAGTTTCCCCGCCAGGATCCACCCTTTGCACATAATACGTGTTCAATAGCTCTCTGTTGAACGAGTGAGAGTATAGACCAGAGCTAAGAAGCCAGACATCAAATATCCAAGCAGAACCAGCAATGGGGATGCAAATTCGGGATAACAGGCTAAGGGTAGAAGCACACTGAGGACACCCCATAGTGCTAAGTATTAGAGAGGAAAAATGAAGATGAACTATGTGTGCTCGCTGCTCTCAAAGGAGCTTACGGTCCACCTAGGAAGACACGCATACACAAACAACACAAAGGACTCTGTAAAGGGAAGTAAGAGGAAAACAGTGTGGGGGCTGACTATGCTGCCAGCTTCAAACTTCCTACTTGGAAAATGATGCACAAAGATTTCACTAGAGGGATGCCTATTACAATGTTACTGGCAAAAACAAAAATTAAAAACAACCGTACCATCCAACAATAGTGAATTAGTGAAGGCAATTTTAACACATCCATATACTATAATTTAAAAATTACTCTGTAGAATTATATTTTACTATTTAAAAATTGATCATATATAGAAAGAGGTAATAGGATACACAAAATGAAATGCATAGAATAGTTCAATTTTATTAAATCTTTAAAGGGGAAAGAGACAGGGAGAGAATACATATCTTTCCAGATGTAGATCCCAAAATGATAACAGGGTTATTGCTGGGTGGTCTGATTACAGCTGATTTCTATTTTCTTCCTTTTGTTTATTCACACACTCTAATTTTTCTATGATTAACATGTATTAATTGTGTAATATTTTTCCATTTTGGAACAACTGATTCAAGCGCATGTTTTAAATCCCATCTCAACAGTATGATTAAAACACTAGATAGCAGAGTGCCATTCCTTGGAGCAGGAGACAAAGCGGCTTTAATTATTTCAAGTACATGTAAATGTTTAAGAGGTTCTGCTGGGCATGGAACAAGAGTGTCAGGATGGTAACACCAATGGCACGGCCCCCTTGGTGGCACAGCCCAGACAGCCCTTAACTTGAGGTCAATAGCATCCTATGGACCTAGGAAATAGCCACCATAGCAAAAATGTCACATTAAGTTGTATTCTGTGCCAAACTCACTTTATCCACAGAACTTGCAAAGTAGTTATTATTCTCGCATTTTAGAGATGAGAGTCCTAAAATTCAGGGAGGCTCAGAGACTTGTCCAATATCCTCCAGAGAGTAAAATTTAGATCAGCTCTGCCCAACTCCAAAGACCTGGCTTGTTTACATGCACTGACGTCAGCCACGAGCCTAATCAAGTGGAGGACACCTGGCCAAAGGCTCATCCAGTGGATATCACACATTTCCTTTCATTGTTGTTCCAGAACCACGGCTCTGGCTAAAATCTTAATCAGTGGCAAAATCAAATAAGTCACAAAATGCAATGTGGTCTACTGAATTGGATCCTGGGAAAGACAAAGAGCATTAGTTAAAAAAAAAAAAAAAAAGCAAAAAGCAAACACAAAAACTGGTGAAATCTGCACAGCCTGGACTTAACTAATATTTTATACAATCATTCCAGAAGAGCAGCTCCTTCATGTTATATATATACATGTTAGCCGGGCGTGGTGGTGGGCGCCTGTAATCCCAGCTATTCAGGAGGCTAAGGCAAGAGAATCACTTGAACCCAGAAGGCGGAGGTTGCAGTGATCCGAGGTTGTGCCATTGCACTCCAGCCTGGGTGACAAGAGCAAAACTCCATCTCAAAAAAAAGAATGTATGTATGTGTGTATATACAAATAAGGACGCATGCATGTATATACAGATAAGCATGTATGTATATACAGATACAAATAAGGATATATGTATATACAGATAAGAATGTATGTATGTATATACAGATAAGTATGTACGTATATCCAGATACAGATAAGTATATATGTGTGTATATATACAGATAAGAATGTATGTATGTATGTACATATGGATAAGTATGTATGTACAGATAAGAAGAAGCTTCTCTGGTGGAATGATGAGGATGGAAAGGGGCTAACCTATTGACTTAGAAAGCTGTAAGCTGCGGTGGTAACACCCTCCATCTCAGCCCCGAAGAAGGCTCTAAGCTCCTCTGGGGAGCACTTTGGATATCCCTGAACTGGTCCAATCAACCTTACAGTCTGAAAACAGGAATAACTTTCCCAAGAGCACTCAGCTGCTCATTGGTGGAGAGGATTAGAAGCCCTGTGTTATGGACTCCCTGTGTTATGAACTGAATGTGTGTGTCCACCTTCCGCCACCAAAATTCATGTGTTGAAGCCCTAACCCCAGCCAGTACCTTGATCTTAGAATTCCCACCTTCCAGAACTGTGGGAAATAAATGTCTGTTATTTAAGTCACCAGTTAATAGTATCTTGGTAGGGCATCCTGAGCTGACTAAGACCCCCAGTCTCACCAAGTCCAATGTTCCTTCCAGCACCCCAGTTGACACCCAAGGAGAGATGGGATTTTCAGATCAATTTTCAATTCCACTTCTGCTCAGAAACATCTCCAACTAAAATAACCACTCTCTAAAATTTTTAGATTTTTGTAAAACTAAGAAAAATTAACTTGCTTTATCAAATGTCTATCTTCATAAAAGGCTGCATGCAGCTGATATATTATTGACATAAAAAGGGTGAAATTGCTATTATTTGTATTCAAGTGGACATCACTGTATCATGGTAGTAATGGTCCTCAGCCTCAGGCCTTTCATCCAAATTATCTGGGAAGCTTGTTAAAACTCCAGAGGTTTTCAAGGCCTACAAGACTCTAAGTGACTGCAACTTGGAAATGGACCTCTGTATCTATCTAGATTTATTTAGTGCTCCTTATTTACAATGGTTTTCTCAGGAAAGACAAATTGGGGATGAAAGATGAATGTGGAAGAAAGACTTATTTTCACTATTCATGCTTTTCATTATGAAATTTTTAACAACCATTGTGTACATGCACAGCCATGGTCAGAACCTATGAATCTAGTGAGATGCTGTTGGATCTCTTAAAAACAGAGCATTGTGCAGAATTGCTGGGAGGGTCTTGGGCAGCCTAGTCAGCCTGAGCTCCTGGAGGAGACAGTGAACTGTGGAGTCCGACGGGCCCAGGGTCTGAACGTGCTCTGCCCACCCAATGAGACACCCTGGGCGTGGTGTGCTCACTTTTCTGAGCAGTTCGTCTATGAAATCTGTATAATAGGGCCCACTTACCAGAGTTGTTAGGCTGAAATAGGACAATACATATAAAGCATTCCACACACAGTTTGGCACATAGCGAGCCCTCAGTAAATCATAGATATGATGACTCTTTTTTTTCTCCATTGTCCTTGTGCTGGAATGAAGGTTATTGAAATGATCACAATTAAATTATCTGGGGAAGCAACTCTTCTTTGTCTCATAAAACCAAATCAGTTGACTTAAAGCCAGAAAGTGTATGTGCTAAAACAGTTTCTATATACCCTGTGAAGTGCTAATGGCCAAAATTTCTCACCCCAGCCTTCCTGCCATCAGCACTAATCCAGGAAACTAGAACTCCTGAGGTATTTTAATTTAGAATTATAAATGTGTGCAGTCATAATTTTCTTGGACATCTTCCACACTATTTTGGAGCTTTGGCTTATTGCTTTATGTTTTCATTTACTTTTTTTCTTAGAGATGTAAATAATTATATTACTAAATATATGGGAAATAGAAAGTAGGAAAAAAACAGTTCATAATTCTACCACCTTCACAATGGATACCAGCATTTTGGTACGTTTTCTGCCAGGCTGTTAATGTGTGAGCTGTATCATTATAAGCATTATAATTGTACTGAACACAATTTTGACTCTCAATGTTTCTCTTAACAGTATATTGTGAATATTTTCCTTATTATGGAAAAGGCATTATAATCAGCTTTTCAACTAACTGCATAATATTCCACTGAGTGAATAACCCAAAATATATTTAATAACTCTACTATTACATGACATTTTGGTTTATTCCAGATTTTTCTGTTTTTCATAGTGCTGCAATATAAACATCTTTGTATGTGAACATTTTTACTGAATTCATAATTATTTTTCTTAGGCTAGATTCACACAATTGGGTAGCCTTCAGCTTTAGAGATATGAATTATACTAGATTATGGTATTAAACTAACTAGGTAAACTTAGAAAAATCACCAGGATTTCACGTGAATATGCTTTCTCTCTGGTTTTCGGAACTATTAGGGGAATAAATCTTTTGCAAAGCAGCAAGTAGGCAGCCTGTAATCTACCAGAGACATACAGAATTGCAACAAGGTCAAAGGGCACCACTTTATTTGGCTGCTACAATGTCAGCATGGATTTTGAGTTACAACCCAGAAACAAAACAAGAGTTTTGAAAAGCAGCAGTGCCTGTCATCCCAATTGCATCTCCTTTCCACAGGGGAACAGGAAGCAAAAGAAACTCCTACTGGCCCCCTACTGAAAGAGACTTTCACTGTGGAAATGTACATGTATATTAACTTCCATTATTCCAGGGAGTCAGCAAATTCATTCCAATAAGAACTCATTATATTAATAACCATTTACATTTATTGAGCACTTACAGTGCCAGTGTTCTTAAATATCCTAAACATATACTAACATTTGTCGCATTTAGTATATGGGACATATGCTAACTTTGTCCCAGAAGGCACACTGAGGCATAGAGAGAACATCGTGTTCTGAAGATGACCATGATTTTCACAGGAAAGACAAACAAGATGAAAGATGAATGTGGAAGAAAGATTTATTTTCGCTATTCATGCTTTTCATTATGAAATATTTTTTTAAAAAACCACTGTGCACATGCACAGACACGGCAGAAACTATGAACCTAGAGAGATGCTGTTGGATCTCTTAAAAACAGACCATTGTGCAGAATCACCAGGAGGGTCTCCGGCAGCCTAGTCAGCCTGCATTCCTAGAGGAGACAGTGAGCTGTGGAGTCCGACAGCCCAGGGTCTGAACGTGCTCTGCCCACCCAGCGTGAAAGTGGTTAGTAGGAGGTGGAGCTGGGCTTCAAACCCAGGTATGCTGGCTTCAGAAATCACTGTCTAAACCAACCCAGACACCCCTATTCTTTTTGTTGCCTACAGCCCTGGCAGGGTCTCCTGGCTTCCCCTGGTATATTAATTTTCTATAACTGCTGTAACAAATGATCACAAACTTGGTGGAGCAGTTACCATCTTATGATTCTGAAGGTCAGAAGTCTCAGATGGGCTTCCAGGGCTACATTCCTCTTGGATGCTCTGGGGGGAATGCCGTTTCCTTGCCTTTTCTATCTTCTAGAGCAGGAGTCCCCAGTCCCCGAACCACGGACCAGTACTGGTGCAAGGCCCATTAGGAACGGGGTAGCACAGCAGGAGGTGAGTGGCAGGTGTGTCAGTGAAGCTTCATCTGTATTTACAGCTGCTCCCCATTGCTCACATTACCATGTGAGCGTCACCTCCTGTCAGATCAGGAACATTAGATTCTTACAGGAGTGCGAACCCCATTGTGACCTATGTATGCAAGGGATCTAGGTTACACACTCCTTATGAGCATCTAATGCCTGATGATCTGTCCTGGCTCTGATCACCCCAGAGGGGATGGTCTAGTTGCAGTAAAATAAGTTCAGGGCTCCCATTGATTCTACCTTATCGTGAATTGTATAATTATTTCATTATACATTACAGTATAATAATAATAGAATAAAGTGCACAATAAAAACATAATGCACTTGAATCATCCTAAACCATCTCCCACTCCCACCCCCACAGTCTGTGGGAAAATTGTCTTCCATGAAACCAGTTCCTGGTGCCAAAACGTTTGGGGAGCACTGTTCTAGACTTCCCACATTTTCTGGCACAGGGCTTCTTCCTCCATCTTCAAAGTCCTCAGGGTAGCATCTTCTCTCATTGTTTCCCTCTCCTTCCATTCACACCATCACCTTCCCTCTATAATTCTGAACTTCTGCCTCCCTCTTTTAAGAGGACTTTTGTGATTATAGCACAGCGCCCACTTAGATGATCCAGGATAACTGGCCCATCTGAAGACTCTTCATTTAATCACATCTGCAAATCCCGTTTCACCACGTATGGGAAACACACTCACAGGTGTTTGGGATGAGAACTAGACATCTCTGGGAGGCTATTGTGCAGCTCACCACACCTGGAAAGTAAATTACACTAAAAGACAACTTGAAAAGACACATGTGCACCTGTGTAACTACTTTTCTGGAGATTTTTATAGAAGGCAAAACTGTTAGAATGCCAGCAATCTCAACGAGTGAGCAATAGGAGACAGAGATCACATAAAAAGAACATGAATCAATCCATCTCAGTTTTTGAGCCCCTAATATGTTCTACAGACTGTTCGCCTAACCCATTTCTCTGTCACACCAACACTGGCAGCGTGCAGTCTTCTCTGCAAAACAGAGATGAGAAAACTGATGTTCAGATCCATTATAGAACTCTCCTGGGAGTTGCACCACCCAGGTGGCTCTGACTTCAAAGCCCAGGTACTGTCCACTGTAGCAAGATGACCAACACCAAATTTGATCAAAATGAACAGCACATTTTAAAGACATCAAACATCAGGGATAAATAGAAACAGACTCAGTCTCCTGCATACAACCTCCATAGCCATCCTCTGTGTGCACATCATGTGCTTCTACCACCTAGTTCCATGGTTACTTATCTGTCTATGTTTTTATTGTCATCTCCCCAGAAGGTAAGGACCTTGTCTGTTGCTAACTGCTATTGCACTAGCTCTGAGTAGAGGCCAGGCACATAGTAGGCACTAAATAAATGTTTGTGTAACAAATGGGTAACACTCCTTTGACCCAGAGATAATCTATATGAATAAACCCAATCACTTGCAACATGGATGGGATGCTACAAATTGGCAAACACTCCAAAAAGATTTCTCAACAGCCAAAATAAACAGTAATGAGTCCAAGTTAATGCACAATCTCTTTGGAAAATCCTGTGAGACCCAATTGAGAGCTCATATTCTCTCTTTAAAAACTGATTTCTAACCAATTTGTTGAGCTCTTTACTGCTGTACTTTTTGCTAAAAGGAATATGCTTCAATGGTAGTTAAAATAAAAAAGGAAGGTTAACTTTCTAAAACACATGAGACAGAGAAGCAAGGTAACTGCACGTTAATATAATGGCATTCAAAAGATGCATCAGCAAAGTTACAGCCTCTGTGGATGGAGACAAGGATTCAGCGAGACTGACTGATTTCTCAAATTGACAACCACAATACTGTGTGATCCTTAGCCCCTACAAAAGTGGGTCATCTCAGTTTTTAGTTCCAATCTTCTCAAACACAAATGTAACTGGAGAGAGCAACCTAGAGTCAAGGAGACAGTATGTTTTCTTTCATGCATATTGAACATTGTCATTGTAATGTGTATTTAATTGTTTTTAAATTTTGACTCTGCACACAGGTATAATGGGCACTACCTTTTTGATACACACTTGGACCTCAGGCATTCCTCTCTCATGGCAGCTATTCACTTTGTGTCAATTGGTGTCTCTCCTAGAGTTCTGTATGCTTCTTCAGGGCAGATACATAGTTTAATCATCCTTGAAGCTCTAAACTTAATGATTGGAAGCTATGTGCTGAATGAATAAATAAACCATTTGTTATTTTAAAAATTCATGATCATTAAGAATTTCAGAAAATACAGAAAGGGAGAAAACAACAAACAAATCTGTGATCATAACATAAAACAAGTAACATCTCATGATATTTCTTTCTGGTCTTTTTAAATGTAGAGGCTTTCTTTTTATTTTTCTCCTTACAAAATCATATGCACACATTTTCTATCAGGACTTTTGCACTGCACATTTTAACCTAAGCATTGCCCAATGGCATCTCATAGTTCTGCAGCTTGATTAAAGTTAAAGAACACACTAATAGGGCTTTGGGGGTACAAACACATTTTCTTCCATTCAACACATTATTAACTCTGGTGTGATGAAAAGAGAATTCTGCCTGCATCTCGGTGGTTATAAATCAGGCTTGAGTTCCCCAACCTGACTAGAATATCCCTTTGTTTTGCTTCTTTTTCTATTTAGAATCTGTGACCTAAATTTAGAATCTCTCCATTTCTTCTCAGTGTGATAAGCAGTAACAGCCCTCAAAACTCTCAGTAGAACCTTCCAGCAAGAATCCTTTGGCAAAACACAGCGTCAGTCACTCTGATTCTAGAGTTGTTCTATTTTTTTTTTCTATTAAAGTAAATGTTTTTGTGAACTCACAAAACGTGTTAGTCATAGCCATCATAGAGTTCCAGTTGATGATTAAAAAACAAACTAGGTTTGGGATAAAATTCAAGATGCCTTCCTTACTCCAAATTTGTTCTTAGTCAACAGAGAATAGAGGCCAATGCCTTGAAACCAAACATATTTTTATGAAACCAAACATCATAAAACATGAGTGTGCATACCCTTACATCACTCAGACTGCTAAGATTAATAGACATGCTGAAAGCATTTGCTTCACACTTGCTCAACTGAACAAATACATCTTTTCACAAAACAAGTCCAAAATCTTGGCCATTCCCAAATGTCTAAAATCCAAGACTCTTTGCTTTCAAATTCCTCAATGAGAAAGCACAGGAGAAGGAGAGAATTCAGATCATTAACCAGATGTTTAAGATTGGCACCAGGAAGAGAAGGAGCTAGAGTTGTACATTGAGGAACCAAAAAAATAAGAAAGAAAAGAGGAGGAGGAAGAAGAGAAAATACACTAAGAGAAATATTCAAAGACACTCTTTTACATTATCAATTATTTATTTCTTTAAGAAAAAGGACATTTCTTTTCATCCACACAAGATATTGTTCGTTAGATGAGTAGAGCAAGTTTGTTTTGTTTTCATGTAGCATTTATTGACTTGTTTCTAAGACCAAAAGAATATGCTTATTTCCCCTTGAAAAATAGTTGGAAAGTACAATAGAAATAAAATTAGAAAATACAAATTGCCCATAACCTCTCTGTATAGTAATGTGACTACATTAATATTTTGGTATTGGGCCTTCTCATCTTTTTATTTGATGCATATATATATATATATATATATATATATATAGAGAGAGAGAGAGAGAGAGAGAGAGAGAGAGAGAGAGAGATTAAAGATGGGGTCTCACTATGTTGCCCAGGCTGGTCTCAAACTCCTGAGCTCAAGCAATCCTCCCACTTCAGCCTCCCAAATTACTGGGAATACAGGCATGAGCACCCGGCCTGTATATATTGTTTTTAAACTGGAATAAATGTTACAAACTAGAGGCACTATTTGGTAGCCTCCTTTTTCCATTAAGCAATATGTTAAAAAAGATTTGCCTTTGTCATTAAATGTTCTTTTAGTACATAGATTTTTAAGAACTGCAAAACAGTCCTTTTGCTGATGTGCCATTGATTTAAGTAATCTTTAATTATAGAACAAATCATTTATAACATCAAAAAATGTTACACTGTGATTACCACTGCTGTAGAGCTTTGAGTACTTTTTAAAAATCGTTGTCTTTAAATTACATCCTAAGGGTGGAAGTGTTGGGGAAAAGGGTTTGCACAATTTTCAGACTCTTTATATATATTTGCCAATATAAATTTTGCACTCCTAAAAGTTTATACCACTTTATATTTGCATGAACAATCTATAAATGTGCCTGCTCTTTAATTAGTTTTAATTCTTTGTGTCTTTACCAAACTAATACACCATTAGAAATTATTTCATTTTGCTATTATTCATTAATTCATTGAACAAATATATATCCAGCTCTACATGCCAGGCTCTGTTTTAGAACTAGAGGCACTACCGTGAACATAGGCTCTGGCACTGGGCAGACAGGATCGGAATATTAGTTCTGTTCAACTCCCTCTGTGACCTTAGGCATGTTCCTCATCTGAGATTCCATTTCCTCCACTACAAAGTGCAGGCAAACCAACCCCCACTTAGAAGTGATCCTGAAAGTTGACCATGCTGATATGTACATAGTGCCTGGACCAGGCAGGGTACAGGGGCCTCTCAGTAGGGTGGGTTCTTTAGCTCCCCTTACCTGTAACCTGGGCAGCCACTCACTAGAGGCACCAGTTCTCTCCACGATACTCGATCCTGCCTTGATTGTAGGGACTCAGTTCTTGACCCTGAAGTGCTCTGCTGTCTCACACAACTCCTTTTCCATCTGAGGAAAGACAGACTAATTGTAAGAAGCCACTTTCTGCAGTTTGTTATACCTCAGATTAGCACTGCATTATTGCATTGATTCTAATATAGGAACTGTGGCCGCAGCACACCAAATTGAGTCTCATGACCTCGAAGTCCTTCCACTTGTGTTAAAAGTCAGAGGAAAGAAAAATCTTCAGTGGAAAGAAAAATCAGCTGAAGTGCAGCCAACACTGCCTTCTTGCTTGTCTACTGCATTCTCCCTAGTCTTAGCTGCATTTCCCTATACAAAAGATTTTTCAGGGATAGCCCAAGTAGTGACAGTTTTTGTTTTCCTCCAGGTCTTTTATGTTATAAAGAAATAAAAAAATTATAAATTTAGCTAAAGATCCACCTTTTATTCTTTCTCTGTCTTTCAGTTAACCACTGAGGACCTGAAACTAGTGCATTTCATTCCCATGTATTCTTTGTAAATGTTTTTATTGAAATGAACCTCTCATAATGTAGAACGAACCACCTTAAAATATGCAATTCAGAAGCATTTAGAATGTTAACAATCTTGTGCAGCCACCAACTATATCAAGTTCCAAAACATTTTCATCACTTCAGTAGAGAACCCCATACTACTAAGCAGCTATTCCCCATTTCTCACTCCCCTGAGCCCTTGACAACTATCAATCTGCTTTCTGTCTTTATGGATTTATCTATTCTGAGCATTTAATATAAAATGACTCATGAAACATGTGACTATGTTAGTCTATTCTTGCATTGCTATAAAGAGATCCCAAGGCTGTACAATTTATACAGAAAAGAGGTTGAGACCAGACACTGTGGCCCATGCCTGTAATTCTATCCCTTTGAAAGGCCAAGGCAAGAGGATCACTTGAGTCCAAGGTTCAAGAACAGTCTGAGCAGCATAGTGAGAAGCTGTCTCTACAAATATGGTGGCACACACCTGTGATTGCAGACACTTGAGAGGCTGAGGTAGGAGGATTGCTTTAGCCCAAGAGTTGAAGGCTGCAGTGAGCCATGATCAAGAAAGGCTCTGTCTCAAAAAAAAAGAAAAAAAGAAAGAAAAGAGGTTTAATTGGCTCACAGTTCTGCAAGCTGTACAAGAAGCATGGTGCTGGCATCTGCTTCTGGTGAGAGCCTCAGGAAGCAAAGGAGGAAACAGGCCTCTCACATGGATTGAGTGGGAGAGGGAAGGGAAGAAGTGCCACATACTTTTAAACAACCAGATCTCTCAAGAACTCAGTCAGTCTTGCAAGGACAACATTAAGCCATTAATGAAGGATCCATCCCCATGACCAAAACACCTCCCACCAGGCCCCATCTCCAACACTGGGGATTTCCATGGGGGCAGAGAGAAGGTTCGTCAGGGTGAGCCTGCATGGACAAGCACCCAAAAGGCTTCCGGCAAGAGGCTACATCTTACCCATCAGCACTTAAACAAAAGTCTGTTGAAAATCTCTCCACTTCTCTCTTTGTCCTTTGTAGCCACAGTGACCAGCCATGATCATCTTCGCCCACTCGGCTGCATCAGCCTCCCAACTTGCTCCCACCTCCCCTCCCGAGCCCTCTCTAATGCCTTCTCCATCATCGTTTTATGCACAACAAAGATCATGGTCTCCTCTAACCCTCTCATGGAACCCCATTGCTGTTAAGATAAAAGCCAACCTCTTCAGGTCCTGAAATGACTTGACCCCTACTATTTTTCTGACCTCCTTTCTTACAGGCTATTTTGTCTTATAAGCTCCAACCCATTGTCCTCTCAGTTACTACAATTCCCGAAGTCCTCTCCTGCCCCAGGGCCTTCTCACATGCTGTTCTCCCTTCTTGTGAGGCTTTTATCCCATCTTCACCTGGCTAAGACATCCTCAGGTATCCCCAAGTATCTCATCCTTAGAGTGACTTTCCTTTCCCTGATCTCCCAAACCACAGTAGGCACTCTTTTTAATCTCTTTCACCAACCCCTCTTCTTTTCTTTTGTAGTGCTTGTCTCTCTTTAGTTTATATAGGTATTTACTGAAAAGAGGTAGCAAAATATAGTAGTTAAGAGTCCTAAGACCACATGGCCTGAGGCAGGTTATTTACCTCTTGTGCCTCAGTTTTTCCATTTGAAGAATGAAAAGAACAATAACAGTATCCTTCTCCTGTAGTTGTAGAAAGACTGAGTTGTTGTATGCAGAGCCCTCAGCACAGAGTCTACCCAGAACCCCTGAGATTGTGTAAGCAATTTGGGGCATTTATGCAAAATGACCTCTGAGATGCCACCCAACTCAAAAATGGTACAATTGCCAATACCATTGTGGAACAAGCTTTGACGCTGTCTTCTCAGCACAGGTTAGCTTCACTAACCTTTAAAGCTACTTCCAAATCTGAGATTCTGTGGCTCTGTCTGTGTTCCAGGGACAAAAGGTGCCTGACTGTGGGGGAACTTACATTCCCCAGGATTTTGTTTTTATACAGGGACGGGGCAGTGTAAATTCACACAACCTTTTGGAAAGCAGTTTGGCAGCATGTACCAAGAAAGACATAAAACATACAGACCTTTTGATCCAATAATTCCATTTCTGGGAATCTATCCTAAGGAAATAATCCTAAATAGGGATAAAGGCTTATGCACAAAACTTTCAATGTAATCTCATTTATACTAGGAAAAAATAGAAACAGCTTAATTGTCCCATAATAGGAGAGGAGGGGGTTAAATAAATTATTGTACAACTGCTTAATGGATATTGTTTGGCCATTAATTGCTCTAAAACATAACAGGGGAAACACTTATGATATAATATTAGGTTAAAGAAAAAGCACACAGCAACCGTGCATAGGTGCTATTACAAATCTTTGAACAGAAGACCTATGAATACACAGAGAGAACAAAAATAACAGAAAGAAAGAAACCAAAGTGGTAACAGCGGTATAGTTCTGAGAAATAGAACTATATAAATAATTATTTACTCTTGTTTTTCTACCTTTTCCTCCTGATATTTCATGTGTATATTTAAAACAAAATACAAATAGTTCCATAGGACAATTATAGAAAATACATGAGGTTTAAAAAAAAGTATATATAATTTGATCAAAAAGTGTATATGAACAGGAAAAAATATTAAAAAGAAATCACATACATATACACACACACACACACACACACAAACATACACACACATGGCCAAACAAAAACCAAACAAACCAAACCTCTGCCTAATCTTCTAGAATCCCATTATATTAGAATCCTCGCCAGTTGTGAGGTAGTTTTCTTACCTATCTTTGCCCAAGTCTGCTTCATTTTTGCTGCCTCCCATCCTTTCTCCAGATAGCAGTCCAAGAAATCTATCTATTAATAGGAATCATATATGGTTCTCATCACTCACAAACTCTTCACTGGCTTCTTAATGCCCTGAAGATAAAGTCTAAGTCACCCAAGAAAGCTTAGCCTCAACATCCACAGCCTCCACAATGGGCCCCACCCCCCGCCCTTCTTCCTCCTCACTCTTCTTCAGCCTCCCGAGCTTTCTCACTCTCTCCAAGGTGCCTTGTTCTCTCTCAATGCCAGGCTTTTACTGAACCATTAGCTCTCCCTGAAGAAACTACTTATTCTATTCTGGCACTTATTTTCTCAGACATCTTTCAGTCATCCTTCAGTTTTCAAGAAATTGCTTAGAAGTTCTATCCCTAAGGAGAGTGTTTCTGATCACATAGATGAGATTATCCTGAAAACACAGATCTAAAGTGCCTCCAAAGACATGCATTTCCTAGTCCCAACAAGAACTTAAACTCTAAACACTATTGAAAGAAAAAGGAATGCCTGTAACTTAAATATGCTCCTCCCTGCACCAACAGAAATCAACATTTTTTGACTAGCACAAATGTGTCAGTCAACAAGGTTCATTACTTCATCAAACTTTATAACAACCTTACTTTGTTTGGACGTTTTTAAAATTTCAATTTATAGAAGAGAACACTAAGGTTTCAGAGGGGTAATCCTCAGAGTCTTTTGCCCAAGGCAATTTGCTCAAGGTCACATGGCTGGACAATGATGACTTTGTCCTTCAAAGCCAGCAGTCTTAATCCACAAAGAAATGTCAGTGGGAAGGGGGAAGACATGAAGATTCCTGCTAGTTTAGACTCTAGGGTAACATTCCATTGCTTTGTCTTTTTTTTTTCCAAACCTCAGTGCTCAGTTTTCCTCCCCAGCACACTATGAGTCATTGTTGGATTTCCCAGCTCTCTCTCCAATGTGATGGAGTCTGCTGAGGACATCGTTTTGGCTGGAAGTGAATGTGCATGCAAGAGGCACCACCTGCCGCTAAATCTTTGCCTTTGTTGGGTCTAATGTAGCTCTTGACCCTGAACTTGGCTCATGTCCTCAGGCACCCTCCCCACAGAATGCCTCACATGTTTTTAGCAATAAACAAAGCAGAGAACATGGACCCCCCATTATCCGGATAAACGTTTAGAAACACCAAAATGTTCTAATAGACCTGAGATGCCTGAAAGAAAAAGAGAGTGGAAGAGCTTTTTCTACTAAATAATAAATGTAAGGTATTAGCACAGTATTGTTATGATCACCACTATTTTTATGCCTACATAATGTCACAAAGACACTCTCAAAATTCTGTGGCTGGAATGGTTTGCATCATTGAGTGGAGGCATTGCTTCCAGGCCTCTGACCTTCGGATGGTTTTCAGGCGCAAACAAGAGGCGCACCGAGAACTCAGGATAGTCAATGGCACTTGTCAAAGAACAGTAGCCAAAGCTCAGTGGTAAGAGCAGTGGCAGCTATGTCAGCACTATTCACCTACTTCATATTTATGGAGCACCCACGAAGTGCTAGGCAACAGGGACTCATTTTCTGTGGATTATTTCAATTAATCTTTACAACAATCCAAGGAGCCAAGTACTATCACTCTCCTCATCTTAAACCAAGAGCTTGGATTGAAGGTCAGACAAATCTGGGTTTGAATGCCAAATCTATCACTCAGTAGCTGTGTGACCTTGGGCCAGTTCTCTCATTTAGAAACTTCAGTTCCCACATCTGTAATAAGGAGATAACAATACCTACTTCACTAAGTGGTCAGGACTCACTGTAGGTAGCACATAGTAGATGGTTAATAAACATATAGATATAGATATTTAAAATTTGTGGTACAACCATACAATGGAATACTACTCAGCAATGAAAGAAACATGCAACACAAATGACTCTGAAAAACATTGTGTTAAGTGAAAGAAGAGAGCCTCAAAAACCCACTCATTGTAAGATTCTATTTATATGACACTCTGGAAAAAGCAAAATTACAGGACAGATATATGATCAGAGGTTTCAGGCAGCTGGGGTGGAGGAGACTGACTACAAAGGGACAAAAGGGAACACTTTGGAGCGAATGGAAATGCTCTATATCTCTTTTTTAGTGGTGGTTACACAATTGCATACATTGGCCAAAAGTCATCATATTTACCAAATTTTACCAAAATCAAAAATTTACCAAAAGGGTACATTTTACATTTTAATAATTATACTCTAATAAATCTGCTTAAAAAGAAAAAGGATATTGCTCAGATATGACAGCAAAGGAGCTTCTTAATCCAGATTCCTTGGGATTTGACAGATTTTTCATCTCCAGTTCATTGACCTGAACATGCCTAGTTGTTCTTTTTCATATTTGCCTATCCAATAATTCATCCTACCTTCCCCAGGGCAGAATAAATCAAGAGGTGAGGGAGGAAAAGAGTATACTTGGAAAATCCTTCCTCCTGAAGACCAAAGGTTCAGGGAAAATGCATTCTCATCTAATATCTACCCTAACCTAATATTATTTCATCTAATATTATTTCCTGTCCATTCAATGCTAAATTTCCAAATAGCTCAGTGGGTACATGGAAATTCATTATCTACTTGATCTCTATCTTTTAATATGTTTAAAACTTTTGATAATTTTTTTTTTTAGAAAGGGTCATGCTTTGTCACCTAGGCTGGAGTGCAGTGGTGCAGACATGGCTCACTGCAGCTTCAACATCCTGGGCTCAAGCCATCCTCCCACCTCAGCCTTCTGAGTAGATGGGCCTATATATGCACTCCAGCAATGGCTGGCTATTTCTTATTTTTTTTTTTTTTTTTTTTTTTTTTTTGAGAGATCGGGTTTTGCCATATTGCCCAGGCTGGTCTCAAGCGATCTTCCCACCATAGCCCCCCAAAATGCTGGGATTACAGTCATGAGCCACCACGTCTGGCCAACTTTCTATAATTTTTTAAGTTTTTTATGTTTTAAAATACGAGAAGTGATATTTTGGGCAAGGTAAAGTATTATGATCCAGGATACTGCTATATTGTTAATTCACATTTATCCACAATCATGGATATCTGTGTAGATTAAAACATTGGATTGTCTTCTACATGTGAAGTTAGGAACCAGGTATCAGTGAAGGCTGTAGAGCAAAGACTCTTTTGGCCATCCTGCAGGGACCTGAGTTCCAGTTCTGGTTTAGCATAAATAGGTTATTTGGGCAATTCACTTCTTACTGAATCTGGCTTTTTATCTGTGAAACGGGAAACTCAAGCAGATAACCTCTGAGATCCCTTCTTCTCTAACAGTGTGAAATTCCCAGTGCAATGTAAGAACTGTGAGTTGAGATCCTGTCTTCTGCTTTCAAAGCTGTATGTTCAGGGCCAGCACAGTGCCTGGCACACACAGGGGTCAATGACGTTTGTTCATTCCATGAGTCAGTGAATTGCCTTTTTTAAATATGCATAAGAACCCACCTTTTCCCTGCAATGAAAGCAGATTCAGTTTAGAAACCAAACTGAGTTGTTTCAGCTGGTTGAAGTCAGCTTGAAAAGCCAGGAAAGTGGCAGCAGTTACCACCTCTACCTGGTCAACAGCCTGGTTCATGAAATCCCACTCACAGCCTTTCTGGGGAACTTACTGACCCCTGGATAAGGATCAGAACATCCCGTGGCCAACAGAGCCCTGCCTGGCCCAGGCACATCCTCCCTGCAGGCTCATGCCTGCCTTTGCTCTTTCCCACTAGCCTCCACTCAGCATCATCCTCTTCCACCTCAGGGCCTTTGTATATGGCATTCTCTCAGCCTCGATGTGTTTTTCTGCACTTCTGCCAGGTTCATGCCTACTGTTTTTCCCCCTTTTAGGTCAGATATCATTCCTTTAGGCAAATTCTCTCTTTAGGCAAGATTGAACTGGGTCGTCCAGCGAAACACTCCACAATATCCGTTATTTTTTCCTTCAGAGCATTCTCCAAAACTTATTGAATTTATCAAATGGTATTAACTGTCCTTCATATGATATGAATAACAAATAATCTCATTTTTCTTCCATCATTTGTTCTTGCCAAATTCTGTTGGATCTTTCTTCCTTGCCCTTTCATGACATCTCAGGCAAATTTCTTGGCTTTCTGGTAACTTCCAGTTACATGAACAATTTTATTAGTCAATTGTGACTCATTTTCAGATATTAAAAAGACAAATCTAAATCAAATTTTCTATTTTATATCCAATACAATACTTGTCCATCTCTATGACTGTAGTTCAGGATATGCTATACCCTTTCGCTCTTCCCCATCTCCTGCCACCTCCTTTCACTTTCAGCTCCTCTTGAGTCAGGTCAGAGAGTAGAGACTCAGGAAAAAAGCGACTGAATTATTTTTACTTAATAAGTGCTATTTGTATGATCCTCTCCTGGCTCCAGTGTCTGCTGCTGTGCACTCCAGGTAGCCAAATGCTGGGTCTTTCGGGGTGAAGGTGTTCCTTGGTTGATAGCTTGCAGTGCTCCCACGCCAGCCTCAGCTTCTGTACTCAGTGATACACCCAGCGACTTCTCAGTGGCCTCCCCCGACTAGGAGGACTCGTTGGCTCAGGAGGTCCCATCAAGATGGCCCAACTCAGCTGCCTTCCTCAGTACCATCTCTCTCTTAGGGAGGGCATATATTCTTGCCTCTCTGACAGCTGCCCCTGCACTGCTTTCCCTTCTCCACAACTCTATCTTGATGCCTCTCTTCAAACACTAATCCTTTCTGAGTTTCTAGTTTTCTCTTTTGTGGACTGAAAATGGCTGATGGTGACTGCCAGATCCAGCTGGATTTTAACAAGTTCTAAGTCAATGTATGAGCACTGGTTGCCTATCATTCTCCGCTTTGTGTTCTCAGCTGAAATTCCAAGTGGATGGGAATTCCCAATTCATATCCTATTAAGCATAGTTCTGTGATTATTTCATAAATACCTCTCTTCCCCACTAGATTTTGTCTCTACAAGGACTCTTTGTTTGCTCTTTACTGAACACTCAGACCAAGCGTTCAGCATCTGACATATAGTAGCGGCTAAATAAATATGTGATGAAGTAATAAATAAAAGAACAGGATGAGACACAAAGAAGACCAGATTCGTATTACTACAACTCCCTGGTTTGTAAGGACAAGCAGATAAGGCATCATTTGAGCAAGAGTAGAGAAGGCAAAGATTCCTAGAGCCTGGCTGCCCATTGGAATCACCCATAGAGCTTTTAAAAAATATCAATGCCTAACTTCATCTGCTGATGTGCTCATTCAGTAGATCTAGTTAAGAACCAGTGAGCTAAAGTGCATGAGAGATCCAAATTATGTGCTAGAAGGGTTCAGGAGAAGACAGGGTTGTACCTGGTTGAGAATATCAGGGAGACTTTCTGTAGAAAGTGATGCATACAGAAGATAAATGTGAACAGATGGAGAAAGAGGCATAGGGGAGACATGGTTGGTAATGGCTTGCAGCTACTGGAGATGATATAAGCAAGGCACTGAGGTTAGAAAGAGAAGATTCGATTCCTAACAGAACGCAGGGCACCCATGGAGAGGAGAAGGAAGAAACAAGGGGTATGCAACTGCAAGTTGTTTGGATGCAAAAAATGTGGTCTTTTAAAGTTAGCAACAACCTAGGAAGTAAATATGTTAAGTGGTTAGGTGTGTCAATTGTGGATCAGACTGTCTAAATTACTCAGCTGTAGAAGGAGGATAATGCAATTACTCACCTCAAGAGGTTATGATGAGGATTAAAGAAAGTGATGCTTGTCATGTCTTAGCACATTGTACATGTTCATTACATATCAGCTAGAAACTTCTTTTTAAAATAATTCTACTACCTAGAAAAATGGTGTGTGTGTGTGTATGTATGTGTGTAGTGGTGTGCAGAGCTAGTTTATACCTGCCAGCAAGGACCAATTCTACAATTCTATATTCTACAACTTCCCAACTCTGCATTCAGTGAAGGTCAGATTGTTAACTTGAAATTGACTGTGTCGGGAGTATTCACTCAAAGAAAATTAACAAAAGCTACAAATCTGAACCTTCTTTTTGAGAGCTAGGTTAGTGGCAAACTGTTAGGTGCTCTGGGAACATTGATGGGATTGGAATGGAATGGACCAAATTCAGTTGAAAAGTAAATAATGATATAGGGATAAAAAGGCACACAAGTTGAGAAAGGAAGATTATCTGCCTAGGAAAGATAAAATAAGACCCCGTCATTGGGGTGAGTGGCAGGTAAAAATGGAATCTGACTTTTATTCTGAGTCAATACTTCCTTCAGCATATTTTTCTACCCATCACTTCACCACTGCTTCTAAAATAAGTGTGAAAATAACTGACAAGCTTTATCAACATCTGAGGTTCTGAAAACTCTCAGAGACATTTTCGAAGGTTCATTCTCTCTGGGAAAAAGAATGAGTTCAGAAAGACATAGATTACAATAAATTATCTGAGATGAGAAATAATAAAAAAGAAAAAGAAAAAATCCAATTTGTATTGAAGAACTGAGAAAATACTGTTATCCTTTTCTTTTTTTTTTTTTTTTTTTTTTTTTGGGACGGAGTCTCGCTCTGTCGCCCAAGCTGGAGTGCAGTGGCCAGATCTCAGCTCACTGCAAGTTCCACCTCCCGGGTTTACGCCATTCTCCTGCCTCAGCCTCCCGAGTAGCTGGGACTACAGGCGCCCGCCACCTCGCCCGGCTAGTTTTTTTGTATTTTTTTTAGTAGAGACGGGGTGTAATACTTTAATGATACAAAAAATCTTATTTTGTTGGTGCTGGGAAAACCGGCTAGCCAGATGTAGAAAGCTGAAACTGGATCCCTTCCTTACACCTTCTATAAAAATTAATTCAAGATGGATTAAAGACTTAAATGTTAGACCTAAAACCATAAAAACCCTAGAAGAAAACCTAGGCAGTACCATTCAGGACATAGGCATGGGCAAGGACTTCATGTCTAAAACACCAAAAGCAATGGCAACAAAATCCAAAATTGACAAATGGGATCTAATTAAACTAAAGAGCTTCTGCACAGCAAAAGAAACTACCATCAGAGTGAACAGGCAACCTACAGAATGGGAGGAAAATTTTGCAATCTACTCATCTGACAAAGGGCTAATATGCAGAATCTACAAAGAACTCAAACAAATTTACAAGAAAAAAACAAACAATCCCATCTAAAAGTGGACAAAGGATATGAACAGACACTTCTCAAAAGAAGACATTTATGCAGTCAACAGACACATGAAAAAATGCTCATCATCACTGGCCATCAGAGAAATGCAAATCAAAACCACAATGAGATACCATCTCACACCAGTTAAAACGGCAATCATTAGAAAGTCAGGAAACAACAGGTGCTGGAGAGGATGTGGAGAAATAGGAATACTTTTACACTGTTGGTGGGACTGTAAACTAGTTCAACCATTGTGGAAAACAGTGTGGTGATTCCTCAAGGATCTAGAACTAGAAATACCATTGGACCCAGCCATCCCATTACTGGGTATATACCCAAAGTATTATAAATCATGCTGCTATAAAGACACATGCACATATATGTTTATTGCAGCACTATTTACAATAGCAAACACTTGGAACCAACCCAAATGTCCATCAATGATAAACTGGATTAAGAAAATGTGGCACATATACCCCATGGAACGCTATGCAGCCATAAAAAAGGATGAGTTCATGTCCTTTGTAGGAACATGGATGAAGCTGGAAACCACCATTCTCAGCAAACTATCGCAAGGACAAAAAAACCAAACACCGCATGTTCTCACTCACAGGTGGGAATTGAACAATGAGATCACTTGGACACAGGAAGGGGAACATCACACATTGGGGCCTGTTGTGGGGTGGGAGGAGGGGGAAGGGATAGCATTAGGAGATATACCTAATATAAATGATGAGTTAATGGATGCAGCACACCAACATGGCACATGTATACATATGTAACAAAGCTGCACATTGTGTACATGTACCCTAGAACTTAAAGTATAATAATAAAAAAAAGAAAAAGAAAACCTTATTTTGTGTTGTAAGCAACATTAAAGAGAAGTTAGAGAAGTTATGAATGACACAGAAAAGAAAATATGAATATCCACAAATTGTATCAACACTTTAAGGCAGAAAAATAAGAATGCATCTATTCTTTTATTGGTCTACAAATTCATCCACTTCTGAGCCCCCTGGCAGAGATGGGGCTACTCCAAAGAAGAGATAATGGAAAAAGCCCACTTAAGAAGTTATCGCTTATAAACAAATAAATGAACATACTGAAAGGCTGTATCACCTGAAATTAAGCTTGTAAATGGATGACATCAGACACCATCATTTGGTTCGAGAATATTAAGAACTATGAGAAACCCTGGAAATAATCAAGGACAACCATTTTATTTTGAAAAGGAGAAAACAGACCCAGAGACTTTATCTGATTAAAATTTGACTCTAATTCAACAATAAGTTATGACTAGCTTCTATGCTCAAGACATTGTTTTGACCATACTATCATGGCATTAAGATTTTGGACAACCAACAAATTCAAAGGACCATTTCCTCCAGTGTGGAGAGTAGATCCCAAAGGCAAAATTAAGTTGATCAGAATGGGGAGCCCAGCAATCTCCTTGGTCAAGTGTGTGGTCAACGTCCACTTCACCAACTCTGGAAACATTCCTTTCAATAAGAGTTCTCATTGCTTGAGAAGAATGAGAGGAAAATAAAGATAAAAACAAGATTTTTTTCAGCTGTCTAATTTCCATAAATGACATCATAAATTATATATTGCTGTTGCCAAGGAAATATAAGAAATACACAGCAGAGGGAAACAAAGAAATTGATTGCACCATAGACGACTAGTCATATGCTTTGGAGAATCATTCTGCCTTTTGAGATGTTATGATCAGTTCTTTAGAGGCACAAAGACATATTAGTTTTCTAAAAATACCCAATCATTTATCCATTCAGCAAAGAACAAAGAAAACAAAATCAGTACAATTCTCATAACCCTCTTTCTTTTCACAGCACATAGAATGAGGGGCTGTTTTCCTGCCATATTTACCAAGAATAGGGACAGTGCTCATTATTCCACAAGACACCATCCTAGGTCCAGAATCTAAAGGCTCTACCTCCAAAACTCTCAAATACAAAATGGCTTTTTTCTCTAAGTTAACAACTAATTTCCAGTCAGTGAGTAATTTTTTTCCTGAAACATTCACTCAGTGGAAAACAAACGAAGAGGGAAAAAATTAAGTAAACAAATCTGAAAAAGAGGCCACAACACACAGAGATGGAGAAGCTCTAAACTTACCACTGAAGGAAAGCAGGCACTTAAAGTTTATCCCAAATAAAACTGTAATTTTAACTGGTCCCCGAGTTGAGCCTCACTCGATGAATGACTTCCAGGGCCTTTGGCTCTTTGGGACTAAACGAGAAAATTATTTTTAGCACAACTATTTGGAAATCTTTGAGAACTTGGATCTGTTATTCTGTCTGGTACCAAAGCAAGTTTTTCACTGAGCTCTCATGAAAGATCCTCAGTCTCTTGTGGATTTAGAATCCTGCAGCAGCCCACCATCTAAGAGCAAGGTATGGTGTTTACTCTTTTTTTTAGAATTTTGGCAAATGTAGATGGAATGGCCTGTTCTCGTGATGGGAGCTTTTTAGCTTGTTAAACAGATGATTCTGTAGGAAGATTCCATAAAACTAAAGACCTGGCTTCAAATCTCTGGATTGACACTAGCTTTCTAACCATAGACAAGTTGTGGGACTTCTCTGGACCTTGGTTCCCCCATCTAACCTACCACAGGATGGTTTTGGGGAGGATGATATGGGCTTAGCATTGCTCTCTAGGATATAAAATGTTTTGCAAATGTCAGGGTTTTTTAAATCATTGTGCCATAAAGCAGCTAAAACTTTATCAGTAATGAACTTTTGACAATAATAAATATTGATGAATATTTTTTCTTCATTGAGTCTCTACTGTAGACTAGTCTCTGTCCTAGAGTTCACATTTTAGTGAGGAAACAAGCAAGTCAATAGATAGCCATAACACAGTGCAATTGTGTGGCCTTGCAGGGACTTGAGTAGTGCCAGGAGGAAAAGGAGGTTAATTCATGGCAAACAGGAAAAGCAGTTCTGCAGAGGAAAATTGGAGCCCCCAAAGGCAAGGCGCTGGTGAACAACAACATAAAAGGAACTGAGGCATGAGCAGCTCAGGTCTCCATCCTGTCCCAATCACAGTGCCACTCCCGGTGCAACAAGAGAAGCACAGAGCCTGCTGTTGTGAAATCTCCACCTCTGCAGGCCAAGGAAATGTCTCATTTTGGCTTTCCCTGGTTACCTATTCTCTTCTTAATGATTTCCAGGCAAAGCACATTTCAACTTGAATTAATTATCAAGTCCAGCCCGTTGTCATGAAGTAATACGTTATAGTTTCCCGCACATGATGTAGGGACAAACTCAAGTGTTTGAAGACAAAAGAACTCAGTTCAAATTCTGGCTGCACCATTTCATGCCTGTGTGGACTTGAGCCCACCAATTGAGCCCACCAAGTATCAATGTTCTTACTTGTAAAGTGAAGATAATAGCACTTACTTCATAACAAGTTGTGTGAGGATAAAGTAAAGGATGTCCTTAAAACACCTGGCACAGAAATAAGAATACTGGTCTGTCCCTGCATTCCAATTCATTTTTTTATTCAGTTTTTTTTATTATGGTAAAATACACATACCATAAAATTTACCACTTCAACCATTCTTATGTATACGGTTCTGCAGCATTAAATACATTCATATTGTTGTGCAATATCATCACCATCTCTCCAGGACTTCTTCATCTTCCCAAACTGAAACTCTGTACCCAAGAAACTATAAATTCCCATTCCCCTCTCCCCTTCTTCTTCCTACAACGAGTATTCTACTTTCTGTCTCAATGAATGTGACTACTCTAGGAACTTTGTGTAAGAGGAATCACACAATATTTGACCTTTTGTGACTGACTTATTTCACATAATATAATGTCTTCAGGGTTCCTCCCTGTTGTAGCATGTGTCGGTATCTCCTTTCTTTTTAAGGCTGAAGAAGATTCCATTGTATGTGTAGACCAGGTTTTGTTTACTCATTCACCTTTCCATGGACACTTGGGTTGCTTCCACCTTTTGGCTATTGTGAATTACGCTGGAGACATGGCTGTGCAAATATCGGTTTGAGTCACTGCTGCTATGAACATGCATGTGCAAATATTTGAGTCCCTGATTTTACTTCTTTTGGATATATGCCCCAAAGTGGAATTGCTATATCATATGGTAATTCTCTTTAATTTTTTTGAGGAGTCACTATATTGTTTTCCATAGGTGCTGCACCATTTTACATTCCCACCACCAACATATTTTATTTTTACAAGAAAAAAATATACTTGGAGTCTACTTACACTGAGGAAAAAATAATATGCTATTTACAAAGGGATCTCAGTCTATGAACATGTTTTCCAGGAGTTCAGTCTTTGTACTGAGTTAATCAGTATTTCTCCAAGTATTTTCCGTGGCTAGTTTAGCAAGAACAAAGGGTTCCAGGATTAAATAAATTCATAAAATACTATATACAACATTTCTGCCTCAAATATAAACACATTAACATGGAGGCTCATGAATCACAAATTAAATTTTTTAAATGTGTTTTAAAAACAAAAACTTGTTGCTTTGCAATCCCTACAGAAAAATAGGACTGAGGATTATTTATAATTAGCATCCAGGACAGACGTGTTCAAGATTAACAGTTTTTCCAGGCTGAGCATGGCAGCTCACTCTTGAAACCCCAGCACTTTGGGAGACTGAGATGGGCAGATCGCTTGAGTTTAGGAGTTCAAGACCAGCCTGGGTAATTTGGCAAAACCTCATCTCTCCAAAAAATACAAAAGTTAGCCAGGTGTGGTGGCACACACTTGTAGTCCCAGCTACTCATGGATTCAATTAAATGTTTTAAAGCATGTTGTATGTGGAGTGCAGCTAAGGGGTATAGGTTTCTTTTTGGAGTTTTAAAATAGTCTTTAATTGGATTGTGATGTACATTGAGTTGTACACTTTGGTAAATTTTATGGTGTGCAAATTATATCTTTATAAAGCTGTTAAAAATTATTATAATGTTTATGAAATTGTGACCCACATGTTTTATTCCCAGTCAAAATAACCAAGTTCACTGCAAGGCAGTGGGGGGAATGAGTAAAGAGTGGATTATTCAATACAAGGAGTTGAAAATATAAAGTTGTATCCCTACCTCACACTTTTTATCAGAAACATTCTGATGGAACAAATTTTTAAATGTGAAAAAAATGAAACAAAAATTGAAAGAAAAGCACAAGGATTCTTTTCAGGACCTTAAAGTGGTGAAGGCCTTCTAAACACAATAAATTGAACCTCAAAAAATAGTTTCATGGTAAAAATATTTTAAAATACATGAGGAAAGACAAAGGACAAACTGGGGGAAATTATTTGCTGCTCATGTCATAAGCCATTTGTAGATAGATAGATAGATAGATAGATAGATAGATAGATAGATAGATAGATAGATAGATAGATTCATTGCACCATTGCTTATAAGAGCAAAGGAAAGAAAATAGTCCAAATACCCATCAGTAGGAAACTGGTTAAATATTACAAACACATCTATATGATGGATTTTTTAGCCATTAAATTAAAAAGGACAAGACAGCTCTACACATACATGATTTCAACAAAGATCCCTGCCCTCATGTAGCTTACATTCTATCAGGGAAAATGTAGATATAAAATAAAGATAGGAATTAGCTACTCAGTTAGAGGTGAAAAGTACAATAGAGAATAGAAAAATGTAGAGCAGATAAAAGGAAGGTCATGGGCAGAAGAAGGCAGATTGCAGTGTTAAGCATGGTGATAAGGGTTGAACTTAATGACAAGATAACATTTAAGCAAAAATGTGAAGAGGGAGATGAAAAAGTAAGCTATATGGACATCTTGGTGAAGGGGGATTTAAACAATGTGAAGAGACACGTGAGACCCTAAGGCGGGGCATAACTAGTGTCTTTGAGGAGCACCAAGGAATCCAGTGTGACTGGAAGTGACAAAGTGAGGAGACTAGAAGATGAAGATGAAGTCAGGGAAATAAGGAGGGCCTTGTAGACCATCGCACCATGTAACATGAAGCTTTGGGCCCGTAAGTGCAATGAAGAACCAAACAGCGTGATGCCACTGTGATTTTTCCATTATAATCCACACCCTGTGGTCTTCTTGCATCAACTGAGTCCCAATATTTGACTGACCAGTCACCATCATGCCACTAGCATGCATCAGGCACCACAACACATTGTTCCTCAATTATTTTTGTTTTTTGAGACAGGGTCTGGCTCTGTTCCTCAGGCTGGAGTGCAGCAGCACAATCTCGGCTCACTGCAACTTCCACCTCTAGAGTTCAAGTGATTCTCCTGCCTCAGCCTCTCGAGGAGCTGAAATTACAAGTGCACGCCACCATGCAGGGCTACTTTTTGTATTTTTAGTAGAGGCAGGTTTCACCATATTGGCCAGGCTGATCTTGAACTCTTAACTTCGAGTGATCCTCCCACCTTGGTCACCCAAAGCGCTGGGATTACAGGCATGAGCGACCACGCCCAGTCTGTTCCTCAATTCTGATAAATATTTTTATGGAATAATCACTTTGAGTGCCTTTTTAAAAGTTTTAATTGGAATGCTTGAAGCATTTAGACTCCTGTACAGGCAGTAGTATTGTCGTGCATTTGTCATGAAAGCGATCCATTTATTCAATGAATAAATCTGTTTCCATTGTTTGAATGTATTCCTTCTTTGAGTGCCTTTTTGCCTGGCTATTGGCAATACTGAATATCCTTTCTTCCAATCACATCTTTAAAATTTCTGCTTCCTTTGTCCACCATCAACTAGACCCTTACCACACTCTTCTTCACAGACTGTTCCTATGACTATTGACATAGTTGTGCTTTCACACCTGCATCACCGTGTCTGAGAAGCCACTGTCCAAATCAACTTTTCTGCAGATGCTTTCAGGTCCTTCCTGAAAGCAACTCTGGCCTCAGCCTATACCCTTGCACCCCATGTCTAGTTAAAAGCCTCATTATGACTATCTTCTATAAACTTTTATTGTTTTGGTGGAGATGGGGTCTTGCTATGTTGCCCAGGCTCCTCTCAAATTCCTGGGCTCAAGTAATCCTTCCACCTCAGCCTCCCAAAATACTGGGATTACAGATGTGAGCCACCATACCCAGCTTTTTTTTTTTTCTGGGGAGGGGAGTGCATTCATTTTTCTGGGAAGGGAGGTGATTTTACTGCTGTCCTGCTCCATCACCACAGCATAATGGGCCCTGCATGCTCCAGGCCTGCATCATGTATCACCACAGCAAAAACATGATGTACTTGAACATGTTCCCTCCCAGGATATGTATTAAAATTATTTAAAGAAAACAGAATAAAGTAATAACTTAAGTGATTAGGCACCAACAGCAATTTGAAAAATTAAATGTCCATTTTAAATGGTAACAAGACAAGAACTTAAGATTGGGCTTACTCTAGCCCATTGTCTCTTCCTGTCAAATTGCAACAATTCTATGGGAAATGATTCTAAATTTCAAGACACAAGTAGCAGACAAATACGCCAGAACACATATCACCAGTAATCACAGGACAGCCTGCATCTCCAGGAGGCCTCCTCGGCAGGTAGCCCACTGTGATTCCAGGCCCCAAAGAGCTTGGCAAGTTCCAGAAAGGTGACCCCCTGAGGAAGCGCTTTAGAGCTCCTCAGATTAGCCTTGCTTCCCCCACATTTTAAAAATGAAGCCCCAGACAGGGCCACTTTCTCATTCCTTCCGAAAGCCTCCTCTAATCAGCCTTTCGCAAGGGAGAGGGAACTGCTAATTTAATCAATGCATCTTGTTCTCTTGTTCTGACCGTGGCAGAGGATGTGAACAGAATGTTCTTTCCATATATATATATATATATATATATATATATATTTTTTTTTTTTTTTTTTTTTTTTTTATCTGCAGCTCCTTTGGAAGGCCTGTATTAAATGCACTGGGCTTGTCAGAAAGTGCCTTAATCCCAGTTGAGCAATAGAATCAATAATTTTGGATTTGTGCTGTATGACAAGTCTACCACACAGGGCATGGCAAAAATGTTCTCCTTGCTTTTTTTTTAACTAGTAACACTGAGATTTAGTCAAAGTTACAGAGCCTGAATTCGGATAAGTTGCTTTGGTTTTTCACTAATAAGATTTCTAGGAATCAGGCTTACTTCAAAATCACATGTGCACACTGTGTTTTTCTTAGTTTGTCATTCCTATGCTCTGGCAAATTTCTGGGTCTAATTCCAAGATGTTGCAATTTCCCCCTGGGTACCACAAAAATGGTGATGTGTGCCTGGTCAATTTTCTTACATGGCTGTCAAAAAACAAAAGAAATTTCTTCTGATTGCTTTCCCCACGTTTTGTGATTATTTCCTTTGGGAGAGTATACACCAGGTTAAGCACTATGTAGATTTCTTGTTAAAGCACAGGTCCAATCATCCAAACACAACTCATTTACATGACCCCAGAACCACCTGTATATATTCTTCCCTTTAAAAAACTGCTAATCCTAAGGAGCATTTAGCCTAAAAAATCAGGTATCCCCAATCTATACCACTCTCCATCTCACTTTCAGCCTATATGCCAAAGTGCCTACTAATAAATGGCCCATCATTCTCAGCTTCTAGGCTTTGTGGGGGAGTAGGGTTGGGGCCCAAGTCCTATTAGATCAGAATTGAAGAGACCTACTGCCTGCTTCACTTGGAGCATGTGAGCCATGTGTGGCTTAATTTCACACAGCTCTTTAATTGAGCCCCAGTGCTAACAGCTTAATGGGACACCACGGCATTACATCCTGCAGATTTTAAATTAAAGTTTGAGACTCCCCTCAGGACATGCACAGTACTCCAATTAACACTAATTGGCATTACACATGATTACCAAGTGAAAAACATGGTTTTCCTGAAAATGCCTCCTCTTTTCTCCAGCTTTCAATAGTCCATAAATTCTAAGAAAACAATCACGGGTGCATGCAAAGATTAGCTAGAATGATATCTAGCATGATGTTTATATTGGGAGAACTTTGGAAACAACCTAAATATCTATAATGGGGGTTCTGTACATAAAAGATAGTAGAGACAAAAGCAATTATTTTTTAATGTTACACATAATTTTGACATGAGAAGGCGTTCATGATACATTGTCAAGTGAAAGAAGTTAAAGAAGTATAGAAATGGCATGGTATCACTTTCTCCATAGTATAGACCAAAGAGACTGGAAGGATATATATACTAAAATGTAAATCTCAAGGTGGTAAAAAAATGTTGATGTTTATCTGTTTCATTGCCAGATCTAAATTTTATTCTTTAAAAAATGCACTACTGGTCGGGCGCGGTGGCTCAAGCCTGTAATCCCAGCACTTTGGGAGGCCGAGACGGGCAGATCACGAGGTCAGGAGATCGAGACCATCCTAGCGAACATGGTGAAACCCCGTCTCTACTAAAAAATACAAAAAACTAGCCGGGCGAGGTGGCGGGCGCCTGTAGTCCCAGCTACTCGGGAGGCTGAGGCAGGAGAATGGCGTAAACCCGAGAGGCGGAGCTTGCAGTGAGCTGAGATCCGGCCACTGCACTCCAGCCCGGGTGACAGAGCGAGACTCCATCTCAAAAAAAAAAAAAAAAAAATGCACTACTTTTTCCGAAAAGAAAATGCCATTTTTAAGTCCATCATTGATTTCTGAAGAATAAATGCAGTGATTTATTTTGAAATGTGTTTAACCAATTCTTCATCTGCACCAACTCCTGTGTAGGGCACTGAGGATTCTATATCAATTATATGTTAATAATTTTCAATGGAATTATGAAGGTAAACGGGGTTTTACATGTGTGGAAAGATGAACACTGGAGTGAATTGTTGCAAATGCACATCAGTTCACACTGATTTAATCATGCCAAACCACCCCTCTCCCCATACAGAAAGTTCATTTATGTCCATATGTTTCTCTTCCAGAGCCAAAGATGTTTGTCTTGCTCTATGTTACAAGTTTTGCCATTTGTGCCAGTGGACAACCCCGGGGTAATCAGTTGAAAGGAGAGAACTACTCCCCCAGGTATATCTGCAGCATTCCTGGCTTGCCTGGACCTCCAGGGCCCCCTGGAGCAAATGGTTCCCCTGGTCCCCATGGTCGCATCGGCCTTCCAGGAAGAGATGGTAGAGACGGCAGGAAAGGAGAGAAAGGTGAAAAGGGAACTGCAGGTAATGAATGAGAGGTTGCATAAAACATCCTCCTTCACCCCCACCTTAAAACTGTTCCCCTTTCTTTGTTACTTTTTCTAATGGGAATTGTTCCTTAAACCCCTTCTCTACTTTCATTAATCATAACAATTCACTGAGCCCTTACTAGGCTTCAGATGCTTCCCTAAACTCTGTACCTGCATCCTTATTTCACTGTAATGTCAACTCTTTCAGCTGAACACTATCCCATCCTATAGATGAGAAAATTGAGCCACAGCATGATTAAATGAATTACTGAGAATGGACCGGAGTGGACATGCACTGCCAGTAGCTGCCAGAGGTGGACTCAAACATCTGATGCCCAGAAGTACTGGGCTATTGCAGCCAGCAGGCAATGGCTGGATGTGCAAGCACATGGATGGACAGACAGATGGACAGAAGGGGAAATGGACAGACTAAGCAGAGGCAAAAACCAGGAAGCAGATGCACGGATGCCATCCTGCTCAGCATGAATATCCTGAACAAAGATACATAAAGGGCTTCTAAATTTTATTTTTCACAGATGAAGTGACAATAGCACTGTAAAGCCTACCTTTCCTAGCTCATCACTTTCCCACCGGACACATAGCAGCTAAAAAGTAGATTTTTACAGCTCTTTACAGCAACATAATTGCCCAATAGTCCTTGAGTAATTTTCACTTTGTTTCCCCCCAAAATAAGTTGGTCCAGGAAGCTTGCCAGATTTTTCAGTCCTTCAGAGTAAACAGAATTGAAATTCTAGACAGGCTGTGTTAACTCTAAAAGAGGAAGGGATTTGGAATCAATCTTTCAAGACAAGTTGCTGAGCATAAAAGTTGGGACAAAAGATAGGAAGGAAAAAATTCTATGTATCTCCAACCATCACTCTTGATTTACTGAGTTCTGTAAAACAAAATCATAATATATATTCAGATTATTGGATAATAATTCATTTGTGAATTTGCCATGTGGATAATATTTGGCAAATCAATTATCAAATCTATGAACATTGTGCAATAATAGATAAAGAACCTTTAGGGAAAACTTCAACATCAGATAAGAAGCTTTAATTTGGAGCTAAAATGTAAGTTTTCAAAGACATCTGTAAGGTAACACCTGTGAATACAAGTTACACTGAGTCATAATTATGAATATTCTTGAAATCCTATAATAACACCAGGATTATAGTGATATATTGCTTTTTGTTTACTGGGTCTGGAAGCAATAACGTAGTGGCTATACAAACATTGGAGTCAGAAAGACTTTGGCTCAGATCTTAGCTCTTTCAATGACTAATCTAGTATCCTTGGACACATATTCTCTTTGAGGCTCAGTTTCCTCATTTGTAAGTTGGTGGTAATAAGGGTGATTGTTAAGTTTAATGGCAAGAATACGTGCAAAACCCTCCACAGGATAACTGCCATGTGATAAAAACTCAGGAAATGTTATAACTTATTAAATTTTGATCTGCAAATATGAGTCACAGCTAAACTTGTGACTAGCCAAAGTCATATAATTAACTAGACACTGGTAATTCATTGCATGAGGTAGTTCTAATGTTAAAGACGTATATGTGGATATGCATTCAGATTAAATTAAATGTTCAGAACTGCTACCGTTTTAACCATATATGAGGCCAGCTATACCACCACATTCATAGATCCATTCATTCATCCATGCATCCAGGCATTATTCATTCAATAATATTTCTGTGCACCTATTACTATCCAATATTATACTTCCAGTGTTTCTCAACCTCTACACTAATAAGAACTGGGGTAGAATAATGATTTACCATGGAGTCACTATTCTGTGCATTGTAGGATGTTCAATAGCATTCCACTAGACGCTAGTGGCACTCCTCTCCAAACTGACAATCAAAATTTTTCTGTATGTAGCCAGCTATCCACTGGGTAGAAAGATGGACAGTGCAAAATTGCACCTGGTTGAGAACACTGTTCTAGACACCGGGAACGCAACCATAAGACATTGTTCTTACATTGATAAGCAGACATTCATGTGGGGGAGGCCAATATATACAGACATAATTAAAATACATCATCATAAAAACCATTTACTAAGAACTTACTAGGACCTTTACATTTCATATTTAATATCTACTATAACCCTATTAGCAATAATGATAATCAGCAATAAAATTAATGTTACAAATGAAAAAAATAAGATACAAAACCAAAATGACTTTCCTAACCTGAGATTATTTAAATACAATATACACACATAAGGATATATAACAGCTCAGAAAGAAAAGGTAGGAATGACTATATGATTGATGAAGAGAGATGTACCTCACTTATAAACTACAGGAAGAGACTGGGAGATTTGGGGATGTGTTTTTAATATGGCTGTAACTGGCCACAACCTGGCTGGGAGTGCCTGCTCCCTGTTTCCCCTTTAATGACACTACAAGTGCCTTCTCATTCACGTGCTCTTAGTGAATACCCTCACCACATCCAACCCAACCATGTCCAGTCAAGCATAATTTTGGTCCAACTTCCCTATCCTAAATGAGAAATGCATAGTTTATTACACTAAGTTATAAATTTTCTATTAAAATATCTGTCTCCCTCACTGGTCTGTTGCAATGATTACTGTAGCATAATATTAGCATTTAATTTAATCTGGGTACCTATCCATATAAAAATCTTCAGATAACACTAGAATAACCTCATGAAAAAGATCATTCATTCCAGTTTATCATATGGATTTAGGTATTTGTGAATTTAACTATGGCCCATATTTGCAGGTCCAAGGTCATAAGTAATAACAGCTAATTTGAGGGTCGGGCAGATGTCTTTCATGCCCATGTTTCACTTAGCCCCTAGTCCATGACTGGTATGTAGTAGATGGTCAATTAATGTTAGATGGTTTACTTGGATGCATGTATATATGCATAGATCCATGGATAGATGGATGGAAGGATAGAATGAATGAATGGATGGATGGAAGGAAGAAATGGTAAGGAAGAAGAAATCTAGGTAGACCCATTTCATGGAGAACTATAAAGAAATCCTTTCTGATCTAGTTTCAATACCTAAACATAGACTAACCCTTACCCCCATAATCCTCCACTCTACCCAAGCATACATCTGACTAAATAGGGAGAAGGACAATGACTCATCCCTTCTTTCCATTCTTAATGTGTGGAACCTAAGCACGCGAGCAAATTCTTCATACAAACAGGAAGAATAACTATACATTATTATAGCTAGTCCATGATTATCTATCACCCAATTCAGCATCTCAAACAAACGTTATTCTAGAAAATCCAAACTTTCAGGCTGTGAAGGCATTTTTGTGGACAGCATTGTAAAATTGCATCCCAAAATGTATGATTTGGTCTCAAGGAATTTTCAAGAGGGTGAGACCTCAAACGATCTAGTCCAACACCTTCATTTCAAGGACTGAGAAACTAAAGCCAGAGAGATCAAGCCCTTTCTTAAAATTCACCTAACTAATCCATGGCTGAACTGGGTTTTTATCCCAGGTCTGTTTGCTGCTTTGCCCAGTAAGTTTGGATTGGACTTAGATCCAATCTCCCCTTATTACAAATGGAGCATTTAAAACCCAGAGAAGAAATGACTTGCCAAAAATTTAAATTTAGGTTTGGCTTAATAAAAGTTCTCAAGAATAAATACATAGGTAAAGTAAAACTACACAATTCATCAGCAATATGTTATATTATATGTAACATCTATTACATATATTATATTATATAATGGCATCACAACCAGTCACCCAGAAGAAAGACTACCTATTACATTTAACAAGGTCCTCTTCAATGAGGAAGAGCACTACAACCCTGCCACAGGGAGGTTCATCTGTGCTTTCCCAGGGATCTATTATTTTTCTTATGATATCACATTGGCTTATATAGTATATATATTATATATGTTATATATAATATTACATTTATTACACTTTTCTTTCTGAGCTGTTATGTATCCTTATGTGTGTATATTGTATTTAAATAATCTCAGGTTAGAAAAGTCATTTTGGTTTTGAATCTTATTTTTTTCATTTGTAACATTAATTTTATTGCTGATTATCATTATTGCTAATAGGGTTATGGTAGATATTAAATATGAAATGTAAACTATATTCAATATATTATATTATATATATGTTATATATATAAAATCATTGCTTTTTTATATCTATAACAATGCCTTATATGTAAAATGTCAATGTCATATATGAATCAACGTCTTATATATAATCTATTTTATATATAAAACATCAATGTCACATACAAAATCAATGTCTTATATAGATTTTATATACATAAAATATTGTATATATAATGTGTTATATACATAATCTATTTAAATTTTAAACCATTTATATAAATTAAATTGATTTTGCTTATTTCCTTCAACCAGGATCACCATTTTTCTGTATTTAGCCTACAGTTGGTCTGCACATATAAAGATTTAGACACACAGAAAATATTCCCGTATGGTGATTTGGATTTTGTGAAAATTCTTTCATAGCAATTATGTCTTTTCTGTATATAAAGAGACTCAGAAAAATGAAGGGACTTAACTAAAATGATACAACCGTTTAGTGACAGAGCCAAACACTATTTAAGATTCTTGACTCCAGCCCCAAAGGTAAAAGGCATTTTGATGAACAGGAAACATCATTCAACTAAGAAGGCTTGGATTCTAGTCCTAGCACAGATACAGAAGGATTTTTTTTTTTTTTTTTTTTTTTTTTTTTTTTTTTTTTTGAGACTGAGTCTCGCACTGTCACCCGGGCTGATGTACAGTGGCGCAATCTCTGCTCGCTGCAACCTCCACTTCCCGGGTTCAAGCGATTCTGCTGCCTCAGCCTCCTAAGTATCTGGGACTACAGGCGTGCACGACCACATCTGGCTAATTTTTGTATTTTTAGTAGAGACAGAGTTTCACCGTGTTAGCCAGGATGGTCTTGATCTCCGGACCTCGGCATCCGCCCGCCTCGGCCTCCCAAAGTGCTGCGATTACAGGTGTGAGCCACTGCACCCACCCCCGAAGCAAGCTTTTTTTACCTATCTGGGACTCAGTTTTCTCCTCACAAAAAAAGCTACCGCATGGTGGTGGCAGTCATTGTTTTTTGGTTATTGCAGCATGTTGAGCCCTCACTATGTGCCAGATGCACTTTCGAATTTATGCTCCTGCTGGCCGGGCATGGTGGCCCAGGCCTCCCAAATCTCAGCACTTTGGGAGACGAGGCGGGTGGATCACCTGAGGTCAGGAGTTCGAGACCAGCCTGGCCACATGGTGAAACCCAGTCTGTACTAAAAATACAAAAAATTAGATGAGCGTAGTGGCAGGTGCCTATAATCCCAGCTACTTGGGAGGCTGAGGCATGAGAATCGCTTGAACCCGGGAGGTGGAGGTTGCAGTGATCTGAGATCACGCCACTGCACTCCAGCCCTGGTGACAGTGAGACTCCATATCAAAAAAAAAAAAAAAAAAAAAAAAAAAAAGTTTATTATTTAGTAGTACACTGTTAAAGGTTGCCTGAAAAGACAAAGTTGGGATGTGCTGGGACCATGTAGGTATATTGTTTGTGATTATATCTTTCGAGGAACTATTAATCAAACTATATACTCTTTTTGAAGGTTTGAGAGGTAAGACTGGACCACTGGGTCTTGCCGGTGAGAAAGGGGACCAAGGAGAGACTGGGAAGAAAGGACCCATGGGACCAGAGGGAGAGAAAGGAGAAGTAGGTCCAGTTGGTCCTCCTGGACCAAAGGGAGACAGAGGACAACAAGGGGACCCAGGGCTGCCTGGAGTTTGCAGATGTGGAAGCATCGTGCTCAAATCCGCCTTTTCTGTTGGCATCACAACCAGCTACCCAGAAGAAAGACTACCTATTATATTTAACAAGGTCCTCTTCAATGAGGGAGAGCACTACAACCCTGCCACAGGGAAGTTCATCTGTGCTTTCCCAGGGATCTATTACTTTTCTTATGATATCACATTGGCTAATAAGCATCTGGCAATCGGACTGGTACACAATGGGCAGTACCGGATAAAGACCTTCGATGCCAACACAGGAAACCATGATGTGGCTTCCGGGTCTACAGTCATCTATCTGCAGCCAGAAGATGAAGTCTGGCTGGAGATCTTCTTCACAGACCAGAATGGCCTCTTCTCAGACCCAGGTTGGGCAGACAGCTTATTCTCCGGGTTTCTCTTATACGTTGACACGGATTATCTAGATTCCATATCAGAAGATGACGAATTGTGATCAGGACCAAGATCCCTGTGGTAGACACTCTGATTGAATCTGGGGTTCCAGAAGGTGGAACAAGTAGGAATGGGATCCAAAGAGACTCCCACTCAGATTCTAAAGCATTTAAAGACAATTCCAGCAGAATTTATCAAAACAAGATGAAACACAGAAAAGTTGAAACCACAACAAAATGAATTATATTAAAGAATAGCCCCAGATATAAATTCTCTTGAAAGCAATGTTCATAAATATTTAAGCAAATTAAAGACAATGTTAACAAATTTTCTATTAAATGCGCTGAGTGACAAAACCAGTTGGCAATAATACTGCCTCATTAAATCTTCAAAAATATATTTTAGTCTGTTATTTAAGAGAAACATAACATAACATCCCAAAATCTTTGACAATTCTCGAAAGGCTATATAGTAAGTCAAAAACCAAAGGTAAGAGATGCTAACTATTTTTCGAGCAAGCTACAGAGAAATGACAAATATCTTTTGTTTTATTATTTATTCCTTCATGTTTGTATATATTCACTCAACAACCCTTTAACGAGCCTGTAAGGGCCAGACACTGTGGCACTGAATCAGATTTAATAATGAGTTAAGACAAAGCCCCTACCTACGGGCTAGTGTGTGGTGATCAAACGATCACAATTCAGTGTGATGAGCAGCATAGCAAACAGATGGATTTGATGCTAAAAGCACACAGCGTCTGCTATTCCTGAGGCTGGGGTCCAGAGAAGCTTTTACACATGGAAAAACACTAATCATTCCAAGGTGTATGTGTTTAAGTGAGTGTGATGGATGCAAAGAGAATGAGGAATTCAGCATTGCATTCTCTTTGCACCCTCAATGCATTATTCGTATTCTCAACAGCAAAGGGGTGAAAAATCTAGAGACAGAGGACGCCTGGCAGAGGTGATAAAAATGAAGACTGAAATGAAGAGAAATAGTCAGCAGGTGATTCTTGTAAATCCTTTAGTGTGATAGTTTCCCAAGACAAATATTTGTCCTAATAGCTTTCTCATAAATATGGGCACCACTTTACATTGTGGTAAGACATTGCTTCTCATGGATCTGCTAGGTATTTAGCTCAAATAAAGCAAGGCATATGTTCACTGATTTATGAGTAAGCTGATGAGAGCAATGAACAGGAGAAGGAGGGAGAGAGACCAAATGTCTGAGTAAATAGACATACCTTCCAAGTCTCACACCTCCCTTAGTCCCACTCTTGCTTGTGTCAGCACCTTGTTCTTCACTGAACTGCAATTCTTCAATTATTCTCTTCCATGTTTCTGTCTGATCTATTGTTCCCATGGTTTATGGTAATAGTATTTCCTTCATCCCTCCCTTTTGGTAACTTCCAATCCTCCTATGTATTCCTTTCTCTGCTCATTGACTTATAGTTTTCATACCTCTTAAGTTTGAATCACCATGCTAGATTCTGTGAAGACAGAAGAGTATTAAGATTAATATATTAATAGTATAGCCCTGACTGGTAAATTTCTTTTTTTTAATCTTCCCCAATTTAAATTTTGTAATTTAAAAGTAAATTTTACTGTCGAAAATGCAAACTTGGGGAGGGTAGAAACATCACACACAAGGCTGCCACTTCACACCTGGAGGGTTGCATGGCAGCCGGACAAAGTTGCTTCTCACTTCACAGACAGAGGGATGGCCGGGCAGAGGTGCTCCTCACCTCCCAGACGGTGCAGGAGCCAACTCTGACTAGTAAATTGCCAAGGATACAAGAAAGGAAATGGCATGCACACACACAAAATATCTATAATTTTGGAAGAGAAAATGATAAAATATGCTAAGTTGCAGGCTGGAAATAAGGGCGAAATACTGTGAAAGAAGAGGAAATGTTTACTTCCAAATTAGGATGTGACAGAGAAGGGATAGGGAAAACCTCTCTGTTCACTGGACCTTATGTGATGGGTGACACTTGGAGTGGCACAAGTTGGGGGAAAGCACACTTGAGACAGAGGTAATGATGGGGATGAAGTGAGAACAGAGACCCAGAAGCAGAATCAATGGACCATATTTGTAAGAGCTTTGAAACCCAGCCTGAGAATTGGAGAGTTTATTCATAAGAAAGTGTGGAGACCCTGTGTATTTCAGAGCTGGATACTGCCATTAACACAGATGAAAGTTGCAATCATCTAGCAGTTGTGTGTAAGGGGAAGGCTAACTTTTCCTGTCTTTCAACCCTATTTTGCTTTCACTGTCTTCATCTGCCTGCCATATTTGTGCACTTATTGCTCTCTTTCTGAGTCAGGACATGTGTACAGGAGACCAAGAACAATGAATATTAGAAAAAAAGGAGAGAGCAAAGGTGGTTTGAGGTAGTCACCTGCTTACAGATAACAGCCAAAGATAGAATTCCAAGTTATAAAGCATAAAAAAGAGCCAACAGAAGTAACTAATTTGGGGAAAATGAACATATGGGCCCTTTGAAGACTACAGGATTTGCTGGATAAATTGGAAATGGAGAAGTTATTGCAGACAGTCATGAACCACAGATTACTGTGATTAAAATTTTCTTCTGATCGTAATCCACAAATGCATTCATTTTTTGGACATTGCTTGCTTATCTTTTAAATGTTTCTTTTATTATAAAGCCTATTTTGAGTAGCTTAAAACTGAATTTTCTTTAATTGGTTCGAAGCCTAGAGATGAATTTCGTTTTGAAATATCTGGTGGGATGGTAAAGGGGATCAGAGAACTGACATGAGAAAGGACGAGTTGTTTTGGTATTAAATGAATAAAATCTTAAACAAATGTAGGTGTCTTTTATTCTTAAAAAATAGCAGATATAGTTTATCCACATTTGTAAATATTTGTAAAAAGAAAGTAGCAGAACAATTTTGGTTTAAAAAATTCCAAGTCTCATTCTAATCGTTCTTTGTAAAGGCTAACTTGTAATGAGTATGTATTAAGCAATATTTATTGACTCTATACTATCTTGTTCTGGAAGAGCTTAAAGTCACTTATGAAGATAAATAAGATACAAAAAGAAAACAGCAGTAAAAAGCAGATGAGAAGAAATAGGAAAAACAAAGAAAAAAGAAAATAATGAGGCTAATATAATACTGTGTGTACATGAAAATGCATATGCCTGTGTTACATATTTTCAGGTCACAAATGTTTCTTTGTGCCCCTGAATGCACAAAGGTATTTCCAGGTCATTTATCATTGTGAATAGTGTTGCTTATGATAAAAAATAGATTCCACAAACTCCAAATATCTTTTTTTTCTACCACTCTGTGTAAAAGATCATGAATGTAAATAAATTTTAGATATGAGCTGGGTAAGTCCATTTGCATTGCTATAAAGGAATACCTGAGGCTGGGTAATTTATAAAGAAAAGAGGTTTATTTTGGCTCACAGTTCTGCAGGCCATACAAGCAGCATGGTGCCAGCATCTGCTTCTGGTGTGGCCTCAGGAAGCTTCCAATCATGGTGGAAGATGAAGAGGGTGCCACCATCCTATCACATGATGAGGGAGGGATCAAGAGAGTGGGGCGGGGAGGTGACACACTTTTAAGCAACCTGATCTCACATAAACTCATTAGCATGAGGACAGCACCAAGCCATTCATGAGGGATCCACCCCCATGACCCAAATTCCTCCCACTAGGCCCACCTCCAACATTGGGAGTCATATATCAACATGAAATTTGGAAGGAACAAAAACATCCAAACCACATCATTAGGCTTCTCTCTTTGTCTCTCTCTCTCTGTGTAGCTCCACTTTAAGTAAATAGCATCATTACCCACCTTGCACCAAAGCCAAAACCCTAAGGTGCAAGCTAAATGTCTTCCCTCCCTTCCCTACTGAATTTTGCCCAGCATAAAATTCTTATGGTTCCAGCCACTGAATGCATATATCTGATTCACTGCACCTTTCCATTCCCGGTGTGAAAGGTGTCATTCATACATTCATCATCACTTCCCTCAATCAGTGAAAAACGTTGTAACTGGCCCTTTGCCTCCAACCACAACCCTCCAATCCATCCTCCATACTAGATTGAGTATATCCTTTTAAAATGAAAATGTGCATGCCGTTTCCCAGCTTAAAGAACAGCAATGACCCTCCCAACCCCTCCATTATAAAAGGTGTTTTGAACTTCTATAGGTTTGCCGTCAGGTGTGTATTTCATATTGTTTTCTGGTATCCATACCTAAATTCCTTCTGAAGGACCATCTTCCTTAACATGCTAAGTCTATGAGCTTCTCAGTGGAATTGACACTTCCAGTATGTAAATCTCTAGCCTAATTAATCAGATTATAGCATCCCACTCACCAAAATAATTGATTCAGATGACTCTGTGAGAGTCAATGAAACTTTGCTGGGACATCTATAGAAGAGAATCTCCTTCTTTTCCATTGGACTTGAGCCTGTGAACCTCCACCAGCTACATTACCACCACAGAGCATAATACCATGCAAGAATAGACCCATGCACAGATGAAGCAGAGAGACAAAGAGAGAAAATGGCTCTTGGAATGATCATCTCAACCCCGATCCAGACATACCTATAGCCAGCTCTTCCCTTGGACTTTTGAATTATGGTAACTGTCAAATGCTGTTTTTACTTAAGCCCTTTTATTATTTGATCTCTTGGAAAAGCTGTTATCCTACCCAACATTCATAAAAGCATCATTTAGCATGGTGCATTGAGCCCTTGAGGATGTAGCTTCTGCAAACTTTTACAGCCACATCTTCAAAAGTCACCCACATGCAATTATTATCCAAGAATATGCAGATAACTGCAATTCTAGGGTACTTTGCCCTAGGGTGCCTCACCTTTTCAGGTTCAGCTCAAAAGTTACTTTCTTTTCTCTAATCTTTCCCTTCCCCTGTGCCTAAGGAGAATTACAGATGACCACGTGTGTTTTCCTTGCCATCTGGGAACCAATGCATAGTCATGGTAGCAATAGCAAACACTTTTTTCACTGGGCACTTTTTGAGTGGTTTACATATATCAGCTTACTTGGTCCTTGCTATGGTCTGCATGTTTGTGTAGCCTCAAAAGTCATATGTTGAAACCTAATCGCCAGTGGGATGGTGTCAGAAGGTGGGACCTTTGGGAAGCAATTAAGTCATGAAGGACCTACCCTCATAAATGGGACTCCTGCCCTTATTTTTTTAAAAAAGGACCCAAAGACCTCCTTTCAACACACGAAGACACAGTGAGAAGATGGCCATCTATGAATGGGGAAGCAGGCCCTCACCAGGCACCAAATCTGCTGGCACCTTGATCTTACTTTCCAGCCTCCAAAACCGTAAAATAAATTTCTGTCATAATCTATGCAATTTTTGGTATTTTGTTATAGTAGCTCAAATGGATTAAGACAGTCCTCACAACAATTATTCTCCTCATTTTGCAGATGGGTAAACTGAGAGGCAGAGAGGTTATGAAATATGTGGAGTAAATAGTAAGTGGCACAGTAGCCCTAGGCAGTGAAGCTCCAAAGCCCACTCTCTTAACCACCATGCTGGCACCTTGCTCATATATTTTTTGTATTTGTCCATCTGATGGAGAGCTTGTTTGCCCTATAGATTTTTATATCCCAGGACTCTATATGATGACTGCTATAGTATGTGCTCAATAAAATTATGATGGCTTAATTAGTGACAAGTTATTTTCAGTCACAATCTACACATGTGGTCAGAGTCAAACGGGGGAGGTGTCACAACAGGAAAATCCTATAATCATCTTGTATGCTAATATTATTTAGATTATAACTGCCAGGCTCCAATTCAACATGGTTCAAGCAAAAGGAAACTCACTGAAATAACAAAAATCCCAGAGCCTGATCTGTGAAAAACGTTGTAACTGGCCCTTTGCCTCCAACCACAACCCTCCAATCCATCCTCCACACTAGATTGAGTATATCCTTTTAAAATGAAAATGTACATGCCATTTCCCAGCTTAAAAAACAGCAATGACCCAAACAATGTCACCAGGGTCTTATCTCTCTCCCTCCTACAGAGCAGCTCCCCACATTGCTGGCTTCACTTTCAGGAAAGATCTTACCTTTATTTATTGCAAAGATGGCCTCCAGCAACTCAGGTTTGTATTTTGCAGTCCTAGCGGGGGAAAAAAATTCTCTCTCTCAACAGTTCCAGTGAAATAACCTGGAAATGACAGTCTTTTGATTCTGATTGGTTCTGCTTGAATCATGAGCCTATCCCTCAACCAACAATTGGCCGAGGAAATGTGATGTTGCCATTGGCCAGGCTTACATCACAACCCAGCCCTAAAGCTTAAAGAAAAATCCATCTCATCTAAATCACATGGACAGAGGTGGTAGGAGGAGGAAGAGATTATTTTTCAAAGGAAAATGAAGATTCCAGGTCAAGAAAAAGAGAAATTAATTAATTGGCAGACAAAATTAACTAGAGATTTCCTAAGCTGTTTTCATATAAAATCAAAACCACATTTATTGTGTCTGCATGATGCAAAATAAACGTTTTGCTAGAATGATTTGTCCCTGAAATAATCTAATTTTTGATAACATTTGGTCAGAATTGACTCAATATTTCATACTATAAAAGCCTGGCATCTGTGATGATCTCATCCTACAGGCTGTCATAATGCTGATCTCTAATGGCTACTTTTAATGAAAGAATAAATTATTTCCAACTGAAATACTTCCTCTTCCCCTCAAACTCTCTGATTTTCGACATCAATATCCTAGAATAGGCAATAACATATGCAGCTATTTTAGACAATTATAAAAAGAAGAGGAAGAGCATCCTTGGAGATGAGTCTCTATGGTATCAAAAAGAGCCAGTTTGAGATTGCAGAGAAAAGAGAACACTTATACACTGTTGATGGGAGTGTAAATTAGTTCAACCACTATGGAAAGCAGTACAGTAATTCCCCAAAGAGTTAAACACAGAACTGCCATTCAACCCAGCAATCCCATTACTGGGTATATACCCAGAGGAATATATCTTATTCTACCATAAAGACACATGCATGCAAATGTTCACTGCAGCACTATTCACAATAGCAAAGAAATGGAATCAATCTAAATCAATGACCCTGTCATTGCCCATCAATGACAGAATCCATGGTACATATACACTGTGGAATACTATGCAGTTATAAAAAAGAATGAGATCATGTATTTTGCAGGAACATGGATAGAACCAGAGGCTATTATCCTCAGCAAACTAACATGGAACAGAAAACCAAATACCATACGTTGTCACTTATAAGTGGGAGCTAAATGATGAGGCCTCATGAACACAAAGAAGGGAACAACAGACACTGGGGTCTACTCAAGGGTGGAAGATGAGAGGAGGGAGAGGATCAGAAAAGATAATTATTGGGGTACTGGGCTTAATACCTAGGTGATAAAATAATCTGTACAACAGACCCGCGTGACACGAGGTTATCTAAGTAACGAACCTTTACATGTACACCCCAACCTAAAATAAAAGCTTTTTTTTCTTTAAAAAAAAAAAAAAGGAGCCCGTAAATCCAATTCATTCCTCGGCCAACACATAATGACAGCCCTGAAAGGAGAGACTGAAAAGCTACCCTCAGTTGTTAACTGCATTGCTGACTTCATGTTTTCCTTCTTGTTTCCTTGCGAGGTCACTAGTCAGTGCCTCATGATACCAGCAATTACCATTTACTGTGTGCCTAGTAAATGGCACCATACTGGATCCTTTCAGCATGGTACTTTATTTTATCCTCAGGAAAAGCCCCTGTCAGTGGCGCATTCTAACCTCTAGAGAGAATTCAGCACCACTCTCACCTCCTTCCTTTCTTAAAAACAAAACAAAACAAAACAAAACAAAAACTGAAAAGAATGTGGACATTGGGATGGAAGCTTCCCAAGTTCTGGGATGCTGCTTCAGCACCAGAATGGAGAAGTTCAAAGACTCTCAAGGCTACATATCAAGTTCTCCAGGGCTTCTTCTCTCTCCAGGATGTGCCTATCAGTGTTCAGGCAGAAGGCAGCAGACACTTTCAAAATGATTTCACTATGGAAGGTCGAATGAAACAACTGTATTAAAGGTGTCGGTGGGGTGAAAAAAACCATGCAGGGATGTTGAAGTATCCCAGGACTAGCAACAGCAGGAATGTTTCACCATCCCAAAGCCTATGATACCAGCACTTTGGGAGGCCGACGCAGGCAGATCACGAGGTCAGATCGAGACTATCCTGGCTAACACGGTGAAACCCTGTCTCTACCAAAAATACCAAAAACAAAAACAAAAACAAACAAACAAAAAAAAAACAATTAGCCGGGCGTGGTGGCAGGCACCTGCAGTCCCAGCTACTCAGGAGGCTGAGGCAGAAGAATGTTGTGAGCTGAGATCGCGCCACTGCACTCCAGCCTGGGCGACAGAGTGAGACTCCATAAGGAGGACAGGCAGTGGTGGTTACAAAGTGCAGTGAAGAGCTAGAGACTTGGGAGAGGGACCAGCCTATAGGAGCTACACCTGCAGAAGAGCTCAGCCACTGCCAGAAGTAGGGAAGAAGCCAGGACTGCGAATCCCCTGACCACCCTCTTCTACCTTTCAGTCCCCTGTTTATACCCCTCACTGGTCAAATCCCATGACTCCAGGTGCCCAGAGAGTCTTGGTGATGCAGTGCACAGAGATGAGCTTCTTGGGCAAAACGCAGAACGGACAGGGATACAAAATGGATGGGAGCCAGGAGAGACGGTGGGAGCAACGGCAATCAACCAGCACACGGCTCCCCTCCCAGATCTCTCCTTCTCTAGGGTCTCTCTAAAACTCCACACAACTTATGCAATAAAACTGGCTCTCTGTTTTTACTGGTTCCTTGAATGCATAGAGCAAAAGGGACATTTTTCCAGAGCTGTGTGTAATTTATGCACAAGGAACCCTTGAGTCTCAGAAGTGGTCCAGCTCCACTTACAAAAAAACTGCATGGGATTTTAGAGTGAAGTCCTTGGACTGATGAACAGAGGGTTTTTGCCAGAGTGTCCCTCTCTAAAACCCTCTCCTAAACTTGCAACAGCAACAAGCAGCTGGTGGAGATTTAGGAGTTCAAGATTCTAACCTAGTAGCTTTCCAGCTCATCATGAGTTAAATGCTCTTCTTACCCCTTTAGAGATGAGAATACTGAGGCTCAGAGCAATTGAGCAATTTGCCCATGACAAGCCTTAATAAATGTGGGATATTCTAGCCCTGCCCATCCCCCTCCAATGCCCATGCCCTGTCATGAGCACACACACACCTGCACTCCCGTGTCTCTCAAGGCCTCTTCTTTAAGACATATTTTCACAGCAAGATCATTGCATTATGGAGGAAATGCAACATCCTCAATTATCTTCCTTTGATCCTAGTAAACATCATTTTCCTGTGACCTTAGCTGGGAGCTAAGCCTGTCACAATCATGACTGGCTTACTCATGATCAAAATATTCAGTGCGGCCAGAACATGCAGCTCAGCAAACTCTAAGGAGTCCCAAATATAACAACCTACTTTGCTCTGCCCAAGGAACAGAGACTGGCCCCAAAGGGACAGATGCTGACCCTTTGCATCTGGTTTAGTTCCACAAAAGGAACTCAGGAAATCTTTTAGCATCATCGTTGTACTATTATGCTTAGAAAAATCCAGGCAGTCTAAATTCCTCTATACATACTACACATTCTTATCAAGATTAATCCTAACAGAAACCAGGAGCAAGTAGGACCACACATTCCACAAGCCAGATCAGCCTGAGACATGCCAAATACATTGGGTAACTGAAGAGTCTTTTGAAAGAGAAAATTAAAAAAAAAAAAAAAAAAAAAAAAAAATTTGCAGTGCTGTACCATGGTTTTCAAGAGACTCATTGATCACTTTTTATTTCTGCTCCTGATCACTGTTTCCTAAATTCGGTAGGAATCTTGCACTTTGAGCCAGATCCTTCTTTCTTTAAGGGCTGTCCTGTGCATCACAGGACATTAGCAGCATCCCTGGCCTCCACCCACTAGATGCTAGTAGCATCTCCACCCAACCACGTGAGTCATTACAAGCAACAATATCTCCCATCATTGCCAAATGTCTCCTGGGGGGCCAAAATTGAGAACCACTTGTGAACCATATCTGTACAGTCTTGTCATGGTGAGAGAGTCTACTCAGCCCCCAGAATCTACTTTTTCCAACTGACCTGTAAATAAACTGACCTTTATTTACAGAAATGACCCCATAGCTGCTCCTCATTTCAGGTATGATATCTGTTCCCTTGTGAGAGTCCCAAGTTAAAGAGACTCCAACCTGGAAGGTGTACAGGAAGAGCAAGAAACTGTTCCCTCGTCCAAATTCTCTTTTTTTTTTTTTTTTTTTTTTTTTTTTTTTTTTTTTTTTTTTGAGACGGAGTCTCGCTCTGCCACCCAGGCCCAGGCTGGAGTGCAGTGGCCGGATCTCAGCTCACTGCAAGCTCCACCTCCCGGGTTTACGCCATTCTCCTGCCTCAGCCTCCCGAGTAGCTGGGACTACAGGCGCCCGCCACGTCGCCCGGCTAGTTTTTTTTTGTATTTTTTAGTAGAGACGGGGTTTCACCGTGTTAGCCTGGATGGTCTCGATCTCCTGACCTCGTGATCCGCCCGTCTCGGCCTCCCAAAGTGCTGGGATTACAGGCTTGAGCCACCGCGCCCGGCCCAAATTCTCTTTTACTATAGCCAGGATTTTTAAAAATGTTGTCTAAGACACAAAAATCACCAAGTCTTCCATTTCTAAGAATTTACTCCAAGAAAATAATAATGTGTGCAAAGGTTTAATCACAGGAAGAGCCCTGCAGCAAAGCGTGCAATATGGAAAATTGAGAAATAGCCTGAATATGGATAAAATGAGCTGGATACACTCATCCAATGAAATAGAGTCATAAAAAATGATGAGGATGCACCACCAGGCACAAGAGCTTGCACCTGTAGTTCCAGCTGCTGGGGAGGACTGCTTGAGCTCAGGAGTTGAGGCCAGTCTGGGCAACATAGGGAAATACTCTCTTTAAAAAAATGAGTATGGAAATGTACTAGCACCATAAGATATTCACAAAATATTAACTAAACAAAGTAGATGACTAAGGAATACTTTCAGTACTCATTTCATTTTTAAACTTTGTTTGACCATATGCATAGAAAAAGTCTAAATTAAAATATTAATGGGGAATTTTAAATCTCTAGTCTTTTAATCTTTATTTTTAATTTTTAGAATAAACATTTTACTCATTTTACATAAAATATTTTTATGTAAGCTCTTAGGCTAGTTGCATATTATTTTGTTTCCAAAAATTGCAGAGAAAATGTCTAAGGAGAGAGAAATAAAACTCTTAGGAGTTGAATTGTAAAACACAATATTATTCTTAAAGTTTCCTGGTGGCATACCTGAATGTCTATTGCAGAGGATTTTTTAAAGCAAGAATCCAACCAAATAATACTAGTTTATATGTTTTTAAATTGTTTCTTCCTAACTTGAACAGGGAGGGAAATGAGTCTTGAGTTGACATCATTTTATTGAGTTTTTCTTAGTCCAGAACTATAAACCCAATGGGTTACTACAGTATGAAGTCATTCAGAGCCAATGCATTTGTCAGATGGCAAAGGCATTTATGAGCAGCTATATGAAGAAGACTGAATTCATGGCTTTACTCCAGTGCCATCATGGAGCTGGCAGAACTTATTGAGGTAAAGACTTGCCCAATCTAGTCAGGGTTCCAAAAAATGATCTGCTAGCACTAGAAGGAGAAAAATCATAAACTCTAAGGGGTTGCATAGATGCTCCTTCATTACAAAAGTGCTACTTTTCACAAGATTGTGAGATGCTGCCTTGGTGGAAATAAACAAGAAAAAACAAAGTCTCGGTGATCTATTCCAACCACAATTTCAAATAACAAATTTGGCACCACTGAGCATCCCCATTGTTACTGAAACAGAAAACACTCAGGTCTTACTATTGTTTTTACTCCAAAACAATACAGAGAGTTGCAAGGATTTTCTACAGAAAACATCCAGGTCTTACTACATGCAGAACTAAAATTAAAACACAGCCTCCTGAGATGTCCCAGTTGGTCAGAATATTGACAAACAATAACTAGAAGGTCAGGGCCCAGAAGCCATATATCCATCAATATATCAAGGTGTGTCCACTCAAGGAGTTGCCCACCTGATTTCCCTTTAGGGTTGCCAGATAAAATTCAGAAGATTCAAATATAAATTTCACATCATAATCATTTAGCAGAAATCTGTCTCAAATATTTAACTGGGTGTCCTGTGTTCCTATTTGCTAAATCTGGCAACTCTAAATTATGAACTAAAACCCACCTACAAAAACATAAATGTGAGTCCAACTAACTTTTCGCAGGGCCGTACATATAATTTCTCATATAACAAGAAGAAATTGGTCTTATGAGAAAGGATTCTTAGCTTCCTAAAACAGTTTTAAAGAGCCAAAGTTAGCTGTATGAGAAAGCCATAAGAGAATCTTTTGGGTAGAAAGTCAGAAGACAGCCCCAGGAATTCCAATAATCAGCTTTGTGTGACTTTTAGACAAATCACCTAAATCCTTTAAGCCTCTGATTCCACACTGGATGGGTGGTAGAAAGTAAGTTGTTGTCTTTCTCCAAACTCGTGACAGACATTGCTAATAGATAGCAGCATTTCTTCCCACTGTGCCCCGGGGCAGCCTCAGAATTCTCAAGAAAGTCTCCAGGTCCATCCATCAATAAGCATGTATCCTTGAGATGAAATCGACTTGCCTCCCCTGAATTAGAGGAGCCTTTGGTTTCCCCTCCAGTTCTAACAAAAGTTTGGAATTTCTTGTATTCTAATTCAATAGGCAAGGCTATACCTAGTTTTGCACTCACAATTAAAAGCAAAACTTGGCAACTGCCTTCTGAGATCAATATTTTACAAAATCAGAACAGAAGTAATGGGTGCTGGAGTTCTGCTTGCACCAGGCCTTATAGGCCATTACTTCAAGCTGAGTGGCTTCAACAGCCCTCCAGGACCTTGGTGGAGGCCAGGGTAGATCCTGACACTGTCCCCCAGTGAACAACTTGACTCCACTCTGCTTCACGTCTCTGCTTCTTTTGCATCCATGGGCTTCTCATACCACTCACAGGTTTCCTCACCCTCTCTCTGTCTTTTCTACTACATGGGTTCTGATTTCTCATCATTTCAATCTCTGCTGGCATCTCCCAGCCCAGCTCTAGTTCATGACATGTTCTTTGCTTTAGCTCCAATTGCTCAATCCCTGCTGACTCTTTCTTCATGTATCAGTTCATATCCCCAGAGTGAGGATCTCATGCTTGGCAGGCCCCTGTTTACCAAAAAGCCAGCCTGGGGATTGGCTGCAGCTGATCCACACCCTCCTTTGGTCCCATCAACTAGGACAGTGAATACTGGTATAAAGCACAGTTGCCTGCTCAAAGCCCATCGGCAGGAGATGTAGGCAGTTTTGTTTTGTTTTTTTCCAAAAGTGTGTCATCAGGTAGGCATTGCGATGTTCAGTTCATAATATCACAGGGTCTTTGCAAGAACAAATCTGGTAATACATGCAAAAAATGACAATTTTAGCAGGTTTCCCCCAAAAGCAGACTCTGAGACAAGGAATTGAGTATAAGTGGTTATTTGGGAGTTGCAGGAAACACCAACAGTGAGGAAGCAACAGAGCAACGATAAGTGTGTGTCTCTAAGCTAACTGCCACGGTGGCTGACTGAAGCTCATCCCAAGGAGCTGCCAGGAGAACGGGATAACACTCATCCAAAAAGAGAGGAAGCTGGAGTGTTTAAAGACCAACTCCTAAGAGTCATTGGCTGAGGACCACTCTCAGGACCAATATTTTTCCTGCACTTTGGGGGTGCCTTTGGTGCTCAGGTAAAGTGGCTTTTCAGGGTTCTGAAAAAGGGCTTCAGACACAGAAATGGAGATAAGACAGTTAAAAATCTACCAAATTGGGAGGCCGAGACGGGCAGATCACAAGGTCAGGAGATCGAGACCATCCTGGCGAACATGGTGAAACCCCGTCTCTACTAAAAAAATACAAAAAACTAGCCGGGTGAGGTGGCGGGCGCCTGTAGTCCCAGCTACTCGGGAGGCTGAGGCAGAAGAATGGCGTAAACCCGGGAGGCGGAGCTTGCAGTGAGCTGAGATCCGGCCACTGCACTCCAGCCTGGGCGACAGAGCGAGACTCCGTCTCAAAAAAAAAAAAAAAAAAAAAAAAAATCTACCAAAGCATCCTGAATTGGTTAATGCAAGGGATATGGAAGAGGCAATGACTTCACCTGCCACAATACTTGGTCAACCCTCAAATAAATATTGGCCCCACAAGGGAAGGGGGTATTGTATGCTTAATTCCCTGTACCTGAAACTGCCTGGTGCGTAATCAAAGCTCAGTAAATATTGGTAGGATGGATGGATGAATGAATGAATGAATGAATGAATGAAGAAATGTCTATATAAATGAATGAATTATTGGGACAATTGTTGGAGATCTTTTCAATTTGTTTTGCTTCTCTCGTGAATGAAGAGGTAACAGGATGGGAGAGGGTAAAGGGGAGCAGCTAGGGGGACACAGAACCAACACATACCAAAAGAGGCCTGAGTTTTAAGACCAACTCTTTTTGCACAACTACCATGACTCAGGTAAAGCAGAACAAAACATCTCTCTCCTACACACTCTTCAAGTTGAATTTTAATGATTTTTTTTCTACTATTTGCCCCTTATATTCATTTCAGTTTGGTTTCAGCTGCATAAGGTGTTGATAAATGAAGAAGGGCTATATCTGTCTCCTTTCCCTGGACCTGTGTCCCCAAGGACAACCCTGAGCCCCACTCTTACCTAAACCCTACACCAACAACATCACAAACAAGGCTGCAGTCATTAGAGTTGTGAAGGGACAATATTAATCCACCTCCACTGATAGGATTTGAGAAGGGCTTCCATTTAATCCTACTACTCACTCCTGAGAGTGCCAAGCCAATTGAGAAACGCACACAGAAGCCACATATGTACCAAAATACTGGTCTTCCTACTGGTAGCACCAAATTAGAGAAAGCAACTTGGATATGAGGCTGAAACAAACTTCCCAGTAGTTGCCTCCAGGTCTAGACCTGATTAGCATCCCAGAATGGAAACTTTTCCATTTAGCCTCAAAGAGAACAGAGGTCTGCCTCCCCGCAAATCAAGCTCATAGAACCCAAGAGAGGCCACATGTGCAAGTGACTTTTTACACACAGCCCACTCCCAACAGCGACACAGAGCCCAGGGGGTGCCAAACTCTTGCCATCTCACCAATCAGAGAAATCCCTCCTGCTCCCTCCACCAGAAGGAGTCATTGAGAGGTAAGCCACTCATTATTAAGACAGTGGAAGTTCCTATCTTTCAGAGCGGCAGGAACTCAGGGAAAGGAAAAACATTGTGCCTTCCCTACCACATCTATGAGAAAAGAGCTGATCTGAAAACATGTTTACCTTTTAATTCTCAGTGACCAGATAGGGGCAAGAGCACCACTGGATACAGCTAGGGGCTTGCTCTACAGAAGAGTCATTTTCAGTTCCGCTTTCCTCCTGTTATACAGCTATCCATGCATTCAGGTCTGTGCAGAAACCATACGTTCTTCACTAACGTTCTTCACTAACTAGGGCTGGACCTTCTGCTCCTTCCATCTCTCACGCTACGATTGTTAGTGAACTCTGCAGTGAATGCTCAGCCGGAGTTTGGAAATGTCATCTTACAAGCTCTAACATGTCAAGGAGAAAACTGTTCTTCGGGAATGTTTCTTCCTAACCAAGATAAGAAAACAGTAATTTTGCTTTTGCTTTAAGGCATACTTTGATGACAGGAGAATCCAGTTTACTTTTTAAGGTACTGACCTCTAGTGGCCAGCAACAATAACTACTCTATTAGAGACAATTTCCAGAGATTATGTAAAATCCAAGAGTGGGCTAGGAGAAACTTTAGAAATCAACTTTCTCTGCTCACCTCATATTCCAGAAGAGGAAACAGAGATCCATAAAGGATGAGGGCCTTGTCAGTGGTCACTAAGATGGGACTGGAGTCAAGGTCTTCTGTCTTCCGTTTGGATCCCCTCTCATTGCCTAGGATACATTTATTAAAGCTACTTATCCATATACACTGTAATTAATAAACAATTAGAGTAGAAATGACATTTTGGTATCTGATAATCCCTCTGTGGTTTCCTGCAAAGCTTGATTGGATAAGTGTGAATAGAGGTATATTCGTCCATTTTCATGCTGCTGATAAAAACATACCCAAGACTACGTAATTTATAAAGAAAAAAAGATTTAATGGACTCACAGTTCTATGTGACGGGGGATGCCTCACAATCATGGCAGAAGGCAAAACGCACATCTTACATGGCAGTAGACAAGAGAGAGAATGAGATCCAAGCGAAGGGATCTCCCCTTATAAAACCATCAGATCTTGTGAGACTTATTCACTACCACAAGAACAGTATGGGGGAAAACCACTCCCATAATTCAATTATCTCCCACTGGGTCCCTCCCACAACACTCAGGAATTATAGGAGCTACAATTCAAGATTAAATTTGGGTGGGGACACAGCCAAACCATATCAAGAGGTTTCAACCTCACTGGATGGTAAACAGCTAGAGGGTGAGGATTTTTTTCTTAATCATCTTTGAATCTCTAGTACTTTGCACCACATCTGCCATGTGGCAGGCACTAAATAAATGTCAGATGGATGAACAAATTGATGGAAAGATACATTTTAATTTGAAATTAAACATCAACTAAAACTAAAAGCTACCTGCCTTGCTACTCAATTAGCAAATGGCAGATTTAAGATTTGAGGCCAGCAGTTCAGTTTCACACTAAATGCTACCACTCCTAAAGGACCCCCTCACTGGCCCTAGGAACCCCCTTCTACTAGTAACGACTTTCCCAGATTTAACAGATGCAGCCTTTCTGGCTCTTTGAATCCACATAGCTGATTCGAAAGTAGGCTGTGTTTTTTAGACTCTCAGTCATAAGTTTGTGTTTTTTAGACTCTCAGTCATATGTTTTTTAGATTCTCAGTCATAAGTTTTTGTCCTTAAATAAGGACTCAGTGAAAGCTTTGCTTTGTGTATTGATTTGTTCCTTCATTCACACAAGATATTTACTGAGTGTCTACTATGCACCAGGAGCTTCCCTGAGCAATGGAAACCCAGCAGGAAAGACAAAATGATGTGTCAACAGCTATGCTAGTGGTAAGCACTGGAAGGATAAAGAAAGAAGAAAACCTTGTTAATGATGATAGATCCTTCTCCGGTGTTAGCAGAGACTTGAATTAGGAGGGAGTCTTGAAGGTCTCAAGCATACATTAGTATCATGGAGAAAGTGTGAGTGATTCTCAGGATCCCTTGGAAAAATAACCCAGGCTGGCAGTGAAGAGAGAAAATCTCCATATAGGAAGGGGCAAACTTAGGCTCAACACTGATCCCCAATCATTATTCCTAAAATTTACTTGCCTTTTGAGAATTTTAGCAATCTCCACTGATCCCATCATTCTTGCTCCCAAAATTATTCTTTACTTTACCCTCTCATTTCGAGCATGGATATAAATTCTTTCTGTAATTCCCCCACAGCATAGATGAGTCTCTAAGGGAACAATTATAAGATTTTACAGATGTGTCAGAGATAAGAAGGAAAAATTATAACACAGAGAATTACTAAAAGCTGGCAACTAGATATGATGGCACTTGTGATCCACAAAATGTAGTCCACCCTCATGAAGCTGGCTGGGTCCCTCTAGTGCTACTGCTTTTCTGTCTGGCCCTAGTTGGACAGTACATGGCAGTATCCATCTTTTCCTGCCAGGAAAATCCTCTATTATGGCAAATCCCCTCAGAGTCCAAGCCCCAGAGAGCAGAATGGTGCATAGTGGCAGGCAACCCTTTGTCCTCTGCTCCAAATTCCATCTCTCAAATAGTGAGAACACAAGCAGATACCAATTTATGGATGGAGTTTACTCCAGAAATCTGTTTGCTAGTCAGTTTTTTGGAATCTGCCATTCATTTCCAAAAATATCAACAGTGACTGAGATCAGAGGCAAGTCCATGAAAATTCTATTTATACCCTAGTCCATCTAAGGATGTTGGAAACATAGCTTCTCAATTTAGCAGAACTCAGGAAACAAGTATAGATGCTCTTGGGTACTTTTTTAAAACCAATCTATGCTCTGTACCAATATAAGCCCCCAAACCCTCACAGGTCCCCAAGCTTCTGCATCAGAGGGTAAAGCAAAGTTGTCTCAACCAGGAGCTGTGGCTACAAACAGCAAAGACTTGAAAATTCTTGAGCTGGAAGAGCAGAGAAGTCATTCTTATATTGAATCTAGCAAACTGCCTTTTTCCCAAGTATCTTTAGCAATTGCTGCATTGGAATGAAATACAGTACAATTTGTGGCATCACAGGGCACGAGAAAATGAAAGATGGATCAGGCTGTGCAGGAAAGCAAAACCTACTTTTTAATCAGGAGGGTATGATCAGCTAATCCTCTGTCTAGTAAGCTCAGTAAGTATCCTTGGACAAGATCTTGTTTCAATGGAGAGTCCTGTGAGCAACTCATCTTGATTATGCAGATGTAAGGCAAGTGGACACCCACTGCCCTGGAAAATGGGAATATAACATCATTTTCTGTGGCATGACTGATGCTCCCCAATTTTCCAAATGCCCCTTGTGCTCTTTGACATACATTGAATACAACTGCAAAGGAAGCCAAGAAACCTCCTAGGGGAAAAGTAAATTTTGATACTAATTTCTTTTCTGCTGAGTTTCAATAGCATTAAAAACTCAATGATAAACTTGGTTGGTTAAAACTGAGATCGATCAGCCAAAAAGGATACGTGCCTCTGTGGAGGGGAATGCAACATGAGAAAAGGGGGTTTGTGGGCTGTGGATTGGTGACTATAGTTCAAACTAGAACTAAGAGAATGTTGGGCTCCAGGAGGGTCCATTCCTGGTTTAAATGTAACCTGGGATTGAGGTCTTAAAACCTGCCAAATTCTGGAAGCAGAAGCAGATCATATGGGTGTAAACCATATTGGAGAAACAGGGTTTCTCAACCTCAGCACCCTTGACATACGTGGACAGATAATTTTTTTATGTTGGAATGGCAGTGCAGGGACAGTTCTATGCATTGTAGGATGTTTAGCAGTATTCCTGGCTTCTACCCACGAGATGTCAGTAGCACTCCTTTCCCCCTACTAAGTTGTGACAACCAAAAATATCCCCAAACTTTGCCAAATGCCCAACAGGGTCAACACTGGTTGAAAAGCACTAGTATAACCTGAAAGAGGGTAAACCTGGAATCTCAAATGTAAGGCAGCTGGTATGAGTATATGGACTAGCAGGCGTATACGTGTAGCTGACAGCAAAATTGCTTAGACTTCCTGGGAAACATTTCCAGCAGTAATTGACTAGCTACTTCTCTCTCCATTGGCATTTGTATGAAGGGTTACCCTTTGAATCAAGTGAGCCCCTCAAGATTTATGAGCAGTTCTAGATAGCAATGAAGCTTCAAGACGGAGACATTACATGTCCTGATAAAAAAGGAAAGAACATTTTCAAGCAACCACACAGAAGATGAAAGAGTTGTGAAGATATTTGTACACTAAGCTGGTGAAGCAGGTCCTGCCAGTGAGATGCATTTAAGGGAAGTAGCTGGAGAGAAGAGAATATAAAAATTGTAAAAAAAATCCTTTTCAACAAAAATAATAAAAATTCACTACTTATACTGGAACAGCAGTTTTCTCTGATATGTAAGAGCATCTCTAGTTAATTCAAATTATGACATGACTCTCTAAATAAAATGAGTCTTACAGCATTTTATTCTCCATAGCTCCAACAGCTCTCTTAGAAAGTGAGAATGTCGTGAAATGCAGCAAATAAGAAGAAAGTGTGCAATTCAAAACAGTTTGAAAATTATAGCACTAGAGGAAGCAAATTAAATGCTTTAGTATCCATAAAATAAAAATGGGCTACACAGTCAATGTATCTGAGTCAATAAGTGTTTCTCTCTATTTACTAAAAACACAAGAGGTTCCAATTTGCTAGAGTTCAAGTTATGTTTGAGGGAGAGAGGTATATAATTTAGTAAACTGGAAAAGGTAAATCCAAAATCGAAAGGCATAGTTTTACAAAATTTATGATTCAAAAGTCATTATTCAGCATCCAACCTAAACCTTATTTTAGTGAGATTTTCCCTTGTGATAAATTTTTCTTTCAGAGAGAATGAATCAACTACAATCAAAAGTAGTATAAAATTCAAAGAACCAGTAAGAATGACCATTCATCCAAAGCTATGATTGTGTTTCACATGTACAGGTGTGAAAGGCATATTTTAGCCATTTTTGACCTAAATAATGCACCATTGCAGCTTTACCCCAAAGAGAATACAGCATAGTAGTCTCATATTGGGCTCTATAATTTTTAATGTTGTACAGTATCCTAGTCTCCCAAAGAGGCTTCAAATGCATCATGCTTTAGTGGCATTATCCTCGAAGGCATTGAATGCATTTGCTTATTTTTTTAGGTATACGTGTGTCACATACTGAATGTTTGTGTTCCCTGCAAAATTCATATGTCGAAGACCTACCCCGAAATGTGATGGTATTTGAAGTTGGGGTCTTGGGAAGGTGATTAAGTTCAGACGAGCTCATGAGGGTGGGGCTTCCATGATAGGATTGGTGTCCTTATAAGAAGAGAGAGCAGGGCTCACTTGATCTCTAGCCTGTGAGGACATAGATAGAAGGTGACCATCTAAAAGCCAGGAAGGGAACCCTCACCAGAACCTGACCATGTTGCTCTCTGTTCTCAAACTTCCATCATCTAGGACTGCAGGAAATAAATGTCTGTTGTTTAAGCTACTCAGTCTATGGTATTTTGTTATGGCAGTCCAAGCCAACTAAGACAACATGTCCTTTAATCCATTTTCTGCTGCTATAAAATAATACCACAGACTGTGTAATTTATAAAGAAAACAGATTTATTTGGCTCACAGTGCTGGAGGCTGGGAAGTCCAAGATTGAGGAGTGGCATCTGGTGAGGGTCTTCTTGCTGCATCATAACATACTGAAAGGATCACATGGTGAGCAAACTGTGAGAGAGAGAGGATGGGGGCAGAACTCATCCTTTTTACCAGAAAACTACTCCTGTGATCATTAACTCACTCCTTCAATGATAGCATTAATGAATTCATAAGGGTGGTGCCTCCATGACCTAATCACCTTTCAAAGGTCCCACCTCTCAACACTGTTACGATAGCAATTAAACTTCAACATGAGTTGTGGAAAAAAACATTTAAACTATAGCAACATGTAAAAAGTATGTACCTCAGAATTCCATGTAAAAAAATCATGAATGTATTTCATTCATTCATTCATTCATTCGTTCATATGTTTCATTTATTTAAAGATGTAACTCCTATAGTTGTCATTGTTGCATAACAAATGACCTGAAAATATAGTGGTTTAAAATAATTATTTTAGAATGCACACGGATTCCAGGAATTTGAACAGAGCACACCTAGTTCACCAATCTCTGCTTCACAATGTCTGGAGTCTTCGCTGAGAGAACTTGAACCTGAGGAGGCAACTAAACAACTTGGGGCTGGAATCATCCGAATGTTTGTTCACTCTCATGTTTAGAGCCCTGGCTAGGACGATTCAGGCTAGGACTGCCAACAGAGTGTGTATGTGTGGCCTTCCCATGTGGTCTGGCTCCCTCATAGCATGGTGGTCTCAAAGTAGTCAGACTTCTCACATGGTGGGTCAGGGTTCTAAGTATAAAAGTTTGGGCAAATAACATAGAAACCACATCATCTTTTATGGCTTAGCCTCATGATTCAGCCAGAAAGCCAGCATCACTTCTGCTATACTCTCTTGGTCAACACAGTTACTAATCCACTCAGTTACAAATAGAGAAAAGATAGACCCCACTTCTTGATTAAAGGGATGTCAAAGAATGTGGGGTTTTGTTTATAAAGCCACCATAGAGGTATACCAAGATAGAGCACAGGATGTTTATTATTAGGAATAATAAAAGGAAAATGACTGAAAGTCTATCAGAGTTTTAAAATAATAAAGAATATTTTGAAACACCATATGTTAATCAATTTAAAAAGAAAAAGGACAATTTCCTAAAAACATATAATATACTAAAACTGAAATAAGAAGAAATGTAAAACCTGAATACATTTGTAGGGACTAAAGAAATTGAGTCTGTGGTCAGAATGCGAGTTACAACCACCCACACACATACACCAATTCTCAAAAAAAGATATACAAATGGCCAATACATACAATGGAGCATGATGGTCTACATCACTACTCATCAGGGAAATGCAAATTAAAACTACAGTGAGATACCACTTCATACCTTCTATAATGGCCATAATTTAAAAAACTAAAAATGGCCAGGTGCAGTGGCTCAGACATGTAATGTCAGTACTTTGGGAGGCCAAGGTGAGTGTGTCACCTGAGGTCAGGAGTTCAAGACCAGCCTGGCCAAGATGGCAAAACTCCGTCTCTACTAAGAATACAAAAAAAAAAATTAACCAGGCATGGTGGCAGGTGCCTGTAATCCCAGCTACTCAGAAGCCTGAGGCAGGGGAATAGCTTGAATCTGGGAGGCAGAGGTTGCAGTGAGCCAAGATCGTGCCACTGCCCTCCAGCCTGGACAACAGAGAGAGGCTCAGTCTCAAAGAAAATAATAAAAAAAATTAAAAACAACAAGTGTTGGCAAGGATGTGCAGAAATTGGAACTCTTGTACAGGGCTACTGGGAATGTAAAAAGGTACAGCCACTGTGGAAAATAATTCAGCAGTTCCTCAAAAGTTAAACAGAATTACCATACAATCCAGCAATTCCACTTCTAGGTATTTACCCAAAAGAATTGAAAACAGATACTCAAACAAATACTTTGAAGCAAACGTTCACTGCAGTATTATTCAAAATAGCTAAAAGGTGGAAACAACCCAAATGTCCATCAGCAGATGAATGGATAAACAAAATGTGGTCTATATATACAATGGAATATTGTTCAGCCTTAAAAAGGAATGACATACTGATATATGCTACAACATAGATGACCCTTGGAAACATTATACTAAGTAAACTAAACAAGATGCAAAAGGACAATATTGTAATAATCCACTTATGTGAAATATCTAGAATAGGCAAATGTATAGAGACAGAAAGTAATTTAAAGGTTACCAAGGGGTAATGAGGGAAGGGAGAATGGGGAGTTATTATTTAATGGGTGTAGAGTTTCTGTTTGGAGTGATGAAAAGTTTTGGAAGCATAGTGGTGACAGTTGCACAACATTGCAACTGTGCTAAAAAACAAATTATACACTTTAAAATGGGTAAACTGGCAAATTTTTTGTTATATACATTTTACCATAATTTTAAAAAAGTTATTAGACCCAGACAATTGTATAGAGTTCACAGAAATGATAAAGCTAATTTTACTTGAACTGTTACAGAGATGAGCGAGAGAGAAATATTAGTCTGCTTTTTTTTTTTAGTTTAGACTATCCTTTATCCTAAAATGAGACAAGAACAATACAAGGCTGATCTCAGCTAAGAACATAAATGCAAAAATTTCTAGAAAGTGGTAACTAAATCCAACATTAATTTTTGAAGTACCTTGACAAAATTGAGTATATCCCAGGAATGCAAGCAGAATTTGACATTGAAAAACCTGAGAATGCAATTCTCTACACTAACAGATGAAAGAATAAAAATAATATTTAATTATCTTGAAAGATGTAGAAAAAAGCTTGTGATAATGTGATTCAACATTTATTCTTGATTAAAAACTCCTTAGCCAACTAGGAACACTTAACCAAAAGAATGAGATTTTTGCGTTATGATTTAAAATAAATTTGCTAGATTCATTTATTTTGCTACATAACAACTTTTGCAAGTAATGGTGTTTTGGAATGATACTTTTTAATATTTTTGGAACTTAACAAGAAGTTGTATAACTCTTATGAATTAGTTCAGTACTAAAGATCAAAGAGGACATGCCCAGCTAGCTCAGCTGGCAGAGCATGAAACTTTTAAAAGATCAGGGAGGTAATAATCAGACGGTTAATTAGCAAAAGAGTGGTGAACAAGTCCTCCCTCTCATAGCTCACCATTTCAAGTAGATAATCTCTTACAGTAAACATTGGTATTTTTCTTCACTTAATAAACCTTGCAACATTTACTATGTACCAGGACTGTCCTAAGCACTTTACAATTATTAACTTAACAAATTTCCTAACAACCCTCTGGAATAGTTACTATTATTGAACCTCAGTTTCCTACAGAGAAGGAAATTGAAACCTAGAAAGGTTAAGGAAGTTGACCAAGATCCCTCAGTTGTAAGATAGAGCATTCAACTTCTTTCTCTCTCCTCTCCTTCTGGTACTATACTGGATATGGTGGATCTCATCAATTTCTTCCTGTATCTTTTACCTACTCCTTCCTGTTTTCCATCTCTCTGTGCCACATTTCAATTTTTTTTATTTTTATTTTTATTTTTTTTTGAGACGGAGTCTCGCTATGTCGCCCAGGCTGGAGTGCAGTGGCCGGATCTCAGCTCACTGCAAGCTCCGCCTCCCGGGTTTACGCCATTCTCCTGCCTCAGCCTCCCGAGTAGCTGGGACTACAGGCGCCCGCCACCTCGCCCGGCTAGTTTTTTTGTATTTTTTAGTAGAGACGGGGTTTCACCATGTTAGCCAGGATGGTCTCGATCTCCTGACCTCGTGATCCGCCCGTCTCGGCCTCCCAAAGTGCTGGGATTACAGGCTTGAGCCACCGCGCCCGGCCTCAATTTTTTAAACCTATCTTTTGCATCTCTTCAGCTCTCTCTACAGTTTAGCACATTCTTTGACTTTTATCTAAATTCATGATTGTATTATTTATTTCTAAAAGTTCTATCTGGTTCCTTTTTGAGTTTGTCTGATCTTTTTGATAGTGTCTCACTCTTCTTTCATATTTTCAAACCCTCCTTTTATCTTCTTGAATAGCTGGTCATTGTTATTTTTCCATTCTCCATCTGATTATTGTATTGCAAGAAACTCTTGAGTATCTAATAGTGTCCTCTGGTTTGTCTGTGGACTCTTGAGTGTTTCTCTTGTGTTTTCTAATTTTGGGTTGTGAGCTCATCTTCCTCTACACTTATTTGTGGACATCCTGAATTGTCCACTTGAAGGTGTGTTCCTCCAGAAAAGTTTTGTAATAACTTCTGCCTGGCACTCCACAGGGATACAGTAACCAAAGGCCACTTTTCAAAAGTTGTCACTTAGAGGCCTCCTAAAAGATATAAGGGGCATAAATAAAGCAAACTGCATGGTGCAAACCAATGGTTGTAAATTCTTCATATTTTTCTCACCACATGCAGAATACAAGCCAATACAGACAAGTTTTCTTATTGTCTTCTTGTACCAGCATTAGACAGTAGATCATCCCCTTCAATTGGAAAATATATTCTTTCATACAGTTGTTCTTGTATTACTCCTTTGGTAAATTACACTTTTCCATTTTCATTGTTCTCTCTTTTTATAACTATAAGCATTCAATTTCATAGCCTGAGATCCTTTAATGTTTTTTGTAATGCCTTTCCGTAAGGGCAATATGCTAGCTTTTTTATTGGAGGATCCAGAAACGTTGGTATGTAGGGTCTGTGCTTTATAATCCTTCAGGTTTTCCAGAAAATAATTTTCTACTTTCTCCAGTTCTGTACAGGTAGAGGTAGGATGGGGGAGCCAGTGGTATGTTCTTGGTTGTCTAAGTTCTTGAGAAAAGTTCAGAAAAGTGTCTGCAACATCTCCATTTCATACCAGTTTTCAGTCCCGAGACACACTCACTTTCTGCAGTAACTGGGAACTTGAGACCAGAGAGTCTCTGGTTTAACTTCCCTAGGGGAAAAAAGAAAATCTCCTATGGGCAGCAGAAGAGGAGGCAGATGTGGAGGACAGAAATTATGCCCGAGGAATGGGCATTTTTCAGGCTGCCAAGAAAAAGGATCCTGAGGATCAATCCCTTAATATACAGACTTTCAAATCTTCCTGCATTTTCAGCCCCATAGCTCTCCCCACCTTCCTTAGTCTACGGTTGTGTTAGTTTCCTGGGGCTGTTGTAACAAAGTACCACACACTGAGTGGCTTAAACAGCAGAAATTTTCTCACAATTCAGGAGACTAGAAATTTGAAATCAGGGTGTTGCAGGGTTGATTCTTTGTGAAGCTTCAAGAGACAGTCTGTTCCAGGCCTCTCTCCTGGCTGCTGATAGCCTTGAGTGTTCCCTGGCTTGGAGATGGTGCTCTCCCCATGTCTTCGCGTTGCCTTTCTTCTATTGTGTCTATCTCTGAATCCAAATTTCCCCTTTTGTAAGGACACAATCATCTTGGATTAGATCTCACTCTAATGACTTCATTTTAATGTGATTACCTCTGTAAATACCCTGTCTCCAAATAAGGTCCCATTCTGAAATACTGAGGTTAGGACCTCAGCATCTTTGGGGGTGAGAGAGAACACAATTCAGCTATGACACTGCTGCCCCAAATCCTGAGCTGTTGAAGTTCTGCAGAGTAAATCAGCTCATTTCCTTGTATTCATGCGCACCTGCACACTCCATCATACACGCACACAGACACACAAACATACATACACATACAGAGACACAAACACAAATACACTGACACATACGCATGCATACAGCTGTGTCAAAAAATGTATTCTGGATTTATTTTAATTCGGTATGGTAAGATACACAGACACAAACACGACTGGCACAAAAGAAGAAGTTTATACTTAACAGATCCCTAGAAACAAGAAGCATGGTGTCTTGGTTAGTTTTCTGCTGTTGTAACAGAATACACAGACTGGGCAATTTATAATGAACAGAAATTTATTTTTCACAGTTCTGATGGCTGGGAAGTCCAAAATCAAGAGGCTGGCATCCTGCAAGGGTCTTCTTGCTGCACCATCCTATGGTGCAAGGCAAGAGAACATGAGAGCAAGAAAGAGAAAGAGAGAAAAAGAGGTCAAATTCATTTCTTTTATAAGGAATCCACTCTTGCAATAATGGCATTAATACATTCATGAGGGCAGAGCCCTACAGCCTAATCGCCTCTTGTTAGGTCCCGCCTCCCAACAACATTGTGTTAGGGATTAAGTTTCCAATACATGCTTTTGGGGAGACACATACGAATCATAGAACATGGAATGCCACACAGGACCACATAGGGAAGAACCAGTGTTGGTCAGAAGGCAGAAGGGAGACAGCAGAGTACAGAGCAGAGCCTTTACTAGGGTTTTCCCAGGAAGGAATAGGTGACACAGGGTAGGGTGCTGAGTAATTTAGGACTAGATAGCTTGAATAATCGTGGTGTTCTCTGGGCTATAGTGGTCTGGTATCTGGACCTGGGGTGACTTGGGACAGGAGGAATATTGGCTTAGTGTGTGAGAGTTTGATAATGGAGATGGTTGGTTGTGTGGGCTCTGGATTGGTTGGCTTGTATATCAAAGGAGACTTTGCATATTTCAGGGGAATCATTTGCTATCTCTAGAAATTAGCTAACCTAGGAGAATCAGTTTCTCCAGGATCAAGGCTCCAAATGCCAGAGCATCAAGAATACAGAAAATGAGGAAACACAGTCAATACACATACACACAAACGTACACACAAAATACACACAGATACAGATACACACAAACACATGTGCACCTACACACTAGTCTATTTGGAGTGTGGTTTCCTTGGCTGCATTCATTCTATTACTCTTCCAGCTACTTTGCCTCTTTCCTCTCTTTTTTTTTCTTTCTTTTCAACTTTTTTGAGCCATAACATTTATATCCATTTTCAGAAATTGGCAGTGGGATTCAGAGAATAGGCAAAGATTAAACTTGTGCATTCAACCTTCCACTTTTAACTGGAAAACACTTGAGCGCAACATTTGCTGGTACCCTGCAGCACCTCCACAGAGCTTTTGCTGCTGCCACGTTGACAGCTTCACCATGTAATGATGACCTTTTAAGATTCTAAATCGCCCCCCCTCTGAGCCTGTTCTTCATTGGAAATGCAAAACAACCAGATGACATGAGGGAGGGGCGCTCTTAAGGCTTGATCTAATTTCCGGTGCTGTCCATGTTGATTTCTCTCAGTCCTTCTCCTGCAGGCTGTGCGTCTCTGCTTACCCAGCATGCTTGTACTCCACTACTGGAAGTAACCTGTCACTTTAAAAGAAAAAAAAGCCACCGAGTGACCTTCCTTAGGAACGGGTTGCTAAGCTGATGTTTTTGCTCCAAGACATGGCTGCAGCTTCCTAGGGAGGAGCCCAGGGGCATCTCCAACACTCAGCCTTTCCCTCCGGACCCTTTTAAAAGATTCTACAGCACCATCTCTCTCCACTTCCATCCTAGAAAGCAGAATCTGCAAAGTGCCTTTTGTAAAGTTTCTTAAGGTAAATCAGTCCCTAACCGGACTCTGGGCTGCAACAATGATTTCCTGTTTTCAGTTACCCGCCTTGAAATTCAGCCTCTCCGGGATACCATGAGACTGGATTTAATGAATTGTAAATTTAGGGGCTCTCATCATTATTTATGTTTTTACTTTCTGAAATGGGAACATAGACCATTACTTGGCAGCTTTGATCTGAGCTGCTATCTGGTATCTGGTTTGCAGGAAATGTTAAGTCCAGTTCATCACAAGCCCTAAGTGAAAATGCTCTCTGACTAAAGCTCTGTGAAACATTAGCTGCATGTTGCACTTACGGGACTTTTAGTTCAAACTGGCTTAAGGGAAGAAGCACTAGTTACTGCGAAATACACTTTTCTTGGTATTAGACAGAGAAAGGGCTACTAACCACAGTGCTGAGAGTTGCTGTGCTTTCCAAAGACTTCAAGAAAATCTACTGGCTACAACTTAAGCTGACTGTTTGTTTCCCCTCATTGCAAAGAGGTGCTATGAAAAGCTAATAAAGTCGAATAAGATATATGTTTGCTATTGCATTTTCATATAACCTTTTCTGCAAATAAATTCAGTGCCAGCATGAAATCTCTCTCTCTCTCTCTCTCTCTCTCTCTATATATATATATATATATATATATATATATATCTCCTAGAGCTCACTTATAGAGTCGTTCATTCAAACATTTATGGAGCATCAACAATGCACCAGGCAATGAACTTAAGTTTAGAGGGTGCAAACATAAATTAGACCAGGTCAGAAGCTCAGAGTTTGCTGGGAAAATAGACCTATAAACACATGATAAGAATACAATGAGCTAAGTGCCATAAGAGATTTATAAAACACTGAAAGCACAGCGGGATGACATCCAGGGAGGGGATTCCAGCATTTACCACATCGTGTAAATGTACTGGCCATATATTACATAACACAGCTCAAATATGGTCCCCATATGTACTCTTCAAAGCCAATGTATATTATATTGAGCTGATTCAATGATTCTATAAAGCTATTTGTCACTAACCTTATGCTAAGGGAAACTGCAGCTGGAATAACTTATAGAATAAGACAATGTATTCCAAAAGAATGTATGTGGCACCTCCCCAGGTGTCCAAGCTCCAGGATGGAACAGAAAAATGTTCTCAGGGCGTGAGGAAGAAAATACTCCTGGGTAGAAGTGCAGGAGGTTGCAGAAGCACCATACATGGAAACAGCAAAGCAACTGCCCTGGGCCTGGCTGAAGGCAAGGAGAGATGGAACATGAGTTATGGTAGCTGGGGGCTGAGGATTGGAGCCAAAGGTGGGTGGGCTTGAAAATCATCTAAGGTCTCTTTCATGACTCCTCTTCTATCCCCCAAGCTTCTATCCCCAAAGCCCATTACATTTTTCATTTTCTACTTCTATTTTTTATTTCATATAAAGCATTTTTTAACTTATAGAGAACTTTTTTTAGTTACTAAAATATTTCACAGGTTTTTGTTTGTTTGTTTGTTTTGGTTTTTTTTCCCTCCTCATTCCTTTTTTCCACTTTCCCTCCTCACAATCACTTTTTCTTATTAACAAAACCTACCAGTATTGAGAGCCCGGTCTGTGCTAGGCATTTTGCTACACACATTTCATCATTTAGCCCTTATAAATTAATCATCCTTCAAGCTAGGAAGTATGATTGCAATGTTGCAGAAAAAAAAAATCTGTCTCAGAGAAGGGAGGGCATTGTTCCAAGATCACACAGCTAATAAATAAAGCTGAAGTTGGAACTCAGGTCCACATATTCCTTGGCAAAGAAATACGTGGGTCACTCTTCCTATAAACCCATGTTTTTGCCATCCTGGAGTAGGGCATATATATTGCATGATTTTTTAAGCAACCAGTGTGGAGTTGAGATGCATTGTATCTCAACCTCCAGGTATGGCTCTGATCCATTGATGACCCTTAAGAATAGACCATTTATTCAGATGAAGGTGTCAGTACTTTCCTTGAAAAAAATGTTTGGTTTTCTGCACTGAGTAAAATAAATAATTGACTTAATATAGCCTAAGCCTTTTCTCACCAGTGCTTCACAGCTTTCAACTGTAAATATTTCCAGAATAGTGGGCTATTCTGGAAAGCACAGAATAATTATTGATGCCATTGCAAAAGCAAGAATAAATGGTGAGACGGAGGGGTAGAGTGGATTGAGGGAGGACTTGGGAATCAGAGTCTTGGGGTCAAGTTCTGGATGTGACATTTAATAATTATAACCTTGGGCAAATCATGCAAACTGTCAGAGCCTCAGTTTACTTATATGCAAATTGGGGCACATACTGCTAAGCTAGACATGTTATTGTGAGGACTAAAGAGAACATATGTCTAGAGTTAGCACAAAATAAGTGTGCAGTAAATCATAGCTATTTTGATGTTGCCAGTAGGAATATATTAACAAGTACCAATGCATAAGATGATGGCAAGCTGCATATTAAAACCAGGCAGTATTGATTTATCTTTTCTTAGCAACAGTGTTCATATAAAAAGTAAATTTTGTTGTCATTTGATTTCCTTAGAAACTCATTTAAAGGAAATGATCAGGAAAGAATGAGGAGAAAAGAAAAGCCCATTACATTTTTCATTTTCTACTTCTATTTTTTATTTCATATAAAGCATTTTTTAACTTATAGAGAACTTTTTTTAGTTACTAAAATATTTCACAGGTTTTTGTTTGTTTGTTTGTTTTGGTTTTTTTCAGTTTGCAATGACCGGAGTTGTTTATTAGAGAACTCTCGTGTACTTTTACATTTCATCCTTATTATCCGCCCCCTCATTCACTCTAGGTTACTTTCTTGCCTCTCTATTTTCTTAGCTGCTTTTACATTTTCCTTCCTTTATTTTTTGTACGCTGTGATGAAGTTTGTAGAGAAGACAATAGAATTTCAGATGTTTTATTTCCCTTTAACATGGTAATTCCCCTGTCGGGTCAGTGAAACCTTGAGCTCAGATGAGCTGCTTAAATGACCTGACCAAGTCCCAGTTAAGATTTGGGTTCCATGGATATTAGAAAGGGCTTATGATTTGTCAGCCATATGCCTGTTGTTTCTCCACATGGTTTCTCACTTAATCCTCACAGAAGACTAGAAAAAACAGTGGAGCTTTAAATAGTCCTAGAATGTGGCTATGGAACCACAGGCAATAAGTCAGTGACTTAGTCATTCATTTGACAAGTATATATTGAATGTCCATGATGTCCCATAATCCTAGTCTCTGGAGGTAAACAATAAACAAAATAATGTTTCTGCCCTCTTGTAGCTACATTTTAATGGATATAGGCTGACATTAACAAGTATGTATGTTGAGTGGTGATAAGTATTATGAAAAAATCATTGTAAGGTAGTTAAGGAATTCCAGGAGGGTGTTGGGAGGAGATCATTGTGTTGCGAATGGTCAGGGAAGAGCTCTCTGATAATAAAATTTCAGCAGAGACCAGAAGAAAGTGAAAGAGCAAGAGCCATGCAGATATCTTGGGGAAAAGGAGAACTAGGTAGCAGGAACCGCAGGTGCAAAGGTCCTGAGGCAAGAGGATTCAAGTGCAAATCACACAGGGCTTGTAGGCCTTGGAAAAACTTTTGGTTTTACTCTGTTGACAAAGGGAAATCACTGGAGGATTTTTAGTGAAGCAACGTCATGATGTCACTCAAATTTTTATCAATTTGCACTGGCTTCAGTACAGAGAATATGGTAGCCCAGCAATGTGGGAAGCTGAGAAATTAGGAGGTACTTGCAGTAGATTTCAAGAGAGAAGATGGTGTTTGACCATGGTGATAATAGTGGAAATGTTTAGAAGTGATTAGATCCTGAATATAATTTGAAGCCACAACTGGCAGGATTTCTGATGGATTGAGTGTGGTGTGTCATGTGAGACTGAGAAAGGAGTTAAGAATGACTGCAAGGTTTCTGGCCTGGGCAAAATGGATTTTTGTATATTACAACAGGAAAACTGCAGTACAAAGCAGGCTCAGGAATAAAAGCAAAGAACTTTATCTGAGGTATGTCAAGCCAAGTGAAGGTGTCCATCAAGCAGATACTTGAGTCTGGAATTCTGGGGAGATGTCTGGACCCAGGATGTAAATTTGGGAAGTATCAGCATGCAGATGGTGTTTAAAGCCAAGAGACATGATGAGACGGCCAGAGGAATGAAAACAGGCAGAGCTAAGCCCCAGAGCACTCCAACCTTTGGTGGTCTCAGAGATGGGGAGAAACCAGCAAAGGAGTTTGAGAAGGAGCAGTCAGTGGGTAAGAGGAAAACCAAGAAAGAACTTGTCCCAGGAGCCAACTGAAGAAAGTATCTCCAAAGAAAGGGATGGGTGACTTTCATCACTAAATGTTTCTGACCTTTCCATGCCTGGCTGATTTCACCCACAAGTAAGTGAGAAGATGCAAATGACAAACATGGCATGTTCTCACTTATGTGTGGGATCTAAAAATCAAAATAATTGAACTCACGGAGATAGAGAAGAGAAGGATAGTTCTCTTCTCTATCTACCAGAGGCTGGGAAATGTAGTCAGGGGTTGGGGGATGTTCTCTAATGGATACAAAAAAAAAAAAAAAAAAAAATAGAAAGAATGAATAAGACCTAGTATTTGATAACACAATGAAAGGACTATAGTCAATAATAATTTAATTGTACATTTAAAAATAAAAGAGTATAAATGGACTGTTTGTAACACAAAGGATAAATGCTTGAGGGGATAGATACCCAATTTTCCGTGATGTGATTAAGCTTCGCATGCCTGTACCCAAATATCTCATGTACCCCATAAATATATACACCTACTATGTACCCACAAAAATTAAAAATGTTGAAAATGTTTTAAATGTCACTGACCAAGTCAAGTAAGATGAGGACTGAGAATTGATCACCAGACATGGCAAGGCAGGGGTCACTGGAGATGAATCATTGGCAAGAGGAGTTGAAGAGCATGCTAGACCCCAAAAATAAAAACAAACTAGAAAGAGAGGGACTGTTTTGAGGGATTTTTCTGTAATTGTTGAAAACTTGAGCAACAGCTAGAAAGAGAAGTAAAGAGAGGGCTTTTTTTGGCCAGGAGCGGTGGCTCACGCCTGTAATCCCAGCACTTTGTGAGGGCAAGGCAGGCTGATCACGGGGTCAGGAGTTCGAGACCCACCTGACCAACATGGTAAAACTGACTCTATTAAAAATACAAAAACTAGCCGGGCATGGTGGCACGCACCTGTAATCCCAGCTACTCAGGAGACTGAGGCAAGAGAATCGCTTGAACCTGGGAGGCGGAGGTTGCAGTGAACCAAGATCATGCCACTGCACTCCAGCCTAGGCAACAGAGTGAGACTTTGTCTCAAAAAAAAAAAAAAAAAGAAAAAAAGAAAAAGAAAAAAAAAAACTGGTGGGAGGCTTTTTTAAAGGAAGGGAAAAATTACAGCATTTTTTCCACTAGTAAGAATGAGCCAATAGAGCAGGAAGAAAATCCAAGTGAAAGTGAAGAACTGTCAGGATCAAGGGCCTGGAGGGGAAGGAATGATGGGACCCCGTGCACTATTGAAGGAGGGGCCCCATGGGGACATGGGGGTTCATAGTAGCAAGTGGAAGCAGAGGAGGTGGCGGTGGCTCAATGTGGTAGGAGGGGAAGGGGATGCAGAAGCCCTCTCTGGTCTTGTCTTTTTACTTAGTGAAATAAGGGCCAAGGTCAAGGGCAGAGAGTGCGGAGGGGCAGTAGCGGAGAGGAGCTGTAAAACAGTCCTTCTGGAGCTGGATTCCAACCAGTGCCATCCAACAATATGGGTACAGTAAAGGCAGGCTCCTGGGGACAGGGAGACCTGGCATCCTTCCTTTCCTCTGGCACTTATCTCCACCAGTCCTGCGGTCTGCCAGGGTTCCTGTGAGTGGAAAGTCTACTCAGCTCAAACACTTCACTTACCATCACGGCCAGCCTCATATATATCCATAGTAAGAGAAGCAGTATTTCATTGATTTCAAAATGCCTGACTTCTTCATTATTCTTTGTCAGGTACCCATCCCAGCCAAAATGAATCCCAGGGAAGAAAAAGTAAAAATAATTACAGAGGTAAGTGGCCGCTTCGATGTCCTCTAGGGATGTGTTTGTGTGTGCACGCTTATGTGACACTTGCTTGTGAATGAGGAAGTTAGGCCAACCAGCATCTATTGCACATGTTAAAAGAAAAGCTTTACATTAATTAAATTCAGCAGAGTCTAATTGTACAAAGAACAATTTGTGAATTGGGCAGCCCTCAGAACCTGAAGAGACTCAGAGAGCTCTGCTCTGCTCTGTGGGCAGACAGCATCTATGGACTGAAGATGGAAGTAGAGTACAGACACAGCTGGATTAACTACACCTCAGCGTTGCCTTAATTAAACATGGTCTGATCAGTAGGCCACCTGTGATTGACTGAAGCTCAGCTGCTGTGATTGGCTGAGACTCAGCTATCTGCTACAGAAGTACACTCCTAAGTCAGGCTTTCAGTTAGTTTACTAAGATTGCAGTTTGTTATGTAAGAACTCAAAGTAGACGTATCCTCAAGCCACATTTAGTTTAACACACACCTACTAAATGCACCCTGAGGGTGCTCTATCAGATATGTGGTGGCGAAGGGGAGGTGGATGGTGAAGGAAATAGAGTCCTGCTGACATTCGGAGATCTTACTTCTACCTGAATGCTCTGAAGCTGTTTTATCACTGTTCTATGAACTCTGACACATAACAGCTCTAAGTTACTACCTATTATTGGGCCTAGCTCTGCCTGAAGACATTCAGAGTGAAGGTAACAATTGTAGACACCCGCTAATACAAGCCTCTGTCCGTGGAGTCCTGCAATTTCTGACTCATTGTACGTAAAAGCTCATTAAAGCACTGCCCACACCAGAGAAAGGAGGCTGTCTAATTTGGAGACTGCAGACCATCCAACAAAAGAGAGTATTCCTCTCAATCCTTACTTCTCTCTCATTTCAAGGGCTCACTGGCTTGAGACAACAAAGACAAAAATGGAGATGATATGTGCTGTCCAATGCAGTGCTCCAAAAAGCCTGAGGAAACTCATTATAAAACCATGCAGATTAACTTTCAGCAAGATAGTTGGGCACGGTGGTTCACGCCTGTAATCCCAGCACTTTGGGAGGCTGAGGCAAGTGGATCACCTGAGGTTGGGAGTTCGAGACCAGCCTGATCAACATGGAGAAACCCCATCTCTACTAAAAATACAAAATTAGCCAGGCGTGGTGGGGCATGCCTGTAATCCCAGCTACTCCAGAGGCTGAGGCAGGAGAATCACTTTGACCTGAGAGGCGGAGGTTGCGGTAAGCCGAGACCATGTTACTGCACTCCAGCCTGGGCGACAGAGTGAGACTCCATCTCAAAAATAAATAAATAAATAACTTTAAGCAAGATCAAGTACCGACAAACCCACATAAATTTATATTTGCTTATTCATTCATATAACCAAATATGTTTTGTGCCTGTAGTCCCTGGGAATACAGCAGTAAACAAACCTTGTGCCCTCATGGAATTTACATTCTATCTTATTTGAAGTCCTACTGGATAGTTAGAATAGAGGATGAAAACATCACAGAAAAGCAAAAGATTACATAGGTTTCTCACAAGTCCATTCTAAGTCAGTAAAAACTTAGAATTGAATTAAAAGCCATGCTTGCACACCACAATATAATTATCTTCTTGTAATCTAAGTTGGCAAATCCTCTGAACTAAGAACACTTCCTATTTGGCAGGTCCAAAGAAGGAGTCCAGAGTGAGGATGCAGCTCAGAGGACAAGTCAGAGATCAGGTCACACACACGAAGGAAAGGCCCAAACCAAGGCTATTCTCTCGTTTGACCTCACTTCCCTCCTCTGTTATTGCGGTTCATGTCTACCCTAACCCCACTGGCCAAGGGAAGTCAGGAGTAATTGCGGTCTGGCCCAGAAACCTGCATGATATTTCTTTGAAATCATATATCTTTAAAATTCATACTTTGTGTTCCAAATTTGTTTCAGTATAAAAACAAAACAAAAAATTCTAGTTTTAGGAAAAAAATTCTAGTAAGTTTGGTGTACTCCAGAGAGGTTCTGTGTTTATCTTGCAACTTCTTATTCACCCAGGGACAATTGTGCCCCAGTTTATAAAACTCTAGGACTAAAAAACTTTACAGCTTGTAGTAGACTTTAGAGCTTTGAGCTCTAACAATTTATGACTAAAACATTAGAAAGTGTAAGGTGGAAAGAGGAAATGAAGTTTGCGCTATGAAAGGATACTTTTCCTTTTCAAAAAAAAAATCTGCCAAAATTTCCTTTAATCTGAAGCATTTGTGATGATGTAACATTGTATCCTTATTATCCTTTTCCTGTGCCAGTAAGGCCGGGAAGCAGAAAAACTTAACCCGTGAAATCCCTAATATGATTCTGATGTCTGTCCTGGGCTGTGGTTCTCTGTCTGTCCTAGCAGATTCACTTGTTAGTCGCCTTTCTTAGACTGTGACTTTTAAGAGCAGACAGCATGTGGTTTTCAATTCTGTGTTGCAAGAGCCTGGAACATAGTAAATGCTCAGTAAATGTTGTATGCATGAATGAGGACCTGGAACCATGGAAGATCCAACATCATCTTATGTATGATGTTCCAATATGGATATGACTTTTCGAAAACATGTCTGTGTTGAGAAGAGTGGATGATAATAGCCGCACAGATTGTTAACTGTTCCCCCACTCCCACTGAGCATTACTGCATAGAAGCCCTGGGTCAAGATGGGGGTTTTAATTTTAATACCTGAAAGTCATACCTCTCTCCCTGTCTTAAGATTCTCTCCCTCTTGCATTTTAACAAAGGAGTTCATTGAAAATGATGAGGATGCAGACATGGGAGGACAGAAGAGGAACTCAAAGGTTCGAAGACAGCCAAGAAAGAAACAGGTAGGAAGTGACAAGAAACTGTGTCTGTGTGTTGTGTCACTCATCAACAACCTGCCTGCATCCTCAGACCATACAGTATCCACAAGGGCAGCCTTCCTTCTTTTGGTACCAACCTTTGGCCTGCTCTGGGGGACTGTGAGGCGAGGATGCAGATGGGATGGTCCAGGATGCAGATGGGATGGTCCAGGATGCAGATGGGATAGTCCAGGGTGCAGGAGCCTGATTCAGAGACTTACAGATGAGCCTCACAGTAAGGCGGGGGTCCACACTTGGGGCATTTTTACTCTAAGTTTTCTCCCATCTCCTGAGAGAGGAGTCTAGAAAAGACGAAAGGAGCCTGTTTTAGTGCTTCATTGAAGGCCATAGACTATGATGGGCAGTAGATGGCAGTAAAGGATTAGAAATCTTGGAAAACTCCCTCTTTTTCCAACGCCAAGCCCAAATTCCGTCTTTGAGGCAGAAGCCAACTCCTTTCTCCCGAGCCTGCTGGCAGATCCTCCCCCACCTCTCCACAGGAGTTCCCCTCCTAGGCTGGGAGCGTCCCGTGCAGGGTAAATCTTTTCCAGGTAAGCCCTTGGTAAGGAGTTGTCCTCTGAGAAGGGAGGCAGGGAAGCAGCTATTGTGGATGGGAGCTCTGCTTGGAACAATCGAGATGCCAGCAGGGGAGGGAGGGGAGGGAAGCGCCATTTTGAGCCAGTAGTCACGTGAAGGGGATGCAGAGAGGGGTGGCCAGGAGAGATGAGGAGGTCACAGGGAGACAGAAGAGACCTCCCTCCTAGCTACCCCCTTGCTCAGCATACTCATTGGGGTAATCTGGGCAGAGGAGTCACTTTCAGCCTTTCCTGAAGGCTGGGATGAAGCCGCCCAAGGGAGGGTACAGGCGGTCGGGGAGGTACTGCCTGGCCACGTGGGCTAGCTCTCTGGCCACTCCTGGGGACTGAAAAGACCCACAGCCAGACACAGCTCCGAAGCTTTAACCCCTTCCTGTGGGGTCAGTCTGCAGCTCTGCAGCCCAGGGCCAGGGGCCATGGAGGCACTGGATGAAAAGGGTTCCAGCCCTTAGCTCCAGAGTCACAGACAGGGTGAGCAGTGGGTGACCAGTGCCAAGGCTGCCATGGAGCTTAGACTGAAGAGGAGAAAGGGGCAAGGATGGAGAAGGGAATGTAACAGCTCTCAAACGCTGAGCACTTTATGGGCCAGGCTTGGAACTTCATAGGTTGGCAGCATTGCAAGAAATGTACTTGCACTCCAGAATCAGAATCACATGGGGACTTTTTTTTTTTTTTTTTTAAGTTCCACCCCGGGCCATCTATTTACATCAGAATCTCTGTGCTTTCTACAATGACTCATACATTGTAGCATCTCAACAAATGGGCTCTTTTTATTATATTTTCCTTTTACAGATAAGAAAGCAGTGTAGAAGGAAGTTAAATAACTTGCCCGAAGTCCCACAGTCAGTCTGAGTTCGGAGGCAAGCTTTAGTCTATCTGTCCTCAAAGCTGTTATTGCCAATTCTGCTTCCTTGTTTTCCTTCACTGAGAGTTTGGGGAAGGAACCAGAGGCTATTCTTGGGGGTGCCCAAAGGGTGGACTAAATATTTGCCCTAAATTACCCAGTGACACTTCAGCTGCTGTTTGCAAACTATTTGAAGTTGAGAACCAACTGTGATTTTCCCCTTTCTCTTTCCTCCAAAGTCCTGCAGAGCTCTACACATTTTATCTAGAAAAAGTGAAAATAATCACACTATTTGGGGATGCCTTGATAATTTCACGAAAGCATTTCTAGAGAAACTCTGGGTTGGCACCTCTTCCCTGGGGGGTACCCACAGTGAGTCAGGTGATGGGGACTGTGGTTATCCAGATGTGAATAGTACTAAGGCAGGTCCCCTCACTGGTAAGCCATCTTCCCAAGAGAGGAACAGACTCAAATGAAGTCCTGGGAGTCTCTGAACCTCTGACCTTCTTCCTCCAGCCACCAACTGCTGTCCCCAAGGAAATGGTGTCCAAAGAGTCCCACTTTGGCAACCAGCCGGAGCCTGTGCAGGAGGAGCCCAAGACCCACCTCCTGAGCATGACAGTCCGGAGAGGCCCACGGAGTAAGTGCCTCTCTTCCATTCAGCTGGTTCGCTGGTGCTTGTTAATTGCCTACTGTGAGTTCAGCACAGAGCAGTATGGGGAATTTTTATGGGTGTTATTTTTCATGCATTGCCACTGCTGCTCCACTCACTTTATCCCAACTTGGTGAGTGACTTTCTAGGTTAATCCCTGCCAAGGAGATGGGACACATAGCTTCAGAATGTGTTTCTATAACCACATAATATTCTTTGGATGCTTGTCCCCTCCAGATCTGAAATGTGACCTTCAGTGTTAGAGGTGGGGCCTAGGGGGAAGTGTTTGGGTCATGAGGGCACAACTCATTAATGGCTTGGTGTTATCCTCTAGTAATGAGTGAGTTCTTGCTCTGTTCGCTCATTGGAGAGCTGGTTGTTAAAAAGAGCCTGGGCAGGCCACACACAGTGGCTCACGTCTATAATCCCAGCACTTTGGAAGGCTGAGACGGGTGAATCACCTGAGGTTGGGAGTTCAAGACAAGCCTGACCAACATGGAGAAACCCCATGTCTACTAAAAATACAAAAAAATTAGCCAGGTGTGGTGGCACATGCCTGTAATCCCAGCTACTTGGGAGGCTGAGGCATGAGAATTGCTTGAACCTGGGAGGCAGAGGTTGCAGTGAGCCGAGATCGGGCCACTGCACTCCAGCCTGGGCAACACAGCAAGACTCTATCTCAGAAAACAAACAAACAAAAAAGAGCTGGAATCTCCTCTCCTCTCTCTTGCTTCCTTTCTCACCGTGCGACACACCTGCCTCCCCTTCCCCTTCTGACATAAGTGAAAGCTTCCTGAGGCCTCACCAGAGGCAGATGCTGGCACCATGCTTATTGTACAGTCTGCAGAAAAGTGAGCCAAAATAAACCTCTTTTCTTTATAAATTACCCAGTCTCAGATATTCCTTTAGAGCAATGCAAAATGGACTAACAGTACATAAGTTAGGGAGTGTTGATTAGAATAGAAATTAAATATGCCGAAACTCAAAGGAAGATGGAATTGTTAGGGAAGACGTATGTGTTAACGTAGTGAGGCTTGAATCAGATGTTTGGAAGAAATGAGGGAGGTTTCTGAGGCTGCTGGTGACCCTACCATTGAGAACACCTACACTTCTCCCCCTATACACGCCTCTTCTTCTTCCCCAGTACAATGAACATCATGAATTACCTGCTCATTGTAGGGAAAATGACCACCCTTCAGGCATTGCTTTTCTTGAAAAGTGGATCAGACAAGAGGAAAAGTAGTTACACTTTTTAATTGTTACATAATTGTTAGGCTGTTTTCCCTATGGCAAAGTTGGGAAATAAGTAACTGTTGGAAACTAGAGGACTTTGGAAGCAAGTTGACTCTTAGATTGGAAAAATGTGGTTCTAATCTAAGAGCAGTGATACAATGAGAGCTGTTATGAATTAATAAAAACAGAACGAAAATGTATCTCAGATGGCTGTTTCTTTTTCTAAATGCTCAAAAATGTTTATTACCAAGGATTACAACTTGTCATTTCAGGCTGCCATAACAAAATACCATAGACTGGGGGGCTTAAACACCCAACATTTGTTTTCTCATGGTTCTGAAGGCTGGACATCTGAAATCAGGGTGCCAGCATGGCCGGTTTCCAGTGAGGTCCTTCCTTCTGGCTAGTTGGTGGCCACCATCTTCCTGTGTGCTCACATGACCTCTTCTGTGTGCCTGCATTGGGGGATGGGGAGGCTCTAGTGTCTCCTCTTATAAGGACACTAATCCTAATCCTATCAGGGCCCCTTACTAATGATCTCATTCAACCTTAATTACCTCCTACAGGGTCTATCTCTAAATGCAGTCATACTGGGGGAGGAGGCTTCAACATACAAATTTTCAGAGGGCGAACACAATTCAGTCCTTAGCACAACTATTGGATATTTAATTATTTTAAAATGAAGGGAAAAACTGCCAGAAGAGCTGGCCACCAGTCAAGGCTCTGTGACATAAAAAGTGGATTATTTTCTAATCTCTAAAATGAAGAAGATACTGTCCACTGTCACCATGGAGATGATCTATCCATTATTCCCTTCCCCCACAAAAGGCACTATTTCTGAATTGGGGAATGGAGAGGTATGGAATGGACAGAAGGCTGAGACCTGCCTCCTGGAGCCACACCATGACCAGCCAGTGTCTGGGAAGCCCTGGGTGGAGCTGGAAGCTCCTGATGAATTGGCAGCACTGATGAACCAAGACTAAGAGAAAACATCCCCAGAAATGAGGGGTGGAGCACATGGTGGATAAGGAGCCTGTGGAGCCAGGCATCTGTCAGAAATGAGAAGTCAAAGCCAGCAGACAGAGTCAAGAGAGCAGAGGAAGTATTATACCAGTGGCATTAGAGCAGGAGACAGACAAGTAAAAAGGAATGACGAGTGCTGGGAGAAACGGCAGAGCGCAGGACTGCCCTAGGCAGGCAAGGGTAGCAAGGGAGGTGACAGAAGAATGGAGCCTCCACATACGGAGGAGTCTGCATGGGCAATTGTAGGGTGAGGAGGATTCCAGATTCAGGGCTTGGAAACACACAGATGTATGTGCAGAAAACATAGAGGGGGTCGAGAGCAAGGTAGAAGCCGCCATGTGCTTTATGACCCAGTCGTGGAAATCACCTATCAGTGCTTTCAACATACTTGTTAGAAGCATGTCCCTAAATCCAGCCCACATTTAAGGGGAGGAAATCAGCCTCCTTCTTTTGAAAGAAAGAGTGTCAAAGAATGTATGGACATTTTTACTACCACATTAATTTTTCTTTAAAACTCTTCTTTATCTCACTTTTCTACTCAGAAATCTATTATATTACATTACATAAAATCCATACTCTCTTATTTATTCCAGGCTCTAAGACCTTATGCAATTGGGCCCCTTCCAGTTGTATTTTTCAGTCTTTTCCAGTGTGCTCCACTTTGATTGACTCCTTACTGGCCTCTGAATGCCTCATGACCATCTGAGCATTCCTGGGCTTTGGTTCCCACTTAAAGAGAGTTCTCTACTTAAGCTTGTGATTGTAAAGGCAATTGAGCTGTTCCAGTTAAGACCGTGGGAGACGACTTAGACAACTGTGGGTACCAGTCTCTACCTAGCTCACTCCCTTGGGCAAGTTCTCCAACCTCCCTAAACTTTAGTTTCCTTATTTGTAAAATAGGAACAATAATAGATTGGGTGAACACTGCCACAGAATTTATACTCCAGTTGTGGGAGGGATGAGAGGAAAAAAGAGAAAAACAAATGAAGTAAACTAGATAAACATAGAGTATAGCAGGTATGAGAAGTGCCGAAGAGAAAGATAAAGAATAAGCTGGCAGGACTGCAGTGGGAGTGAGAGGATGAAGTGCATTTGTGAAAGGAAATGAGTGATCGCCAAGGGGAGAATGTTCCAGGCAGTGAGTGGTCTTAAGGCAGGAATGTGCTTGGGATGTTCAGCAACAGCCAGGGGGCAAGGGTGGTGGAGAGTGAACAACAAGGAAAAGGAAAAAAATAAAATCAGAAGGGAGGAGGGGAATTGTACCCAGCCTAGTGGGCCCTTAGACTTCTAATCCGAATTAGATGAGCGTCATTGAAGGGTTCAAGCCCAGGACTGATATAATCAGACTTAAGGCTGAAGGCTGCTGTGCTGAGAGTAGACTTTAGAAGGAGCAAGGGCAGAAGCACAGAGACCAGGTAGAGGCCAACAGCAAAAATCCAGGTGGGAGTTACTGAGGAATGGGACTAGTGGGTAGTGGAAGGGGACAAAAGAGTGTGGGAAATCTGGGTATTTAGAAGGTTAGAGACAGACAGTTATATTTCTTGATTGAACAAGAATTATGAAAGCAGGAAGGTTGTCTCCATGGTTTTTGACTTGAGCTATTGGGAAAATGGAGTTGCCATTTTCCCAATAGAGTTTCAGAGAAAGAAAAGATGGCAGAAAGGGCAGGTTTGAAGGTAGAAATTGAATAGACATGCAAAGTTGAGATGGCTGTTGAATATCCAAGTGGACATGAATGTATGGATATAGGGATCTGGTGGTTGGGGAGAGGTGGAGAGTGGAGAGGGATTCCCTGACCTTCTATCTAGAATGTCCCTTTCCCACCTCTGTCCTCTTTCCTCTCAGCTGGTTCTATTTTCTTTCAGAGCACTCATCACCTCCTGGCATTTTCCAATCAGCTGACTATCTTGATCATTAGAAGGAAAGGTCCCTGAGAGCCAGACTTTGTCTACTGTATTAATTGCTTATTCCCCAGTGCAATATTTGGAGCTTGATAAACATATGTTGAAAAACTGCCATGGGCATAACAACAAATGCTCAAGACAGGGTCCTGCCTCTGGTAATCATCATTCTACTCACTATCTCTATCAGATCAATTGTTTTAGCTCCCACATATGAATGAAAACATGTACTAGTTGTCTTTCTGTGCCTGGCTTTCTTCACTAACATAATGTCTTCCAGTTCCATCCATGTTGCTGCAAACTGCAAAATTTCATTCTTTTTTATGGCTGGATAATATTCCATTGTGTATATGTAGCATGCTTTCTTTATCCATTTATCCACTGATGGATACTTAGGTTGATCCAATATCTTAGCTGTTGTGAATAGTGCTGCAATAAAAACAGGAGTTCAGATATCTCTTTGATATACTGATTTCCTTTCTTTTGGATATACACCCAGCAGTGGGATTTCTGGATCATAGGGTAGTTCTATTTTTAATTTTTTGAGAAACCTTCATATTGTTTTCCATAACAGCTGTACAAATTTACATTCTCACTAACAGTATACAAGCATTCCCATTTCTCTGCATCCTTGCCACCATCTGTCATTTTTTGTCTTTTTGATGAAAGCCATTTTAACTGGAGTGAGATATCTCATTGTGGTTTAATTTGCATATCCCTCATGATTAGTGAATTTGAGCATTTTTGCATATACCTGTTGGCCTTTCGTATGTCTTCTTTTGAGAAATGTCTATCAATGTTTTTTGCCTATTTTTAATGAGATTATTTATGTTTTATCTGTTGAGATATTTGAGATCCTAGTATATTCTGGATATTAGTCCCCTTTCAGAGGAGTTATTTGCAAATTTTTTCATATCTATTGAAATGATTCTGTCGTTTTTCCTTCATTCTGTTGGTATGATGTATGACTTTATTGATTTGCATATATTGAACTATCCTTGCATCCCTGAGATGAATCCTACTTGATCATGAAGAATGATGTTGTTAATGTATTGTTGAATACAGTTTGCTAGTATTTTGTTGATGATTTTTGCATCAGTGTGCATCAGAGATACTGGCTTGTAGGGTTTTTTTGATGTTATGTCTTTGTCTGGTTTTGGTATCACCATAATACTGCCCTTGTATCCTAAGTTTGGAAGTATTCCCTCCTCTGATTTTTGGAATAGTTTGAGTAGGATTCATAATAGTTCTTCTTTAAATGGTTGGTTGAATTCAGCAGGGTAGCCGTCAGGTCCTGGGCTTTTCTTTGAAGATAAACACTTTTTATTACTGCTTCTATCTCATTACTTGTTTTTTGTCTATTCAGATTTTATATTTCTTCATGTTTCAATCTTGGTAAGTTGTATATGTCTAGAAATGTATGCATTTCTTCTAGCTTTCTAAAAGAAATGTATTGGCATATAGTTGCTCATAATAGTTTCTAATGATCCTTTGAATTTCTGTGGTATCAGTTGTTATGTCTCCTTTTTTGTCTCTGATTTTATTTATGTGGGTCTTCTCTTTTTCTTAATCTGGCTAAAGTTTTGCCGATTTTGTGTAGCTTTTCAAAAAACAACTTTTCATTTCATTGATCTTTTCTACTTTTTATTAAGTCTCACTTTCATTTATTTCTGCTCTGATCTTTATTATTTTTCCTCTACTAATTTCAAGTTTTGATGTGCTCTTGATTTTGTGTGTCTTTAAGATGCATTGTGATGTCGTTTATTTAAAACCTTTCTATATTTTTTACGTAGGTATTTATTGCTATAAAATTCCCTTCTGGTAATGCTTCTGCTAGACCCCATAGGTTTTGGTATGTTGTGTTTCCATTATCATTTGTTCCAGTCAATTTTTTTTTAATGTCATCATTAACCCAATTGCTGTTCTGGAGCATATTGTTTAATTTTTATGAATTTGTGTAGTTTTCAGAGTTTCTCTTGTTATTGATTTATAGTTTTATTTTATTGTGGTTAGAGAAGATACCTGATATGATTTCAACTTTTTTGAATTTTTTGAGACTTGTTTTGTGGCCTGAGATATAGTCTCTCCTTGAGCATATTCCATGTGCTGAAGAGAAAAATGTGTGTTCTGCAGCTGTTGGATGAAATGTTCTTTAAATCTCTGTTAGTTTCATTTGTTTATTTGTAGATTAAGTCCAATATTAGTTTGTTGATTTTCTCTCTAAATGATCTATCCAATGCTGAAAGGGGGTATTAAGATTCTCAACTATTATTAATGGGAGACTTTTGCATTGGCATTTAGCTCTAATAATATTTGCTTTATATATCTGGGTGTCCCAGTATTGGGTGCATATGTATTTACAGGTATTATATCCTCTTGCTGAATTGACCCCTTTATCATTGTATAATGATCTTGTCTCTTTTTACAGTTTTTGTCTTGAAATCTATTTTATCTGATATACATACAGCTAGTCCTGCTCTTTTTACATTTCCATTGTATAGAATAACTTTTTCCACCCCTTTATTTTCAGTCTGTGTGCATCTTTACAGGTGAAGTGAATTTCTTATAGTAGCATATAATTGGCTCTTGTTTTTTTTTTTTTTTTTTCTTTTTTAATCTTTTTAATCCGTCCAGTCAATCTAAGTCTTTTGATTGGAGAATTTAGTCCATTTATATTCAACATCATTATTCATAGGGAGGGACTTACTACTGCCATTTTCTTATTTGTTTTCTGGTTGTTTTGTTAGTCCTCTATTCCTTTCTGTCTTCTTCCTGTCTTTCTTAGTGTATAGTGATTTTCTCTGGTAGTATGTTAAAAATTTTTTGCTGTTTATTTTTCTTTGTACTTGTTACAGGTTTTTGCTCTGTGGTTACCATGAGGCTTGCAAATAACATCTTATAACCAGTTTTTAAGCCGATGACAACTTAACTCTGATCACAATGAAAAGAAAATAAGAAGCAAAAACTGAAAAACTCTCTATTTTAACCCTGTCTCCCCCGCTGCTTTTTTATTTTTTGTTGTCTCTACTTATATATTTTTGTACTGTCTATCTCTTAACAAATTGTAGTTATTTTTGATAGGTTTTCTTTTAGTCTTCAGGCTAAAGATATGAGTGATTTAAACACCACAATTACAGTGTTAGGGTATTCTGTATTTGTCTGTGTGCTTATGTGACTTTTATACCTTCAGATTTCTTGTTGCTCATTAGCATTCTTCTCTTTTAGATTGAAGAACTCCCTTTAGCATTTCTTGTAAGATAGGTCTGGGGATGATGGAATCCCTTGGCTTTTCCTTGCCTGGAAAAGTCTTTATTTATCCTTTATGTTTAAAGGATAACTTTGCTGGATATAATACTCTAAGTTGGAAGTTTTGTTTGTTTCTTTGTTTGTTTCTTTGTTTTCTTTAGCACTTGGAATATATCATCCCATTCCTTCATGACCTATAAGGTTTCCACTGAGAAGTCTGCTGCCAGATGTATCAGAGCTACTTTATATGTTACTTGTTTCTTTTCTCTTATTGCTTTTAGGATCCTCTCTTTGTCCTTGATTTTTGAGAGTGTGATTTTTATAGATCTCGCAGTAGTCTTAGGGGAGTTGAATGTTTTGGTGTTCTTTGACATTCTCATACCTGGATGTTGATATCTTTCTCTAAGTTTGAAAACTTGTTATTATTTTTTGAATAAATGTTTTACCCTGAGCTCTTTCTCTACATCGTCTTTATGGTCAATAATTCTTAGCTTTTGCCTTTGGGGCTAGTTTTTACATCTTGTAGGCATATCTCATTCTTTGTTATTTTCATTTTTCTTCTCTGACTGTGTATTTTCATAGAGTCTGTCTTTGAGCTTACTAATTCCTTCTTCTACTTGATCAAGTTTGCTGTCAAAAGACTCATGCATTTTTCAGTTTGTCAGTTGAATTCTTCAGTTCTAGAATTTTTGCTTGATTTTTAAAAATTATTTCAATCTTTTTGTTAAATTTCTCCATGTTATCTTGAAGGTCCATTGCAAGACAAAGTTCTTACAGACAACTATTCTGAATTCTCTATCTGAGAGGGCACATATCTCTATCACTCCAGGAATGGTCAGTGCCTTATTTAGTCTGTTTGGTGAGGTCATGTTTTCCTGGATGTTCTTAATGCTTGCTCATGGATGTCTGGGCATCAAAAAGTTAGATATTTATTCCAATCTTCATATTCTGAGCTTGCTTGTAGCCATCCTTTTTAAGAGGGCTTTCCAAAAACTCAAAGGGGGTTGAATGTAGTTATCTAAGCCTGAGGCCACTGCAGCTGTTTCAGTACTAGGGGAGCCCTAAGTCCAATAACACTGCAACTCTTGCACATTTCTAGAACACAGTTTTGATAAACTTAGGGAAGATAAGAGAGAATTCCCTTGGTTCCTAGGTGAGGTCTCTTGCTCTCTTCCCTCACTTTCCCCAAAGCAGGAATCTTTCTCTGCACTGGGCTACCTAAAGTTGGGGGAGGGTAATGTGGGAATTCTTGTGGCCACCACAGCTGGCACCTTGCTGATCACACTTGCTGGGTCACATCTGAATGCTACAGGCTCTCAGGCTAGCATGGAACTGGGCTTGCCCACAACCCACAGCCACTACTGGCTGGCTGCCATTGTTGTTTATTCAAGGCCCAAGACAACTTTAGTCAACAGGTAGTAGATCCTGCCAGGACTGGGTATATCCCACCAGAGCAGCAGATTCCCATCTGGCCCAAACTGGGTCTGGAAACACTTTTCAGGAGCAAAACCCTGGAATCGAGGACTTCAGGAACCTGCCTCATGCTTTATTTTACTGTGGCTAAGCTGGTACCCGAATTGCAAGACAAAGTCCTCTGTACTCTTCCCTCTCCTTCTTCCAAGTGGAAGGAGTCTCTCTCCACACTGCACTACCTGGATTTAGGAAGGAGTCACGAAGCACTCCCATAGTTGTTGAAGCTGATGTTTCACTTGGGTGCATGCCAAACCCAGTCCCTCTGAGATCAGCATGGCACCAGGGCTTACCCAAGGACCGCAGTCTTTGTAGCCTGACTGCCACTGCAATTTATTTAGAGAAGTAGACGATTTTAGTCAGCAGGTCATGAGGCTCGTCAGGACTCGGGTTTTTCCTACTGGGAAGAGGGGAGGATTCCCCTCTGGCCCAGGATTGATCTAAATGCTCCCTCCATGGGCACCAGCAGAATTCTGCTCAGTATTGTGTTACACTGTGTCAGCACAGCACTGAGTTCCAATGCAAAGTCCCACACTCACTTCACTCTTCCTCTTCCAAGTACATAGATTCTTTCTCTGTGCTGTGCTGCTTGGGCTTGGGGGAAGGGTGGTGCAGGCAATGCAAGACTGCCCTTCCTACCCTCCTCAATGCATCTTTCCTTGTTATTATGTTAATACTAGATACTGTGATCACTCACCTGATTTTTTGGTTCTTATAATGCTATTTTCTTGCACAGATAATTGTTCAATTTGTTGTTCCTAAGGGAGGGATACTTGCACAGAAGTTTTTAAGTTTGGTATAGCCCCATTTGTTTATTTTTGCTTTCATTGCCTGTACTTTGGGTGTCACGTCCAAGAAACTATTGCCAAATTCAATGTCATAAAAATTTCCTTTTTCTTCTAGAAGTTGTATAGTTTTAGGTATTATGTTTAGATCTCTCATTCATTTTGAGTTAATTTTTGTATATGATATAAGGTAAGGGACAAACTTCATTTTTTTTCCATGTGCATTTCCAGTTTTCCCAAGATCTTTTGTTGAAGACTGCTCTTTCCCCATTGAGTGGTCTTTACACTCTTGCTGAAGGTCATTTGACCATTTACTCAAAGGTTTATTTTCAGGGTTTCAATTCTATTCTGTTGGTCTATATGTCTGCCTTTTACTAGTACCAAACTGCTTTGATCACTGTCGCTTTGTAATATGTTTTGAAACCAGAAAATGTGAAACCTCCAATTTTGTTCTTCTTTTTCAAATTTGTTTTAGTTCTTTGTGGTCCTTTGATACTGAATAAGAATTTTAGAATGAATTTTTCTATTTCTGAAAAAAAAAAAAAGCCATGGGGATTTTGATAGGGATTGCATTGAATCTGTAGATAATTTGGGGGTAGTACTGACATTTTAAAAATATTAAGTCTTCCAATCTATGAACACAGAATGTCTTTACATTTATTTGTGTCTTTAATTTCTTTATTTTTTATTTTTATTTTTTTATTTTTTGGAGACTGAGTCTCCATTCTCTGTCACCCAGGCTGGAGTGCAGTGGCCAGATCTCAGCTCACTGCAAGCTCTGAGTTTACGCCATTCTCCTACCTCAGCCTCCCGAGTAGCTGGGACTACAGGCACCCACCACCTCGCCCAGCTAGTGTTTTTTTGTATTTTTTAGTAGAGACGGGGTTTCACTGTGTTAGCTAGGATGGTCTCGATCTCCTGACCTCGTGATCCACCCATCTCGGCCTCCCAAAGTGCTAGCTTGAGCCACCGTGCCCAGCCTCTTTAATTTCTTTTAGCAATTTTTTATAGTTTTGAATGTACAAGTTCTTTGTCTCCGTGGTTAGATTTATTCCTAAGTATTTTATTCTTTTCTATATTATTGTAAATGGAATTGTTTTCTTGATTTTGTTTTTGGATTGCTCATTTTTAATGTATACAAATGCAACTGATTTTTCTGTGTTGATTTTATATCCTGTAGCTTTGCTGAATTATTTATTAGTTCTAAATTCTTTATTAGTTCTAACAATGTTTTTGTGGAATCTTTAGGATTTCTATATACAAGATCATGTCACCATGAACAAAGATAATATTATTTCTTCCTTCTCAATTTGGATGGCTTTCATTTCCTTTTCTTGCCTAATTGCTCTCAGACTTTCAGTACTCTGTTAAATAGAAGTGGTAAGAACAGGCATTCTTGCCTTGTTCCTGATCTTACAGAAACAGCTTTCAGTTTTTCACCACTGAGAATTGTGTTAGTGATGGGCTTTTTGTATTGCCTTTATTTTATTGAGGTAGTTTCCTTCTATACCTAGTTTGTGGAGTGCTCTTATCACGAAAAGCCATTAAATTATAAAAAGCATTATCAAACGCCTTTTCTGCATCAGTTGGGAAGATCGTGCACTTTCTGTCCTTCATTCTGTTAATGCAGTGTATTACATTTACTGATTTTCAAATGTTGAGCCCATTCTTGCACTCCTCTCCCCTTTTTTACATGTTAAGGGGACAGTCGCATGTTTGGAAGCATGCTGCAGGTTAAGACTTGGTAACCTGAGCTAACATTAATACTCTATAAATGGATCATGAAGCTCTTTCTCATGACCAGCTTATAAACACTGCTTACTTTACGTGAGGTTTCCAAGGTGGAGCCTCAGATTCAGTAGTCTCCTCAGCCACAACAAGAAAGTTTTTGCTCACAGATGGGTGCTGAGAAAGCTATGGGACTTTTTAAACTTGTATGGTTCAATTTTATTTTTCTTCTTTAAGCACTTACTGGTTTACCTGAGGCTTTTACCCTCACAGAGTAGGGGATGGAAGCAGTGATAAACAGACAGACAGGCAAACAGATGATGAATCTGACATCTTGAACTCTGAGAACTTAAGACCGTGTTCTGAGTTAGGCAAAAAGTTTGCAGGCATTGTGCTAAGGTCTTTACATTCATTATGTTATTTAAATCTCAGAACAGTCCTACTGTCAGGCATTGTTTCATTTATTAGGAGACTAAAGTCCAGAGAAAACCAACAGCCAGAAGTGGTGAGGCCAAAATTCAAACTCCAATATGTTGACATCCAAACCTATATTCCTAATTGCTGCACTCCAGCATCATTCCATAGCTTCAGACTGAACCCTCTTTGATCTTTGGAGCTGATGGTTTACAGTTACCCATGGAAGGTACAATGGCAATGCTATGACCCAGCCAGCACTGTCAACAGTGAATCCAGAAACCCACAGAGGAATCTTAACATGGTGCATGAAGCAAATTTAGAGTGTTCACCAGATCGATAATCTGACTGTGCTTCATTTTTTAAAAAACAGAATGATACTCAGGTAGACCATCTACCTATCTCTGCCTCCCTAGAACAGCCTGTTTCCTGTTTGGGGTTTTCATTTATTTGTTTGTCTTATTCTAACTATTCATCTCTCAAAAATCAATATATACATGTCACCCCCTTTGGAAAACATCCCCTATTCCCCAGAGTAAGCTGAGTAGATATTTTCTTTGCTCCCATGGCCCTTGCACCTGAGTGAGTATCCAGAGGCATCTTTTCATTGGTACGCCTCCTGCCCTCCTTCACCAAACTAGCAGTCCTTGAGGGCAGAGCCTGACTTTCAGCTCTGCTTAGCATAGTGCTGGCATGCAGATGGCACTCTGAGTGAACAGTATCTCCAAGTGACCTTTCTGCTTTTCCCTCTAGGCATTGCTCTGCTTTAGGTGTGCTTACTTACCACCATGCCCATTGTGTCTTTTCAACCAAGTCTGCTCAAACATCTGGATCCACATGTTTGATTACTCCTTTGACCTTTTACTTCCCAAACTTCTCATGAGTCTGGGCTGCCCCTCAGTGATACCAGCCCAGGCCCTCACCTTGAACCTGTGACCCTCTGTCCTACAAGGCTCCAAGTATTGTCAACGTCAGGCTGCATTTAGAGACGCAGAGACCAGCACCCCTAACCTATGGCCTCACATACTGCTTCGGGCACATGTCTGGAGGCGCCACCTCCCTAATGAACCACACCACAAACCCATGCAGTGAAAGCTTGGCTTCTAATCTGCTCTTCAAACATATATATAGTCATGACATTCCAAATAAAGAAAGCATTTCACTGAATGTGGAATAGTTCCAAATAAAATAAACATCTAGTTTAAAAGTACACACATTCCCCCATGATTTCATCTTGCACCATCTCTTGAGGGAGTAACTATCACACATTAAGTAGTTTCTTAGGAACATAAATTTCTTCATTACTACCATCTGTTTTCCATTCATTCATGTTAGTTTCTCTGATTAAACCATCATTTCGGAGCCAATTTGTCAGTATTGGTGGAAAAGAAAGTTCAGAATCCAGTGAAATATGATGTAAATGAAAGGAAATAAAGTGTTTATTTTAGGTATACTTTTTAATAGTCATGAGGACCTGGAGAGACTGGCCTGGGGTGGCGGAGAATGTTATAAGGCACAGCATGAGACAAAGAGGGAAGCTGCCTGAAGGAGCCGGGCCTTGGGAGTTACCTTAGTGCCTACCAGCTGGAGAATGGGATGAACATTCTAGTCCAAGGATGCACACTGGAGAATGTAGGAAATGTCAAGACGTTCACCAACGCTGCCGTTCACTACCTCACACAGTACTGGGAAGACTAAATTAAAGTACTAATACGTATAAATAAATATTACCTATTGTTAGTTATGAGGAAAGCCAAGGCCGCAATTACTCTGTACTCAGTCCTAATTCCCTACCCTCCTTTAAAGCGAACAAACAAAAAAACAAAAATTCTTTAGAGCAAAATTCTTTCAAACTCATTTTTTCTCATTTTTGTCTCCAGTCTTCTCTTGAAATCACTCCAGTGTAACTCACACACCCACCCGTTTATTGAAAATGTCCTTGCCAAGGTGACCAATGACTCACACATTTGCTAAATTCAATAGTCAGTTCTTTATGTTACTTGACTTTCACAGCATTTGATGGCGCTCACCATTCTCTCCTGCTTTTGCACTTGGCTTCCAGGACTCCACTTGCCTGGTTTTCCTTCTGCCCCACTGGCTGTACCTCTTTCTCCTTTGCATGTTCTTATTCACATCCCGACGACTCCATGTTGGAGCACCCTAGGCTCAGTGCTTGGCTTTCTTATCTTTATCAATATTCGATTATTGTTGTCATCTCAAGACTTTAAATTCAATCTATATACTGACCAGTTCCAAATTTTTATCTCCAGCGTGGACTTCTTCCAGACTAAATATGCAACCACATACTCAACATCCACTTTTGCACATCTAATAAGACAACCCATATCTTTGGCTTACTGAAATATAACTTACATACCATAAAATTCACCCATTGTTAGTGTACAATTTAAGGAATTTTTGGCAGATATATAAACGTGCAATATCACACTACAATCCAGTTTTAGAATATTTTTATCACCCCAAAAAGTTCCTTTGTGCCTATTTGCTTCCACTCCTAGCCCTAGCTCTAGGCAAACACTGATCTGGTTTTTATTCCTGGAAGTGTGTCTTTTCTGAACATTGCATGTAAATGGAATCATACAATATGTAGTGATTTGCACCTGACCTCTTTCACTTAGCATAATGATTTTTGAGATTCATAAATATTATAGCATGTATCCACATTTCAATTTCATTTCTTTGGTTGCTGAATTATATTTCATCATACGGACACACTACATTTTGTTTATTCATTCACCTGTTGAGGGACATGTGGATTATATTCAGTTTGGTGGTATTATCCACAGTGTCGCTGTGAACACTTGCAACATGTCTTTGTGTAAACTTATGTTTCCATTTCTTTTGGGAGGATTCCTAGTAGTAGAATCTCTGAGTCATATGATAAACTTATGTGTAGCTTTTTAAGAAACTGTCAATACACTTTTCAAAGTGGCTGCATCATTTTACTTTTCTGACAACAGTGTATGAAAGTTCCAGTTTCTCCACATCTTTTCCAACACTTGGTATTATCTGTCTTTAATTATACCCTTTACAGTAGATGTATAGTGGTGTCTTGTGCTTTTAACTTGCACTTCCCTCATGATTAATGATTTGAGTATTTTTTCATATTCTCATTAGCCATTTGTATATCTTCTTAGTAAAATGACTATTTAGTTTGAGACAAGAGTCTCACTCTGTCACCCAGGCTGTAGTGCAGTGGTGCAATCTTGGCTAACTGCAACCTCCACCCCCTGGGCTCATGTGATTCGCTTGCCTCAGCCTCCTGAGTAACTAGGATTACAGGTGCTCGCCACCACACCCAGCTAATTTTTGTATTTTTAGTAGAGACAGGGTTTCACCATGTCAGCCAGGCCGATCTTGAACTCCTGACCTCAAGTGACCCACCCACCTGGGTGGTGTGAGCCACCACACCCAGCTATTTTACATTTTTTACTCATTTATTAATTGAGTTGTCTTACTAGAGAGTTGTAAAAATTCTTTATGTATTTTAGATACAAGTACTTCATCAGATAACATAATTTGAAAATATTTTCTCCAAGTCAATGGCTTGTCTTTTCATTTTCTTAATGGTGTCTTTGAAGTACAAAAGTTTTAAATTTTGATAAACTCAAATTTATTATATTTTTATTACAGATTGTGCTTTTGGGGTTGTATCTAAAAATTATTTGCCCAACTCAAAGTTATGAAAATTTTCTCCCATGTTTTCTCCTAGAAATTTTATAGTTTTAGCTCTTACATTTCTCTAGATCTATTATGTATTTTGAGACAACTCAAATTTTACTTAACTGAAACTGACCTTCTGATCTGTTTCTATCAATCCAAACCTGTTTCTCCTAGAGTCATCCCACCTCATTAAATGGACTTTACATTTTTTTTCTATTGCTTGGGTCAAAAACTTGGAGTCATCCTTAACCCCTGTCTTTCTGTCTGCCCACATCCTATCTACCATCAAATCCTGTTTGCTCTACCTTCAGAATAGATCTAATGACTACTTCTTACTCTCTCCACAGCTACCACCCTGATCTAAGCCACTTTCACCTCTCATCTAGAATACTGCAGTAGCCTCCTAACTGATCTTCTTGCTTCCATTCTCAACCTTCATTTTCAACCCAACAGCCAGAGTGGTCCTATGAAAATAAAGTCATGTCACTTCTCTGTTTAAACCTTCCAATGGCTCTCACTCAACTCAGAGTTAATGCCATTTTTTTTTTTTTTTCAGCACAGGGGACTTTATTGATGGTACACGACAAAGTGGGGCACCCCAGGCTCCTCCCTCTTCAGGGGGTCTGCATGGAAATTGTGAGGAGGGGAGATTCTCAGTGAGGTGGGGGACTGAGGGCGGCAGGGACTCCTCAGCAGCTGAGGGCCTCTGTCTTCCTTTCGTGCTCTCGCTGGGTTTGGTGGTCCAGGGATCTTACTCCTTGGAGGCCATGTGGGCCACTACTCTGTTGCTATAGCCAAATTCATTGTCATACCAGGAAATCAGCTTGACAAAGTGGTCGTTGAGGGCAATGCCAGCCCCAGCATCAAAGGTGGAAGAGTGGGTGTCACTGTTAAAGTCGGAGAAGACAGCCTGGGTGCTCAATGTAGCCTAGGATGCCCTCGAGGGGGCCCTCTGATGCCTGCTTCACCACCTTCTTGATGTCATCATATTTGTTAATGCCTAATTATTTAGGATGACCTATGTGGTTGCGTTTCCCCTTACTTCTGTGACCTAATATCTACTATTCCATTCCCTCAATTTTTGGGTTCCCCATTTCTGCTCTGGCCTCACATCAGGCTTAGCTCTATCTTAGAGTCTTTGCATCAGTTAGTACTACTTGTACCTGAAATTCTCATCCCCTAGGTGTCTACATGGTTTGATCCCCCTCTTTCTTCACCTGTTCTTATCTCACCTGGAGGCCCTTACCTGGCCACTTTATTTATTTATTTATTGGGACAAAGTCTAGCTCTGTTGCTCAGGCTGGAGTGCAGTGGTGCAATCTTGGCTCACTGCAACCTCTGCCTCCTGGGCACAGCCATCCTCCCACCTCACCTAGCTAATTTTGAGACTACAGGTAGCTAGGACTACAGGTGTGCACCACCATACCTAGCTAATTTTTGTGGAGGCAGCATTTTACCATGTTGCCCAGGCTGGTCTCAAACTCCTGAGCTCAAGCAATCTGCCTGCTTCAGCCTTCCAAAGTGCTGGGATGACAGGCTTGAGTCACTACGCCTGGCCTACTCTATTTAAAACTGCAATTCACCCCTCCCTCCTGGCCCTCCTTATCCCCTGATCCTGTGTTATTTGTCTCTACACTTAATATCACCATCTGACATACTAACTACAGAACTTGTTTGTGGTCCATCTCCCCTACTGGCATACACTCTCTATGAGGGTGGAGGCATTCATTTGTTTTGTTCACTGCCCCATCCCTAGTACCTTGAACACATAACAGGTGCTCAAAGAATATTTGTTGGTTGAATGATTGAAGAGTCAAGACAAGATTCTGTAATCCAGCATTTCCAAAACTGGAGTTTGTAGAATACTAGTATCCTCTTAGAAATGAACTGCTCCAAAAAAAGACTTCAACTTGAGAAACTTTTCATATCATTTCTACTCTTGGAAATTCATGAAGTTTGTTCTGAGACTACACACACTTCACCCAGCATTTCTCACACAGTTCTTGGTCCTCCTGAATACCTGTTAATATTTTTTTCCACTCTGTAGAAGACAATGTGGAAGACTCAATCCTAAGTAGAATCTCCATGTCAAAATATATCTGTGATATTCTTGACAACTCTCAGAGTCTCTGAAAGTCCTGTTTGGAGCCTCATGCCCTGTGGACCAACACAACAGCATGAGAGCACCAAGTCTTGTCCAGGCTGATGGTCCCCAAGTCTGCACCATCTGCTGAAGCACAAAGAAGAGGAAGGGGCACCAGACAGGGCCAGGATCCCAAGACCACACATGAGAAAGAGACGCATGTGCCAGAGCAAGGGTTCCTGAGTTTTCAGCTAACATAAAATGAAAATGCTGGTGGGACTCGGAAAGAGTGAGCCTGGGAGAACTAGCAAAAAAGACAGTGATCAGAGAAGTCCCTCCAGAGCACCTCAGCAAATGTGAACTATCAGCAGTGCTGGGGCTCATACAGGGACAGCCAATTTGTTCTCAGCCCATTTTGACTTTCTTTTTATGTAGTGACACTTTCACAAGTGATACTGGTCTATTTCATAAAAGTTAGAAAATCAAGAGAAAAAATCAATGACCTACTTTCTTAAATTCTAGTTACAGCCACCAATAGGTTTTTGGACCCTTTTTTTGCCCTGGGTAAAAACCTGCCTGACAGTAAAGTTGTGTCCTATGTACCCAGAGCATTAGTTGTGGCTTACAGGCTATCCTAGGGTCTTGCATCAGATTGTCCACTAATTACATTTTTAATCCTCAAAATTTGAAAGTTTTAATTAGTGTGAATCAACTACATGCTTTGATTGACAACATACAGTTACAATATGTAACAGGGTGAAGCATATATAAACTTAAAAACAAAGAATGGTGACTTCACAAATTATCTATTTTTTTAATTTTCTTTCAAACTTTTATTTTAGGTTCAAGGGGTACATGTCAGGTTTGTTACATGGGTAAACTGCATATTGCGAGGTTGGTATACAGATCATTTTGTCCCCCAGGTAATCAGCATAATATCCAATAGGTAGTTTTTCAACCCTCACCTGCCTCCCACCCTCCACCTTCAAATAGGCCCAATGTCTATTGTTTCTTTTTCTTTTTTTGGAAGACAGAGTCTCATTCTGTTGCCCAGGCTGGAGTACAGTAGCATGATCTCAGTTCACTGCAGCCTCCACCTCCTGGCTTCAAGTGATTCTCCTGCCTCAGCCCCCCCATGTAGCTGGGATTACTGGCACATGCCACCCCACTCAGCTAATTTTTGGTATTTTACTAGAGACGGGGTTTCACCATGTTGCCCAAGCTGGTCTTGAACTCCTGAGCTCAGGCAATCCTCCTGCCTCAGCCTCTCAAAGTGCTAGGATTACAGGCATGAGCCACCATGCCCAGCCTCTATGTTTCCTTCTTTGTGTCCATATGTAGCTCAATATTTAGCTCCCACTTACAAGTGAGAACATGCGGTATTTGGTTTTCTGTTCCTTCATTAATTCGCTTGTGATAATAGCCTCCAGCTCCACCCATGTTGCTGCAAAGGACATGAATTCATTCTTTTTTATGGCTATGTAGTATTCATGATGTATATGTACTACATTTTCTTTATCCAGTACACCACTGATGGGCACCTACGTTGATTCCATGTATTTACTATTGTGAATAGTACTGTGATGAGCATGTGAATACATGTGTCTTTATGGTAGAATGATTTATATTCCTTTGTGTGTAATGGGATTACTGGGCCAAATGATAGTTCTATTTTAAGTTCTTTGGGAAATCGCCAGATTGCTTTCCACAGTGGCAGAACTAATTTACATTCCCACCCGCAGTGTATAAGGGTTCCCTTTTCTTCTCAACTTTGCCAGCATCGTTATTTTTTGACATCTTAATATAGTAATGGCCATTTTCACTGGTGTAAGATGGAATCTCATTGTGATTTTTATTTGGATTTCCCTAATTATTAGTGATATTGAGCATTTTTCAAATGTTTGTTGGCCACAAGTACGTCTTCTTTTGAAAATTATCTGTTCACATTCTTTGCCCATTTTTCAGTGAGGCTGTCTGTGTTTTGCTTATTGAATTGTTTAAGTTTCTTATAGGTTCTGAATATTAGACCTTTGTCAGCTGCATAATTTTCTCCCATTCTGTAGGTTGTCTGTTTGCTCTGTTGATAGTTTCTTTTGCTGTGCAGAAGCTCTCTAGTTTAATTAGGTCCCACTGGTCAATTTTTGTTTTTGGTGCAATTGCTTTCGGAGACTTCATCATGAAGTCTTTGCCAGGGCCAGTGTCCAGAATGATATTTCCTAGGTTTTCTTTTAGGGTTTCTAAAGTTTTAGGTTTTACATTTAAGTCTTTAATCCATCTTGAGTTGATTTTTGTATATGGTGAAAGGAAAGAGTCTTCTGCATATGGCTAGCCAGTTATCCCAGCACCTTTTATTGAATAGGGAGTCCTTTCCCCCATTGCTGTTATTGTAAGCTTTGTTAAAGATCAGATGGTTGCAGATGTGTGGCTTTATTTCTAGAAAGAGAGGAAGTCACACTATCTCTCTTCGCAAGTGACATTATTCTATACCTAGAAAACCCCATAGTCGGCGGAGTGTGGTGGCTCACACCTGTAATCCCAGCACTTTGGGAGGCCAAGGCGGGCGGATCACGTGGTCAGGAGATTGAGACCATCCTGGCTAACGTGGTGAAACCTCATCTCTACTAACAATACAAAAAATTAGCTGGGCATGGTGGCGGGCACCTGTAGTCCCAGCTACTTGGGAGGTTGAGGCAGGAGAATGATGTGAACCCAGGAGGCAGAGCTTGCCGTGAGCCGAGATCACACCACTGTACTCCAGCCTGGGTAACAGAGTGAGACTCCATCTCAAACAAAAAAAGAAAAAGAAAAAGAAAACCCCATAGTCTCTGCCCAAAGGCTCCTAGATCTGATAAACAACTTCAGCAAAGTTTCACAATACAAAATCAATGTACAAAAATTAGTAGCATTTCTGTATACCAATAATGTCCAAGCTGAGAGCCAAATCAAGAATGCAATCCCATTCACAATAGCCACACAAAGAAAAAGCGCCTAGAAATACAGCTAACCAGGAAGGTGAAAGATCTCTACTAGGAGAATTACAAAGCACTGCTGAAAGAAATCAGAGATAACACAAACAAATGAAAAAACATCCCATTCTCATGGATAAGAAGAATCAATATTGTTAAACTGGACATATTGCTCAAAGCAATTTAACATTCAGTGCTATTCCTATCAAACTACTGATGACATTTTATACAGAATTAGAAAAAAACTGTTATAAAATTCATTTGGAAGGAAAAGCGAGCCCAAATAGCCAACATGATCCTAAGCAAAAAGAAGAAAACTGGAGGCATCAGACTGCCTGACTTCAAACTATACTGCAAGGATACAGTAACTAAAACAGCATGGTATAGGTACAAAAACAGGCATACAGACCAATGGAACAGGCTAGAGAGCCCAGAAATACATTTTTCCTCTCAGCCCTGTTATTCTCCCATTTTTGCTACTGAAGTCAAGCTGGCTTTTGCCCCATGCTCTTCCTACCCCCTTTTCTCTATATTTTATAGTCTATCCTGGAATTTTGCATTAGGGAAAGATAATTTTGTGGTGAGGTTTGAGCATTTTTAATGGAGAAGCAGAAGTAAAAGGTAGTTCAGGCCTGTGTCCCTGTAACTCTTTTTTCCACTACCCCTGCAATAATTATGGAAATACTAGGTTTTCCTTGCATATTTTTAAGTTGACATAAATTATTATCATACTTTTAAATATTTGCCAAAGATTTAGAGGAATTACCAAAATGTTTTCCAGAGTAGCTACAGCAATTTATATTCCTACCAGCACAGAAATTTTAAATTATCCACATCCTTGTCAACACTTGTTATTATCTCTCTTGTTTATTATACTCATCCTATAGGGGTGAAGTGGTACCTAATTGCGGTTTTGGTTTCCATTTTCCTAATGACTAATGATGTTAAAGATCTTTTCGTGTGCTTGTTAGCCCATTGTACTTCTTTCTCAGAGAATGCCTATTCATGTGTTCTGCACATTTTAAAAGCAGGATCTTTGTGGTATATGTCTTATATGTCAATAAAACTGTTTTTAATGAAAAATGTAGGTGAGGCATCGGAATTCTGGATCACATCAATTTGTGGACATAACATGAGAGGAACAGAAAATTATCTGAAATGAAATGCCTGTTTGTTAGGAAAACATGGTTGTGTTTTCTGAGGGATCAGGTATAACTGAAGTGCTTAGGAGAAAAATGGAGAGTGTCCACTACTTTACCAAGCCTGAAAAGAGAAATAACTGGGGAACAGTGAGTATGGGTGATAGGAAAGAGGAGAGAGAGTGCAGAGAAGATCTGAAAGCCATTTCAAACATAAGGCTCACGTAGCCTTGGGGTTAATGGGTTTGCTAGGCAGCAAGAGCAACATTGCTGAACATCTAGCCTCTTGCTGTGTCTGATGAAAAACATCACTTTGCCAAAGAAATCCACATTTCATACTACATTGACATTATGTATATATTTTTAATGGAATGTCCTAAAATTCTGTCATTATCCATAAGTTCCTGTATGCCCTCAAATCACATCTTAATTAAAAAAAAATTTTCATCAGACTTTGCATTTGATGCTACAGAAACTTTATTCATGTCAGGTTTTCTTAGCTGGGTCAAAGGGCCATTTTCTGAATATGCCTCTTTTTGTAAATGTGAAATCAAGCCCTTCCTCGAGCCTGGCAGATCAGTTCTCACCTGCAGGGCTTGAAAGGGAGATCCAGTTCGAGGTCATGTAGCTGATTAGTAATGGAGTGGAGCAACTGACAATAAATTAGAAGAAAAATGTTTAATGAGGGTTGTCTTAGTATTTCCAGCTGTTTAAAGAAACCCTGTTTGCCATATTCTACCAAGACAAAAATGAAAGTACTTAACCCCATTAGCTCTGATGTCAAAAGGAGTGAACTGGTACCTTTGGCTTCCATGGATGTCATGTTAGTAATACTATCTTTTTTAAAAAGTCTTCATCATTACTGTTTTCAAACAAATGAAGATTACATTCTTCTTGTTTGAAATACCTTTTTAAGTGTAATATCCCTCACACCATCATGGTTCCTTTCTATGTTGTTCCTTCACTGATCTAATACTACAAAAACCGAGTTCAAAAGTCCCCCAATACGTTTCTTGCTCTCAGCTGGTCACAGTCTAGTTGGGAAGATGACATGCCATCAGCTAGTTGTACAGACCTGATTTGTAAATCTTTAAATCCTTTACATGTCTTTTACTAGCACAGATTTTAAAAACAAAATCAGTAAAAAGATCAGTGGTTGCCAGAAAGTAGAGGGGAGGGAGGGCTGAACGGGTGGAGCACAGACGATTTGAAGGGCAGTGAGACTACTCTGTATCATTCGATCATGCTGGATACGTATCATTATAGCTTTATCCAAATCTGTAGAATATACAGCACCAGAACTAAATCCCCAGGCAAACTATGGATTTTGGGTGATTGATGCGTCAATGTATGTTCATCAATTGTAATGAATGTGCCACTCTCGTGGAGGGTACAAGCATCAGGGAAACTAAGCATGTTGGGACTGGGATATATGGGAAGTCTCTGCAACTTGCCCTCAACTTTTTTGTGGACCTAAACTGCTCTAAAAAATAACGTCTATTAAAAGTGATAAATTTCATAATTTCAAAAAAGAATCAGGCAAGAGCTACTTTTTATGGTTTCAAAAATTGTCAATGTTTTTTAAACTAATAATAAGACTACTTCAGTTTCTTTATTCAGAAGAGATAGTGTTTAATAAAATATCTTGTCTCTCTTTTAAAGAATAATTCATAAAATTGTTCTAGTAAACCATGTACAAGTAATAACTGTTTTATGTAAACTAAAAAAAACCCTGAATTTTTTAAGGGGGTGTAAATAAGATTATTTTTCATGTTCATAAAAACTTATTAGTTTTGAAAAAGGCTTCTCACTGGTGGTGGAGGGGGTTGGTGACAGGGACAGTGGCACAGTAAATGGTCAGCCAGAGGAAAGCATTGGCAAGAAGCACGGGTTCAGTCTAGAAGCCCCTGTTTACCCACTCAGGCATTCCACACACGCTTAGTGATACTTACAGTGTGCCTTCCCTGCGTGGCTGGGGACATTAGAACCTGGAGAGGAAACGGGTACTAATCAAATAGCCTAACAAATGCAATCATGTGTCATTTAATGACAGGGATACATTCTGAGAAACGCATAGCTGAGTGATTGTATCATTAAGGGACCATGATAAAGCATACTTACACAAACCTAGGTGTGGTATATATATCTGTATTTTTTAAATATGGAAAACCAAATGTCCCAGCATCATTACTGACTATCAGTTATTTCTCCTACTCGATCTGCAAAGCCAATATCAGGTGCCATAGATCAGATCTCTACATATTCTCCATTATAATCCTATGGGACCACCATTGTATATGGGGTCTGCCATTGACCAAAACTTCTTTGTGCAGTACATAACTGTATATAAATTCAAAATGTGACAGATGAAGGAAGTCTCATGACTCTGTGCATATGTCACAGGAACATAATCTACCATAGTTATATTATCTTTAAAACGAAAAATGACTTGATTTTAAGTGAGTTTTAAAAGAATGCCAAAAATTTTTATTAAGCTAATGGAGATTCTCTTAAAGAACTCTGAACCTCAACACATGCATGCCAGACTCTAATCATTACCATAAATATTTCATGCCTCCATACAGGCATTAAGTGATAGTCGGGGGCATGATATAAGTCGTATTTTATAGCTTTCTATCACACATATGGAAGAAGGCACAACCCAAGAAACAGAGTGGCTGTGCTGCAGAAATGGGCGTTGAGGTGGTGTCTTGGCTTGCATAAAGCAGGCTCAGGAGGAACCTGCAGACCTGTTATCTTTGCCTTCTCTCTGCCACTTTTCCTCCTAGCTCTCTTACTTTCACTTGCTTCCTTCCTCCCAAGATAGTGTCATTGTCTACAAGTGTGAGGATCCTTCTCTCCTCAGGAAACTCCTTTCTTAAAGCTTCAGCACTCACCATGGTTGAAAGCCTTCCCAAGCCTTTACTGTTCAGTCTGGCCCCGTCCCAGAGCTTGGTGTCCTGAACAAGCACCGCAGACTCATCTGGCCCTAGACAAATTCACTCCGACACCTCCCAGTCTGACTTCCCCCTCTCATTTTTCTTTCTCAGCAGCATCAAACTCCTTGTGTTGAAACCTCAGATTCCCTCACTTTTTCCTTATTCCTCTATACTGGGGTCCTCCAGGTTGAGTGTGTGTTTAAACTCCCTGGTTGTCTGGGCTGTACCTCCAGGTTTTAGAGTATGCCTGAAAATCTGTGTATCTAAAAAGTTCCCAGAAGATACTACTGCTGCCGCTGCTACTGATCATTTTTCCATACCTACCAATCGCCACTAGGCCCTATTGTATTTTCCCTTGTGTGGCCTGTCTTACTGACTCACACTGACCCCCTTTCCTTCCTAACTCATACCAGGGCATCCTGGCTGGGGTCCCTGGCACCTCACCCACTCCACCCCAACCATCCTGTGGTGCAGCTTCTGAAAACACTGCTTGCATTCACGTCCTCCTCCCTGCACATTCTTCACGACATCCACACTGCTTAGGGAATATACCCGAGACACCTTAATGTGACATCAGAAGCTTTCCCTAACTTGACCCCAAAATCCTTTTGTAATCTTGAGTCCTTCTTCATCCTAGTAGAGACACTCTGCTCCACCCATGCTAACATTCTGTTCCCCAAAGACTCCATTTTACTTCCACCTCTTTTGTAATGGTTTAGAGAATTGGGGAATGTGGGACTGGGACCAAATCCCAAGAATTCCACATCCTAGGTGTGTGATTGTAGAGCCATTTATCACACAGGGCTGCAGAGCCTTCATCTTTGTGATACTTGGTGATCATAATACCTTGGGTACTCCTCACAAAGACAGCAGAAAAACTGTTGAGAAATGCATTTGATGCAGGTATCACAGAACCTGGCACACAATAGCTGCCTGATAGTTCATTATATTTATGGGTAAATTCAATAAGATATACAAAATGTATATTGTCTCTATGATAGCCCAGGGCTAGGTCTGGGCCTCTAGAAAAGGTTTCTCTGATCAAAGATACCAGTGCAATTGACAGTTAAACCCGGAAACCCCAAACTCATTAGCCAACCATTCACCTGACAAGCCTGTTTCTCAAATCAACAAATGTGAGAGCCTTTTCCCAGTGGCAATTGAATTGGTAAGTATTCGTGTGCCTTGAACAGTCAAGTGTCATTCATTTCATTCTTAGTTAAGTCAAGATGACAGTGCCAGGCAGGACTGAGGTTTTGGCTCTCAGTTTCAGAAAAGCCAAGACATGTACTTACTATGTCAAAAGGATGGTTGTCAGCATGGTCTCATGTTTGCTTATGTGAAGTTCTAAATGTGCCAAATAAAATTATGTTCTCTTATTTCTTTTTAAATTTAATCTTCCCTTTTGTGGGGAGAGAATTGTTTTAAAGTAATTTTCCTTTTTCTTTCCTTATTTTCTTTTCTTTTTTGTTTTGTTTTTGTTTTTGTTTTTGTTTTTTAGGCTTACCTCCAATTCCTTCAACTTCCAGAACAGGCTTTGCAGAATTTTCCATGAGGGGACGCATGAGGGAGAAATTGCAGGCTGCGAGGGTGAGAGAACCACATGAATATTCTGTTCAGTGCTGACTGCAATCTTCCAGGGCTTGTCTAGCTTACTTTTTATGCTCCAAACTGCATGGATTTGAATACCATTCAATTTGTCTTTCAAGTTTTAAATGTTAATGTCTTATTTTGCATTGGCACAGATGAAAATTATGCTTCAGAATTTAATGTCACTTTTCTAAACCATTTTCCTTGTTCTTACCCCTTAAAGGATAGCATGTATATTTTACTGATTATTTCTCAGCATTCTTGACATCATGTAGCAGTAAATTTCTGTTTGACTTTTTAGTCCAAAGCAGAAAGTGCATTGCTGCAGGAAATCCCCACTCCTCGGCCCAGGCGCTTACGAAGTCCCAGTAAGAAAGAACTGGAGACCGAATTTGGCACAGAGGTGAGAAATACCCTCTCTACTTTGTGATCAAAACCAGTAAAGCAGAATATAAAGTTTCCAGCAAAAGTTTTTAGAGCAGAGGTATGATATTAAATGCTGATTAATAATTATAATACACTTTGGGAGACTGAGGTGGGAGGATCACTTGAGTCCAAGAGTTCAGCCGGGCGCGGTGGCTCACGCCTGTAATCCCAGCACTTTGGGAGGCCGAGACGGGCGGATCACGAGGTCAGGAGATCGAGACCATCCTGGCTAACACAGTGAAACCCCATCTCTACTAAAAATACAAAAAAATTAGCCGGGCGTAGCGGCGGGCGCCTGTAGTCCCAGCTACTCGGGAGGCTGAGGCAGGAGAATGGCGTGAACCCGGGAGGCGGAGCTTGCAGTGAGCCGAGATCGCACCACTGCACTCCAGCCTGGAGGCAGAATGAGACTCCGTCTCCAAAAAAAAAAAAAGAGTCCAACACCAGCCTGGGCAACAGAGCAAGTCCCCACTCCTACTAAAAATAAAAATAAAAAATTTAGCTGAGCATGGTGGCTTATGCCTGTAGTCCCAGCTACTCGGGAAGCTGAGGTGGGAGGATCAGTTAGGCCCAGGAGGTCAAGCCTGCAGTGAGCTATGATTACACCACTGCAGTCCTGCCTGGGCAACAGTGAGACCCTATTTCAAAAATATTAATAATTACAACAGCTACTATTTATAAGGTACTACTCTGTGCCAGGCATTTTGCCACCTTTGTCCCATGTTATCATATTTCATTATCCCTACATGGCAGGTACTATTATTTTCATTCACATTTAACAGATGAGGAAACCGAGGGTCAGAGTAGATGTGAAACCACCCCGGGTCACAGAGCATGCATGTGGAAGAATCGGGATTTGATCCCAGCTCTATATCATTTCCAGTCTGTCTCATTGGGTCAGCATTGCTGGATCCATGGATCTTCCTGGAAAGCAGGGAGAGAGATAAAAATGCAGTACAAAAATAAAGTCAGATGCTAAGGGTCCTTGAATGTCACATTTAGGAGCCTCAGTAGTTTTCTACAAGCCATGGAAAGCTATTGACAACAGGAAGGGGAGGCAGTGTGAATGCACTAGAGTGAATTTTGTTTGCATTTGAGGTGCTGGTGAGGAATCTCAATATGTGTTCTCCAGAGACACAGAGGAAGGGCCTAGACCTGGAGAAACAGATTTAGGAAGTATTTCTACTGTGGTGAGTGTTGAAGTTTTGAGAGTGCCTTTGAAGAAAACCTTAGAGTTAAAGCCCTTGAGGAGGAGAGGGAGCCCGGAAAAGAAAAACAGAGGGGTAAGCGCTATGACGCAGAAAAAAGAACAGAAAGAAAAACAGCAGGTAGCTCAGGAGGTGTTTGCAACTCCAACCCAATTGGTTTTTTGTTGTTTTTATTGGTTTGGGTTGTTTTTAACCATTAAGACAAAGAAGCCCAGGCTCTAGGGATATTTCTGATTTTTTAAATGATGCCTTTTCTTTTTCTGTGATGAGGTGTTATAAAATGTTACCTATATTCACCCCAAAGAAGTCATAAGTTGCATAATTATAAGGAATCTTGCAGCCTTGCTTATGTTTTGTGGTCTTCAGTAGGAATCCTAGTCAGTCCAATGAAATGGCTTTATGACTATTTGTTATGCGCCTTCATGATCCATTCTACTGAAAAAGCATTTCTTTCCTTTAATTCCCATTTATTTTCTTACTACAAAAGCCATAACTTAAAAATATCGGAAAATAAAGAAAAATATCTATAATCCCATCAGCTTGACACAAGTACTTTGGTTATTTTCATGGGCATGTGAGGCTAAGCATCTAGTCATGTTGGCTAAGTGATAGGAGGTTCTGGTCTTTTATATGTGGCTTTTTCTATACCTTCTGACTAAAAACCATTTCACAACATCATTTCAAAAAATAGATATCATAATTCATGTAGCTGTCACAGTCCATGGGCCACAAATACTGATATCTCAAATAAAGCTGGAAGTTGTAGAAGTAAAAATATACTCCCTTGGCTACTAGGGTGTTTATTTCTCCTTGTGATCAGGACTTGGCTTGTATGTTCATAATATTCCATATTCCCTAAGTACCATTCTTATGGTATTGAGGCAAACATCAACTGCTTTGTCTTTAGACCACATCACATATTCATAATAGAACATCTCACAACCACGTTTCTTCATGTATATACCTCAAATCTAGAAGGAATATCTAAAAAATGGTTCAATATCCTGTTCATCAAAAAATATAGTACACAAAGAGCACAGATGCTGAACTTCAGCTGCCCAGGGCTAAAGGCTGCCAACCTCACTCACTAGTGATGCGACCTTTGCGTTTAGCTACTCTACAGACCCCACTTCCCGCCTCTATAAAATAGGGGTAATTCCAGAACCTAGTTCTTAGTGTTGTTTTGAGGATTAAAGGAGTGAATACATGTTACAGTGTTTCACATAGTACCAGGCACATGGTCAGCCCTCTCTATTTAAGTATTAGTGACTGTTAGACGCTGTATACTCAGAGAGAAAAGGGGAAACCAGTTAGGAATACTTTGGTCAGTAATCCAAATTTACCAACGCAAACCACTGCTTAATCTGTTTTGTATTTCCTTTCACTTTATACTCAGCAGACTTGTGATACGTGAACAAATGCAAATCTCTAAGAACACATAAACATCAAAGTAGAATTAACACAGAACCTTGAAAACTTAGCCTCCACTAGATATGACCAAAATTTTTCTACATGTGGCCCTGGTTCCCTGTCTCAGATTACCCAAGATCTGATCCTTGAACCTAATCTACCTGTCACCCAGCCAGCATTTATGAGAAACTCCTTCCTGCCAGGTGTCTGATAGGCTCAGAACACACAGTGATGACAGTGAGATCTCACCCTTGAGGAGCTCAGTGGGGTTGACGGCCAGTGGGGATATAGGGGCATTCAGCTCTGTAATGGGTGCTGTTAGCAGCCCAACAACATGGCACCTCATCCCAGCCTCAAAATCAGGTTATATAAAAATTAGTCCATGGCTTTCTTTGATCTGACACCCAAAGCACAAGTAGCAAAAGGATAAATAACTACATTGGACTTCATCAAAATTTAAAACTTGTGCTTCAAAGGAGACCGTTGAACAAGGTAAGAAGAACACAGAAAATGGAGAAGTTATTTGCAAATAATGTATCTTCATTAGTATCAGGACCAGTATCAAGCATATATAAAAATGTGAGGGGTCTACAAGACAATCAGATTAGGGTGTCTTTTAAGAAATTGGTTTAGATTATGGTTTAGAAGAGAGATCAGGGCTATAGCTACTATATTTTGTAATTATGCTATAACAAAAGTAGTGAGACTTGAATTGGTCTAGCTCAAGTTAGAAGAGGGCCCTAAAGCCTTATTGTAGGATACAAAAAATTTAAGGGTGAGAAAGAATTCCTAGATGGATATGTGCACATATGATAGGCACTCAATATTTTATTGCTGGATTGATATTCAATGTAATTATTACATTATGATTATATAAATGTATTATAGCTCTTTAAAATTTAATTCAGCATGCTCAATGTATTTAAGTATAATTAATGGCCTTAAATGTATTAATATAATTGACTTTAAAACTTTTTAAGATTTTGACAAAAATTACATTTATACTTTTTTATGAAGTCCATAAATACTGCAATAAAACCATCAATACTGCAATAAATCACATCAATGAAATTATATTATCTGAGCATATTTTCTATACCAACCCAATGGAAAGAAACAAAAATAATAATTTCCACATATTTTGCCACATGGAATTTAACCTAATTATTTTCTAGATTACTAATGTTAAGCTTTCTGCCTGGTCTTCTGTTTTATTATCATCATCTTCACAGATCTCTAAAGCCCAAGGCTTGCCTATGCAGAGCCAAGTTTCTCTTTCATGGGTTGACTTCTCGGTTTGTTTTGTGTGTTTTCAAACACATCAGTCTCTCTCCTGTGGTATAGGAGGTGGAGCAGACAGGAATAGAATGGCATCATCGACAATGCATGAGAAAGTTTTAGCCCTATTTTACAAGAGGACCTGACTTGGCAGAATCTTAAAAAGCCTTCCTGACCAAGCACAGGAATCTGATCTTTATTCTACTGCAGTTTTTTAAAATCCTAGGCTGGGTGCGGTAGCTCATGCCTGTAATCCCAGCACTTTGGGAGGCTGAGGTGGGTGGATCACAAGGTCAGGAGTTCAAGACCAATCTGACCAACATAGTGAAACCTCGTCTCTACTAAAAATACAAAAAAAATTAGCTGGGCGTAGTGGCAGGCGCCTTTAATCTCAGTTACTCGGGAGGCTGAGGCAGGAGAATCGCGTGAACCTGGGAGGCGGAGGTTGTAGTGAGCCGAGATTGTGCCACTGCACTCCAATCTGGGTGAAAGAATGAGACTCCATCTCAAAAAAAAAAAAAAGAAAAAATAATCCTTACATTGGGTAATACTCATCTGCTTCTTTCCTCATCCTCAAAAACATTTAAAATACTGAAATTTACCAAGAAAAATAATAACTTCATTTAGCATTACATTGTGGAATGTATTGATTAGCACAGCTTCAACTTCTATACAATTTAGTTGGTATATAACTATTTAACCTTAACACTACAAAATGAGAAAATCAACATAAAAGGAAACTGTATATAGTCACTCAATATTAGGATAGATTATACCCAACTGACACCCTCATTGTTATTCTGGCCATTACTGGACATCTAGCTGCACATAAGTGAAATTTAACAGCACCTCACTTTAGCCGTACCTCCAGGTTTCATTCCAGGTGTATCCCTGCCTCTCCAGAAGGTTTGCAGAGGCCCACTCATGTATTCTGACACATACATGAGACTGGAAGCACCAGGGGCTTAACACCCTCTGGTGCAATCACCAACTATGTAGAGGCCAAGGGGAAACTTCCTTGTCACCCTCTGAAAGTTCACTGAAAATCAGCTGACAAAAGGAAGATTAATAGGAGAAAAGGCATACACATTTATAAATGTGCAAGGAGTAGAGTTATGTACCCTTCATCCTAGAGGAAACAGAGGTGGAGAAGTGTGGGTGATTTTAGTGAGTAGCAAATGATTTTTAGGGGAATTCTATGGGCTCGAAGAGCATAACAGTGGCCTCGGACAAAGTCTGTTGGGCCCGCAGAGCAGACAATGGTTTTTGACTAAAGTCTGTCCAAGTGTGTTGATGAACTTCAGTCTTTCTTCCTGCGATATGGGTACAGTTAATGAACACTCAAGGGAGGGACTAAAGGTCACTGTCTTCTTCTTTGGCAGGTTTGGACTCAGGCAGCTAAGGGAACTTCAGAGAACAACCTCATCCTGTGCTTTAGGAGAGACAGGGAATTTGGCATCCAAGGGAGGGGAAGTCAGAGAGACCTTGAGGCTTCTTCTTCAGTTCAGCATGTTAAAGCAGCTTATTTTGGGCCATCTGTTTCTGAGCCCCTCCAATCACCTGGGGGACAGAAGCCATTAGACAAATATTCCCCTCTCCTGTGTCCCTGGCGGACAATTCTGAGAAGCAGTCTGCATGACTCCTCAGAGGATCCCTGTGGGTTAAACTCTGTTGCCCACGGTGGTAGCCTTCTCAATCAAGTTCTCCTGCACTCACTTTCCACTTGCTTTATTCTTCCCAGTCCCCAATTCCTGTTCTTTGGTGTCACTTCTCAGAGTCAACTACAGGCATAGGAAAACCCTTGTCACAGGCTCTGGTTTCCCATGGGCTAAACTAAAATGTTTAGTCATATCACGTGCATACAAACTATAGACCAAAACAAAAGACATGTAAGAAAAAAGCTAGTAATGTGATAATAATAGCTACTATTAATGTACCTAACTGGTTATATTTTATGTACATTTCCTTATTTGATGCTCTACTCAAGTGGCCTAAGTTGTAAGTGGTAGAGTTAAAATTCAAAGCCAGACAGTCAGACTTCAGAGCCGATGGTTTCAATTGCCAAGCTTTACAGGACAGTGCCTGATATGAATCAAACAATTTGATTCCAAAAAGAGAGTTAATTTTAGGATGGAGAAAGGAAGTTTTGTGTGGTCTTGAGGAACAGGTAGGACTTGGGAAGGATATACTGAAGGCCCCCAGTGAAGATGGCACACTACATTACTGTTGTTGGGTGACAGTTACTCCATGCTATGAAATAATTCTCAGTCCATATAATAATGGTGAGGTTTCTGTCATAGGTAGAATAAGTATGTTCCTTCTTGCTATGAACACCTATATGTACTACTGGGATGGCTTAGAATTGCTCACAATTGCTTGACATTTAGATTGTGCTTCATGAAAAAGGAGGAGTATCTGGGTTTTAAAAGGGGTGGATTAGAAGGAGAGATGGGTAAGAAGTTGGAAACAGCAGCTTGCAGATTAGCTTTCAGAGGCAAAAGGGAATATCCATATGATAACTATCACATAGAGCAAGTGGAAGCAGAGGACTCAGCTTCCCGGGGTGGATAACGGGACCAGAGGCTGAGTGAAGACAGGCCGTGTGCCCTGGAGGAGGTATGTTGGACTTATTTACAGTCAGACATGATTAATGTTTTTCTTTAGAGACTATTTGGAAACGATCCTCTGTAAAGTATATAATCTTAATTTATAGGATCAGATAACACTTTTTTTTTTTTTTTTGAGATGTAGTCTTGCTCTGTCTCCCAGGCTGGAGTGCAGTGGTGCAATCTTAGCTCACTGCAACCTCTGCCTCCCAGGTTCAAGGGATTTTCCTGCCTCAGTCCCCGAGTAGCTGGGATTACAGGTGCCCGCCACTACACCTGGCTAATCTTTGTATTTTTAGTAAAGGTGGGGTTTCACTATGTTTGCCAGGCTGGTCTCAAACTGCGGACCTCAGGTGATCTGCCCGCCTCGACCTCCCAAAGTGCTGGGAGTTCAAGTATGAGCCACTGCCTCTGGCCAACAGTTTTCATTTTAAAGCTTGTTGAGTATACAATTTTAAATTTGTTTAGTCTTGAGAGAGACCAGTTGAGTAAGAAAATATTCAGCAACATCAACCTTCAAATATACAGTCATGCGTCACTTAATGATGGGGATATGTCCTGAGAAATGTGTTCTTAAGCATTTTCGTCATTGTGTGAACACCATTGTGTGAATGTACCTACACAAACCTAGATGGCATAGCCAACTACACACCAAGGCTACAAACCTGAAGAGCATGTTACTTTTCTGAATACCATAGCAATGTAACACAATGGTAAGTATTTTTTTATGTAAACATAAAAAGGGTAGAGTAAAAATACCATATTTATAGTCTGTACGACCTCTGTCATGCATGCAGTTCTGTAGGTTGTTGCTATGGAGGGCATGACTGCATTTTAAATTTGCCAGCATTCCGTGCCTTAGGAATGATAAGATGCAATAGCAGTCAGAAGATAAGCCTTTGGGGCAGGGGGTTAACCTTCATTTTAGAACAGCCCAAGTTTCTTGGTTTAAATGGCTTATGCATCATTTTTTTCCACTCATACAGCCAGGGAAAGAGGTAGAAAGGACTCAACAAGAAATTGATTCCCAAAGTTATTCAAGAGTCAAGTTCCATGATTCTGCACGAAAAATCAAGCCTAAACCCCAGGTGAGAAATCTTGTCTTTTTAAATCATTTTTTCGTTTGTGCTTTTTACAAATATCCAATGAGAAATGACTACAGCCCGGTTGTGGTGGCTCATGCCTGCAATTCCAGCACGTTGGGAGGCCAAGACAGGCAGATCGATTGAGTACAGGAGTTCAAGACCAGCCTAGACAACATGGCGAAACCCCATCTCTACAAAAAATACAAAAATTAGCCAGGCATGATGGCACATGCCTGTGGTCCCAGCTACTTGGGAGGCTGAGATGGGAGGATCACTTGAGCCCATGAGGTCAAAGCTGCAGTGAGCCATGAATGCACCACTGCACTCCAGTCTGGGTGACAGAGTGAGACCTCATCTCTAAATTAAAAATAAATAAATGACTACATACATAACTTGACTGCTGTTGCCATGCAGTCTGCAAGAAAAAAGTTTGAGAAGTGATTCCAACTTTCATACTAGCTGGAGAGATCAGAATATTGCCTGACTTGAGGAAGAGGCGGTGCATGGAAAGACAGGAAATGTTGGTGATAAGACAATTTGTTCAGCTCTGAAGTTGCCCCAGCTTTCATTATAGGAAAAAAGGAGAGTACTAACTCAAAAAGAGAAACAACAAAAAAAGGTTATTTGTTTAAAAATTTCTATATTTCTCATAATAAAACAAAACTATCTCAGCATTAGCTGATAAAACAATAAATCCACTGTTTGTCATTTTAATAACCTTATCTAAAGTGTTTACTACTATAAATAATATATTTATGTACTTATTGGAATGTAAATAATTGCTGGGTTTTTTTAAAGTCACTGATTAGAGTTACTATTAAAGGAGGCTTCCCACTGCCTGTGGCAGGTATTAAAGTTTATTACCAGTAATCTCACACCTTTAACTAAGACAGTATGCTTCAGAGGCCTGGAATACGCCTGATCCCATTAGCATCAAGCCAGCTGTCAGTTAATTGTGCAGAGCTCATTACAGCTTTAAATGGGAAATTGCGATTGCTCCTTGCTTTGCGTTAGGTTCCACCTGGCTTCCCTTCTCCAGAAGAGGCCTACAACTTCTTTACTTTCAACTTTGATCACGAACCAGAAGAATCAGAGGAAAAGCCAAAAGCAAGACATAGAGCGGGAACTAATCAAGGGGAGGAGGAAGGGGAAGAAGAAGAACCAACTGCACGAGGAAGAGGAAAGGAAATGGTATTTAATATCAGGATGGTAATGAGGTGTGGGTGGAGGGCTGGGAGGAAAAGGGTGATATACCTGCAAGAAAGAAAGTGGCTGAGGAGAAAACCCGCCACCACCAGGAGAATGACACTCCACATGAGTTGAAATCCCAAGTACTGAATTCACATGGCTCCCTGTGCTCTGGGTTAGACCCTACAATGTAGTAGGAAGAACCTTGATTAAACCTGTTTATCTTTCTTTTGTGAAAAAAAAAAAATTAAATAATGTGGCTTGTGGATTTTTCTTGCTAGACTCCACATAATGATTAGTATTTATTCCATGTGCAAAGTATGTTCCTCTGCAAGGCAAATGAAACCTCAGTCTCTCTCTTACCACAACTTTACAAAGTAAGCAGCTTTTTGTGCCCAAACACCACACCCAGGCTACAACTCAAATTCTGCAACTGTGGGTGGTATGTGTGAGGTAAAAGGAGAATATACCATTTAAAAATGGGCAAAGGTATTGAACAGACATTTCTTCAAAGAAGACATGCAAATAGACAATAAGTCCATAAAAAGATACTTTACACCATTCATCATAAGGGAAGTGCAAATCAAACCCACAATGAGATACCCCTGCACATCCATTAGAATGGCTCTTACCAAAAACAAAACAAGTATCATAGAGGATATGGAGAAATTGGACTTTGGTGCATTGCTTGCAGCCATGTAAAATAGTGCAGCTACTGTGAAAAACAGTATGGTGGTTCTTCAAAAGTTAACTACAGAATTATAATATGATCCAGCAATTCAATTTCACTCTGTGTTTATATCCAAAAGCATTGAAGACAAGAACTTGAACATATACTTGTGCATCAATGTTCATAGCAGCATTATGCACAAAAGCCAAAAGGTAGAAGCAACCCAAGTGTTCATTAGCAGATAAATGGATAAACATAAATATACAATGGAATAGTATACACCCTCAGAAAGCATGGACATTCAGACACATGCCACAACACAGATATACCTTGAAGACATTACACTAAGAAAAATAAGCCAGTCACAAAAGAATAAATATTGTGTGCTTTCACTTATATGAGCTACGTTGTATAGTCAAAATCATAGAGACAGAAAGTAGAATGGTGGTGGTCAGAGGCTAGAGGAAAGAAGGAATCAAAGTTGTTGTTTAATGGGTATAGAATTTCAGTCTGGGAAGATGGACAGATGGTGGTAATGGTAGAACCACAATGTGAATTTACTTAATGCCACTGAACTGTTCACCTAAAAATGGTTAAAATGGGCTGGGCGTGGTGGCCTATAATCCCAGCTTTGGGAGGCCCAGAAGGGTGGATCACCTAAGGTCAGGAGTTTGTGACCAGCCTGGCCAACATGATGAAACCCCGTCTCTACTAAAATTACAAAAATTAGCTGGGTGTGGTGGCAGGCACCTGTAATCCAGCTACTCAGAAGGCTGAGGCAGGAGAATTACTTGAACCCGAGTGGCGGAAGTTGCAGTGAGCCGAGATCGTGCCATTGCACTCCAGCCTAGATGACAGAGCAAGACTCTGTCTAAAAAAAAAAAAAAAGGTTAAAATGGTGGACTTTATGTTATATATATTTTGCCACATTAAAATAACAAAAACACCCTAGGATATTCTAGTATTCACATAATTGGCTTAATTCTCTGCTTCACTTATAATCTCCTCCCTTGAAAAATGCCTCCCAGAAATGCACTTCTTTTACCTAGATTTATAGAAGCTCGGGAATATTTTAGCTTATTCTATAACAATCGTTATGCAAATCAGCATTCAGCTCATTCAATGTTGCTTCAGTGTCCTCCTGACATGACAGCTAACTTCCCAAAAGCAAATGATCTAGGAGAGAACCCAAAAAGGAAGCCACACTTCCTTTATGACCTAGTCTCAGGAGCCACATACTGTCACTTCTGCCATGTTCTACTCAGGAGAAGCAAGTCACGAGGCATAGTGCACTCTCAAATGGAGGAGAATTGGGCTTCACCTGTTGATAGAAGTCTCCAGTTGTGAACATCTTCTGAAATTATGACACTTTCCACCAAAGGCCACTTCTCCCTTCCTTTTGCCTATTCACTGCCCCAGAAGCTCTGTTTTCCTAAAATCACACACATTTTAAATCACACACATTTTGAAGCCCCTTCCCTATAGTCCATGCTCTACTCCGCCCAGACACTTTTAAAGTATTTTCATCTTCAAGGTTGATTTAGTCTTTTTGAACAAAGTTTTAGATCCTCTGTAGCCCCTTTTGCTAGCTTCCCTTTTCTGTCTTCTCTGCAGTTTTTCTCTGGGTGATTTTGCTCACCACGAAGCAGAGGTGGGGCAAGAGAAAGAAGATTACACACTGCCATCTGGTGATCTTTCTCTTTTCACTTGTTCGATGTTTTGACATTCTCTGTCTTCAAGCTAAGTTAAAAGCACGGTTTCTACATAGATTCCCTTTTTCCTTCCTACTGTTTCATGTACATGGGGAGGAAATATTAAGAGGCAAGTAGCTAGACTGCCATCGTTGTCTTCAGCTACCTGAAAGTCTCCACAGGATTTTAAAAGATGTTGCTCATAAATGGATACCAGGTTTAAATTTTTAAAAGAAGGAGAAAGAAAAAGAGGAAGGAGGAGACGACGTTTGGAAAATATCCAAACAAAATCAATATATGTCAGCTAACATTTGTGATTATAGCCTCTTTGCTTTGAATTTTTAAGTGCATCATTTAATTTTATCCCCACAAAGTGCTTAGAGGTAAACTCTATTACTATAACCATCTTGTAAGTGAGGAAACTGAGGATCAGATGGTTAAATAAGCAGTTTCAAGGTCCTCAGACAGTATATGGTGAAGCTGGGATTTAAACCCAGGCAGTCTGAACAGGGTGTGTAGTCTGTGCATCTATACACTTGGTGCCTTTTCCCTTGGTTTAGTGCCAGGTGGAAGGTTAAACTGCTACATAAATTATGAGCCCAATTCTTTACATAAATGGCCAAAAGTAAGCACCCTCAAAGGAGGCCAGATTTGTTGGGATTTTGATTGTTTTGCTTACCACTTCTCTTCTGAAACAGCCATCTCTGATTTTGACATCTTCCAGGTGTGTAGAATAGTGTGAAACAATTTTTTTAAAACCCACTTGTTAAATATGAAAGATTATATAGTTCTATGCTTTTATTTTTTTTAAAAAGGAAAAGATAAAGTTGTAGGAAATGTTAAGTTTCATGAGTTTGGTATTGTTAATTATTTTTTAACTAAGAATCTTAGCATGATTTTTTCTTGTTACTTTTTAACATTATGCAGGATGAGGAAGAACTGCTTAATGGTGACGATGCCGAGGACTTCCTATTGGGCTTAGATCACATGGCTGACGATTTTGTAGCAGTCAGACCTGCAGATTATGAAAGCATTCATGATCGGCTGCAGATGGAAACAGAAATGCTCTTCATACCCAGTAGGCAGACAGGTACTTGCTCTTTTTATTTTCTTGTTCAGTTTAGAAATCGTCACTTACCTTGTAATGAAATATGGCTAGTGCATAAGGATGCCTCATCTCCAGATCTGATTCCAGTTTCTAATCTGATTTAACAATCAAGAAATATCTTCAAACAAACAAACAAGAACAACAACAAAAAACACAGAACATGGAAAAATATCCATTCAACAAACACTTATTGATAGACTAATGGAAGATACACCAAAGTACTGTGGGAACCCTTTTATCAAATCAGTGATCAGTTACAGGGGCTGAGAGTTTATGAGAACAGCCTTTCTTTCATCTTAAGTTTATCCCCACCCTTCTCTAAATCACCATCCCCTGTGTATTTTCTTACTACTCTATGGCGTGATCTTGTAGAGACCTTTGCTTCCTGTTGCTGCCTGTCACTCCCACTACGATCCAAGCTCCAAGGCAGCAGGGGACTGGCCTGGATTCCCAGAGTCTCATCTGTGCCTGGCACAAGGAGGCTCTCAGTAAAGATGTGTTCTATGAATGAATAAAGCAGTGAATGAATAAATGAGGTAATGATCACGTTCACTCAAATCAACTTGTTCATTTACAAAGCACGTCCTCATACTTCACCTCATTTAATTCTCCCAGAAGCCCAGTTAAGTAGATTATTATCTCTTTTGTACAGGAGGAGAGAGTTCAAAGAAGTACCTGGCCCCAATTCACCCAGCTGAAAAGTAATAAAGCTAAAACTTGTCCCTCGTCCTATGATTTGAATACTACCTTCTTCTCAGTATGCCACACTGATGAGTTACATATTAAATTATTTAGGTATTTTCTTTAAATACCTGATTTTACAACATACTCCTATAAGTGAGCACATTCATCTTTCCCTTGGTTCTGCTTTTAAAAATTAATTTGGAAAATTTGCATTTTCTAAGAATGTAAATGAAATCTCCAGTGATTAATTCACCAAATTGCAGTTTGAGATATTTAGATTGGCCCTAATGTTTTATTTATTTATAAACTATCTAGTCCCTACATATAAAAAGCTTCCTGAGAATGTACAGCCCAGGTTCCTGGAAGATGAAGGCCTTTACACTGGGGTAAGACCAGAGGTGGCACGCACCAATCAGAACATCATGGAGAACAGATTGCTGATGCAGGATCCCGTAAGTGTGCACATTCTGCTCCCAAGTGTGGTCTGGGTGCACTAGACATAGCTTTTATTTTCCTAACAGGGCAGTCATTGCATCCACTGTACTCATTTCCTCTTGAGGTTATCCACAGAAAGTGGTTCAATTTTTTTTTTAACTTTCTCTCTCAGTACATTTATTGATCCTCAAATAATATAACTTCTCAACTGCTCAAAATCCATCTTTGCTAGCTGAATCTGTGTTTTTCCTGCTAAACCTGATGCTGGCAACCTTTTCGTACTTGACAGAATTTTAAATTATCCATAGGTAGAATAGTCTCAATTTTGAATTTTTATCCTGTGTTTTTTTTTTTCTTAAATGTTTAATGAATAGAAAATAAATTTTTCTTAAGCATTCATTTAAGTTCTTTAAAATACTATTTAGGGAGCCAGGGTGTATATTTTAAATCAGTTGTGAGAGGTGTTAGTGAAGACTTGATTTCTAATGGAAACAGACTTTTACAGTTCTGTTGGGGGAGGAGGTACATGAAATATATATGTTGACACAGAATTTTCAAGAAACGTTGTTTGTGTTGTAAACCATTTTCTGTTCAATTAGAAGAAAATGTTGTCATTCCCTCTGCTTCACCTACAGGAAAGAAGATGGTTTGGAGATGACGGTAGGATCCTAGCTCTGCCAAACCCCATCAAGCCATTTCCTTCAAGGCGGCCAGTACTAACACAGGAGCAGAGCATTAAGGCAGAGCTTGAAACACTGTATAAAAAGGTAGACACTCCCCTCTCTCCACTTTTATTACATGAAATTGAAAGTGCTTTGCTTTTTGAATAGCTATGTTTATAACATTCCACTTTAATTTTTTAAAATAATTCACTACCTTACACATAAAGAACAAACATCAGGCATATTACATAAGAGTAAGTCTAATTATACTCAATGAATCCCTTCTTAAACAAGGAGCGTGTTTCCTAGCTAGGAATGACTGAGTTTGCATCTTTTTTCACACATCCTGGTTAACTACCCTTATTTTCCTTCTTTTGCCCTCTCTTTTCTCTTGTCATCTCACATTTGCTGCAGGACCACTTCCCATTTGTTGTCTCTTTATTATATAACTAGAGATTTTCTATCCTTGCAAATCCTTTATATCGTATTTTCCTAAGTCTGGTAACCAACTGCCTAATTCCAGCCCTTGCTCTACCATTCACTGGGTGAACTTGGCCGTTAGTCTCTCATGCCTCAATGTCTTCATCTGTAATGTAGGCACGATAGCAGTGTCTGCCTCCTAGGCTTGCTGTGTAAATTGAATGAGGTAATCCACGTAAGTGCCTAAAACAGAGCTTAGTAACTGCTGGCTATCATTACAGTTGCCTGCCCTCATATTTAATTACATTGCTCTTGCTTTCCTGGGTGTATTAATCTGTTATCATGCTGCTGATAAAGACCTACCCAAGACTGGGCAATTTACAAAAGAAAGAGGTTTAATGGACTTACAGTTCCACATGGCTGGGGAGACCTCACAATCATGGCAAAAGGCAAGGAGGGGCAAGTCACGTCTTATGTGGATGGTGGCAGGCAAAAAGAGAGCTTGTGCAGGGAAACTCCCATATATAAAACCATCAGATCTTGTGAAACTCATTCACTATCATGAGAATAGTGCAGGAAAGATCCGCCACCATAATTCAATCACCTCCCACCCACTTCCTCCCACGAAACCTGGGAATTGTGGGAGTTACAATTCAAGATGAGATTTGGGTAGGAACACAGCCAAACCATATCATTTCACCCCTGGCCTCTCCCAAATCTGTCCTCACATTTCAAAACCAGTCATTGCCTTCCCAGCAAGTCCCCCAAAGTCTTAACTCATTTCAGCATCAACTTAAAAGTCTACAGTCTAACATCTCATCTGAGACAAGGCAAGTCCCTTCTGCCTAAGAGTCTGTAAAATCAAAGGCAAATTAGTTACTTCCTAAATACAATGGAGGTACAGGCATTGGGTAAATATGTCTCGCATTCGGGTCATGCTGATGCAAGAGGTAGGTTCCCATGGTCTTGGGCAGCTTCACCCCTGTGGCTTTGCAGGGTACAGCCTCCCTCCTGGCTGCTTTCATGAGCTGGTGTCGAGTGTCTGCAGCTTTTCCAGGTACACAGTGCGAGCTGTCAGTGGGTCTACCGTTCTGGAGTCTGGAAGACAGTGTCCCTCTTCTCATATCTCCACTAGGCAGTGCCCCAGTAGGAATTCTGTGTGGGGGCTCCAACCCCACATTTCCCTTCTGCACTGCCCTAGCAGAGGTTCTCCATGAGAGCCCTGCCCCTGCAGCAAACTTCTGCCTGGGCATCCAGGCATTTCCCTACATCCTCTGAAATCTAGGCAGACGTTCTCAAACCTCAGTTCTTGACTTCTGTGTACTCGCAGGCTCAACACCATGTGGAAGCTGCCAAGGCTTGGGCTTGCACCCTCCAAAGCCATGGCCCGAGTTGTACCTTGGCTCCTTTTAGTCATGGCTGGAACAGCTGGGACACCGGGCATCAAGTCCCTAGACTGCATACAGAATGGGGACCCTGGGCCTGGTCTAAGAAAACATTTTTTTCTTCCTAGGCCTTCAGGCCTGTGATGGGAGGGGATGCTGTGAAGACCTCTGACATGCCCCAGAGACATTTTCCCCATTGTCTTGGTGATTAACATTCAGCTCCGTATTACTTATGCAAATTTCTATAGCTGGTTTGAATTTCTCCTCAGAAAATGGGATTTTCTTTTCTATTACATTGTCAGGCTGCAAATTTTCTGAACTTTTATACTCTGTTTCCCTTATAAAACTGAATGCCTTTAACAGCACCCAAGTCACCTCTTGAATGCTTTGCTGCTTAGAAATGTCTTCTGCCAGATACCCTAAATCATCTCTCTCAAGTTCAAAGTTCCACAAATCTCTAGGGCAGAGGCAAAGTGACACCAGTCTCTTTGCTAACATATAACAAGTCACCTTTGCTCCAGTTCCCAACAAGTTCCTCATCTCCATGTGAGACCACCTCAGCCTAGATTTCATTGTCCATATCATTATCAGCATTTTGGTCAAAGTCAATCAACAAGTCTCTAGGGAGTTCCAAACTTTCCTGCATTTTCCTGTCTTCTTCTGACCCCTCCAAACTGTTCCAGCCTCTGTCTGTTACCAATTCCAAAGTTGCTTCCACATTTTTGGGTATATTTTCAGTAGTACCCCACTTCTTGTACCAATTTATTGTATTAGTCCATTTTCATGCTGCTGATAAAGACATACCTGAACCTGGGCAATTTGCAAAAGAAAGGGGTTTAATGGACTTACAGTTCCACATGGCTGGGGAGGCCTCACAATCATGGTGGAAGACAAGGAGGAGCAAGTCACATCTTACATGGATGGCAGCAGGCAAAGAGAAAGCTTGTGCAGGGAAACTCCCATTTTTAGAACAATCAGATCTCATAAGACTCATTCACCATCACAAGAACAGCACAGGAAAGACCCACCCCCATAATTAAATCACCTCCCACCCAATTCCTCTCATGACATGAGGGAATTGTGGGAGTTACAATTCAAGATGAGTTTTGGGTGGGGACACAGCCAAACCATATCACTGGGACTGCCTCCTTCAGAAACCTGTGTAATTTTAAATTTGTAACATTCAGCACTGATCACGTGAAACAGAATGGGGTGGGTATAACAATCACCATTTTTGTCTATAAAGAGGAATGATGAACAGAGAAAACATAGGCCCAGACACAGACTGAGTACAGTCCTGCTGTCCTACTAACTAATTAGCTTGCAGCTTTGGGCAAGTTCCTTTACCCCTCTGGATATTTTTCCTTAACTGAAAAATAGGAATAATAATCATTTTCTCTCCCTCATGGGGTCATCATGAGTACTGAGATGATATATGAGTATGACCTTTTTGAAAATTATAAATTTCTACAAAATATTATTACAGACAAGTATCAGTGGATGGCTGCTTTGTACAGAAATGTGATCCTGGAAGCAGATTTACAAAACAAGGGTAAAGATAAGTTCCAGTCCATGAGGAATTTATCATCTATTTGGTTACATGACAAAAATACATGATATAATTAGTGATCAAAACAATATCAACTTATGCATTTACTGAATAATCCACCAGTCTGTATCATCATCCACCCATCCATTCCATTAAACACAGATATGATGAACACTGAATTATGGGTTAAAGTTAGAAAACAGAAGAGTAATTAATATGGAGGGTAGGGCATGAGGGATCCAATGGATCTCATCTGTCTCCTTTTGAAATTCTAAACCAACTTGGAAATACACTGGAGTCAGAGAGGGATCCAGATATCCCTCGCACTAAGGGTAAAACCAGATGGCAGAATGCCACTTGAACCGGAGACCAGATGGTTTCCTGTTCCATTTCTCACGAATTTTGTTCCCCATGTAGACACAAGCTGAGCGGCTCTGGTGTATTTACCAGGTGGAGTGCCAAGCAGACCATGCAGGCCAGTGAACAACCTCTCCTTGTAGACAGCTAAGACAGGACAGCCAGGGGCCACTGCTTAGCTTTGCAGGTAACCTGGACTAAGGATCTTGGGTTCCAGCTGACTGTCCAGTCAGACATGTCCTTCCTTCTCTCTTGGGAAGTAGCCAGTAGGGCTGGAAGGGCGGGTAGAGAAGGACAGAGGGTTTCCTTTCAATACTTTTGAGAAGCAAAATCTTCCTATCATACGAGCAGAAATAGGAAAATCAAGAAAGAAGAGTTCTACTGAAAGGGGCTTGTCATAAAGCATCACAGAGCAAAGGAAGTTACAGAAGGAAGAAGTCCAAAGGGGCTGACATCTTCCAAGGGCATTTATTGGAGGGCTATGCTTTGAACACAACAAAACATGAAGAAAGTCTTAGACTGCACAAGAAAGAAGCAAAGGGGATTAACTTAAATGGAGGAGATATTATATCTATCTGTTATTCCATAACAGGTCACCTACTAAGTTTATTGTTGAGTTGTATACCTCAGTCTTTTTTAAAAATGTAATTATATAACCTTCCAATTATTCAAAACACAGTGCTTTTCTTTCACAATTAACATTTTTACTGTTTTTTTAAAAAAAACATGTTTACTTTAACCTTTTCCTTCATTTATTCAGACTGTCTCTTGCCAAAAACAGTTTTTCCATTATTCCATGAAATAGGCTTGCCTTTAAGAAAAAAATATTAAATAATTAAATGCCTACAGCCTCTATTTTCAGTCTTACTTCCAAACAGATCTTCCACCTAGGAGTTTCCGGCATGATGCAAGAGCAAAGAAATAGGTCGGCAGGCAAAGATTGTTTTGCTCTTGTACTGTTAATCCATTTTCTTTCTCCCTCTCTGGCTATGCTGAACGTGACTTAGGGACAAGAACTGAGTTATAGTCTTCTTCTTAACTCGTACTTAGCAGTGTGCCTGTCACATAGAAATGCCTCAATAAAAGTGCAAATTGAATGTCATTAAAATGACTTTGCTGCGTGTATTAAAAGAAATTCCTTTTTTCTATGCCTCTCTCTGATTCAGCTGTCTCTCCTGCAAAATACTAGCTTTTCTTAGGTTCTGGTTTAGTCCTGGCATCCACATAATGGAAAACCAAGTCAGAGTGCCAAATCAAAAGTTGGCAATTACAGCAAGGAGCAGGGGCTCACACTTGTAATCCCAAAGCCTTGCGAGGCTAACATGGGAGGATTGCTTGAGGCCACGAATTTGAGAACAGCCTGAACAACATAGTGAGACCCCCTACCTCTACAAAAAATAAAAAGGTAGCCAGACGTGGTGGCACAGGCCGGTGGTCCCAGCTACTCAAGACGCTCAAGCAGGAGGATCACTTGAGCCCAGGAGTGCAAGGTTGTAGTGAGCTATTATCACACCACTGCACTCCAGCTTGGTTGACAGAGTGAGACCTTGTCTCTAAAAAATACATGCATACATACATACATAGAAGGAAAAATGTTAAGAAAATAAAAGTCGGCATTTCCTTGGGCCCTTAATAGAGCCTTGATGAATTTATGCCTCAGAGCGCTTGGGTCTGATGCTAACTTCACCCAGCAGGATCAACCAGCACTGATCACCCGTTTGAGTCAAGCCCAGTTGTTCTTTGGTTAGGAATACTACGCTATTGACTCAAATGATGGATTGTGCACCCTCCCATTAGAGAATTTAAGAGTTTTATTTAGAAGGGAGTTGGTATTCAGCCCTGCTTTTTTGAACTTTTTTTTTAATTACAGAGGGGGAAACAAGTAGTTTTTAAAAGTGAAATACTCTGTTCCTAATATTGTCTCAATATTAGGATGTTCTTAAATTGAGATGAGACAATTAAAGATAGAAAAATGCAAAAAGGAATTAGCTGTCATCATCAAATAAGAAAGAACACAATTTAACACATCTTAAGAAGTAATTAGTGCAAAAGTAAAAAATTAAAATGCTAGATAGGACATTGCAGGTAAAACATAAACAATATAAAATACAGTTTGCCTAATCACGATAGCAAAGTAGGGTTAAAGTTGTTGAAAAGCAGGCCTGGCGCAGTGGCTCACACCTGTAATCCCAGCACTTTGGGAGGCCGAGGTGGGCAGATCACCTGAGATCAGGAGTTCAAGACCAGCCTGGCCAACATGGTGAAACTCCGTCTGTACTAAAAATACAAAAATTAGGCGGGGGTGGTGGGTGGGTGTAATCTCAGCTACTCAGAAGCCTGAGGCAGGAGATTGCTTGAACCTGGAAGGCAAAGGTTGCAGTGAGCAGAGACCCTGCCTTCGCACTCCAGCCTGGGTGATAAGAGCAAAACTCCATCTCAAAAAAAACAAAAGTTGTTGAAAAGCAGTACAAACATCCCTCTTCTTTCTCTCCTTCCTTTGTCCTTCCTTCCTTCCTTCCCTTTTTATTACTTCCATCTCTAACTAAAAGTCTACTATATTCTTAGCTGTACTAAATTCTGGGAATACAGAGGGAGCAACCTTAGCTTGGCCATAGAGAGACTTTGTGCCTTGGCTGGAAAGACAGAAATGGAAACAAGTGTTAAAGCCCCTGCAACGTGTAGGAGCCCCCCTTTCTCAGAACTGCATACCCATTGGAGGACTGTGTCATGATTCAAAGCTCCTGCAGAGGTACCACTAGATAGAAGTGTCACTTTCCCATCATTATTCTCACCAGCTTTTCACCAAAGCATTGTTAATCTCCTGCATTCTAAGCACTGCACGACACAGGATTCTCTTGGTTGCACATGACAGAAACCCATTGCAAACTAGCTTAAGCAAAGAGGGAACTTAGTGGCTCAAAAAACTGGAAAGGATCTGGGAATAAATCATAAAATGAAGGAGGACCTTTAGGAAACAAGATCTCAGGGGCCAGGACCAGGGATGTGATGCCAGTAGGCCTCTCTTCCACCTCTCTTTTCTCTGGTTCATCTTGAATACTGGTGGGCCTCATTCTCTGCAATTGCAGGTAGGACAGAAGTCTCTACATATTAGGGGATGTGTCCTTTGATAGCCTAAGCTTAACAACTCCAGAAGGAAAGAATCATATTTCTCCCCACGGTTCACATTATCAATACCAAAAAATAAACTCTAGTCAGTGGCAAGTGGATCATTATGCACTAACCTCATGTCCAGGAAACATGGCATATTTCCAGAAGATGGGAAATGAGAAGGCTTCCCAGGGAAGACCAGAATAATAATTCTAGAATCTACTGCAGGCTCTGAGGTGGACCCCGACTTTGTTGCTGTTATTTTCTCAGGGCAAATGTAGAAACTTGCATTGTAAACTTACCAAGGATTATTAATTTTCTGTACATTTTTGTTGTTGTTGTTTTGAGACAGAGCCTCGCTCTGTTGCCCAGGCTGGAGCACAGTGGTGCAATCTCAGCTCACTGCAGCCTCTGCCTCCTGGGTTCAAGCAATTCTCTGCCTCAGTCTCCCGAGTAGCTGGGATTACAGGCATCTGCCACCACATCCAGCTAACTTTAGTATTTTTAGTAGAGACGGGGTTTCACCATCTTGGCCAGGCTGGTCTTGAACTCCTGACCTCGTGAACCACCGCCTTGGCCTCCCAAAGGGCTGAGATTACAGGCGTGAGCCACTGCACCTGGTCTTCTGTACAATTTTTAATTTTTTTTCTCCTTTGGTATGCATCTCTGCACATGCTGAGAACATCAATAGATAATCCATACTCATCAACTCTTAGAGTTTCAGTTTTCAGTTGAAGACTGAAAAATCAAATGAATTTTAAAGTTAAAATATACTCTAAATATTATCCCTCCTTGGGAGTAATTGTTGCTATTGTGTTTATGATAGTTGTCAATAAATAAGAAAGGAAAACAGATGCAACAACAACAAAAAAAAGGACAAGGAACTAGGTGTCTTTCTCCCTAATAGGAAGAGAGTTGGGGTCTTTTGATCTGGTTAGCCCAATGACTACTAAGTGTCCTGAAACACCATTATACTTGGTTGAGCTGAGCCTAAGGCCGAGACCACTAGCAGGTTTTGGAACTTAGGCTAACGCAGATTTGTGACAGGAGGTGCAAAGTACAGGTGACTTAAGTTACATTACAAGTAAATAGAACCACTCTACCCATGTTACTTACTCATACCAAGAAGCGTATGAGAGCCACACCCTGAGTGATCTCATAACTCTGGAACCCCATAGGTAAGAGGCAAGGCAAGGCAAGAATGAGCAGCTGCAAAGCAATTAGAGAAGAATTTTCCATTATGTCTGTGGTTTGAAGTCTAGTTGTACACATATTTGTGAGGTGGAAAATTTTCATTAATCCAGGTAATCTGGATTATAAAAGAGTGGTCACATGGAGATTAAAAGCTTCTAATATTAATGCAGTTTATAATTGAATACTTTTACCTTAATGAAAGAGAAAAAAAAAAAAGTGGCCGTCCATTGTTGCAATCTGAAGTGTAGGTATTTTAATGACCAGATCTGATCTCTTAAAGGCCACTCAGGGCTTTCATAAGATGCAAAAGACCAGTGGAAGCTGATCCGTGTCCCAGTGGTTTTTCCTCCTATAAATTCAAGTGAAGATTCTTGAAAGAAATTGTTGCTACTGCGTTCATAATAGTTCTCAATATATAAGAAAGGGAACAGATACAACAAAGAGACAAGGAACTAGAGGTCTTTCTCTCTAATAGTATGGGAGTTGTGGTCTTTTGAGCAGTCTAGCCCAGTGGCTGCAACGAGTCCTGGAAGATTTTTCACTTGGTTGGGCTAAGCAAAAAGCAGAGACCACCAGCAATTATTGTAATGTGGGCTAATGCAGATTTGGGAAATACAGCATATTCCAGAAAGTACTGCAGTATAGTTAATTCATCCTGATTTCAGCCTAAAATATTGGTAAACACATTCCAGTTTTACAAGGGCCTTTTTAAAATAAAACAATTTGTTCAAATCTTATAAACATAAGATTTTAATGCTGGAATCCCCTCTTCTGGGCTGGGCTTCCCTACCTCCCTCTGCACATCCCAGACTTCATGCTTTTAGATCCTAGGGCTGTTTTCCCTTCTAAATTGATTGCTGCTTGAAGACAGGCTCTACCACACTGTACACATCCATTAATCTTTGTTGAGTAAATGAGATGATGCATGTGAAATGCCTGATATGATACCTAGTGATCTACAAAATGCTAATTTAATCTTTTTCCTTAGCCTCCTATTTCTACATATGAAAAATTAGAGGCCCAGAGATGTATAGTGACTTGCCCGAGGTCTCAGAGCAAGTTCAAGGTAGAGCCAGGCCTAGAATCCAAGTCTCATAGCCCAGATCTAGCATCTTAACATAACACCATGCAAAATAATTAAATGAAGAGTTGCTGAACATGTTACCCATAATTTAGGGAAGATAAAAGCTTCTATTCTGATCAGAATTTTTACAATTTTCCTTTAAGCTCATGATTTATAAATAATTTACTTATGCCACATTATCATTTTCTAGATAAATAGCTCATCTCTGCAAAAAGGAGGATCAAGTGATGTCTCAACCACCGTATCCTTACTGTAGTCAGTCTTTATAATAAGAAAAAAATAAAGCCACAAAATCCAAGATGTCTCCTCTCCACCCTTGAGCTCCCACCCACAGTAGCTGTAGTAATCAAAGTAAATATCTTGAAGATTTTATGGAAGAAAAGCAAAGAGATGTATCTGATACATTATATAGCAAATGATCCAAGAAATTCCTGTTGGATACTTCTGTTTTGTTTTCTACATTGCTTGGCTCAGCTACACAGCCCCCACTCTTATTTTGCAAACCAATATCTCTCCTCCCCATGAAGACTGAGTAGAGCATGATGCCAGTTAGGTAAATATCTCTTGCTGCTGTCTACAAAATGAAGCCTTCTCCACATGTTTTAAAATGTAAATACATGGGGTATGCCCAGGATCCAAATAATGATCGATTTGAACTAGAATCTATGCTCCTCCCGTTCAAAGAATTTCAAGGTCACCAGCTACAAAACCCAAGATTCCAAGAAACAAGATAGTCCGCATGAAAAGGATTAGAACTACAACTTGGGCGAGTAATAAAACCTAAAAGACTTAAGAAAGCAAGATTGAAATGGTTTCTTTTCTAACTCCCAGTCTTTCATTTTGCTGTTCAACTATTCAAAAAAGAGCTGGCGTCTAAAACCTGAAAATAGGTAATCAAGCATTTTTCACCTGACTTGTCCAGGATAGAAGGTATTTTGCATCTAACTGTTTTCCCATTGTGGATTAGAGAATCATTATCTAGTAAGTGCTTTAACTGTGTTCTGTCTACACTCTTTTCTCCTTGGCAGGCAGTAAAGTATGTTCACAGTAGTCAGCATATGATCAGATCTGGAGACCCTCCTGGAAATTTCCAACTGGACATTGATATTTCGGGGTTAATCTTCACTCATCATCCCTGTTTTAGCCGAGAGCATGTTTTGGCAGCCAAGCTGGCCCAGTTACATGACCAGTACCTTGCAAGACACCAGAGAAACAAGGCAAAATTTCTTACTGATAAGGTACATGTGATTTCTTCCATAATGATGGTCAATGGAGTTGGTTCTTCCAATGAGCCCAAACAATGAAAATTTCTAACAGCAAAATGTTCATGCCCCTCTTTCACATGTTTTCTCTGTCTAGGATGTGTGATGCATTATCCAGCTAGAGACAAAGGGAAAAACAGAGTTGGTATATATGTAATGTGTGCAAATTTATTGGCACACACTTGCCCTAAACAGAAGGCTTTCTGTAAACACTACAGCACCCACCAGAAGTGGGTGTTAGGTGGAAGATATGTGGTTATTACTTGCTTACGTGAGCTCAGAACTTGAAACCATTGGTGGCTTGAGAATATCTATCGTTAGAAACATTCTCATCTTTATATTTATTATCCCATAGTATGGCACTTAAACACAAGTCAGTTGTTTCAACTGATGGTCAAAGGAATGGCTATGCATTTGGATTTATTCCCAGTGTGACACTATCCCATGGGATTTTTGTGGGTAATTTTGACTATAGGCAATTTTAGTCTCATGCCCTGACTTTAAAACCTTACTGCCCAAAGAAGAGATAACTTCACAATATCTCATTTTACGAGTCTGTAATTTTATAGTTTCTTTGTATCACAAGAATATCATCGTATGTCCTGGACCCAGGCAAACCCACTGCTAGCTTTGGAAGAAAACTTGGTTCTAAGATACACACATAAAAATAATATTTTCATGAGCAGCTTGATTATCTGGGCTATGGAACAAGGATGGACACACACTATTCTTTACTAATCCAGTTTCTTCAAGAACAGATGAAACAGTTCTCCATCATAATTCATTTATGTGAAAGTCTGGAGACAGCTGGATGCTTGAACATCCATTCACAGACTGCTGGCACCATTTTGCCCAGGATAAGTGGTTGGGTCCACTTGCAGTGCAGTAGGGAATAGAGTGTAACTCAAAACTTGTATCCATATCTTTTTAAGCTCCAAGCTCTAAGAAATGCTGTTCAGACTGGTATTGATCCAGAAAAACCTCATTCGTCCCTTGATACCATCCAAAAAACCATCAATGAGTATAAATCTGAAATTCGGTGAGTAAAGTTTGTTAAGTGTAACTACTTTTTTCCCCCTGTTAGATGTGCACTTGTTAGAGTTTATTTTTCCAGGTACTTTTTCTGAATGCAATGAATACATGTGAAATTATGCCAAATAAAAAAATGAAATACATCTATCATATTAGCACAGTATTTGAAGTCCAGTAATGTGAATGAGGATGAGGGAAATGGTCACTCTGCCCAGGTGTAAGGGAAAACTGCTACAGCTACCACTTTAGAGAGCAGCTTGGCCCTAACTCATAAAGTGTTGAAGAGGCTCATCAGTTTGGACCCAGCAATTCTGATTCAGATACAAGATGTTCTTTAAGGAGCTATGTGTGCATATGTACATGGGGACATGTGCAAAGATATGCACAGCATCATTCAAAAGTAAGACAGCCTGGGCACGGTGGCTCATGACTGTAATCCCAGCACTTTGGGAGGCCAAGGTGAGAGGACAGTTTGAAGCCAGTAGTTTGAGACTAGCCTGTACAAAAAAATTTTAAATATTAGCTGAGTATAGTAGTATATGCATGTAGTCCCAACCACTTGAAGGCTGAGGAAGGAGGATCACTTGAGCCCAAGAGTTTGAGGCTGCAGTGAGCTAGGATGGCACCACTGCACTCCAGCCTGGGTGAAAGAGTGAGATCTTGACAAAAAAAAAAGGAAGCCACTAGAAATAACCCAGTATCAGAGTAAACCCATCTTGGTATAGGCTTACAGTGAATTTCTGTACCACAGTTAAAATGACTGAATCAGATCTGCAGGTATCAACATGAATCATGCAACTTGTTTCTTTATATACAATCCATCTTAGACATTTTCCTGCCACAGTGCATGTAGATTTACATCATGGTTTAAAGCCTGGCATTATGTAGATTTATTGTAGTTTGCATAATTCTCAACTGATATGTATTTGCATTTCTATTCTGTTTTTTATTATTTAAATTCTACTGTAATTAAAATTCCTAAATATTATATTTGTATGAGTACTTCCACAGAACAAATCCTTAGAACAGGAAATAATAAATGAAGGCATTTCAATGTATACTTTTCTTTTTACAGTCTAGCTATGAGTTGGAAATTCTTCCAGCAAAGTAGAAATTAGTGAAGTTTGTAACCTATAATTGCAAAAGTATGGAGTATATTTTTAAATAAAAATTATTTTTTATATTAAAAGGAAAACATATTGCAATCTCCTTGTGAGAACAATTTTTGTTTTGGCATACTTTAAGAAAAAAGTGACAAAAAGCTATTCTGAAAGCAAATGTGATTTTATATGGAACTGTATTTATTAGTCACTATTTGAAAAACACCAGAACTGTGTGTGAGATCTAGAGACAATACCCAGCAGAGTCATGGACAGCAGACCTGTTACAATAATTCTGTGCCCCTGGAGATGAAAGCCTTTGAGATTTAGCATTTCTGACCCAGTAAAAGAGATTTCCATCCTTTGCTGACTTTTCACTAGGTGGTAAAACAATTTCTAAGTAGATGATCTATTGCTGGATGTTTCATCACATGGATCCATTTCCTCAAGCCCCCTGGGATCTGATCAGCCACCCCCAAGAACTCCCCACCTCAAGCATCTGCTGAGCCCTCCACTGGTTGCAGTTAACCCCGGCCAGCACCATAAAGCATTTTCCATTTTATTTTCCATAGCGGCATCATGACTACATTCCTTGTCCTCCGAACGGGAACCGGGATATAGAAGGAAGAAAATGTGAATGGTCATGCAACATAGGAACATTTTACTTAACCTCTCTGTAGGGTCTTTGCCCTCAGATGTGCTCAGTCTTGAACACATAAAAATTCTATGACCCCAAGTACCCATCCAGCTACCATTTTATCTCTATATTTCCTTTCACGGCCAAACACCAGGTAAACATTTGCTATTCATACTATCTCCACTCTCTCCCATTTCCAACCTATCCTGTCTCATTCCTGTGCCCACCTTTCCTCTGAAGCAAATCTTGCCACAGCCCCTGGGGACCTCCACCTAGGAAAGTGGAATGGAACGTCTCGGCCTGCTCAGTGCTTGAACGCAGACACCATCCCCACACATTGCCTGTCAGGACATCCTGCATCTCCATACACCACCCTCTCCTGGGTGTCCTCATCCCTCTCCAGCCATTTGTCCTTCTCATCATTCTTTGACCATCATTCTCCTCTGTCCAGCTTATACATGTTCTGAGTCTCAGGTGTTAATGTTGTTTTCTTTTTAACCTTGTTTAAAATTGCATTTTCTCCTGAAATGAATCCACTTTTTGGCTTTAAACATCATCCAGATGCCAGTGGCTCCCAAAGTTTCATCTCTGAGCAGGAGTCCACTGCACGGTCTAAACTCCATCTACATCAGGTTTCAGAAAACTGTTGCCGACTCCCTAATCAAAATTGCCTTTCCCTCTTCCTCCCCAGCTCTGGTCACAAATTTTAATTAAATATTATTTTGTAATTTTCTGCTTCTTTAGTTCGTTGCAAATTTTTCTTGCTAAGAGCTCTTTTTAGCATTTCTGGGAAACTGTTATTTTTAGGTACTAAAAAAGAAAGTAGAAAATATATCAGAAAGCCTGAAGGTGTCATGTAACTAGTAAAATAATTTTATATTGTGGTTTTTAAAACTGAAGCAGGGGTGATAACAGCTAAAGGCATAGGAGACGAACTGATCACCTTGATGGTGACAGATAACATTTGTGGGCCTCTTGCTTGGTATCGGGCAAGGTTCTAAGCAATTATGCGGATTATCTCATTAACTCCTCCCAACAACCCAGTGCAGTCAACTCCTACCATACCCATTTTACAGATGTGAGCCAGCAAAGGGAAATAGCTTATCCAATCCAGCTAGTAAATAGTAGAGCTGAGATTCAAACCTCGGTAGTCTGGTTGCAACAACTGCACCCTTAACCACAATGTTTTACTGCTCCTCAAAGAGAATGTTTCTTATTCTAGTTTGTTGCTTTTTTGCTTTTCTAAGGGCTTCCCAGAGTCCCAGATCTTGACTACCTAACTACTATCATTTTCTGCCATCTTCCTTTTCTACAGCTACCAGTTGATCTTAGAAACCTAGACCCCCTTATTTCTCTGTACCACTAAGTCATCACACGTACAACCTCCAGACTTAGGCCTGCCTTCTGGAGGTCATGAGGTGCTAATTTGTGAAATGCTACATGCTTGGTTTCTCATGATACTTTCTTAGACAAACCTCACACTGATATCATTTACATATGTGTCTGTCCCCTGAGCTAAACTATAAACTCCCTGAGGACAGAGACATCTTCTGTCTCTTAGACACTTCTAAATTCCCTGGAATGACTCATGGCACTTGTTCAAAAATTTAACAATTGTCTCATTATGCAGTAAAATGCATTTGGGATCTAAATATGGCTATCATTTATAAAGAGAACTTAAAGTAAGGTATTAAATAAAATGAAGAGGAAAGAATTTTCAAATAATGTCTCTTCAGATCAAACCAAAAATATTGGTAATCTAGTGAATATTGAAAATCTCCAAGGCATGCAATAACAATACTTCATCTCCTCAGTGTGGAACTTGTGATTTGTGTTAACACAGAAAGATTTTAAATGTATTTGTTGCTAACTAGGACAGCAGTGTACTTTGCTATGTTTACAATAATTTAGTCCATGAGAACTGCCTTTATTTTCTTACCTTCAAAGGTGACTATTTGTTGAAGGATGCATAGTTTTTTAATACAAATTTTTTCAGTACTTAATTAAAGTCAGATCTGCCTACAGAGAACAAAATCAAGTAAACCTCTCAAAACAGGTTGACATCCTATTGTCTTTACATTTGCATTTGTATTTAGTTTTCTGTACTTATTTCAAAATATGGTAGCTATCAAATTGAATATACAATCACTGTAGCATTATTAATTTCTTTTGCAAACAAACACACCTAACTTTTTAATATATACTCATGTGTTATTATATGTTGCAGACAAACGAGAAAATTCCGTGATGCTGAACAAGAAAAAGATCGAACATTGCTTAAGACCATCATAAAAGTTTGGAAAGAGATGAAATCCCTTCGAGAGTTCCAGAGATTTACAAATACTCCCTTGAAACTTGTTTTGAGAAAGTAGGCTTTTTTGAAAAATTATTTTATTGGGATATATCACACATCAAGAAAAATGTATAAAACTTGGATACAGTTTTAAAAGTAATTACAGATAAATATGCATATAACCACTTCCCAGATTAAGAAATAGAACATTTCGTACCTGAGCAGCCCCTCCCATATAGCATCCTCCTCAATCCCCAAAATAACAACTACCTGGACTTTTGTGATCATTGTTTTCTTGTCTTTATAGTTTTGCCAACTATGTGCAATCCCTAAGAATATACAGTTTAATATTGCCTGTATTTGACTTCTACATACCTGAAAGTATGTTGTGTGTATTCTTTAGTGAATACATACATGTTTCCTTTCTTCAGTACTGTGTTTGTGAGATTCATCTACTTAACAGCACATGGCTGTAGTTAGATTTATTTGCTTTATAATACTTCATTATACAAATATAGCCAAACTTGTCCATTTCCGTTGATGGGCATTTGAGTTTATTCCATTTTTCAACTGTTACAGAAACCACTTCTGTAGGGTAGGCATTTTTGTACTTGTCTTTTAGGGTACATGTGCCCAAGATTTCATTTCAACTTTACATTGCTGATTCCAAACGTATTCCAGAAGTTGTGCTGATTCATGCCTTCACAGGGGTTCTCGTAGGTCCATATCACCCATATCATGCCGATTACTTGGTGGTGTTAACTAACATTTTGCCGACCTGCTGACATGTTTTAATTTATATTTTCCTGACTACTCATGAAGGTGAGCATTTTTTTGTACATGCACTGACTATCTGGATTTCCACTTTTGTGAGGTGTCTGTTCAAGGCTTTGATCACTTTTTGGACTGGATTATTTACCTTGTTATCTTTTTTGGTAATTTGGAGGCATTCTACATATAACATGGGAATTTGTTAGTAGTGTGTATTGCCGATATCCTCTCCTACTCGTTAGTTGTCTTTTTACTCTCTTTTTGTTGCTTTTTGATGGATAGAAATTCTTAACTTTAAAAAGATAAAATACATTCATTTTTTCTTTTACTGTTGGTGCTTTTTGTGTGCTTCTTAAGAAATTCTTCCCCTGAGTCATGTAGATATTCTATGATATTGTCTCCTATAACCTTTATGGTTTTAGCTTTCACATTTCATCTTCAATTCATTTGGAATTGACCTTCATTTGTGGTGTGGAGAAAGTAAGCTTTGATAATATTTCTGCTACCTAATTCACTAGACTTTTATATATGCTTAAGAGTACAGTTTATCACAACACAACCATGTTCTATGTGTTAATGCAAGAGCATCTGTGCTGCTGGTGTTGGTCCCTTTCTGATTGTTTCACCTGGATAAGTGTTGTGCCTATATACTGACACAAATAGTAACAAATTTGGGCAGTTATCTGACATATTGCTTTGAAAACAGCCATAGTACAGCCAAAGATAGCTGCAAATTGTGATTTTTCTTTGGCTGTAATTACAAAATCGAGAAAAAAAAAGGTAGTTTTCAGGACAAGTATAAGACTGTGTGATCTTTGAGAGCAGGGGCCCTATTGGTATTGTATATCTGGTCCCTACCAGAGCACCTGCCACTTAGTATCTGCTCAGTTAATATTGGTTGACAAATTCAAATATGCTACCTCACAAAATAATGGCTGTCTCCTAGAAATTGCAGTGTTTGTGCTTTCGAATTCTATCTCCTAGGCTGAGCCTCCCACAGAAGCAGTACAGAAATCCTTGCCAGATTATTTTCTCTCTCCCTCCCTCCCATCATCCCTGCTGCTAACTCTCCCTCCATCCCTCCCCTCCTTCTTTTTGAGTTTATAGGGTAAACTAAATTACAGGCATTTTACCCATGAGGTCATAACACTCCTTCCCCTGATAAGTAGCTATCTTCCAAAACCCTTTTCTCACATTCTTGATTCATCTAGCCACCTTATGAGAAAGCATAGTTTTTCCGCCCCCCGGCCACACACAGAATATTCAAGTTTATTCATGCTTTTGAATAGCAATGAGAAAAGTGAACGGTTTTCTGTATATCAGAGATGGGACATAATTTTGAGGCCAAATTCCCCCTGATGTTTATAAATTTTGGGTACCACTGTGCATCCAAAGTGATTTATTTGGTAGTCATCCTAGAGAGCTGTAAGAGCTTGTGCTTGGGGGACTGTAAACTGCTTAAACTCCAGGAAACATGTGTCCATAAGCAAATATTTGTCAGCTCTATGCACTTGTCTAGGTTTTTGTAAAATGGATTACGAAGCTTAACTGCTTTGGGGAAAATAGTGCAGTCAGTATTCGGCACCATCTCCAAAGTGCTGGGTGGGATGGATGCAGTCACCGCACATTTGCCGCCGCCCACCAGGAGAGCCATGCTGTTCATCAACATGTTAAGGGCTCTGAAAAGATGACCAGCAAGGAACGTTTCACACTTATTTAATCCAGCATTGATATGGACACAATATCTTTTCCTGATGGGACATCTCACAGAACTAATGTCCTACAGAACACACTGTGGAAAACAGTGGTTTGAACGGGGCTGATCTCCTGGTGGAGTGTAAACAAAATCATCAGAGAAAAACCCAAATCCTCCATCCAAAGTCAAAAGAGTGGTTTCACCATCGTTCTCAGCAAACTGTCACAAGGACAGAAAACCAAACACTACACGTTCTCACTCATAGGTGGGAACAGGACAATGAGAACACTTGGACACAGGGCGCGGAACATCACACACCAGGGCCTGTCGGCAGGTGAGGGGCTGAGGGAGGGATAGCATTAAGAGAAATACCTAATGTAAATGACGAGTGGATGGGTGCAGCAAACCAGCATGGCACATGTATACCTATGTATCAAACCTGCACATTGTGCACATGTACCCTAGAACTTAAAGTATAATTTTAAAAAATTAAAATTTTTAAAAAGTGGTTTCAGGGACTCAGTAGCAACAAAATGAAGCAGTTCCTCAGAGACTTGAAGAAGTAATAAAATAACTAATGAAATTTCCACCACTATCAGTTGAGAACTTACAGGCCCCGTGTCAGCACACCACACAGATCATTTAACGCAGAGAGGCATGGCTGCTTAGTGTTCAGTGGGTTGGGCTCATATTCAGCCCTTCCACTCACCAGCTGTGTGTTCTTGGGTAACTTACTTAACTTCTATGAGCCTCTGTCACCTCATGTATAAGAGGCGGATATCTGCCTCACAGGATTGTGAGTTTACATGTGTGATATTTTTAGAAGAGGAACTGGCACATGGCAAGTCCAATATAAGTATTTGCTGTTATTATTGCTCTCTTAATTTCCAGAAATAACCAAGGGACTACAAATTATTTTAAAGGGAAAAAGCTGACCAGAAAGCAGATGAAGAAGCATATGAAGCAGAAATTCAAGCTGAAATAAGTGAACTGTTAGAAGAGCATACGGAGGAGTACGCACAGAAGATGGAAGAGTACAGAACATCGTTACACCAGTGGAAGGCCTGGAGGAAAGCGCAAGTGTGTAAACAAACACTCAGCCTGGAATAGGGCTGGCCAGGAAGGGTCTGGGAGGACAGCCTCCAGCACAGGAGTGGGGAAACCAGACTGGCAGACTAGGGTATCCTGTGGCTCCCTCTGTCTCTTCCCCTGTCCCCTGGCTAAGGGATAAAAGGATGAATGAATTGACTGGCTAATGCATTCGCTTAAAAAGCCACCCAGCTAATTGATACCAGAGCCAGCTTTGTCCATAGAGAATGCTATGGTAGCACTCTGTGACTATTTAAATAGTGTAGAAATCACTAATGCTTGTGTCCAGCACTGTGCTGAGTATCTTACATGCATTATTCCATTAAATGTAGGGATTGATGCTTTGGAGTTTCCTTCAGAAAATTATATAACTTTATGGACATGACCCTACAAAACTGAGTCCAAGGGCAACAAATAATAGATCAGGTGGACCTGCAATGCTCATTGTGCTTACACACCTTATTTTAATATTTCAAGATGTGTCCTTAGCCTTGAAAACCAAAATTAATGATCACATGAATACTTACCATTTTTTAAGCTCTTTCTAGGGACCAGGCTATATGATAAATGCTTTTTAGGCATTTCAACAGTCTCATTTCAACAGCCCTGGGAGATATTTCCTGGGCTCCATTCTGTAGATGAAAAAACTGAGGCACAGAGAGGTCAGGTGACTTAGTGACCTGCCTGATTACACATATCTGATTGAAATGGGGCTGGGGTTTGCATCCAGGTCCATCTGGCTCTGAAGACTGTGCTCTTAAATGAAATTCCAAAATTCCTGTTTGATGTCATGTTGCCTCAAACCCAACAGAGGGCCAAAAAGAAGAAAAGGAAACAAGCAGCAGAAGATCATCCCGATGATGAGATTGAGGAGCCGCACCCTGAGGAGGACTTTGTGAAGCCCACCCCTCCGGAGCCCACTAATCGGGCAGTGATAGAGCAGGAGGTGAGGGAGAGAGCAGCCCAGAGCAGGAGGAGGCCTTGGGAGCCCACGCTGGTTCCAGAGCTAAGCCTGGCGGGAAGTGTAACACCCAATGATCAGTGCCCCAGGTGAGTGGATGCTCTGACCATAAATGAGGCTGACATCTGATACACATGTTCATGTGGGCACATGCACACTATGGGGAGTGTACACTTACTGACCTACTTTAGCATCAGGAGAATCATCAACTCTGAATGAATATTAGGTTGAACCACATGAAATTGCTGGCATTTGCCCACTTTAGGTGATTTCATTGATTCACCTACCTCATGCATCTGCACTGGCCACTCAGGAGCACACTGGAAAGCTTCCTGTAGGAGAAGCATCCCAGTTGCAAATCTCTGCCTGCTCTTCACAGTGGCTGGCTGTGTGGCTTCTGATTTGAGTCCCTTATCTGTAACCTCAATGAGTCTTCGGTCCACTGGTAGCATGTCCCACCTTTCTGGCAGAGGCATGGATGCCTCTCCTTGCCCCTTCCTTGATTGCAGCTGCTCCAGGGATCAGCTTGTCTCCTTGAAGACCCCCCAAAACATTGTAGGTATGCCCTATAGCTTGTGTTTAAGTCAGACCATCTGAAGCATACCCTCCAGATTTGATAAAAATACATGTCTAGTCATTCTTGAGAAACATCACTTGATTTATATACATTTGTACATATAATAAATCCATAAACATACATTTATAAGTTTATCTTCTTTTTTAAAATTATAACATAATAAAAATATTTTTATATTTCCTATTTATTCTTTCCTTCGCTGTATAGCCATGGTTCTCAAAGTATAGCCCTGGAATCAGCAGCATCAGCATCACTGAGGACTTGTTAGAAACACAAACTCAGGCCAGGCATGGTGGCTCATGCCTATAACTTCAGCACTTTGAGAGGCCAAGGTGGGAGGATCGCTTGAGGCCAGGAGTTGGAGACCAGCCTGGGGAACAAAATGAGACCTTGCCTCTATTGAATAAATAAATAAATACCCCAAACATTTTTAATACCTCACGTTGAAATAAATGTGTTTAAGAAAGATTAATAAAAACTAGCCAGACAATTATTTAAAGGCAATAAACTAAACAGAAATTTTAAAAATAATTTTAAAAAAGAAAGAAATGCAAACTCGCAAGTTCTACCTGAGACTTATTGAACCTGAAACCCTGAGGTGGGGCCCAGAAAACTGTTCTCACAAGGTCTCCAAGTGATTCTGATGCATGTTATGGTATATCATCATTAATTAAAGGGAGTCCATTAAAATCATCAATACCACAAAATCCCAGACTTAATTCTCTAGTAAACAGAAGATCTATTGTGAAGACAGGGACTATTGTACACTGGAATCTTCAGTCTCCCAACATGAAAAATGAGAATTCAAATGAAGTCAGTCAGCCTCTGAGTTCATTAAAATGTGGGAGTTAATTAGGATGTCATTATAAGACTTCTCACAGTCTTGGTTTCAAACTTCTGCTAATGTTCTAATGTTTATTTTTAAATTATAGCTTTTTGTGCATTTTCATGTGTTCTCTCAACTTCACATATTAAGACGTTATACATAAACTATTCCCCTGCACTAAGTAAGCTGTTTTCAAGGCACAAGTACCATACCCTATAATTTCGACATGAACGTTCAAAATATGTGATGACAGAGCATGCTTTCTAAAAGGAAAATTTGGGCTTGATTTGGTCATCTTTTATGAGTGGAGTCTAAGTCTAGGGTGTCTTGGATACTTCTTGCAAATTTGCTGTGAAGTATCCTTTATTTAAAAAAATGCTGGAGTAATTTGAGCTATTTCATCTAGAATAAGTCTAAATTATAGACATGTAAACAGTTAAAACTACCACCCCCTTTAATGAGTAGATAATTTCTGTTTGGAATGATGAAAAAGTTCTGAAGATGGATAGTGGTGATGGTTACACAACATAGTAATTGTACATAATGCCACTGAAACATACACTTAAAAACGGTTGAGGTGATAAACATTATGTTATGTTATATATATTTACCACAATGGAACAATTTTTAGTAAACTACCACCCCCCAAAAAAACCTGAGCTTATTTCAAATTTTGATGTCCTAACCTTTTGCTTTCCTTAATTAGCTTGAATTGCTATTTACTTAACAAATAACTGGCATTTTTTGGTGGACGTCTGTACATGTATGTACAATAAAATTAAAGACCAATGTGAGGTTGGTTTTTTTTTTTTTTTTTTTTTTTTTTGAGACGGAGTCTTGCTCTGTCATCCAGGCTGGAGTGCAGTGGCACGACCTCAGCTCACTGCAAGCTCCGCCTCCCATGTTCACGCCATTCTCCTGCCTCAGCCTCCCAAGTAGCTGGGACTACAAGCGCCCGCCACCACAGCTGGCTAATTTTTTGTATTTTTAGTAGAGACAGGGTTTCACCATGTTAGCCAGGATGGTCTCTATCTCCTGACCCTGTGGTCCGCCTGCCACGGCCTCCCAAAGTGCTGGGATCACAGGCGTGAGCCACCGTGCCCAGCAGGTTGTTTTTTTTTTTAACTTTCTGAGTCAGATTATCTTTAAAAATAAGGAACATGTATTAATACTCTGCATCCATTGAACATTCACTTACTGTCTGAAAACGCTGAGAAAAACTTGGTATCTTGGAAAAGTGAACTTGATCTAACTGCTACAATATGCTGCTGTATTTTTAGAATAAAACTTCTCACCTAAATATAAATCGTTATTATCCCCTATGTCTTAAATTTATTCCAGTTAACAAGGAATATGTGAACTTAAAACTTTGGGACACAAATGTAAAGCTTGCTTCAAAAACCTGAGGAGACTGTAGTACAACGATGAATGGACTCTAGTTCTTAAATCCTCTGTGCCCTTTTCAGTGTCTGTTAATGGTTTCTCCATAAATTCCATGTTACTTTGCAAGACCTGTGGCTCCTCTGGTTAAATGAGGGCTGACATGACTGGGAGAGTTGCCTGCAGTGTGCCTTGTTCTGTTCAGTTCTTATTTATCATATATTTTGGTGATCTTAGTGAATGATTACTAACTCCAACTGTGAATGGTCTCCTTTTGCAGAGCGGAGGTCTCGAGAAGGGAGGATGTAAAGAAGCGCTCAGTGTACTTAAAAGTGCTCTTCAACAACAAGGAGGTGTCCAGGACAGTCAGTCGGCCACTAGGAGCAGACTTCCGAGTTCACTTTGGGCAGATTTTCAATTTGCAAATAGTCAACTGGCCGCAGAGTTTAACACTTCAGGTACACATTTTAATTATAGTCACTGGCCAGGCACTGTGGCTCATGCCTGTACTTTGGGAGGCCAAGGTGGGCAGATCACTTGAGGCCAGGAGTTCGAGACCAGCCTGGCCAACATGGCAAAAACCACATCTGTACTGTAAATACAAAAAAAAAATTAGCCAAGCGTGGCGGCGGGCGCCTGTAATCCCAGCTACTCGGGAGGCTGAAGCAGGAGAATCTCTTGAACCCAGGAGGTGTAGGTTGTATTGAGCTGAGATCACGCCACTGCACTCTAGCCTGGGCGACAGACTGTGACTCTGTTTCAAAACAATAGTAATAATAATTAATATTATTATAGTTACTGCCCCAATAATTTTTTGTTCATTACAGGTGTGAGATGATTTTAAATCATCCATGGGTTATACATACGTCTTGATAGAGTCTCAAGCCTCTTCCTTGGCACATCTGTTCTTAAAGTCTTAGAAGAAAGAGATCTGTTCCCCAACTCACCTACTGAAAATGCTGGCAGAATAACTCTGGCCACAGTGCTCTGGAGTGTCTGCCTTGAGATGGGAGAGGGGTGCTGAAGGGGGTGGGGCACAGGGAGATCTCCAGCTCATTCATTGAAGACATATTTCAATATCACCCTCTACAGGGACTCTAGCATCATATAACAGAGAAATCAATTACGCCACAATCATGGGAGGTTATAATGTCCGAAAGATACAGGTGCTAGGATTCCCCCCCCAAATTAATAAATCTTCCCACTAGCCTAAATCCCACCTTTAGCAACATATTTATTTGAGTCTATTTTAGTTTCCTGGGGAAACTAAACCTTAACAAGGAGCCACTAACTTGGTGGCTTCAAAACAACAGAAATGTGTTTGTTCACAGTTCTGGAGGCCTGAAGTCTGAAATCGAGGTGTCAGTAGGGCCATATTCCCTCCAAAAGCTCTAGAGGAGTATCTTTCCCTGCTTCTTCCAGCTCCTCCTGGCACTTAGAGTTCCTTGGTTTGTGTTAGCATAACTCCAATCTCTGCTTCCATCTTCACATAGCCTTCTCTGTTCTCTCTCTGTGGGTCCTCTTTTGTCGCTCATAAGAACACTCTTATTGGATTTAGGGCCCACCCTAATCTAATATGATCTTATCTTCATCCTTAACTAATGACATCTGCAAAGACTCCATTTTCAAATTAGGTTCACATTCTGAGTTTCTGGGTGGACATCAATATGTGGAGGATGCTATTTAACCCATTATAGTGTCTTCAGTCTTGCTTGTTCTTTCGGTGACTCTTCTCCCACAATGCTAACGGGTCTCTCTTATAATCCTAACAGGCTTGTTAACAAGGATTGCAACTTTGTGGCATGCATGCCCTTGTTTCCCCACCACCACCCAAGCAGAAATCACAGATCCTCATCCTTCACTCAGGCAGAAATGTCTCACTCCCCTCCACCACCCTTGCCAGAAAGCAATAATTGATGGTGCTATTTTTGTTGTGTTTTCCCACTGAGCCTGAATATAATTTTAGAACTCTTCTCAATACAGTACTTCAGGCAGCCACTACCTATTCCTAGTGAGTATAACTGACAAAGTCTGCAGGTACCATCACGGCTGTATAATTAATAAAATATTTACATACTTCTGTACTGACTGATAAATAGCTGCTGCCCTGACCTTCCCAGATGCCATCCTGGCCACATAAGCCCCACTTCAAAGATCCCCTGGCCCTTCCCACAGTTGACCAATTAAAGGGGGTGGCTGACCAAGGCCAGTGCTTCCAGGGTCCTGTTCCCAAGCTGTGGTGGGCCGCTATTCTAATGAACCCAGGAGGTGGGTTCAATACTGTGTATAGTTCAGTATTTTGAATATCAAGCCCTGCCTAGACCTCAGTAGTTAAAAATCTTCTACGATCTGTAGAGGACATTTGCAACAGCTGGGATGTGTTCTTTTGACAGTGGGAAGGAAGCACAGAACTGCATGGAAAGAGAGGAGGTGGTGCCAAGAAATGGGAGGCAGAACCTGAAAGGGCTGGCACTGGACACCCAAGGTCAACCGCCTTGGCTTAGAATTTCTCCAGAGCCTGTGGCAGTTTTGTCCTGTACCTTTTCATCTGTGATCTGGGGGTGGGTGAGGGCAGGGTGGTCCTCATTTACAAAGCGCCAAGCATCAAGACTCAAGCAAAATTCCTTTGCTGTATTGATAACAGGATTGATATCTGCACAGCTGAAATTTTTTTCTTGAAATTTTAGAACTTTAGAATTTGGTTTAGTCTTATTACTCAGATAACTCTTTAAAATGCCATCTAATTTTTTTAAATGTCTGTGTATTCTAAAACTTGAAAAAAAAACAAAATTTTTGACTGCTAACTTAAACGTAATATGGGTGAGAGGAGAAAGCAAGTATAAAATGGTTTTAGAAAGGGGATTGGAGTTGGAGGTTTGGTGAAAACCTGAGATTTTCTTAAGCCTGGAAATTCCCTTTCTGAATATCAAACGGGGGAAAATAATTTCTATTAATGTTTACTTCTTCCTTGATGTATAACTCTGAATGAACACAGAGAATGAAATGAGGTGATTTTGTCTGAATGTAAAAGTAGAGAGTTGCCCAACTCTGTACTGGAGAGCTGGGGCAGCCTTCAGATACGTGGTCGCTGGACAGAGCCCCTGTGAGGTCCCTGCCCTCCCTGTGGGGTCCACGTGGACTCTATTCCATCTCCTCTGGAGCTTCTGCTGAGGCTGATGGCCTGGAACACTTGGTCGCGTATTGCCTATGCATATATTCTGGATAATATTCTGGATAACTTTGCTTTTTGGTTTAAAAATTTATTTCATAGTATTGTCACATTGGTTTTTCAAAAATTATTTTGACTATAACATCCAGAGCAAGCTAATATTCAAGGCAATAAGCAGGAGATAGTATTGGAGACTTTATTTACATTTTAGAATACATGTGAAATAAAATACTGTTGTGCTGTGCGAGACAGAAAATAGTCTCTCCCTCTAAAGTAATTCAGAACATTCAGAAGTGCCCATAGTGGGAGTGTGTTTCACAGGCTGCCTAGGTAGTCTGAGCTCTCATCCATCAGTGGAGGCATGGCTGGGCACCTGCAGCAGGGGAGGCCTTCTTGCCTTCTCTCCCTTCTTTCTGACTTTGCCAGTGGGTGTCTCCTGGCCCACTTCCTCTCCTTCCTGCCTGCCTCATTACTGTCTTCTGCTCTCCCTTCTAGCTCTCTCTCTGGTCTTCTCATGTTAATCTTGGTCTTCCTGATACCATCTTTTCCTTTGTAGGGGAGGAACAGGGAGGATGAGTTGATGATGGATGTCAAACTAGGAGGCAGAACTCTGAATACTGACATCTTCACTATTGATATGTAGAAAGCGGGGGATTCCTGTGGGCCCCTACAGCTCCTCCTCTATTCAGGGCAGGTGACAGAGGAGCAGCAAGTGTGCTTCTGGAGTTTGCGTTTCTTTCTTTACTTTCTCAGTCAAGTTTTATTCTTAGCTTAGACAATGTTTTGTGTGCAGTAAGTCTTACTTTAAACTAAAAGTCTTACTTTAAACTAAAAGACCCAAAGTTTGAGACCAGCCTTTGCAACATAGAGACCCCATCTCTACAAAAATTTTTAAAAATTAGCTGGGCATGGTGGTGCATACCTCTAGTCCCAGCTACTTAGAAGGCTGAGGCAAGAGGATTGCTTAAGCCTGGGAGTTTGAGGCTGCAGTAAGCCATGATCACGCCACTGCACTCCAGCCTGGGAGACAGGGTGAGACCCTGTCTCAAAAAAAAAAAAAAAAAAAAAAAAAAACCATTGTCCCCAAGAGAAGGATGATATTGGACTTCATGGGACAGGCGAGTTGGAGCCAGGCCACAGTCCTTCCAGAAAGGTCTTGAAAATCTTGGCTTTGGAGGCCTTTCCAAAATAAATGTGTAGGGTTTTATAAATGAAATTTGGCTTAGAAATTTAAAAAGCTTTGCCTTCATTTTTGTGTCATTCACATATGTAACTTTATCCTACATTAATCTTCTCAACACCAAAACAACTAGCAACAGTGGTGTAATATTGCTGGGTACCTTTTACATTTTTAACATTATCATATTTCCTTATTAGTCAATCCTGTTAAGCGTTTATATTCCTGGCATGTGGATTGAGATAGGGAAATTCTCCTTTTAACCTACTTGGTGATGGCTCGACTTTCTCTTCTCAGGGCCTTTCCTAATTTCTCTGGCTGATCTGAGGAATAACTCTTCTATCGGAGGGGGAATAACAGTCATATTTGGAGAACTGTCCTTGTTTACCCTCGCCTACCTCACTTTTGTGGTTGCTGTTGGTTCTTTATGGACCCAAGTCCAAAACAGATGTTTTCACATACATCTTACTTGCCAAGCTTTAAACTGGATGATAGCAAGTCAGATTGCTGATCCCAGAAAGCCCTGCTGTGTGCAGTTGGAAAGGTCAGGTGGTTGAGGGCCTGTAGGAAGCCAGGTGGCGGCTGCAGGGAGGACAGGTTACATGAGGCAAGAAGACAGGCGTGGTCATCTAAAGGTAAGACGATGAGGGCTTGAATGAGACAGGGCCTGTGAAACTGGGAAATCTCTAGGAAATAATGTTTACTAAGTGTCTACTGCATGACCACAATATTTACATGTTATCTCATGTTATCCTGAAGAAAACCACGGGTACTAAATGGGAGAATTCCCATTAAAAAAATATATATATTCCTTGCTTTATTTCTCTGACAAAACAACAGGTATAGAAATGTCTGCAGGGAAAAAACATGCTGGTTCCATGCTATCATTTTAGATGGAAAAAACAAAACATGTGATTACTTTTCTTTTGTTCCTTTATAATATTCTGTGATTTTAAAAACTTTTTTATTGATACATAATAATTGTATATATGTATGGGGTACATGTGGTATTTTGATACATTCATAGAATGTATAATGATCAAATCAGGGTATTTAGAATATCTATTACCTCAAACATTTATCATTTGTGTTGTAAACATTTTAAATCTTCTCTTCTAGCTATTTTGAAACATACAGTAAATTATTGTTAACTATAGTAACCCTACTGTGCTATCAAACACTAGAACTTATTCCTTCTAACTATATTTCTATACCATTAATGAACCTCTCTTCATCCTCCTCCTCTCCCTCCTCCCTTCTCAGCCTTTGATAACCATCATTCTACTCTTTTCCTACATAAGATCAGCTTTTTAAGCTCCCACATATGAGTGAGAGGCCAGGGTGCAGCTAAGCATCCTACAGCATACAACTCACCACAACAAAGAATTACCTGGCCCAGAATGTCAATAATGCTGAGACTGAGAACCCTCAGCACTACTGAGAGAAAACAAAAATGAAACTAAATCATAGAGAGATCTACTTATAAATGCCTACTTAAAGCCCAAAATACCCATTTCTTAATTTTTAAAAATAGCATTTCTTCCTAGCATTTAAAAGAACTTCTGGACCAGGTGCGGTGGCTCACGCCTGTAATCCCAGCACTTTGGGAGGGTGTGGTGGGTGGATCACCTGAGGTTGGGAGTTCGAGACCACCCTGGCCAACATGGAGAAATCCCGTCTCTATTAAAAATAGAAAATTAGCCAGGCATGGTGGTGCGTGCCTGTAATCCCAACTACTCGGGAGGCTGAGGCAGGAGAATCACTTGAACCCAGGAGACAGAGGTTGCTGTGAGCCGAGATCGCTCCATTGCACTCCAGCCTAGGTAACAAGAGTGAAATTCCATCTCCAAAAAAATATAAAATAAAAATAAATAAAATAACTTCTGCTATCTTAAGAGAGTAGGAAATAAAGATTGGGGAAATTCTGGATTTTTTTTGGCTTTGTCAGATGGAATCCATTTTTTTCTCATTAAAAAAATCTGATAATTATCTCTTAAGACAGTAACACCAACTAGCAAACCCTCCATTCCCCTAGAGTCCATGATTGCCTCTGCCTACAGACTTGGCACCAAGAGCCCCCATTCAGTTCCTCTCTAGACACCAGCTAGGAATGTGGCTCCAGAAACTAGGAATAAGCCGCCTTCCACTGATGTCCTCAGAAACACCCTTTATGTGATCACTTATGTTTTATTGGTCATCACTAGGCATGGTGACCAGCCCAGGGAACACCCATGAGGAATAAAAGCCACCTTTCATAGCCTTTCATAGGATTGTGGTGAAAATTAAACAGGGTACCACACTGAAAGCCCCTTAAGTCCCTGTGCTTCCTACAAAAGGAAGTCTCAATGAATTTTTGTCCCAATTAATTCTGGCAAAAAATTTTTTTTAAAAATGTGGTTTCTTTCATTTCAAACAAAATTAAATAAAACATATCATTTTCTTGGGACAAGACTTCATGCCAATGAGTTTGTAATTTAAGAGGTCAAACCAAGGTCTCCACTGCAATAAATGATAACTACTACATGTTCTTTAAGCTTATAGTTCTTTAAGATTATAGAATTATAGCCTCTTAAGGAGTGTTGCGTCAAGCAACAAATGACACTCCTTGTCACTTCAGAGTTGTGAACCAATAAAAATATAGAGAAAATTTTTTAAAAGAGGAGGGGTCACTTATAAATTAATAGAGGCTTGAGGAACATATCAGTCAATTACAACATATGGAATACATTTTGATCCTGATTCAAACAAAATGTTACAGAATTTTTTGAGGCTCACAAGGAAATTTGAAACTTACTAATAGTTGTAAGGTGGGTAATCCCAGGTGGGTGCCTGTAATCCCAGCTACTAGCGGGACTGGGGCAGGAGAACCACTCGAACCCTGGAAGCAGAGGTTGCAGTGAGCCAAGATCGCGGCACTGCACTCCAGCCTAGGTGATAGAGTGAGACTCCCATCTCAAAAAAAAAGTTCAGATCATATGCCCTGTAAGGGAGGGCGGGCGGAAAGGATCCATGGTGTCATCTTTGTGCATTCAATTGGTAAGTGGAAAATATTGACTAGTGGGGGACTATTACATAAGAAGAAAAATATAAAGATTAATTAGTAGAAATAAAAGTAGCAAAATCAGCATTTTTCAAAAAATGTAAACCAGTCACAGAGACCTCATGTAGAGAAAGAATAAAACACAGGAAAGAAGCCAGGAGAACTGTGGAATATTAAGTCATATTGTCACAAAAGTGAGGTACCAAGAATACAGGGGATCGAATGGAGCCAAGAGTTCAACTGAGGCTGGATTGTGTATTCTTAAACCATGGTTGCCCTGCAGTGGGGCCCTTCTCCTCATGGTGATAGCATCATAATGAGACACACCACAGTGATCGGTAGCAGAGCTGCTGGTGGTCTAATTGGCTCCATCTAGGAGAAGGTCTGAGAAAAATCTGGAGTTTCAGCAGCTAACAAATAAAATGAGGCCTGAAAGAGAAGAACCTGATAGATTTACTAAAAATGTAACACTCTTGAGTACTTCTGCATATAGAGCTTCTCTGACTGACTTGGAGATTGCTACAGATAATAAGCCATCTGGGGGCATGTCCTTACTGTCCCACCCATTCCTCCTGATGGCATTATTGTCTGAATACAACCTGAACCTGGAAAAGGAGGAGGCCCATTCTCCTAGTAAGCTGTATATTGGTTCAGAATAAAAACAATTATACTTGCCTGCTGCTTTGATTAACCTCCCTACCCAAAAGATTAGTTCAGACAAGAAAGCCGGGTGTCAACAACTTGACCACAAACAGGTGTAAGCTCGTCTCCATGGAAACCATAGTAACACAACTCAACTTTCCACAGAGATAAGTCCTTTGGGCTGGAACAGTGACCAGCACAAATACTAACAACATGGACTGATTATCTGAGTGTGAGCTCACACTTTTGCTGTTTTTATTGGCTATTTCTCTTCTCTGGTTTTCAGGTCTATGAAACTATTGGACACAGTAGTCCCACCTTGCTAGCTGAAGTGTTTCTGCCTATTCCTGAGACTACTGTTGTCACTGGAAGGGCTCCTATTGAAGAAGTGGAGTTTAGCAGTAATCAGCATGTGACACTGGACCACGAGGGAGTTGGAAGTGGTATGGAAAGCTAGTATCTTCAATGGTCACTGTTTCATTGTCAGATTTGAATGTTTATATATCTATTTCACTTCCCAGACAACCAGAGAATTATAAAATTGATATCAAAAATTCAAATTCAAACAATAATGCTATGCAACTTTTGGCCAAGTTACTTTTTATATACTGTTGGTGACAATGTAAGTGCATATAACTATGCAACTACTAAGTAGTTTGAGAGTGTGAGTTAAGAACCTTGAAAATGACCTTTGGTGCCTTACTTTTATTTCTAGGAATCTTTCCTAAGAAAATAATTTGAAATGGGGACAAAGATTTGCGCATAAAAATGTACATCACAGTGTTGTTCATAAGCTCAAAAAGTTTGAAATAAATAATTATAATAGGGAGATTTTTATTAATATTCCCTCATCTCCTTCTATAATTCTGATTGGACATATGATGGATCTTCTCACTCCTTCCTCCATGTTTCTTAACCTTTCTTTATTACATTTGATGTCTTTTTCTTTCACTGCTACAATCTATGTAATTTCTTTAAATTTGTCCTGCAAGCCGTGAATTCACTTTTTGGCTGTCTCTTATTATTGGAACTAATCCTTTCTGTTTCTCCTTCCAATTACTGTGTATTTCAACTCTGGAAATTATGTTTGGTTTTTTCCCAATCAGTGTTATCAGTTCTGACAGCTTTTTTCCTTTCCTCAGACTCTCAATCATTTCTTTTTATACATTCATTCATTCATTTATTCAAATATATTTAAAATATTCTTAAATATTAGATATCTGATCATTCCAATACCTATCTACTTACTGGTCTGATTTTGTTGCCACTTGTTTATGGTGGCTTGCTTCCTCATGTATCTGTTGATTTTTTTTATTGTGACTTATATCTAGAACTTTATTTGCATTATTTATTTGAGGCCAAATCCAATCCTCAGGTCTAGAGACTCAGGTTTTAGTTCCAGCTCTGATATTGGCAAGCTGTGAGACTCTGGTAGTCATGTAACCTCTTTGCATATCATTTTCCTCATTTATAAAATGGATCTATTAATAACTCCTTTAATGTCTTACAAGGTTATTTTGAAGATCAAGATAGGATGTTCAATATGAAGGAAAGATATAGAGTTACTTCATTTAGTGCTTGAAAATCTTCTCCTTTAGTTGATTAAATAACTGCCCAGAGTGTTTTTACCATTAAATTCCAATTGTTAGAGGCCAAATCAATGAGACTTTACTGTAGCTACAATAGCTTAGTAATAATTAACATGTGTTGTGCGATCACTATTTGCCAGGCATTGCGTAAGTGCTTTGCAAATATTAACTTATTTAACTCCTGTTCCTCACTTCTATCTTAGGGTGCTTGCACTTGTTCCTTCTGCCAGTAATGCTCTTTCCCAAAATAACACACCTCTACCTCTATTTCCTCATTTTCTTCAGCCATTTATTCAAAAGTCACCTTCATTGAGGCTTTCCTGGCCACCCCATCTAAAAGTTTATCCCCTCTCCACTCTCCAAAGCACAAATTTTCTATATACCTTCCCTAATTTGTTTCTCCTTAGCACTTGCATACTAGTCTCTAACATACTAAGTATTTCTCTTAGTATACTAACATACTTACATACAGTCTCTAACATACTAAATATTTCTCTTAGTATACTAACATACTTACATACAGTCTCTAACATACTAAGCATTTCTCTTAGTATTGCTTCTCTCCCTGACTCATATATACACTCCATGAGAACAGAAGTTCTTTTCTTTCTCAGTTTTTAGAACAGGGATTCTTACCAGTTTTGCTTCTTTACCGCTATCTTCAGTGCCTGCAATAGTGCCTGGCATGAAGTAGAAGCTCAAATAAGTATTTTGAATGACTAAGTAAATAAATGTCTTTGAAATAACTCTGCAAAGAAGGTGCGATTTAGTATCCCTGATTTATACATTGAAAACTAAGGATCAGAGAAGTTAACTAACTTGTCCAAGGTCACAAAGCTGTGAAGCAGGTGGACCCACTCGAGAGTGCGTCATGAGAACGTCTACTCTCTGCCATCAGAGACAGAGCTGAGCAGCTGTCAGCATCATCACCTAAAGAAATTCAGTGACACCAGCTTGAATCACGTGCTCCATCTTCATCACTCCCACCCACTCCATGTTCCATTTGTCTACTATCTGCTTTCTTGCCAGGACTAGGCTCAGTTCCTCTTTCTAAACAACATCCTGTTTAATCTGGTGTTTCCCTAGGAGTGCCCTTCTCATTTGAAGCTGATGGCAGTAACCAGCTGATTCTGATGACCTCAGGGAAAGTGTCTCATAGTGTGGCATGGGCCATCGGAGAAAACGGGATACCTTTAATTCCTCCACTGTCACAGCAGAACATCGGATTTCGGAGGTAATACATGGTGAGAGTAAATTGATGAGCAATGTCAGTGTCAGCATTAAAGATAATGAAGGGGAAAGAAAGCTTGCAATATCATATTCTTTCCTTTATTGTCAGGTGCCAGTATTTTTAAGAGTTTTTTATTCTTAAGGTAAAAACAAAAAAAATTTATAACAACCTCTAGTCCAAAAAAAATTAAAGTATTAATAACCTAACAAATATTAAATGTTTATCAGTATTAGATACAGTGAAAAGAACTTAATCTTCACAGTAACTCTAGGAGGTACTCTTTCCCCTATTTTACAGATGGGGGAGGTGCACAGAACTGTATATATTTGGCCCTTAGTAAAGGTTTGTTGCTAATGATGATTGGTGTAGGAACTGCTATTTACATGAAAGTACCCATTCTCCAGTCTCCTCCCTTGATTGCTAGATCCTTGAGTCTACTCAGAACAGAAGAAAGGCACTCTGGGCCTCAACCTAGGCCAGCCCCTCCCTGTGTTTGATGCTTGTCCCTGAAGCCTGGATTATATTAGCCCGTGGCCTGGGTCTTCCTCTGTCAGAGCCTCTCTCTGTCATTCCACAGTAAATGTGTCTACCTACAGTCAATCATTTCACCATTCCAGGCCTCAGTTGCCTCACCTCTAAAATAAAAGGATTCATTGTAATCATCAAGAAGACACTTTCCAAGTCACAGGCTGTGATGTTCAACTTGTGGAAAAACAGAATGGGGCTCGTTTAGTTCCCCTGATGCCCTCTGTATCCCCATAATGACCACCCATGTTCATGGGATAAAAACCACAAGGAGATGCTGCTCTGTGCTAAGTCAGAAGCCACTTCCAGTGGAGGCTTGACTATGCCTTTGAATGTAAGAAGTCTGCATTCATTTCACTTGTGTTTAGTGTTAGAAAAATCTCCTGGGGAGTAAAGCTTTCAACTCCTCAGGATAAAAGGTAAAACACAATGTGATTAACAAGATATGCAGGACTATTAATAAAGCCCCAGCTCAGCCTTGCTGACAGTGGCTTCCTTTGATTTCCGTGTGTCCAAAGCTGGTGCTTAAGTTGGTTGTTTAACAGTTGGTTTTAGGCTGGGCATGGTGGCTCACGCCTATAATCCCAGTACTTTGGGAGGCCGAGGCAGGCAGATCACTTGAGGTCAGGAGTCTGAGACCAGCTTGGCCAACATGGCAAAACCCCGTCTCTACTGAAACAACAACAACAAAAAAACTAGCTGGGCGTGGTCGCGCATGCCTGCAATCCCAGCTACTTGGGTGACTGAGGCATGAGAATCACTTGAACCTAGGATGCGGAGGTTGCAGTGAGCTGAAATTGCACCACTGCACTCTAGCCTAGCCGACAGAGCAAGACTGTCTCAAAAAAAGAGTTGGTTTTGTTTCTTTTTCTTTTGGTTTGTCCTCAGCTATAGTGGGCCTCAGTGGCCTGGGATGTGAGGGTTTGTGGGCTTCCAGCACCAGATACAGAGGCTCCTCTTTACTGGCCAGAATCCAGGGACTGAGGGACACTTTTGTGCACTGGACAGAGTGTAGGAATTAGTCATAGTTGCACTCCTTCCATTCCTATTTATTGTCCTTATCATATGTTTAATAGCCATCATCAAGTAAAGAAAAATGACAAAATTCTTCCTTACGATAACATTTTCTCTCATGGAGGATAATAGTTTCCCTAAGTGATGCTATCTCTAGAATTTGAGGTCCTGATGCAAACTGTTTTGTGATCAAGTCAGTCTCATGGAATCAACTGTTCTTTTCAGTGCTTTGAAGAGAGCAGATGCCATCTCATCTATTGGCACATCAGGACTGACGGACATGAAAAAGTTGGCCAAGTGGGCAGCAGAGTCCAAGCTCGACCCAAATGACCCCAACAATGCCCCTTTGATGCAGCTAATCTCGGTATGTAGCAGGAGGAACACATGCCATTTTTTGACTTGGCCTTTTACACAATTTTCCTTTACGCCATCTTCTCCTATGCAATACTGTTTAAGAACATGGGTGCTGGGTTGAATGCCAAGTTTGAATTCCAGCTCTGCTTCTTGCCTGGCTACGGGACCAAGGCAAGCATTCGGTGCTTCTAAGCCCTGTGCTGCTGTCTGCTGTCATAGTGTGGTCATGAGGAAATGAACAGCTGCATATAAACACTTAAGTTGGCCAGGGATGGTGGCTCATGCCTGTAATTCCAGCACTTTGGGAGGCCAAGGCAGGAGGATCACTTGAGCCCAAGAGTTCGAAACCAGACTGAGCAACATGGCGAAACCCCATCTCTGCAAAAAATGTAAAAACGTGCTTGGCATGGTGGCACACACCTATAGTCCCAGCTACTAAGGAGGCTGAGGTGGGAGGATCAATTGAGTCCACAAGGTTGAGGCTTCAGTAAGCTGTGATCTTGCCACTGCACTCCAGTCTGGGCAATAGAGACTCCCATCTCAAAAACAAACAAACAAAACCCCTTTATCTGAGCACACAATTTGTGAGCAGTAAATATTGTTGTTGTTGTCACTCCTACCTCTAACCTCTGTAAAACTCCTAAAGGTTTTATTTTCCCTTCTACAGAGAGGAAGCTGAGTTCAGAAACTCAGCGTTATTTGCTCAAGGTCACACAGCTAGTAAGTTGATCCGATTTCAGGACACTTGCTTTTTTCATCATAACTTAAAGCACTGATGGGGCATTTTAAGAAAACTTTGTTTTGTTTTCTTGTTGTTGATTAATTAGGTTACTATTTAGGTTTCACTTAAGTATTTACCAGATAAATTGCTCATATCTACCATAATATTCAGAATTGTCTTCAGTGAATTTATGAATAAATTGGAACATCAGTTTATTTTTCTTGGTATCAAATACAATTGGTTTTATTGGCAACTTCATTATTCACACAAAACCATAATAAACAAGTAGGTAATCCAGAGGGTAGCCCTAGCAACACATCCTTATGGCTATCAGTATGCGTTTATCAATAGGATAATTGTAGCCAGTATGATCATTTTCATTTTGGTTCTAGTTTTTCCAAGTCCCGTAACAAACCTTGGTTTATTCTGACTTTTATGAACTCTCCTTCAACATGATACACCTTAGTGTGCCTAATAGAAATATTAGGAAGAGTGGGTCATTATTACCTAAAATGTAGTCTGTTCCATGTAAAGTTTTCAAATCACATTTCAATAGACACATCACTTTCATTATTTTATTTTTAACTATATGTTTTCCCATCAAAGAACAAAACAGAGATTGCCTTCTTGACTGGTCTCTTGTTATGAACCAGGATTTTCACAGCAGAACTGCCTTTCCCATGCAAGGCCCCAGCACATCTTGGGGCACTGGCTTTCCCTCTGCTCAGGAGGTTATAGCCAGCAAAGCACCAAGCAGAGGGGCAGGCAGCACCTGGGTGAGGTGCAGTCCCCATCTGCTCAGCTTCTCAGAGGTGTTGGACCTGGCCATCTTGAAACAATGCACAGGGGCCTTGGAGGCTGTCTGGCCTAGATCCATCTCTGGCTCACTTTTCTCAATGACCAAGGCTGTGAGGTGCTCTTCAGAGACAGGAAAGCATGGCTGTGGAGCCAAGTAAAGCTGACTAGCTGCCTCTGAGGCCTTTATCTGCATATGTGCATGACATTAAAAAGTCATATATTTAATTTTATATACAATATGTATAAGAGTAATCTTATTTCTAGTAGGCACCTAGTAATACACTGCAGTCTGGCACAAATCTCTTCTTTTTCAGTCTGTATATTTGCATAATAACACTACTAGGGAAGCATGAACACCAAAAGTGAAACATAATTTTTATTGTTTGGAAAAATGATTTGTGGTATTGTTCACAGCTACTAAATGAATATAATAGCATGTGACTCATTATTACTACATTTTAAAGTATTTTTTCTTTCAAATCTTGTAATCTAAAACTTTTAAATGTTCCTTGACACTCAGTGCCAAATTTCTTTGGATGAGATCTGACTGTCATCTGGAGTTTTGCATTTTCTGTTTTTTATAGGTTGCTACCAGTGGTGAATCCTATGTCCCTGATTTCTTTAGACTGGAGCAGCTGCAACAGGAATTTAACTTTGTTTCAGATCAAGAATTAAATAGATCCAAACGATTTAGGCTTCTTCGTCTTAGAAGCCAAAAGGTGCCAGAATTCCGAAATTATAAGCAAGTTCCAGTCTATGACCGAGAAATTATGGAAAAGGTATTCCAGGTAAGAAATTGCCATAGAGGGGTTAATAAAATAATAAAGTACCTGCTGTGCTGTTAGGTATACTACTGTATATGTATTTTGTGTTTGTTATGTTGTCACTAGCAATAGCGGTTTCTCTTTTATTGCACTTTTATACATAACCTTTCTATGCTTTTTCTTGAATTCACCATTTAAATAATCTCTCTGCCTCAATATAATGATATATAAACTAATCAGTAACCAGGATTCTGAGTCAACTGAACTGCGTACAATTAGAATTGTAGGGTTGAAAAATATCTTAGGGGTTAATATGGCTAATAATATTTGAATGCCTTAGGAATTCAATTCCATTTTAATGCAGTATTTACTAAGTGTCGTGTACTCAGCACACTGGTAAAGCACTACAGGGAAAACTAGAGGGATAGGATCTGAACAGCCATGGGGTGGGTGGGGCAGGAAGGAGGTAAAGGAACAGGGCTGGACATCCATCCTGGTCAAGCGCAGCAGGAGGAACAAAGACTCAGAGGAGGGCAGATCACATCTCCCGGCGTAGGGCAGAGGAGCCTTTGAAGAATTGCAGGTAACATGCCCGTGTAGGTGGGGCAGGCCAGTGAAACCAGACACATGCACTTTTTTTTTCTTTTTTCCTGCTTTTCATGAGCTGTAGACACATGCACTTTTATTAATACTTAACAAGGTAAATGGAGAGCCATCAGGAATTAGTACCATGAAGATTTTTCATGCCAAAACTATTCTTGAATAATATGGTTGGTTATTTGGTTCTTCTCTGTATTAGTTTGGACTTTGATCATAGGAGATAAAAGCCGATTTTGAACTACCTTAGGTACGAAGGGGAGTTTACTGGATGATGAAATCTCAAAATAGCATTAAATACCTAAAAACGTGTGAATGGCATGAGCGCATCTGTGCCTGGCCTGCTGCCAGGAACCTTCTCCATCCTCTCTCAGCTTCTTTGAGGTGTTGGCATCATGCTCCTCCTTTGCAGGCAGGTTTTCTCTACTTAGCCACATGGTCACCAACATCATACAAGTTCACATCTAGTATCTTCAGCCAGCAGAGATGTGTCCTTTGAGCCTGAGTTAGGTACCACGACCAGGCATTCCACTGTGACCAGAGAGTGGGATTGGAGGAGAACATAGCAGTTCCCAGGACACACACATAATTTTATTGACAGAAAAGGGGAGAAGCCTAAGCAGACAAAGCCAAATGTATGCATCACTCTCCTCCAAGCAGATGACCTGACTCAGCTACAGCCAGATGTTATATGATTATGGTAATATTTTAACTGAAACTTTACTTAAAATAGAAAAGGCAAAACTTAAGCAGGGGCTTTGCTTAAGTTGCTTGGAAGAGCTTCTCTGTGGTGTCTATTTCTTCCTGACTTAACATTTTAACTTGTAACTACTGTACAGAATTCTCTTCTACTAGTAAGACATTTCAGCTACCTGTCTCAGAATCCTGGTTACTGCATCAAAGACCAATTCTGAACCAAAAGTTAGAAAGAAGGTGGAAGAAATATTTAGAACCACAATTTATTTATTTATTTATTTATTTTTATTATACTTTAAGTTCTAGAGTACATATGCACAATGTGCAGGTTTGTTACATATGTATACATGTGCCATGTTGTAGAACCACAGTTTATAACTTAAATCATATGTGATAAATAATTCCCTGATCTTAAAAAAAAACACCAGAGAGTGCTTTAAAATCATTGCTTCTTTTTAATTTTAGGACTATGAGAAACGGTTACGAGACAGAAGTGTAATTGAAACCAAGGAACACATAGACACCCATAGGGCCATAGTAGCCAAGTACCTCCAGCAGGTAAGAAAAATCATATAAAACTGTCTTCATAGGGAGAAAAGAGCCAACATCCTAAGGTGGGAAGTCCTCTACTCATAAATATCTGTGTGAGCTTATGCAAGCCACTTAGCTGGCATAAATTTCCTCATAAACACAAATATACAATTGATTGACAACTATCATCACCTTTCAAATATATGAAACCACTAGGTTATGTCCTGGTTTATTATCAGTGGTTATCTTTTAATGGGGCATAATTACAAGGGATTCAATTTCTAAGTCATGTTTTTTCTAATATTTGAATGTTGCATTGCATTACAATGATTACCTTTGTAATCAGAAAAAAACAAAAGTTTTTAAACCGTATACTAACTGCCCTTATGCACTAGAAAACTAAAAATTAAAGCTGAAACATTCTTTCATTTGTCCTTTTTCCTTCTTTGTTTCCTTCTTTCCTTCCTTCCTTCAATAACCTTAACTTGCCACAAATGCCACAGTGACTACAGTGCATTTTCCCTATCCAGTGTGTCTACCTTGTGGCTCATGTATTATAAAAAAAAAAAAAAAAAAAAAGACATATAAAAAACCTATTTAAGAGGTTATTTATTTATTTTTATTTTTATATATTTGAGACAGGGGGCTGGCTGGCTCTGTCACCCAAGCTGAAGTACAGTCAGTAGTGTGATCTCAGCTCACTCTAACCTCCACCTCCTGGGCTCAAGCCATCCTCCCACCTCAGCCTCTCGAGTAGCCAGGACTACAGGTGCACACCACCATGCCTGGCTAATGTTTATATTTTTTGTAGAGATGGGGTTTCACCATGTGCCCCAGGCTAGTCTCGAACTCCTGAGCTCAAGCAATCCACTCGCCTCGGCCTTTCAAAGTGCTGGGATTCAAAGTGCCGAGCCACCGTGCCCAGCCAGAGGTCCTCTGGAATTAGGAAGTGAATCATTCTGAATAAGGGAATAATTTAAGAATAAGTTCTTAAGTATGTGTGTTTTGAGACTGGCCCTATTTTTTGTAATGGTTAATTCATTAATTCAGCAAAATTTTGCCATCTTATATGCTGGGAACTTTACCAGGAACTCCAATATTGCAATAAGCAAAACAGGAAAACCCCTGACTTTAGGGAGCTTACAGTCTAGTACAGAAAGCTAGAGGGTTTATAGCAAGAGGAGACCAGCATTGCAGAGGAAAGTAACAGTTGGGCTGGAGGGTCAGGGGGGACACTGAGATGACATTAGGGTAAAAACTTGGAGTGTGGAGAGTGAACTATGAAGTTTAAATAATAAGAACATTTTAAATAAGCTGATTTCTTTCCCCAGGTTAGAGAATCAGTGATAAATCGTTTCTTAATTGCAAAACAGTATTTTCTTCTTGCTGATATGATAGTAGAAGAAGAAGTTCCCAATATCAGGTAAAAATAATCAAAGCCATTATTATCACTTCTTATAAAAATTATTTGTACTCTATTATATGAAAGGTGTCATATAAGATTTTTAAAAATCATTGTATGGTATGCATTTGGGCCAGGAATAATGTGTTAAACCTGGTTAATACCTGATGATGACATTAGTTGAGGAATTTCTATTAGAACAAGTCTTCCTAGGGCCTCTCCCATCACATTCCAATAAAGCCCATCTCACCTCCCCTACTTCCAAATCAACTTCATTAGCCTTTGCCATTTTCTCATTCCCATTGAACCAAACGTGACAGCATTTCCCTCCTGCAAGTACTTCTCCTGTCTTCCTAGTCTCCCAGTGCCAGACATTCCCTTCCTCTCCTGTCACATGGCAGTAGACGTGGCTGAAACCCCGCCCACAAGCTTCTGGGATACACGAGGAAACCTGGTTCCAGCACCACAGCTGGAGCTAGTGCATGTGCTTGGTGAGAGTGTAGAATAGCAGGGAAGATCTGATATTCACATAGATATTGGGAACTGACTGTATTTGCTTGATTGACTCATTAGTTTGGATAACTGTCATATGGCTTCAACTAGGGGTGTGGATACAGAAAAGATGAAAGATAATTTCCCGTACTGGTGGTCTTGTGCAGGCCACATGACCTTTTCTGTGATTAAGTCTCTTGGTCTCCTAAAAAGGTTTTTTCTATGCATGTACTTTCTCTCCACCATCAAGTTGGGAAGGAGACAAAAAAAAAAAAAAATGTGCTATCCATAGCAGCCCCTTTCCACATATAGAAAGGAGGCTACACCCACATAAATCCATGCAAAACCTCTCTCTCTATTCCAGGCCCACAGTCCAGTCACTGAATGTTTTCAAAGTCATGAAAATTACACTTAGAATAGATGATGATTTTTCATATTTTTTTTTCTTTTCCTTTTTTTCTGCTTTACTTTCTGCATTAAGTTCTGAAGGCTCGGGGTATGTTCTTTCTTCTTTTAATTTCAGTTCCTTCTTGGCTTTAAGATATTTCTGTATTTGATGGTCCTGGCTGACATGGTGCTCCCATGCTGACTGCTATGGAGACATCAAAGTCTCAGGGAGGACTTACCTCCAGGGGAGGGAGGAAGCATTGACAGTGGAAGCGTTGTCATGTTAGGATCTCTAATAAAGTTCTGTCTCTGAGGCCCCCTAGTTTGGGTTAGGTAGGTGTCCTGGCAGAGTGATTAAAAACATGAGCTGTGTAGTCACAGTGACCTGAGTTTGAACCCTGCTCTCCCTCCTACTACTAAGGAACCTTCAGCAAATCGTAACACCTCTCGTAGCCTCTAATTTCTTCATCTGAAATAATGGGGTAAATATCATATGTGTAAACATTAGAAATGTTATATGTAAGGCACCCAGCACTCTTCTCAATACGTAGGAGGTGCTTATAAATGGTAGCTATTCTGTGCAAAACCTTGGAGAACAAACAGGAACAATAGCTTCTGGAATCCTGGAACTTCCTTGGGATTCCTTATAGGAGCTGTCAGCAGTGCCTAGACAGGAGCTGCAGCGACCTCAGCCTCAGCTGGCATGTGCCTCTTGCAAAGAGGGGCTCCAGTCAAGAGGTCACTTAGCCAGCTCTGATTCTCAAAAGGAAGCAGAGAACCATGTGCATTGTAGCCTGTGGCCAGCTCTGCAGAGCTGGCTTTGTTCTTTGTTTCACACAGCCATTAACATCAGCTTCCAGATACAAAGTCACATCTTTGTTTCTGTTTAGTTTCTGGGTCAGAATTTATTTGGTCCATGAACCTTTCTCCTATGATTCACTGACTCTGTTGCTTTAATCTTCCAGGAAGTGTTTCTTGCATATCATCTATGTGAAAGGTAGAGACATGAGAGAAGGAGCCTCTTGCTTCTCCCCTACCCGCTTCCTCCTCCCTGTACCTCCTCCTATTCCTCCACCTTAATCACTGGCCTCAACCCAGTAGTTACCATTTTAGGACAGCTACTAAACGCTAGACCAGTGTCAGGGTGCTTTGCACACACTTTCTTCTTCAATCCCTTCAACAACCCAAAGAAGTAAGTATCATTATCCACATTTTACAGATGATGAAACAGAGACTTAAAGAGGTGAAATAATTTGCCCAAGGGCAAAGAGTGGAGCCAGGATTCACACCCAGTTCTAACTCCAGAGAGAAAGAGATAACCCAGCAACTGCCTAAGCAGCCGTACACACCCACTGTCATGTGAAGAGAGCAGGCTAATAGGAGATCAAGGGGTTTGAAAGAGAGGGTAACCCTTCTAGCCGGTGTAGCTGAGTTTCTGGGGGAGGTGAAGACACTGGCCCCAAGGGATGGGTAAAACTGCAACCAACTAGGCAGACAAGGAAGATGCAGGGAGGCATTCCCTCTGCAGGACTGGCCCAAGCAAATGTGAAGGGTAGGAGACCACAGGCATGTTTGAGGAACTGGTGGGTGAGCAAGGTAGAGATTAGGCAGGAAACATAGGGGCCAGAGCATGGCTTTTTTTCCTCAGATAAGCAGCAGCTAGAGTAAGTTTTAATAATCCATGCAGTAGGATCTCTCCCATTTGGGAAAATTTCTATACTATTTCCACCCACCTTCAAAGGACAAAGAGTTTTTCAGGGGTCTGTGCAGGACCGTGGGGCAGAGTTCAGGAAGTTGTCTCACAATTTTGCAGACCTTTCTTTTTCTTAGAGTCCTGATCCTGTTCTGTAATCATTAGCATTTTGGGCCTAAGCCTTTTCAAGCTGGCAGAACAAAAGCGACCACTGCGGCCAAGGAGAAAAGGTCGGAAGAAGGTGACAGCTCAAAACCTGTCTGATGGAGACATAAAGCTGCTGGTGAACATTGTCCGAGCTTATGATATTCCAGTGAGGAAGCCGGCAATGAGGTGAGAGCCCTCCCAAGAGCCCGAGATGCAGTGTGCAGCATCCCAGCCAAGTCAATCACTCCTTTACAGCACACTCACTCTCATTCTTAACATGGTTATTGTTCAGCAAGGGGCTGAGGGTCATTGCAAAGCCAAGGCCCTACTGTTTGCAAGTCATAGAGTTGATTCCATCAATTCAGCCTACGGGGGGATTTATTAGGAACATCTCGAATAACTCAGGACAAGGACAAGAGGTATAGCTGAACTACATGGTAGACTACAGGGATAAGATAGTTCTCCTAAGGCCCCATGGCCTCTCACTTGCCTCACTCTGAGTTTGCTTCATTTTTCTCCATGTGATGGAAGTGGCCCATGCAGCCAGAGTACCACCAACTAAGTGTCATTTTCTCCAGAGAAATCTGAAGGCGCTAACTTGGTCAGGTGTTGATCCATGGTCTAATCGCCGATAGCCAGAGAGACAGGGTCAGAAGCACCAGCCTCAAAGATAGGAACAGATCTCAGAGAAGTGGGTATGAGCTGGGGAGAGTCACAGAAGGTGTCTGTCCAAGGTTCTGAAACATGTGAACATAAAAATGTGGCTTCCCTTTCATCTGTTCTGAGTAATGTGTTATGACTACTAGAATTCACTACACCAGGGACAACAAGGAGCCTTCAGCCATAGGGAAGATGAGTCTGAGGAAACAGAGAAGGAAGGACCAAAAATTAAAACTTCTTTTTTTTGTAGAGACAGGGTCCTCCTATGTTGCCCAGGCTGGTCTGGAACTCCTGGCCTCAAGCGATCCTCCTGCCTCAGCCTCCCAAAGTGCTGAGATTACTGGTGTGAGCCAATGCACCTGGCCTGAAACTTCTTTTTGGTGGTGCCCTTACCAGTGTAATGGGAGAAAGTAGCACTTAACATGCATTCACCATGTTTCAAGCACCATGGTAGGCAGGTTCACATGTAAGATTTCATATCGAGGCCGGGTGCGGTGGCTCATGCCTGTAATCCCAGCACTTTGGGAGGCCAAGGTGGGCGGATCACAAGATCAGGAGATCGAGACCATCCTGGTGAACACGGTGAAACCCCGTCTCTACTAAAAATACAAAAAAATTAGCCGGGCATGTTGGTGAGTGCTTATAGTCCCAGCTACTCGGAGGCTGAGGCAGGAGAATGACATGAACCTGCGGGGCAGAGCTTGCGGTGAGCAGAAACTGCGCCACTGCACTCCAGTCTGGGCGACAGAGTGAGACTCCGTCTAAAAAAAAAAAAAAAAAACAGATTTCGTTTAACTGTTACTGCTATTACTATCTCCATTTCACAAAAGGGGAAATGGAAGTAAAGAGAGTATAAGTGACCTGGCTAAGGTCATTCAGCCCTACCTGTTTCCTTGGAGGAGCACTGTTCCAGCCCTTGGTGTCTTTTCTCCCTAGGTTCTTACCGTTTAATTTAGTTCTGTCTCTTTCCTTCCTCTCACCCCATTATTTTGCCTTACATTTTTTATTTTGAAACAGGGTCTCACTCTGTTCCCCAGGCTGAGTACAGTGGTGCTATCACAGCTCACTGCAGCCTCGACCTCCTGGGCTCAAGGGATCCTCCTATCTCAGTTTCCCAAGTAGTTGGGACTACAGGTGTGCCACACCATGCCAGGCTAATTTTTTATTTTTTGTAGAGACAGGGTGTCCCAATTTTGCCCAGGCTGGTCTTGGACTCCTGGCCTCAAGTGATCCTCCTGCCTCTACCTCCCAAAGTGCTGGGACTGTAGGCATGAGCCACTGCGCCCGGCCCCTACATTTGTGTGTGTGTGTGTGTGTGTGTGTGTGTGTGTGTGTGTGTGTCTTTTTTTTTTTTTTTAATAAGTCTTTAACCTATTAGAAAGCATCTACCATCATCAACTATTCCTAATGCTTTGTTACTTGTAAATGTCCATATAAGCTCTTGAATCTGCTGTGGCATTGCTTTCCTGAGCTCACAGCCTACCCTTTCACCCTGATTGCCTCAAAGCTCAACTGGGGTGAAAAACTATTTTTTAAAGAACATAGAGGTGCTTCTTGTAGTTTTCACCTCCATAGACTATTTTTAAGTGTTAAATCATTTCATTCAACTAAATTAAGGGAGCACAGTTGATCCTACATGCTACACATTCAATGCAGATGCATCGAGACAGCTCAGACATCAACTGTTCCATTACACCTGCCCAAGTCTTCACCCTTTACCTTTGCATTCATCCACATAGGGTTTTTTTTTTTTTTTTTTTTTTTGCCTCCCTCACTGTTCTCATACAGCCTCTGACCATCCCTCTAGTCTAATACCTATCTCACTTTATTGAGATGATTTGTTCATGTGTCTGCCTTCCAGTCTAGTCTGCACTGAAGTGTTATCTTCTTTATCTTAAAGCCCAAAGTCTAACATGGGGCCTAAAATATAGGTAATAAAAAAATTGGTTTTGGGTTTTTTTTTTATTTTACTTCTTAGAGCCAGGGTCTTGCTATGTCACCCAGGCTGGAGTGCAGTGGTGCAATCATAACTTACTGCAGACTTGGGACTCCTGGGCTCAAGAGATCCTCCTGCCTCAACCTCCCAAGTAGCTAAGACTACAGGTACCCACCACCAAACCCAGCTAATTTATTATTTTTTTAGAGATGGGGTTTCATTCTGTTGATCAGGCTGGTCTTGAACTCCCGGGCTTAAGCGGTTCTCCCACTTTGGCCTCCCAAAGTGCTGGGAATACAGGCATGAACCATTGCATCCAGCCACAAATGTTTGTTTAATAAAGTAACTGATGGTTTTCCAAAGAGAAAAGAGCTTTTCTATGGTAGCTGTTGCATTAAATGTTCCACTTACATTTGTCTGAAACCTTAGCTGTGAAAGGTGATAGTCTATAGAAAGAGACTATTTGTATTTTGCCCAGTAATGAATGTGAAATACTTGGCAAACCATAAGGTTCAATACAAACATGCAAGTATGTTGTTACAGTGATGGTGGAGGTATCCAGAAGAGGCTCTCTGGATTTGACCTTCATTTGTTCCTTAGAACAGCAGTTGAGAAGGGAGAAGAGGATAAGACTCGCTGATCCTAACTCAAGCTAGGAACCCCTGCACCTCCCTTTCCTGATGAGGCTTGGCAGGCCCCAAGAGATTCCTTGCCTGACACGTGTAGCTTGGGGTTATTGGAGGGTGCAGGTACCAAGAACATACAGTGGGGAGAACCTGGACTGGATGGAGATGGGGCAGGCTGGTCAGGAAACTCAGATCTCCTACCTGTGAGGGATTGAGGCTCTCATCTATGGAGGGAAAGGCAGGTCCCCCCACTCAGGCGCCCCCTAGAGGGGAGGAGAAAGGAGACATTTTCCTTTGTTCTTAGCACACAGGCCTGGGAATGGAAGTTGGGGAAGGCTCTAGCAATCTCTAGGTGACTTGGTGGGCACCAGAGCATACTAAAGCCTTCTGCAATGACAACAAGCTTAAGGGAGAATGTTTGTCACCACAGCCACCAGGGCCATACATCTTTGGAAAAAAGCATCTTCTCAAGCTGGGCATGGTGGCTCACACCTGTAATATCAGCTAAGACAGGAGGATCACTTGAACGCAGGAGTTCAAGACCACCCTGAGCAACATACTGAGACCTCTGGTCCCTACAAAAAATTTTAAAAATTACCTGGGCATGGTGGAGTGTGTTTGTAGTCCCAACCACTCAGGAGGCTGAAGTGGGAGAATTGCTTGAGCCTGGGAGGTTGAGGCTGGAGTGAGCCATAATCATGCCACTATACTCCAGCCTGGCCAACAGAGCAAGGCTCTATCTCAAAAAATTAAAAAAATAAAAATAAAAATAAGGCTGGGTGCAGTAACTCATGCCTGTGATTCCAGCACTTTGGGAGGCCAAGGTGGGCAGATTGCTTGAGCTCAGGAGTTTGAGACCAGCCTTAGCAATATGGCAAAACCACATATTTACTAAAAATATAAAAATTAGCTAGGTGTGGTGACTCACACCTGTAGTCCCAGCTACTTGGAAGGCTGAGGTGGGAGGATCACCTGAGCTTGGGAGACAGAGGTTACAGTGAGCTGAGATTGCACTAGCCAAGATCATGCCACTGCACTTCAGCTTGGGTGACAGAGCAAGACCCTGTCTCAATAAATAAATAATCGTCTTCTCAATATATAATTAGACTTCCACCATCATTAATTTACTTCATACATTTTCCCTCCTAGCAAATTCCAGCAGCCGTCAAAGTCTTCAAGGATGTTCAGTGAAAAGCGTGCTGCTTCCCCAAGCACACATAGCCCAACCCACAATGCTGCCTACCCCCTTGGCCAGGTGAGAGATGCTGGACTTCAACTTTCCATCTTGTCCCTTACGTTTTTACAAAATGCCTGTAAACTTCATGGATAGTCTGCTTTCTGCTTCATTTTCTTTGGAAACATACTATTTAGTAAATATACTATATTTTTGCTAAGAATAAAATAATTACTAACCATTGGGAACTCAGAATTTGCTCTTGATTTTAAGGTTTTAGTACGTCCCTTTGTAGAAGTCTCTTTTCAACGAACAGTTTGCCATACAACTACGGCTGAAGGACCAAACCCCAGCTGGAATGAAGAACTAGAACTTCCATTTAGGTAAGCATACTTTCCTCTTTAAAGAACTATAGGACATTTTGAAGAAATGTGAAGAAAGCAGGCTCATGAGAAATAGCTAAGGTGAAGGGTTTTGTAGCTAGTGAGTGGCAACAAGATCCAGGTGTCCTGACACCAAGTCCCAAGCTTTTCCTCTTGTACCACAGCTGACTCCCTTCAAGAATAAAAATGGAAAAATGTTCAACTTTTAAAACCCCAGGTTCATTGTTGGGACATCCTATGCTCCTCCAGGCTCTGACTTCTTAAAGTCCAAAGTTTTTCATTCCCTTGACCCCAATGACCTACACTGCTTTCCTTTCTTCCTCTGTCCCCTCAAGTAAATCTAAAACTCCTTAGTTCCCATAAGTCATACTTTCTTCCTCACCAGAAATAAATAGGCATTTCAGAAGTTTGGTCAAAGGATTTTAGGTATTTAAATGGTTCTTATTATTTCATTACTTGAAGCAAGCTTGGAGATTATCTAGTCCAACCTCTACCTTTATGGAGAAGAAACTAAAACCCAAAAAGGGAAGGTGACTTACTTAAAGCCACACAGTAAATTAGAGACAGAGCAAGGATTAGAACTACTTAAGTCAGTCCGAGCATGGTGGTTCATGCTTGTAATCCCAGCAGTTTGGGAGGCCAAGGCAGGCAGATCACTTGAGGCCAGGGCACATGCCTGTAATCCCAGCTACTTGGAGGCTGAGGCAGGAGAATGACTGGAACTCGGGAGGTGGAAGTTGCAGTGAGCCAAGACCACGCCACTGCACTCCAGCCTTAGTGAGAGAGCGAGATTCTGTCTCAAATAAATAAATAAATAAGAACTAGTTAAGTCAGAAGCTGTGCATAACATCTACCACTATTATGCACAGAACAAGCAAAAAGAACAAGAAAACATAAAGGCAAATGTTCAACAAAATACACCTAGTACCCCAGTCACCAGCCCTGCCATGCAGAGGCATGGTTGCTCCAGGCTTAGCTAGACTCAGATTGGGTTATGTTACAGGAGACCTCACCCCTGTATTGCTTTACTTATATACAGAAAAAGTGAGTGTGAGGCAGGGACCATGCAACTAACCAGCCAGTAGGAGGTTTATCACTGGAGAGTGGTCTTGCTGGAGAAGCACCCTTCTGGGGTCCAGTTGCTTAGAAAGTCCATATACTAGCTCCAGTGTCAGCTGGACACCTTGTAGCCTGTCCACTGAGCCAGCTCAGTCCTGGCAAGCTGCCTCCTTGAAAAGCTTACCACAAGGGTGTGGGGGAATATGAGACTCACCAGGACAAGCCAGCAGAGGGTTTGTCTCTGCACTCTCTAATCTAATGCTCTGTCTATTTGAATGTAGTTATTATAGTATCCCTGTACAAGAGAAATCCTAGAAATGAAGGCAATGCTTTTAATTCTAACATCTATGCTCATATTTGGGTATTTTTCAAATGCTGACATTTGAATGCTCATAATTTCTATGTTGCCTATTTTCACAGTCCCTGGTCATGTGCTGTCTTGCAGGGCTCCTAATGGAGATTATAGCACAGCCAGTCTGCAGTCAGTGAAAGACACTGTGTTCATTAACATTTTTGATGAAGTACTGCATGATGTCTTAGAGGTAAGTTCTCAGTTTTAAGAAAGACACTTGTATTCATTTTCGTATCATCTACCCACTACATAAGTTCCAATCACATTGTTACCACAAAGGGGTCCCGATCTAGACCCCAAGAGAGGATTCTTGGATCTCACACAAGAAAGAATTCAGAGCAAGTCCACAGTGCAAAGCAAAAGCAAGTTTATTAGGAAAGTAAAGTGGTGAAAGAACAGCTACTCCATAGACAGAATAGGGTGGTCTCGAAAGTAAGAGGAAGAATGCATTCACCCTGGGTGAACCCTTGTTTAGATATAGGATAAAAAAAAGATCACGGGAAGATGTGCTCTGCTACAAGAGTTTGTGATAAAGTATTAATTTTCTAAATTACTGTATTTTGCAAGAATCTATATTATTATATTTAAAGCAAAATTAGGAATGCTTCTGTTCTCAAGATATCAGGATATCAGGACATTCCTAAGTCTGGGCCTGTTTAGTAAATGTTATCAGTCTGTTCCCTTAACTGTAAATATCTAGAGGCCAGGAATGCCTAACTTTCTGCGAAAGCCCAGCAAGTCCCAGCCTCATGTTTCCTAGCCCTTACTCAAGATGGAGTCACTTTGGTTCAAACACCTCTGACAACATTTTCCATCTTTCTTGTGTTTGAAATATTTGAAACTTGACATGTATAAATGAGGAAAGGGGAGAGGGAAAAGGAGGTAGATTTTTTATTTTCACTTGAGTATCTGCTCTGTGCCAGGAATTGTACTAGGTGCTTTACACACATTGTCTGATTTTATTCTAAATAATCCTATAGATTGTTAAATCTCTAGTTTATTGATGAGAAAACTGAGGTTCAGAGAGGTCAAATGACTTTCCTAGGGCCACAAAGCCATTACGTATCTGTACCAGAATTTGATTAGGTCCGTCTAATGTAAGTTCACATGCTTTCAGCTAAAATCTTGCTGCTTTCCTGCTGCCAGATTAATTAAATGAGTTCCTGGAGTTCTTAAGCCACTATTACTTCCCACCCTTCCTTTAGGATGACCGTGAAAGAGGAAGTGGAATCCATACCCGTATTGAGAGACACTGGCTGGGATGTGTGAAAATTCCATTTAGCACAATATATTTCCAAGCAAGGGTAAGTATCAAAGTCAGAAGTCTACGACAGCACGGAATTTCTCTATCCATTTTTCCTATTAAAACATTCTTTGTGGCCTGGCACGGTGGCTCAGGCCTGTAATCCCAGCACTTTGGGAGGCCAAGGAGGGCAGATCACCTGAGGTCAGGAGTTGGAGACGAGCCTGGCCAACATGGTGAAACCCCATCTCTACTAAAGATACAAAAAATTAGCTGGGCATGGTGGTGTGCACCTGTAATCCCAGCTACTCGGGAGGCTGAGGCAGGAGAATAGCCTGAACCAGGGAGGCAGAGGTTGCAGAGGGCCGAGATCGCCCCATTGCACTCCAGCCTGGGCAAGAGAACAAGACTCCATGTCGAAAAGAAAAAAAAGAAAAAACTTCCTTTGTGTGGTACATCCTCAACACTGGAAGAATATACATGCAAAGCCCATAGAAGGCTCAAAAGAAACAAACCTCTGAAACCACTGATATTCTGTCACATTTGCATTAAGTATCTATGTTCCTTAGAATTAGTAGTTAAATGTATGACTTTTCAAATCTGAGAATTTTTAAATATTAAATACAAGTAAAGAATAAGGTAGAATAAAGTGGAAACTTGTCAAAACAACAAAGGTGGAATGGATAGATGCCTGAAAGTAACTTGAAGAAAACAATCAGGTCAGTTGAAAGCCCATTCAATCAAGTGCTTTCCATTAATATTTCTACAAGTACTCACTATTTAAAACATGAAAAGTGCAGAGACATGCTTAACAAAGACACCCTTCTGCAGAGTTAATGGTTTTGATTAAGGGGATCCATTAAGTTGACAACTCTTGAACGACTTAGTAGCTCTAATCTAGGACAGTTAAAGATTCTGAAATCGCTTTAACATACCAGTATTAAGTCCATGGCAACAGGAGGCTTTGAATCACTGTGATGTCCACACAGGGTAAATGCTGTCTGGACCACAAACTCTCCATTAAGACCAAGACCAATGGCGTGAACCCGGGAGGCGGAGCTTGCAGTGAGCCGAGATCACGCCACTGCACTCCAGCCTGGGCAACAGACCGAGACTCCGTCTAAAAAAAAAAAAAAGACCAAGACCAAAACTCAAGTCTGAGAGGCTTGAATTGGTTTGTATTCCAAGGATCAATTGGAAATGCAATCTTCCCTAAGCAAAAGGGACTGGCTACAGGTTATGCAGTGACATGTTTGTCAAAAGAATTTATACTTCCCTCTCTGAATAGATTTTAAACAGAAAAAAGAAAAATTCAAAAGCACATTATTTTGCAAATCACACTGCCTGTGATAGTTGTTTGGCATTGCTAAATTTCACATTTGGGAAGGTATTCAAAAAGAATTACTCTAAACTCCTTGACAAGTGAATTTGCTTCACTATATTCTGGTAATATCTTGCTCTGTGTAGGTGTCTCTGAAACTCACTACCTTCTGAGGCAGTTTGCTCTCTTCCCAATAGCTCTGTCATAAAGGTTTTCCTTGAACTATGCCATAATCTATATACTTCCCTGTAATTCCTATTCTTAGGTCCTGGCTCAGTTCTCTGGAGCCACACATAACAAGTAGAAACCTGATTCAACAATAATAATATTAATAACAATATTTATTGGGTGCATATTATATGTTATTGCTAGGTAGTTTATACATCACCTCAATTAAACCTCACATTTTATAAATGAAGGAACAGAAGCCTACAGAGGTTAAGGAACTTGCTCAAATCACAAAGTTTACAATAGAGGTGAGATTCAACTTGTACTGGCTTTCTATATACTATCATTGCTTATCCCTGGGAAATAAGGTTGGTAAAAGCAGAGAAAACTATTGAACTTTTTGATTTCTATGTTTCAGTACATTTTGGAGAATGACTTTATTACTTCTGTCATTTAAAAAGTTTGACTCCAAAGCGCGTGTTCTTAAGTGTACCTACATTTGGTAATGTCTAAAGACATTTTTGGCTGTCACAACTAGTAAGAGTTGGTACTGCTACTGGCATCTAGTGTGCAGAGGCTAGGGATGCTGCTGAATATCCTACAATGACAGGACAGCCCTCCATACCAAGCAATGATCTGGCCAAATATCTGCAGTGCCTGTATTAGGGTTCTCTAAAGGAACAGGACTAATAGGATAGATATATATATGAAAGGGAGTTTATTAGGAGAATTGACTCACACAATCACAAGGTGAAGTCCCACAATAGGCCATCTGCAAGCTGAGGAGCAAGGAAGCCGGTCCAAGTCCCAAAACCTCAAAAGTAGGGAAGCTGACAGTGCAGCCTTCAGTCTGTAGCTGAAGGCCCTAGAACCCCTGGCAAACTACTGGTGTAAGTCCAAGAGTCCAAAAACTGAAGAACGTGGAGTCTGTTTGAGGGCAGGAAGCATCCAGCATGGGAGAAAGATGAAGGGGGGAAGGCTCAGCCAGTCTAGTCCTTCCACATTCTTCTGCCTACTCTTCTCCTACCCACGCTGGCAGCTGATTAGATGGTGTCGATTGAGGGTGGGTCTGCCTCTCCCAGTCCACTGACTCAAATGTTAATCTCCTTTGGCAGCACACCCAGGAACAATACTTTATATCCTTCAGTCCAATCATGTTGACACTTAACCACCACAGTGCCCAAGCTGAGAAACCTTGTCTTAAATCCTTATACTTCAAATCTTCAAAAATGGCACACATTCCCTCCTGTGTAATCTATTTTACAGAATAAACAAGCTCGGTTATTGCAGCTGTACTTTCCATGCCATAGTTTTTTGTTTTTGTTTTTGAGACAGAGTCTGGTTCTGTCGTCCAGGCTGGAGTGCAGTAGCACCATCTCGGCTCACTGCAACCTCTGCCTACCAGGTTCAAGCGATTGTTCTGCCTCAGCCTCCCACGTAGCTGGGACCACAGGCGTGTGCCACCACACCTGGCTAATTTTTGTATTTTTGGTAAAGATGGAGTTTCACCATGTTGGCCAGGCTTGTCTCAAACTTGTGACCTCAAGTACTCTACCTGCCTCGGCCTCCCAAAGTGCTGGGATATCCAGTGTGAGCCACTGTGCCTGGCCTGCCATAGTTTTTATACTCTTGTTTTCCTGTATCCTTAGATAACATTTGATCTCAGCTTTGGAAAATAATTAAAATTCTGAAAAATGGAGATGGGAAGCTGAGCATTCTACAAATGGGGAATGGCCAGTAGCCAATATTTATTGATTGCTTACCGTATGCTGGACGTTTTTCTTAGTGTTTTATATCTATTCACTCACTACTCATAACAACCCCACAAAGTAGATACCATTATTGTCTCTTTTTACTAATGAGGAAGCCTCAGATTCCTCATTTGTAAACCAAGTTTTGAACCCAAAACTGCATTTAAACCAAGATTTGAACTGAAGCAAATTATATATTCAGTACACCCTCTGCTAAACAATGAAAAGAAGGCAATGACGTACAGAGCCCTTTCTGGCCAGTGCTTAGAGAGATGAGGTCAGAAAGATGGGAGTGGCTTTGAATGCCAGTCTGAGCAGTTTTGATTCAGTTTATTAGACAATGAGGAGCTGACGCTTGCCTCTGAACTTCTGTTGGAAAGAGCATCAGGATGTTTACCAAGTCATATTTTCTCCACAGATTGATGGAACATTTAAAATAGATATTCCCCCAGTTCTTCTGGGCTACAGTAAGGAGCGAAATATGATTCTTGAGCGGGGTTTTGATTCTGTCCGAAGCTTAAGTGAAGGCTCCTACATTACCCTCTTTATTACCATTGAGCCCCAGCTGGTTCCCGGAGAGTCCATTCGAGAAAAGGTAACTGCTTATAATTTGGAAACCCATGTCTATCTTGATAAAATGCAAGAAGTGCTTGCTAGGCTATGCTTTTATGAACTTTGACTGTAGTCCACAAAGGTTTCCTTACTCCAATCTCCATTTATTATTCTTTCAGTTTAGACAGAATGGTGGTAAGAAAATAGATGTGTGGGTTTGTACTTTCACTGAACCAGTAATTGGGTCAATCTGCAGTATGTTTATATTTGTCTTGCTTTGCCTAAAACTTAAGACTTTTAGGCAAAGCAAGACAAATATAAACATGCTCTACTTCTAGAAGACTGTTCTCAATGTGAAGAAAATAAAATATCACAAACTAGAAAATCAGATTGCTCTTTTATTTGACAAGTATTGGCAAGAATACATTTCCATGTCTAATCTTACATCCTTGGCTATGGTATGCATTGAATCAATTCACAGGATCACAAGACTAGATGACCTTCATGAGTCACCTCAATTCATTTCATGAAACAAATAAACATATGTACAAGTATGCTTTTAAACAGCTCTAGAAAAGAGTTTCCAGAACTTTCACTGGTTAGCAACTGTCCCCGAACTTTCATTAAACCCATTTATGCCTAGTCTTCCATTATTGGAACGCTAAGCATGTGGGAATTATTTACAGCCTACTTCTCAAGGTCATTGCCAAGGTCTGACTGCAAAAATTCAAAAAATTGCAACTTCAGGCATAAATGTGTTAAGAAATAAATGTCTTCTTCTAACATACCTGTACAGCATTTATACATACTACCCTCATTGGATTTGGGAGAATATATTGATGGTGACCTCTTATTCATATGTAAACAAATACAGTAATAACATCTACAACAACCACCATAATGTACTGAATCCTTACTCTGTCCTCAGCACTATGTCAAACCTTGGATACATGTTCTCACCTGAATACGCATAGGTGTCTTGGACAAGGGGTTTCCAACTTATAGAAGAGGAAAATAAGGTTCGATTTATGCAGGGTGACATAGGCAGAGGTAACACAAGTCTGTCTGACTCTAAACTGTATATATTCAGCATATATTTACTGCACATCTTCTATGTGACAGACATTTCTTAGGCACTGGGGGTACAGTAGGCTAGAAAAGGAGATAAAAATTTCTTCAAGCTTACATTCACATGTAAGCGTAAGTTGTTAACTACTAACCTATAGTGTACAGATCATTGTGCTTACTCTAGTCTATCCATTATAATTAAGATTTAGACAGAGATGGAAAAAAATAAACATACTCCTTTTTTTCCAGTATTACAATTTGGTTCCCAGAGAAAAATATTATCACTATCTCCCATCTGCAATGCACTGAAATTTAAATTAATTGTATATTTTGTCAGTAAAACAGTGCTTCTCTAGATATATGCATTTCAAAATATTTTTAGAAAGGGAAAAATATATTCTGAATGTTTGTCTTCATGTATAATATAAATTCAAATGAACACCAACAAACATGTTTACATACAAAAATACTTCTAGACAAAAGATGATTTTGCTATTTCATATATATTCAGTATATATAACTGAAGAACAGGCAGTCAGCTAGGACCCCACCTTGGGGGTGTGTTTCTAAAACATGTGAAAGCAGTCTATCCTGGCAGAAAGGATGAAAGCCCAAGATTCCTCCACACTAGGCATCCCTCATGGGCCCTGACTTCTTACTGCAGGACTTTTAAGAGGCTTCCAGGGCTCTGAACCACAGTCCTCAAGTCCTGCAACCTTCCTTCCCTAAAGCTGTTAAATGGCAGTCAGATTCTGCCTCTGCACTGTTAGACCTCTAAAATGAGGGTTTAGAAAACCCCTATGGAAGGCAGATTTTTTGTGGCTGTTTGATAAGGAAGGCATGTTGATTGACAAAACCCTTACGTCCAAAACACGCAGTGGCAGAAAACACCACTCAGTGTTTCACTTGCAGACAATTCAGGAAAGAGAAGTTCTCATCCTAAAATTATAGGGTCCACAATCTGGAATTGTTTTACCACTTACAGCAATACTTCCCGGATTAGCAGATTAGAGTCTCTCCTCTACCACCATGCTATATGGAACCATTCCACAGGATATTTTAAACATATATACTAATGGAAAATTTTTAAAGATGGGTAGAAACTCCTGAAACTCTGTCTTTGTTTTGTTGTTCTTTTTATTATTATACTTTAAGTTCTAGGGTATATGTGCACAACATGCAGGTTTGTTACATATGTATACATGTGCCATGTTGCTGTGCTGCATCCATTAACTCGTCATTTACATCAGGTATATCTCCTAATGCTATCCCTCCCCACTCCCCCTCCCCACAATAGGCCCCGGTATGTGATGTTCCCCTTCCAGTGTCTAAGTGATCTCATTGTTCAATTCCCACCTATGAGTGAGAACATGCAGTGTTTGGATTTTTCTGTTCTTGCGATAGTTTGCTGAGAATGATGGTTTCCAGCTGCATCCATATCCCTACAAAGGACATAAACTCATCTTTTTTTATGGCTGCATAGTATTCCATGGTGTATATGTGCCACATTTTCTTAATCCGGTCTGTCACTGATGGATATTTGGTTTGATTCCAAGTCTTTGCTATTGTGAATAGTGCTGCAATAAACATATGTGTGCATGTGTCTTTATAGCAGCATGATTTATAATCCTTTGGGTATATACCCAGTAATGGGATGGCTGGATCAAATGGTGTTTCTAGTTCTAGATCCTTGAGGAATCGCCACACTGTTTTCCACAATGGTTGAACTAGTTTCCATCCCACCAACAGTGTAAAAGTGTTCCTATTTCTCCACATCCTCTCCAGCACCTGTTGTTTCCTGACTTTTTAATGATTGCCATTCTAACTGGTGTGAGATAGTATCTCATTGTGGAAACTCCTGAAACTCTTATTTTAATATCACTTACATGATCTTGGTTAAAAATACGTTTTTTAAAAAAGATTATTTCTGTTAATAAAGCCTGCCTCTTGTTTCTTTTTCTTTCTTTCTTTCTTGCCTCTGATAGATGAGTAACATGCTTAAGAAGGTACTATTTTGTTTTACTGTTTATTGGTCAATAGTTATTAGGCTTTAATTAGCTGCTTCTGTCCACTGCCACCTGAAGGACAGGTGTTATGTCCTCATGTATCTGTAATGCCTGGGCATTGAATTACAGATGTCTCCAGCTCCATGAGGAATGTCCTGCCTTGTCTTTTGGCCCATTTCATTTTACGAGGAAGATTGTTAGTTAGCTTTGAATCTAAGAAGTCATCAGTCTGAATGTCACCTGCATAATGGGAGCTAGCTCCACTCTTTGCAAATCTATAAAATCCACAAGTTGCTTCTTACAGTATATCTCTGGAATTTATTTCTGGTGGGTTGGGGCTGTCTCAGTACAGCTTTTCTTTTTTGTTCTTGTGTTTTGTTTTTGAGAGAGGGTCTTGCTCTGCCACCCAGCTGGAGTGCAGTGGCACAATCACGGCTTGCTGCAGCCTCAACCTCTTCAGCCCAAGCGATGCTCCTACCTCAGCCTCGCAAGTACTGGGACCACAGGCATGTGCCACCAGGCACAGCTAATTTTATTTATTTATTTATTTATTTGTAGAGTTGAGGTCTCATTTTGTTGCCCAGGCTGCTCTCAAACTCTTGGGCTCAAGTGATCCTCCAGCGTCAGCCTCCCAAAGTGCTGAGATTACAGGTGCGAGCCACTGCGCCTGGCCAGTGTAGCTTTTCAAAGGCAACATAAACCCATTCAGTTTTTTATACATGTTTACATTAGAGGTCAAAGAATTGAACCAGTCAAGAACCTTTCCAATTTTCTGTTGAATCAAACTGAATAGTCAGCTCCACCTTAATTTTTTCATCATAAATGACCCAAATTCTTTCAGTATTTAACTTGTTCTTGGCACTTCTTAGATCACTAACATAGCATACTACTCATCTTTAAATTCCTGTTTCACACCATAAAATGGCATCTTGGTGACCTAGACAAGTATTGAAGACTAAATGCTTACCATGTGTATGCTAGGTGTATATAAGGAATATTCAAATACAGGCCTCAAGAAGCACTGCTTATAGAGGCAAGTGACTCAACAGAACATTCCAATCAAAGTGGCAGAAAAAGCTTTAGACACACTTTTTTTTTTTTTTTTTTTTTTAACTTGGAAGGCCAATAATCAGTACTGATTCAAGATTGTTGTTGTTCTTTTGGACAGTGCCTATAGCTGCCTCTCTTAAATGCTCCCACAGCACTGTAGGTCTCAAGTCCCTGATTGCTTATTAATGTTCCCCTGTAGACTAAAAGTTCTTTTGGAGGATTCTTTCATACTCATTTATCCAGAGTGCTGGAATTTTTCAGACTCCCAACAAACATTTTTCAAAACTTGGATGAATGAGTAAATGAAATAGGTTAGAGGAATAAGGATGAATTCAACTGTGTGCTTTCTTGCACATCATGCTTGTTTTATAATTCTCCATATTTCCACAATTACAATTACTTCTGGATTGACCATTCTACATTAGAAATCTGTGATACACCTACACCAAAGCCGTATGAGCTTACCTCTTTCACTTAGTTATATATTTGTCGTAACTTTTATTAGGTAGCTACTGTATCTTGGCACTATGCTCAGCAGTAGGCAGTTATGATTGTGATGATGTTAAGATTTAGATGTCAAGGAACATTTTATGAGAATATATAGGAGGCTTCTGGAGATGTCTCCATCCTAAATAACCCCTACAACCACTACTCCAACTTCTTAGGGTATAGTAATCAAATTTGAAATAGAAGCCACAGTTCAGCCCCAATATAAGGGGCAGACAAGAACAATTGGGATAATCTAGATTCTATTTGAGGTCATAAAAAGTAATGAAATGTTTTCCATTGCCTCATTCATTCACTCATTTGTTAAACACTTACTATGTGCCAAGTAGTATTCTCCATACTGGAGATAAAAAAACAAAATCCCTTAAAAGTCAGGAATCTTACTTTGTGAGAAAGACTGAGAAAACAAATATACCACAATGTCAAAAACATTTTCAAGCACTGCCTCTAAATTCTATTTTAAAATCATTATTTTTTTTTTAACAGAGTCTCACTCTGTTGCCCAGGTTGGAGTGCAATGGCTCAATCTCAGCTCACTGGAACCTCCGCCTCCCAGACTCAAGTGAGCCCCCTACCTTCGCCTACCAAGTAACTGGAACTACAAGCACGCATCACTACACTTGGCTGTTTTTTTGTTTGTTTGTTTGTTTTATAGAGACAGGGTCCCACTATGTTGCCCAGGCTGGTCTCAAACCCCTGGGCTCAGGTGATCCTCCTGTGTTGGCCTCTCAAAGTGCTGGGATTACAGGTGCGAGACACTGTGCCCAGCCCCAAAAATTAATTTTTAAAATAAAATTTTCAGTTTGTTCTGAAATCCCTTAAAATGTAACCAACTATGCAAATATTTTTATACAAAAAAATCATTTTAAAATATTTAAATACCCACTCCTTTTCATGTTATTTTTGTCAGTAGCAGCTTTAGCAGGGGAAATGACAATATGTGTGTAAAGGAAATTTACATTCATTCTGTTTTATCTGCTTTGAGTTACTTTTTAAAAGTCTGGGAATTGGTGGCTAGATGTAGTGGCTCACGCCTGTAATCCCACTGCTTTAGGAGGCCAAAGTGGGAGAATCACTTGAGCCCAGGAGTTTGAGGGTACAGTAAGCTGTATTTGTGCCACAGCACTGCAACCTAGGTGACAGAATAAGACCCTGTCTCAAAAAAAAAAAAAAAAAGTCTGGGAATTATTTGCTCATCTTGGTTCTCAGAGCCTCTTTTTTCCTTTGAGATCCACTACTACTAGTTATTACAGTGCTTATGAACTTGAAACATTTTAACACATCAATATAGATCCATAAATTTGCTGCCCATTTAACGTGAGTTGCTTAAGATTTGCATTTGAGATGTTAGATTTTCTGAGGCCACCCCCCAGCCTGCACACTTAAAACCACCACCAAAATACACACACAACTCTATTGCCTAATTCTAGCCTCATCAATCGGAATTAGTACATCACAGTTTAATTTTCACAGATTATTTCATTAATGTAGTAGTTTCCATATTATTGCTTACTTGTTGACTACTTTCTTTCAATCCTGTCAAATATATTTTAAGTATTTTAATAAGTCGGTCTAATTTTCAAACTACAAATTTAATTTAAATAAAGCTGCAGGGACACCAGGACATGACAGCTTTGTAAGGAGTCAATCATATTCCCAAATCATACATTTCATGCATGTTGACTGTGGAATCTGAACACGTACTTTCTCTCTTGTAATCATATATAAACTCCATGAAGTCTTTCTTTTTGAAGTTTGAGTCTCAGGAAGATGAGAAATTACTTCAAGCAACTGAGAAATTTCAAGCTGAATGTGCCTTAAAGTTTCCAAATCGTCAGTGTCTTACAACAGTAATTGATATAAGTGGAAAAACTGTTTTTATCACACGTTACCTCAAACCTTTAAACCCTCCTCAGGAGCTCCTTAATGTCTACCCCAATAATCTACAGGCAACTGCAGTAAGTATTTCATAGTCAATAAGTGCTGTGCTAAAACTGTTTTCACATTTCAATATATTGCCATTTTAATTACCATATTTCATAGTGCTTAAGATATTAACTATATCAAGATCATTAACGATAAAAGTAATGACTAAAACATTTTTATTAACATGGGGTTTTCTTCCTTTAGAAAAGTCTGAAGGCAGCCGGGCAGTGGCTCATGCCTATAATCCCAGCACTTTGGGAGGCCAAGGCAGGCAGATCACTTGAGGCCAGGAGTTTGACACTAGCCTGGCCAACATGGCGAAACCTCGTCTCTACTGGAAATACAAAAATTAGCCTGGTGTGGTGGTGCATGCCTGTAGTCCCACCTCCTTGGGAGGCTGAGGCCTAAAAATAGCTTGAACCCAGGAGGCAGAGGTTTCAGTGAGCCAAAATCACGTCATTGCACTCCAGCCTGGACGACAGAGCAAGACTCTGTCTCAAAAAAAAAAAAAAAAAAAAAAAAAAAGTCTAAAGGTACCAGGGATGATAATAATCCTTAGTTCACTGTTTCAACAAAAAATTATTGAGTGCTTACTGTGTCCCTGGAACTATGTTTCCATATGTTGGAAAAGTAACATATGGAAAATACTTCACATTTCCAAAATGTATTACATAAACATGTTTTCATTGTGTAGTCTCAATAACTCTGTTACGATTTGAACTGATACCTCTGACTTCAGAAGTTATACACATTCAACTGTATTAAGATAACTATTCAGTATTATGCCTAATGCTATATATACACTGAGTTCAAATTAAGCAAAAATTATTTCAAATATTTAAGTATTTTCAGCATTTAGACCATTATTCCAAAGTACTTCCACACTGGGCCATTAAATATGTATGCACCATTCTCTGGCTTCAGAGCACCATACCCATCACAAACTTGTGTGAATCAGAAGCCATATGTTAACCAGGCTAATTTTACATGGATACCATAACCCATAACTGCCTTTGGAGAGTCGATAATATAGGGAGTTATTGCTACTAATAGTCACTAATATAGTAATTTAGAAACAAGGTAATGATATATTGTAGATATAGATGTATCAAAAAACCCCACTTTGTGTTCTACATTTCATTTGCTTTTTATATTACTCAATTTTTATAGAAAACAATAATAGGAACTTCTAGTCTACCTAGCATAGTAAACGTACAGAAAACGTCTCCCAGTAGAGAACACTTAAGAGTGATGAATAAAATATCTAATAAGTCATGGCTGAAATGAAAGTAAAGTGAAAGGGAAAATATAAGAGACAAGAAATAAGAAAGCAAGATTCTACAAGGATGAAAGCTTTAAACAGTGTTTGCTCTCAGGTCATCTGATAATTCCTAATGACTATAGCTGGGTTTCAATGAGCCACAAGACTGTGGAAGACAGGGATAATGCATGAGGCTAGAGCAGCCTGGAAGATTGAATTAGAGACTCAAATACACAGTTGGGACTCTTCAGGATAATACTGTCAATGGATAAACTAGGAAATGCCCTGTCTTCAGAAGAAACCCTGCCTGTCTCAGTCTTGACTTTGGATGGAAGAGAAAAAAAGAAAATTTTCTAACCCCCACTCTGTATTTACTCACATTTGAGACTGGAATTTATACCACCTGTATAACCCAAAAAAAACCTCAACTGAAAATCTAGTTGAAAGTATTTCCTGTTGGTAATGCCCCTAGATCCCTGTCAAAAGCAAACACAAATACCACAAATATTCCTAGAAGAATGCCCCTTTAACTCAGCCTCAAAAAAATTCCACAGAAAAAAATTCCAAGCAACATGAACATACAATGAAAGATCATCAATGAAGAAGTAAGTCACCATAAAGAAGGTAAGAGTTCACTCACAAAAACAGCAAACTGAAGAATCAGGCCCTAGTAACTTCAGACAGGAGAATTATTGGATATAAAATATAAAATAGACATGTTTAATATGTTTAAGAAATTTGGGGAATTTAAAGTATAATTAAAAAACAATAGAGCATTGTAATTGACAGGCAGATTTTTTAAAGTACGAAATGGAACTTATAACAATAAAAGATATAATAGTTAAAATTAGGAATTAAACAGGTTAAACAAAACATTGAATACAGTTAAATAAGAGGTAAATTACATACAGTTAAATACAGAGAGAATTATTGAACTGGAATACACATGCAAAGAAATTACTTGGAATATAGCACAGAGACTCTAAACCCAAATTAAGTAGAAGGGAAGAAATTATAAAAATAAGAGCAGAAATAAACAAAGTAAAGACGTAAAAATGCAAAAGATCAATGCAACAAAGAGCTGATTTTTAGAAAAGATAAACAAAATCAACAAACCTTTAGCTGGAATAAGAAAAAAGAGAGATGAGTTACATAAAATCAGAAATAAAAAATGAGACACTGCAACTGATACCACAGAAATGCAAATGATTATAAGAGACTTATTTGAACAACTACACACCAAATTATAAAACTTGGAAGAAACAAGTAAATCTATGAAAATATACACCTTAACAAGACTGAATCATGAAGAAATATACCTGAACAGAACAATAACAAGTAATGAGATTAAAGCAGTAATGAAAAGTCTCCTATCAAAGAAAAGTCTAGGACCTGATGGTTTCACTGCTGAATTCCACCAAATATTTAAATAAGGACTAACATCAATTCTGCTCAAACTATTCCAAAAAAAAATTAAAGAAGAGGGAACTCTGTTAAAGTCATTTTATGGGGCAACATTATCCCGATACCAAAACCAGAGGCATAACAACAACAAAACTATAGGCTTATATTCTAGGATAAACACAGCTCTAAAAATCCTCATGATTTTTAAAAATACTGCCAAACAAAATTCAATAATATATTTTTAAAAATCATGCAACATGGTCAAGTGGGACTCATCCCAGGGATGCAAGGATGGTTCAACACAGGCAAATCAGTAAGTGTGATGCATCACATTTATAGAATCAAGGACAAAAACCACTTAATCATTTCAACAGATGGTAAAAAAGAATTCAATGGAATTCAACATCCCTCATGATAAAAACTCAACAAATTGTGTATAGAAGGAACATATTTCAACACAATAAAGGTCATATATGACAAACCCACAGCTAACATCATACTGAACAGTGAAAAGTTGAAAAGTTTTCTTCTAAGATCTGGAACAAGACAAGGATGCCCACTTTCTACAACTCTATTCAACATAGTACTGAAAGCTGTAGCTAGAGCAATTAGGCAAGAGAAATAAATAAAGGGCATCCAGATTGGAAAGGAGGAAGTCAAGTTGCTCTCATTTGCAGGTGACGTGATCATAAATTTAGAAAACCCTAAAGACCCCATCAAGAAACTGTTAGAACTAATAAATAAGTTTAGTAAAGTTGCAGGAAACAAAATCAACATATAAAATTTAGTAGTGCTTCTATACACCAATAATAAACTAGCTTTAAAAAATCAAGAAGCAATCCCATATACAGTAGCTACAAAAATTTGTAAGATACCTAGCGATACACTTAACCTATGAGGTGAAAGATCTCTGCAATGAAAATTACAAACACTGGGCCGGGCGTGGTGGCTCGTGCCTGTAATCCCAGCACTTTGGGAGGCCAAGGCGGGCAGATCACGAGGTCAGGAGATCTAGACCGTACTGGCTAACACGGTGTAACCCTGTCTCTACTAAAAATACAAAAAATTAGCCGGGCTTGGTGGCGGGCGCCTGTAGTCCCAGCTACTCAGGAGGCTGAGGCAGGAGAATGGTGTGAACCCGGGAGGCAGAGCTTGCAGTGAGCCAGGATCGTGCCACTGCACTCCAGCCTGGGTGACAGAGCGAGACTCCGTCTCAAAAAAAAAAAAAAAAAGAAAATTACAAACACTGATGAAAGAAATTGAGGAAGGCACAAATAAATGGAAAGATATCCTGTGTTCATGGATTGGAATAATTAATATTGTTAATATATCCATATTACCCAAAGCAATCTACAGATTCAAAATACCAAGACATTCTTCACAGAAATAGAAAAAAAAAATCTTAAAATTCATATGGAAATGACAAAAGATCCCAAATAGCCAATGTAACCTTGATTAAAAGAACAAAGAACTGGACGTATCACACTACCTGACTTCAAAATATACTACTGCAGTAATTAAAACAGCATGGCACTGGTCTAAAAACACATATAGGCCAATGGAAGAGGATAGCAAACCCAGAAATAAATCCATGCATTTACAGCCAACTGATTTTTTGACTCAGGCACCAAGAACACACATTGAAAAAAAGGACAGTCTGGTCAATAAATGGTGCTGGAAAAATGATATCCATGGGCAGAAGAATAAAACGAGAGCCCCCCATCTCTCACCATACACAAAAATCAACTCTAAAAGGATTAATGAATTAAATGTAAGAACTGAAACTACAAAACTATTAAAAGACAAAACAAGGGAAATACTTCATGAAATCTGGGGAGGATTTTTTTAGTAAGACCTCAAAAGCACAGGCAACAAAAGCAAAAACAGACAAATGAGATTACATCAATCTAAAAAGCTTCTGCACAGCAAAGGAAACAATCAGTAGAGTCAAGAGACAACCTGTAGGAGATAATATTTGCAAACTGTGTCTAACAAGGGGTTAAAATCTAGAAAATGTAAGGAACTGAGGCAACTCAATAGCAGAAAACCCCAAATAGTTTGATTTACAAATTAGCAAAAGAGCTGAATTGATATTTCTCAAAAGAAGACATACAAATGTCCAACAAACATATGAAAAAAATGTTCAATATCACTAATCATCAGAGAAATGCAAATCAAAACCATGAGATACCACCTCACTCCAGTTAAAATGGCTCTTTTCAGAAAGACAAAAAATGACAAATGCTGGCAAGGGTCTGAAGAAAGAGGAACTCTTATACACAGTTGGTAGGAATGCAAATTAATACAGTCAATACTGATAAATAGTATAGAGGGTCCTCACAAATTAAAATCAGAACGACAATGTGATCTGGCAATCCCATTACTAGGTATATATCCAAAGGAAATGAAATCAGTATATCAAAGAAGTATCTGCACTCACACGTGTATTGTAGTGCTATTCACAATAGCCAAGATATGGAATCAAGCAAAGTACCCATCTATGGATGAATGAACAAAGAAAATGTGGTATATATACACAATGGAATGCCAATCATCCACAAAACAGAATGAAATTCTGTCATTTGCGACAACATGGGTGAACCTGGTGGGTGTGTTAAGTGAAATAAACCAGGCACAGAAAGACAGGCACAACATGATCTCACACATATGTGGAATCTCAAAGTAGAGAGTAGAATAGTGTTTACTGGAGGCTGGGGAGGGAAGGCAGGAGTGGGGATGGAGAGAGGATGTTCAACAGGTACAAAGTTTCAGTTAGGAAGAATGAGTTCTGGTGTTCTATTACACAGTATGATGACTATAGTTAATAATAATGTATAGTGTATTTCCAGCTAACTAGAAGAGAGGATTTTGAATATTATCACCACAAAGAAATGATAAATGTTTAAAGTGATGGATATGCCAATTACCCTGATTTCAACATTATACAATGAATGTATAAGCGCATTGAAACGTCACACTGTTTTGGTTCCCAAATACTATTGGGAACCACATGTCTTGGTTCCCAAGTACTATCATCCTCTCAACCAGGGCTCCTTAGAGAAGTGACTGCTTTCAAGACTGGGCCAAGTGAAAATTCAAGATGATTCTAGAGAGTTTTGTTACATCAGAAAGTAAAGTACTGCAAAATGAAAGAGAAAAAAAACGACTTGTCAAAGGGACACAGTTTCTTCATCTGTAAAGGATGGGTAACAACAATAACCTTCCATATAGGATGTTTGGTGAGGATGGAGATGATATTAATACAGTATTTAGTAAGCATTTAGTGAGCATTCGTTTCATTTTGTACATGTAAATGTTTGTAATACCTGAGATTTAAGAAATGAGGTAGGGGATGCAGCATTTTGTTTTATTAGAAATTATTTTTGTAAAGATCATTTTGATTATACAGGAACTGGTGGCTCGATACGTGTCCTTGATTCCCTTCTTGCCTGACACTGTCTCATTTGGTGGTATCTGTGACCTCTGGAGCACATCTGATGTAAGTAGTTCTTCTTCACAGATTTACTAACTTGAGCTGACTTAATGAAATATTAGCTAACTGGCTTGCATAATTTTAAGTTCTAACATTCATTAGCCATAAAAATCTAATTGGCTGTTGTTTAGTAATATGAGCTAAATTTTGAAGTATTTTTTCTTCCTGATTCAATTTTCCCAAAGTTCAGAAGTTAACAAAAAATTAATTACTCAAACAAAATTTAAAAATAACACTTCAGGTGTCTTAATGCTGATTTACCCTCCCAGTATTACTGTAAAATTTCTTGGTTTTGTTCATGAAAATACCAAAATTACATTCTATGTTATAATTAGAAATGATATACTCCTTAATTTGTGGGCTTTGTAAGGCATGGCATATTATTATTTATTCAGTATGTACTTCTTGGTCACCACATACCAGATGCTATACTAAATTCTGGCTATAAGTGAAATAAACATAGTCTCTGCCCTCATGGAATTTACAATCTATATATGCTGCATAATCTTTCAAATAGATCATAGGTAGTATGAAACAAGCATATATTATCACAGGTATTAATTCTGCTTCTAGATCTCATGTTGTACTGCTTTTGCAAAAAATTGAACTGCATTATACAACTTCCTTTGAAGTATAGCCCTAAATTGAAGAAATTTAAGTGCACTTTACATTTTTTATTCCCCAATACATTTTGGCAACATAAATGTTGACAATTTTAGAGATAAAATTTCTACAACTGTGAGCCATCTATAAGAAGTTACTGAAAGACTAGAATTCGTGTACTCTAGAGCAGCAGTCCCCAACCCTTTTGGCACCAGGGACTAGCTTTGTGGAATACAGTTTTTCCATGGATGGGTCAGTGGTAGACTCAGGGATGGTTTCGGAATGATGGTTTCGGAATGAAACTGTTTCACCTCAGATCATCAGGCATTAGATTCTCATAAGGATTGCATGACCTAGATCCCTTGCATGTGCAATTCATAATAGGGTTTGCACTCCTATGAGAATCTAATGCCACCACTGATCTGAGAAGAGGCAGAGCTCACGGTGGTAAGTCTTGTTCACCTGCTACTCACCTCCTGCTGTGCAGCCCAGTTCCTAACAGGCCACAGACTGGCACTAGTCCACAGCCAGGGGGCTGGGGACCCTTGCTCTAGAGCTAGACTGACTGTACTACTTCCTAAGTGTCACCTTATTAATCTGTACTTCAACTTGCTCGTCTGTAAAATAGGCAAATAGGAGTACCTCCCTCAAAGGATTGTTCTAGAATTAAGTAAGTTTAATGAAGTAATATGCTCTAAAGATTGTTTAGCACATAATGAACTATATATACATTAAAAATAAAAATGAAACTTTGAAATTTGTGTCCCCGACCCTACCACAATCATAGTGACTATTGATTCTAGAAATCCATATCATCAATGTCAGAGAAAACGCCATGTCCACTAAAAGTGGTTTTTTAAAAAAATGAATTATCAACATAGTATCAAAATTTGGGGCAAGATTATAGGTCTTACACTTCAAGGCACTAATCTCAACTATGACATATTAGAATCCTGCACAACCAATCCAGAATAAAGCATTTAGTCATATGACATATTTTTTCTTTTTGTCAGCAATTTCTTGATCTCCTGGCAGGGGATGAAGAAGAACATGCAGTACTATTGTGTAATTACTTTCTGTCTCTGGGTAAGAAGGCCTGGCTGTTGATGGGCAATGCTATTCCTGAGGTAAGACCACGTAGGCTGCCTTTAACAGAGGAGTATACTTGTCTAATCGAGTTGTGTGTTCCAGATCACACACAGGACATATTTTCATAACAATCCTTTGGGTTGCTAGGAAAGTGGCCCACAGATGCCATAACAAGCAGAGAGAACTACCAGTGATAAGACATGAAATGGTTTTCAGTGGTCCTCAGGGCCCCATGCAACACTTCAGATTGTTTTTTGGCAAACCCGAACCCTTTACCATCCAAAGCCCCCGCCTAGCTCTGTCATTTTAGTATGGGCCTCTTCCCAACTATGTTCCCAAGAATTCAGATTCCCTTAATGATATGGTATTCTTCATGCTTTGCAATGAAGAGGATCCAAAGGAGTGTGTGTAGTAAGGTTAGAGATCTCTCCTTTCATGCCTAGTGCTTCTATAGGTATCTGCAGCTAGCCTGGCATGCAAAGAGGAATAAGCCAGATAAGGAGGAATGAAAAGAACATTAGCAGCTTTATTTTTATATTAACATTGTTATTTTTATTAGATTGGAGACTATTAGAATTTTTCCCAAGCCCACCACAAATATCCCTACATTTGGGATACAAATAGGTAAGTTTAGAAAATTCACATGGATTAAAGCAGTTTATCCAAAGAGGCCACAAGGCTCTAGGAATCCTTGGAAATTCGATAGCATGAGTTGCTGCAAGGCAGGTAATAAAGTAGTACCATATTCATATTCAAATTCATTCTCCATTATTATCTCCCAGATAGTCTGGTCCCAAAAGAACACTGGGCTTGGAAGTCACGAGGCTGAAGTTCAAGATTCTGTGCCCATTCCTCATTAGCTGTGTGACACTAAGTAGGTCACTCAACAACTCTGGGTTTTATAGGAAACTGGGATAATTTCTGCCCTGCCTTCCCCAGAAAACTGTTGTAAGCATCAAGTGAAATCATACACGGGGAATAAATGAATAAATTATCATTGTAAAAATAGAATCTAATAATACATAAGTATTCTGTGTAAAAAGTAGAAGTCCCTTGTCAGAAGACCCAGAATACCTTAACAAGACTTCTACTTCCCCAACCCTCAATTCCACTCCCCTCCCCAGGTACAGTCATTCTTAACTGTGTGGTACATATCCTTTAAAATCTACTATGCATTTACATAGTTACAAATGTTTACCAAGTGTAAGTTACTATATTAGAAATAAAAATATTTCTATTCAGACATAATCAGCCTTCTATAGACTTAAATGGCAGTCTTACTGACTCTAGGAAGAAAACGCCAGTGACTGCTTATTTCCACTAGTGACAGTTCTTCAGCCAATCTTAAGATATATTGGTTGAGTAAGATGATGACTATCCTTTTTTGGTCATTGTACTAGTACAGATGCAAGAATGTTGCAAAACTAAGCATTCAACTTTACTTTTAAATTCAGCATAACCTAGAACTTCAAAGTAGTTTTCACCATTAACCATGAAATTTCAGAAATTAGGGGTCCAAGTAAAATACTGAATTGTCTGTGCAAACTACTATTGGCCTTCATTGCATAAATAGTTGAAAACTAGTTTTAAGGGCCATTTTCTTTCAGGGTCCAACTGCCTATGTGCTAACTTGGGAGCAAGGTCATTATTTAATATGGAATCCCTGCAGTGGACATTTTTATGGACAATTTGATACATTCTGTCCCTTGAAAAATGTGGGCTGTTTAATAGGTCCTGATAATGTAAGTATTAATATTTCTTCTTAAATATGGTTAGCTATTGTTTCTTTTAAATAACTGACCTATCGATTTAAATATTTTGTGTACCAAAATATTTATATAAATGAATATATACACACACACACACACACACACACACACACACACACCAGTTAAAGAAATGCAGTGTCAAACACAGTGGTGGAACTGTGCTGAATAAAACTTTTGGTTCAATTAGTCACCTGACCTGCCTGAGAAGCAGAATGACAAAGCAGAATGACAAAGGAATACAGGATTTAGATTCAGAGGACCTGAGTTTGTGTTGGGTCTGCCTTAGTTTTCTCATCCAAAACAGAGTTTACAATTTCTAACTCACAGTGTTTTAAGAACTGAGGCAAATTTGTCACCTGAGCAGATTGGGTTTCTCTGTCTCTCTCTCTCTTTCTATTTTCAAGGGAGAGTCCCAGGTCTCACCTGACCTGCAATATCCCCAGGTAATTCTGGTTGCAGCCAGTTTTAAGGGCTGCGTGATTTTATTGTTAAGGGTATTAAAGTAGCGATTAAAAATATAAGTTATAGAGCTGGGCGCTGTGGCTCATGCCTGTAATCCCAGCACTTTGGGAGGCCAAGGCGGGTGGATCACCTAAGGTCAGGAGTTTGAGACCAGCCTGGTCAACATGGTGAAACCCCGTCTCTAATGAAAATACAAAAATTAGCTCGGCATTGTGGTGTGCCACTGTAATCCCAGCTACTTGGGAGGCTGAGGCAGGAGAACTGCTTGAACCCGGGAGGCGGAGGTTGCAATGAGCTGAGATGGAGCCAGTGCATTCCATCCTGGGCAACAGAGCAAGACTCTGCCTCAAAGAAAAATGAGTTATGGGATCAGACTGCCTCAGTTTAAACTCCAATTTTATCATTTACTAGTTGTGTGAGCTTGGGAAAGTCAATCTCTCATAGCTTCAGCTTCTTGGTTGGTAAAATGGAGGTAATATTAAAGTCATTACTTTAGAAATGTATGGTCATTACTTTATAGAGTAGTTGTGAGAAGTGAATGAGACAATTAATATTAAACACCTAACAGAGTAACAACTCTTTTAATTATTTTTTTTAATTTTTTTTTTCTGAGACAGAGTGTCGCTCTGTCACCTAGGTTGGAGTCCAGTGGTGCCATCTCAGCTCACTGCAATCTCCATATCCCGCATTCAAGCGATTCTCCTGCCTCAGTCTCCCGAGTAGCTGGGACCACAGGCATGTGCCACCTTGCCTGGCTAATTTAGTGGACATGAGGTCTCACCATGTTGACCAGGGTCATCTCAAACTCCCGGCCTCCTCAGCCTCCCAAAGTGCTAAGATTACAGGCATGAGCCACCGCACCCGGCAAATTATTGAATGATGGTTTTTATGTGCTTCTGTCTATAAAAACTGTTTGCACATCCATCCCAACATGCATATTTTTATGAATTATATATATTTTTGGATCAATATACCAAAAACTATTTTAAACATAAAAAGAAATAATTAGAAAATGTAATTTTTTCTTCCCATCCTCCTGAGGTATGCACCCTTCTCTGAAGACCATCAGTCTATTTTTTTTCTTTTTTTAGACGGAGTTTCGCTCTTGTTGCCCAGGCTGGAGTGCAACGGAGAGATCTCGGCTCACCGCAACCTCCGTCTCTCGGGTTCAAGCAATTCTCCTGCCTCAGCCTTCTGAGTAGCTGGGATTACAGGCATGCACCACCACACCCAGTTAATTTTGTATTTTTAATAGAAACGGGGTTTCTCCATGTTGGTCAGGCTGGTCTTGAGCTCCCGACCTCAGGTAATCTGCCTGTCTCAGCCTCCCAAAGTGCTGGGATTATAGGTGTGAGCCACCGTGCCCAGTCCCATCAGCCTATTTTTTTAAGCGTTACTGCTAAAATTAGAGATAATATATGCCAAGCACCCAGTAAAATATCTGTCCTTGATAAGTGTTCAGCAAATAGCAACTACAGCATTAATTACAAATGTAAAGAGCACAGTGGAACACTGTTCTCACGTTATTATTTTTAATTAAAGCCATTATCATAATCAAAAGTGATCTGCTAAGCCTCATCTACATTTAGGGGATCATTTTAAGGTCATTAGTAATCAAGCAGGGTTAACAGGCACTGAAAAAGCCTTCAAATAACTCTGTTATCTGTCAAAATTATTACCAGCTCTCAAAACAATTATTGTATAGTTGACTAATTCTCATAAAGCTAAGGTTTTGTGAGGAAGAAAGAATGTTATTTTCTCCTCTTCTCTGAGATGGGTAATAGTAGCTTATGATGTTATGCATCCCCTATTGTAGCTCTTCTAAACCTGCTCTAAGTCTTGGCCACTCAGCAGAGGACCTCCTCCTGGCTTTGTTGGCCTGACACTCTAAAACCTCAACTGCCCTCTACTCCACCACACTTCTTTGGATGTCAGTCTTTCTCCTCCTTTCATCCCTTTTCCAAGGAATAAGTCTCTTCCCTTTCAATTGTGCTTGTTTCCATTCCCATTCCATGCTCCACTATTCCATCCAACTAGCTCCTCTATTTTTTCTCTCTCCTTCTCTATCTATTGATATGCTCAGGGGTCCAACAATTCTAATACCCTTTTCCCAACCTGGCTATACACCCAAAACTGCATTGCCTTTCTTTCCTCTCCTCCCCAAGTTCTTCAAATACGAGTTATATCCCTTGCTTTCACTTTATAAGCACACTCAGACCTTAACTTACTATAATCTAGCTCTTCCTTCCTGACCATATTGCAGAAATTAAACTGAGAAGCACCATTGTCTTACTAATGAATAAATAAATCCAATAGCTGCTTCTCATTTTCACTCCTCTCCTTTTCTGTCATTTAACATTAAAATCGCTAACTTTCTTCATGAAAAAACACTTTCCCCCTCCGTAGTTTACTAATAAAGGATAGTTTGGTCTTCATTACTCTGCAATTGTTTCTTTCACTGGCTTTTCTTCCCACCCCTTAAAAATAGAAGTTCCTAAAGATTCTGTATTTAGATTCTTCTAGGACCACACCTATTATTATTAATTGTGGCTCTATCTAGTTTATCCTGGTAGAGAAGTCATAATTCTGTAACCAGCCCCAGAACCTTTCTCTTGAATTTTCAACTGTTTGCTAGATACCCAGGTGCCTTATCAAAATCTCAAACACAGCACATGCAAAACTCAAATCATTTCCCCCAAAACCAGGTCCCTTCCTGGCTTTCTATTTCTATGGATATCACTTATCCTGATTCAAACCCTAGAATTATTCCTGATTTTCCCTCTCCCTTACTTCATTCTACTTCAATCCTAATTATAGAGGACAAATCTTATAGATGCCATCTCTGCTATTTCCAAGGTCATGCCATTATGGTCTTGCCCTACATTTCTATAAATGACTAACTAAATAGTATCCCCAATTGAGTTCACTTTTTGATACACTGATACCTGATTACGCTTTCATCACTTTCTGGCTCAGAAAGTACTAGGGGAACTTCACTGCATACAGATTTAAGAGTAAACTTTACACCTTGGATTTCAAAGCCCCATGTATGCAGTGCAATTTCTCACTACTTTTCTGAACATTCCCTACTCTATAGCCAAATTGTAGTTCTTAAAGATCTTGTCTTAAGCCAATTTTCTGATTTGGATTCCAAGTCAAGGCCTCCTACCTTATTGGCTTCTACTTCTCTATGTCCTTTGCTACTTTTTCTGTATTCTCCAAACTTGAAACATTAGAGATCCTCAAAGTTCATCAAACCTCTTTTCTATCTATACTTCCTCCCAGGAAACACTATATGCCAGTGATTCCGAAGTTTATATCTCCAGCTCACCTAGCTCCCCAGAACTTCAGACTCAAATATCACCTACTCAGCATCCTCATTTGGATGTCAGACAGATAACTCAAACTTAAGATGCCCAAACTTGAACTCCTGATTCCCCTTTGCAGTCTTTCCCATCTCAATAAATGTCAATTCCATCAGTCCAGTTATTTAGGCCAAAATCCTTGGAGTCATCTTTGATTCCTCTCTCTCCTACATCCAAACCAAATCCTGCTGGTTCTACCTTCACAGTACACCCAGAGTTCAACCACATCTCTCCACTTTTACTGCTAGCATGTTCATTCAAGTCACTGTAGCTTTTACCCAGATTATTCAAAATAAGCATCCTAAGGTTTCACGATTTGACCCTCCTTCATTTGTCTAATCTCAAAACAGCAAAGAAAATTCCTGTTAAAATAACAGGCAAATTATGTCACTCCTCTACCCAAATACTCCAGTGACTTCCTATCTCACTTAAGAGTCAAAGCCTCAATCTTCAAAATGGCCCACGGGGCCTCCATGATCTGATACCCACCCTACCCACCTCTCTCCCCCTTCATCTGATAATGTCATTTCTTACTTGCTGTCTCCAGCTTGCTCATTCTTTAAAACCACTTCATATTCCTTGCTATTCCTCAAACATAACAAAGCACACTTTACATTTGCTGTTTCCTAGGCATAAATGACCACTGCCCCCTTACTGGATATCGTCATAGATTTCTCCCTCACTTCTTGCATTTCTGATGAAAAGTCATTTTTCCAGTTAGAACTTCCCTGCCTGCCTTAAAATGTTCCATTTTTGTTTCCTCCATAGCCCTTGCACAATTAACTATTGCCACAATAAAGACAGTAAAAACCCACCCCCAAACTAAATGGCTTCAAACATTTATTCTCAGGGATCTGAGTCAGCTGGGGAGGTTCTGCTAATTGAGGCTGGGCAACTCTGCTGCAAGTTGTGGTAGCAAGACAAGCTCTGCTTCTTACAGTAGATCTGTGAGTCAACTGGGAGAGCTCAGCTTCATGTGTGTTTATTCTGGCATGCAGTGCAATGACAATGGCAGAGGCACAAAAGGACAAGCAGAAACACACAAAGCTTCTTAAGCGTAGACTCAGAAGCCATGCACTGACTTCTGTCCCAGTCCACTGGCCAAAAGTCAAGGAATGCAAAAGTATACTTCTTCTCTTTTAGTGGGAGGAACTGGAAAGTAACGTGAGAAAGGGTACGCATATAGAAAGGAGTGCAGAATTGGGGCTAACGATACAATTTGCCACATCATGCAACATCATCTGATATCCCATGTGTTTACTTGGTTTTTGTTGTTGTTGTTGCTTTAGACAAGATCTTGCTCTGTCATCTAGGCTGGAGTGCAGTGGTGTGACCACAGTTCACTGGAGCCTCGAAATCTTGGGCTCAAGCAATCCTCCCACTTCAGCCTCTCAAGCATCTACAACTATAGGAACACACCACCACACCTGGCTACTTCTCAAAAAAAAAAAAACAAAAAAAAAAAACATTTTTTTAGAGATGGGGGTCTCACTATGTTGTCCAAACTAGTCTTGAACCCCTGGCCTCAAGTGATCCTCCCACTTTGGCCTCCCAAACTGCTGGGATTATGAGTGTGAGCCTCAGTGCCTGCCTGTTTGCTTATTTGTTTGCTATCTTCTCTTACTAGATACTCCATGAGGGTAAAAAATCTATTTCATTCACTGCTTTATCCCCAGTAATTAGAACTGAGCCTCAACATAGTAGGTAGCTGATTAAATATACTGAATGGACAGATTCATGTACATAGCTTTTCAGTATGACTACTGTATGCCAGGAGCTATGCTAGGTGCTAAAGATACAATGGTAAATACGGCACATAGTGAAAGTCCTCAGGACAAAAGTCTAACAGCCTAGTGTGGACATGAATAGCCAATTATAAACAATGTTAACTAATAATAATTTAAAAGTAGCTAACAATTATTGAGCATTTACTACATACCAGGCATTTTTCTGAGGTACAGATTAACTCACTGAATCAACTCAACCTTATGAGGTAGATAATATTTATTATCCCACTGTTATAGAGAAGGAAACTGAGGCATACAGAAGTGACATAAATCATCCAAGGTCACACAATTAGTAAATGTTGGAGCCAAAATTAAAACGCAAGTGGTCTGGTTCCAGAACCAACATGCTACGCTGCCTCACCAAGACAAGGGCTATCTCAGAGACTGCAGGTTGCTGTGGATGCAAAGAGATGAACACTCAATTCAATTAGGAGGCTAGGAAAAGAAGGGTCAGTTAAGGTTAGCCTAAGAAAGAAGTGGCCTTGGTTTTTATAACAAAAAACCACCTCACCTTATCAAATCTATAGTCAACACTAAGGTCCACCCCCAACTTCAGATAAAAAATGTGGAAAAATGGCCAATGACAACTGTATGCCACTGATTATAAAATGCACACAATTTTTGTAATCAAAAAATGACAAAAAGTGTGCAGCCTGTATGAACACTTGCTGTCTCTCTGCTGCCTCTGCCACACATACATCCATGCACACATACATGTGTATGTATATATACTAACATATATGCTAATATAGTCTTGTATTTCTTAGATTTGGTTTAATATTCAACGATATGATTCTCCACTAAGGATAAATTTTGATGTCACCAAGCCCAAGCTGTGGAAATCTTTCTTTTCAAGAAGCCTTCCATATCCTGGCCTTTCCAGTGTTCAGGTATAAATCTTTTATTAACAATTAAATGTAGACAAAGTAAAAGACAGGAAATCTTTTACTGGCTTACAAGATATTTTTTACTCCTGGGTAGTCTAGAACAGTATTTATCAAATGCATCTGAGCTCAGCTCACAACAAGAAACGTATATATATGTGTACATATATGTGAAAGGACCAGTATATACATCTTACACATATGTGGAAGTTTTGATATAAAAAGTTTCATGACATAAAAAGTACCACAAAATGTATTCCATCTAAATTTTTTAAATGCTCATCTCAATTTACTAAATAGATTTCATGATTTTTAATGAAACATCAAGTTAAACTGCAGGGTGTGATCCACTAGGGGCTCATAAAATTAACTTACAGGGTCCTGACCAGTAGTAGATTGTAAGTAGTAAGCATAAGCAGTTTACTAAAACTTTTTTTCATTCGATAGATACATGTACGTGTGTACTAGGTTTGTAATAAAATGTATTTTATGCTCTGAATCTACCTTTCAGAAAATGCTTTGACCCTAGAGAAATTCTCCCGTATGTGTATAACGTGATGTATATATACAACATTTTAAATAGAAGCATTGCTTGAAATAGCAAAAGAGTTGGAATGACAGAAGAGAAAAATTATGTTACATGATGGAATATTTTACAGCAGTTAGAACAATCAGCATTAATGAATCTTAGTAATAAGCCCTCTAAAAATATGTTTGTTGCTGCCGTTAAATATAAAGTTAAGGGAGAAAGCACAAGTTGCATGTTCATAAAACAATTAGATAAAGTTTAGAAACATACAAAACAATAAAATGTTTAGGGGTACATGTATCTGTAATAAAAACATAAACACATTGTATTAATGAAGACAGGAATTTTTATTCATAGCCAAATCCCTATCCCTCTCACCTATGAAAGTGCCTAGCACACAGCAGGTAATCAGTACTTGTTGAATGAAGGGGTGCTAAAACAAATTCAGGTCATGGCTACTTCTGTGTTAAGAGAGAAGAAAAATGAAACTGAGAAAGAACTACAGAGCACTATATTATGATGTTTTACTTATGGTGGTTCATGTGTCCATCAGCAGCATGCATTATATTATTTTCTGTATCTTGATGTCTGAGATTTCATTGATTTTTTGAAAGATTTTTAAAATGGACAGCTGTTCAAATTAACTGTAGGTGATTTTTATACTTTCTGAACTATTTTCTCTTCTATAGCCTGAAGAGCTAATTTACCAGCGCTCAGACAAAGCGGCTGCAGCTGAGCTACAAGACAGGTAACGTAACATCCATAAATCCACATGTAATCTGTCACTAGGAGTATAATACCAAACTTTAAACCACTGTCAGCCTGAATGAATGTGAAACAATTTAGGCAACTTAACTTTAATTCATGTTTATAGATTCCAAACACAGATGTGATCTCTAAATCCCATGACTCAAAAGGAACCTTTAGCATCACCATGCTGTGGAACCAACCAGAGTGGAACACCAGTAATACATACTTCTACAGAGACTTCACTTTGAGTGAAACATGAGTTTAACATCATGTTATAGGTGTTGTTGAGGTACATCATAATCCTTAGCTTAAATATACCTCTTTGGTCCTATTGAACTGCAGCTAGTTTATGGACCTAACACATGGAGAAGATCAGTAAGAGCCTATGTGAGTCTCCATAATTCTTATAACCCTGTAAAATAGAAATTATTCTCCTGGTTTCACAGTGTGAAAATTGAGGGTCAGAGAGGTCCACATACTTGTTTAAGTGTTAAAGGGGGCTTCTGAGCCCAGCCCAACCTTTCTGATTTCAAGGCATGTGTACTGTTTCTACTGAAGCTGTGTGACTCCTCTTGAGGCATTATTACTAGAAAATATTGGTTTACTCTCATTTACTCTCAATTTCTCCATAATGCCTTATTCAAGATCCCCAACTAGGACAACTAATCGCCAAACATTTTGTTTTTTTCTGATAGCTTCAACATGCTATTGATTGGACCCAAGTCATTTATTTCTCCAATATTAAAATGCCTGACAATTCGTCCATACTTTCTTGTGCAGACCGTCTTGAAACCCAAAACAAAGATGTATTAAGTGCCAAAAAAGAAATGATCCCTATGACTACTGAACAACGAGAAGCTATCTAGGTCTCTAAACCCATGCAATTAGTTAGGGAATGTACAAGAGGCTTTGAATCCCAGCTCCTTTGCCTTAGTCAAATCACTTATCCTGCCTCAAACTGTCCTCTCATCTGTAAAATCAGGACAATATCCCTACCTCATAAGGTTATTAGTGAGATTAAATAAAAATCTACAAAGAGCACTTCGTGCAGTATCTAGTAAATAATGGCTCAATAAATAGTAGCTATTTTCCTTCATTCTATGCTTAAACTTCACACCCTATGAACCCAATACCTGTACTTATCACAAATAAAGTTTCCATGATGTTGGTATTTTAAAGGCAGTTTTAAGGCAATTTAGAAAAAAAAATCCATCATCATGAATAGAATTCACTATTCATGATATGAATAAATCACAAGACACTAACAGCCCCACAAACACTTGAGGCTTTCAACATAAGCCCTACTTCTTATGCCTGTGTCTACTTCATCTGTCTGCACATATGCTACCAATAAGTATAGTCGTACAGTACAACATTTCAAAAAACATTTCATGGCCACGTGCAGTGGCTCACACCTGTAATCTCAACACTTTGGGAGGCCAAGGCTGGAGGATCGCTTGAGCCCAAGAATTTGAGACCAGCCTGGGCAACATAGCAAGACCATGTCTCTACCAAAAAAGAAAAAAAATAGCCAGGCATAGTGGCATGCACCTGTGGTCCCAGCTACCAAGGAGGCTGAGGTGGGAGGATCACTTGAGCCCGAGAGTTGAGGCTGCAGTGAGCTGTGATTGTACCACTACACTCCAGCCTACAAGAGAGCAAGATCCTGCCTTTAAAAAAAATTAATAATAATAAACTTTTGCTGCATGTATTGAATTTTGCTATCCCCAAGTCATTCAGAACTCCCTCTTCTGTGCTTCTGTGTTACATTTCAAGCATCTGTTATAGCTCTTAGGATACACATGCTTTCTATTTATAGGCCTATTTCCCATCTCAACTCATATACAACCCTTAAGGACAGGACTGTATGTTAATTCTGAACCTCCAGGGAGTAGCCATTAGACATTAATTATGCCTGGAGGATCACAACTCCATCAACAAAAATGTAGTTACACAATCATCTGAATCCCCACTACATACAACATACATTTTTTAACAAGGGAAAAGTGAGTCACCAAAAAATGGAGTTTATGTTTTGTGACCAGGATTGAAAAAATACTAAAAGAAAAAATCATGGACTGGAGGCCACGCCATCTGACTCGGTGGAATAGATATTGTACCTCTACTCTGCGTCACTTCTTGCCTCTGTTAGAAAAAAGTCAAGGAGAAGATGTAGAAGATGACCACAGAGCAGAACTGCTAAAGCAGCTGGGAGACTACAGGGTAAGTTACAAATGGATCCTAAACTGACTGTGGATTTCCTTGTTTCAAATTGGAAATTAGCCAATAACAGGTTTCTGGAATCAAAAGACCCACATTGCTCCCAGAAGTACATATTTAAAGCAGCATAAACTAAAAACTGTGATTATAAGTTTTAAACCTCAATAATCACTAAATAGCAAAATACCACCATTTTTCATGTAAGTATCCCATGAAAAATACCTTTTATGAAATACATTTACGTATCAAATAAAATGAAAACATCTGGCTAAATCATGTTAGACTCAACTGTGCATAAGAATCAAAACACTCTAGAACAGTTTTTTTTAAGGATATAAGGTTTTACACTGATTGCTTTTCATTGCTAAGAAAGGTGGTTATTAACAGACGATATACCCTCTCTACTGCCTGCTTGTAGTACTGTGTTCACATGCTATAGCTGGATAATAAAACCTAGAAAGCAGACTTGTAACTAAGACTTAACAGTAAGCCTTATTAGCTAAACAGGTCAAATTAGATCACTCACAGAGTAAAATTTATCCTTTAACTTATAAGGCAGGTTCTCAGTCAGGATATTTTCAGTTCAAGTGTCAGAAAACTCAAACAGGCTTGAGCAATAGAGAATTCACCAGCTTAAGTAAAGCTTAGAGGGTAGCTATCAGGGTTTTCCCACTCTCCTTCAAGTCCTCCCATTCTGCCCTCCTCCTCTCTATGATGGCATCATCCTGAGACTGGGTTTCCTCATGTTAGCAAATGCTGGAACACTTACAGAATTCACATCTGCTCACATACTACCCAAAGCAGGAGAACATCGTGTGCCATTATTCCTAACAAGTTTCCCGAGATCCCCTCTGAGACTCCCTTTGATCACTTGCCCATCCCTATGGATCAATCATTGTAGCCAAGGGGACGAAAATTATTGTCGGGCACCATGGCTCACACCTGTAAACCCAGCACTTTGGGAGGCTGAGGTGGGCAGATTGCTTGAGCCCTGGAGTTCAAGATCAGCCTTGGCAGCATGGCAAACCCCCATCTCTACAAAAAATACAAAAAGTAGCCAGGCGTGGCGGCACTTGCCTGCAGTCCCAGCTACTCAGGAGGCTAAAGTGGGGGGACCATCTGAGCCCAGCAGGATGCCAAGGCTGCAGTGAGCCATGATCATGCCACTGCACTCTAGCATGGACGACAGTGAGACCTGTCTCAAAAAAAAAAAAAAAAAAGAAAGAAAGAAAAAAGAAATGTATTTGTTAGTTTAACCTATGTTTCTGGAATTACAATGGTTACTATGCGTACTAGGTACTTTCAAAAAGGGAACACTGATGGGGTGACTGACACCTATATGCTAGCAAGGAAAACAAAATGGGTATTAAGCAACTCTCCATTTTCTGTATTGCTAATAAATAGCTGAGTAGAAAAACACAAGCAAATAACTGAGATCTAGAAGACTTATTAAATTAATTTCATACATTTACATAGGAAACAATGTATTAGATCTTCAGACTTCACTAATGACTACAAATGTTTTTTCCCTTCAGTTCTCTGGATTTCCTCTTCACATGCCTTATTCTGAAGTGAAGCCTTTAATTGACGCTGTGTATAGTACTGGAGTACATAATATTGATGTTCCTAATGTTGAATTTGCTTTAGCTGTATACATACACCCATACCCCAAAAATGTTTTGTCTGTTTGGATCTATGTTGCCTCTCTTACATGCAACAGGTAATTTTTTTCACTGTACTTTTTGTATCATGTAAAAACTACACAGGATATGAGAAAATTTAAAATTATATGCATCACATCAGAAGAACATATTATTGGCAAATAATAAAATTATCATCTGTTTTCAAACTGTGCAAAGTGTTTTGTTTAGTAGTCTGCCTTGTCTCTGCTACTTGACCCTGAAATTCAATTGAGACTACCCACAGTAGAGTACATTATGAGCTTCCTGCCTCTATTCCTTTGTACTTACTTACCTTTTGCTTGGGCAAATATTAACAGCAATGGAATGAAAGTGAGAGAAACTTACCGAGTTTTACCTCAGAGCAAGGTAAAGCTTTAAAGAAAGCATCATTAGAGCCTTTAGAGTTCCTCCTCCTTTGACGTGTTTAATTCAAATGTTAGTAGAAATAAAAAGCAGTAATGAGTTATTTATATTCCATCAAATGATTCTTCCTTTATCTTTAGACAACACTAAGACACTTTGCCTGAACTGAATGTTTACCCATTTTTATTGCTACTCCTCCTCCTCTCTCCAAATAAATAAAACAAATAAATATCCAAGACTGCAAGATTACTTCATCTTCCACAGGTTTGCATGTACAGGCATACCTCGGAGATACTGTGCACTTGGTTCCAGACCACTGCAATAAAGTGAATATTGCAATAAAATGAGTCACACCGATTTTTTTGGTTTCCCAGTGCAAAGTTATGTTTACACTATATTATAGTGTATTCACTGTGCAAAAGCATTATCTCAAAGATGTACATACCTTAATTTTAAAATACTTCACTATTCAAAAGTGCTAATGACCATCTGAGCCTTCAGTAAGTTGTAATTTTTTGCTGATTGAGGGTCTTGCCTCGATGTTGCCGATGGTTGGGGTGGCTGTGAGAATTTCTTAAAATAAGACAATCAAGTTTGTTGCACTGACTGACTCTTCCTTTCATGAAAGATTTCTCTGTAGCATGAAATGCTGACAGCATCTTACCCACAGAATGTCTTTCAAAACTGGAGTCAATCTTCTCAAACTCCCTTACTGCTTTATCAATTAAGTTTATGTAATATTCTAAATCCTTTGTTGTCAGTTGAACAATGTTCACAGCATCTTCACCAGGAGTAGAGGCCATCTCAAAAACCTTTTTTGAGACAGGGTACTTGCTCTGTCATCCAGGCAGAGTACAGTGGTGTGATTATGGCTCACTGCAGCCTCAACCTCCTAGGCTCAAGCAATCCTCCCACTTCAGTCTCTCAAGTAGCTGGGACTACAGGTACACGCCACCACACCCAGCTAATTTTTTATTTTTTGTAGAGACAGGGTCTCACTATGTTGTCTAGGCTGGTCTTGAGCTCCTGGACACAAGCAATCTTCCTGCCTCAGCCTCCCAAAATGCTGGGATTACAAGAGTGAGCCACCGCGCCTGACCAAGAAACAAATGTTCTTTACTTATCTGTAAGAAGCAATTCTATATCCATTCAAGTTTTATCATGAGATTGCAGCAATTTAATCACATCTTCAGGTTCTATTTCTAATTTTGGTCCTCTTACTATTTTTACCACATCTGCAGTGACTTCCTCCACTAAAGTCTGGAACCCTACAAAGACATCCATTGAGTTGGAATCAACTTCATCCAAACTCTTGTTAATGTTGATATTCTGACCTCCTCCAATGAATCAGGAATATTCTTAATGGCATCTAGAATGGTGAATCTTTCTAACTGAATCCTTTCCAGAATATTTTCATTCACTTTGCCCTGATCCATCAGAGGAATCACTATCTATGGCAACTATAGCCTTACCAAATGTACTTCTTAATAAGACTTGAAAATCAAAATTATTCCTTGATCCATGGAGTAATTCTGCATGGAGCTGCAGAATAGATGTTAACAGGCATGAAAACATTAATCTCCTTGTACATCTCCATCAGAGCTCTTGGGTGACCAAGAGCCTTGTCAATAAGCAGTTAACGTTTTGAAAGAAATTTTCTGAGCAGGTCTCAACAGTGGGCCTACAATATTCAGCAAACCATGCTGTACACAGATGTACTGTCATACTGGCTGCTTTGTTCCATTTATAGAGCACAGAGTAGATTTAGCATTAATTCTTAAGGGCCTTAGGTTTTTCAGAATGGCAAATGAGCATTCTCAACAAAGTCACTAGCTGCACCAATCTCTTAACATGAGTCCACCTGCCCTTTTCAGCCAGGCACTGATTTCTCCTCTCTATGAAAGATTTAGGTGGCATCTTCGTCCAATAGAAGGTTGTTTTGTCTATGCACTAAAAATCTGATATTTAGTGTAGCCACTTTCAAATCAATGACCTTAGCTAGATCTTCTGAATAACTTGTTGCAGCTTCTATATTAGCACTTGGTACTTCACCTTGTATTTTTATGTTATAGAGAAGGTTTCTTTCCTTAAACCTCATGAATCAACCTCTGCTAGTTTCAGCCTTTTCTGAAGCTTCCTCACATCTCTCACCCTTCATAGAATTGAAGAGAGTTAGGGTCTTACTCTGAACTAGGCTTTGGCTTAAGGGAATTTTATGGCTAGTTTCATCTATCCAAACCACTAAAACTTTCTCCATATCAGTAATAAAGCTGTTTCACTTTCTTATCATTGGGTGTTCACTGGAGTAGCACTTTTAATTTCCTTCACGAACTTTCCTGTTGCATTCACAACTTCGCTGTATGGCACAAGAAGTGTAGATCTGGGCCTAAGTTTTCAACATGCCTTGCTCACTAAGTCTAATCAATTCTAGCTTTTGATTTAAAGTGAGAGACATGACTCTTCCTTTCACTTCAATACTTTAAGGCCACTGCAAGGTTATTAGCTGGGGCCTAATTTCAATATTGTTGTGTCTCTAGGAAGAGGGAGGTCTGAGGAGGAGAGAGACAGGAACCGCTGGTCGGTGGAGCAATCAGAACATATATAATATTTATCAGTTAAGTTATCTGTCTTATTAGGGCGCAGTTCATGGCATTCCAAAGCAATTACAATAGTAACAACAATCACTGGCCAAAGATTACCATAACAGATTTAATAACAGTGAAAAACTATGAAATACTCCAAGAATTATCAAAATATACGAGACGTGAAGGGACAAGTTTTATCAGAAACATGGCACCAATAGACAGGCTCAACACAGAGTTGCCATAAACCTTCCATTTGTAAAAAATGCATTATCTGCCAAGTGCAATAAAGCAAAGCGCAATAAAATGACATATGCCTACATCTATATCAATAGGAGGAACATAGCCATTTTCTTCTGCATGACATAAAATTGTACTAAAAGGCACTAGTATGTGCCTTTCTGGGTGGCAGGCCTCCACTCTCATGATGTTTTAACAAAGCAAAGTAGATAAACTTACAGATTCAAATTTTGACTACTGACTAATTTCAAAAAGAAAATTCAGCTCAACAAAATTCAGTATCTGTCTAAAACTATTTGTCAGGGTAATGAGTTCATGCGAGCTCCAAAGACAAAGTATTTAGTCCTATTCTATACTAAAGTAAACCTGGATTGAGATTTATAATAAAAATCACAACACAACAGTATTACTTGGTAAAGTCCTCAAAGTAGATTTTATTTATACATTTCTTCAAATGATTGTGGTAGTTTAAAAAATCTCTCCCAAATTTGATGATATAGGGACAGTGGTGAGAACAAGGTATCCTTAACGGAAACAAATATGGATTGGTGCTTTCCTAGCTCACTGAGCTAACACCCAGAAGCCAATTTTTTCTATAATCCTAAAGAATCTTAAATGTGGGTTTGTTTGAATTGGCCTTCCGAGAATTGCTGAAATAAAGGAAATATTACAGAAAACAGATTAGTTTCCAAAAATGTGCTGTCTTTGAAAATAACTCTTCAGACATGTATGTCGGAAAAGATCTGCAAAGCTTGGTACAGTGTTAATGTATAAAGAGAACCAATCACCTCCATGGACTTTAAAACTCAAAATAATCTATGAAATACTTTAAATGACATGGCATTACCAACATTCTTTAAAGCATTTCATATAAAAGAAAACTGGTAAGGCTGTTCTCACCCTTTTGAAAAGACCTAATCCGTTTCTAAAACAAAAGTATAATTTGCAAGAGAAACAACATTACAATTCACTGGTAAATTAAGATTTCTGAGGTTGTAAGAAATGGGGCCAAAAGAAGTCACGCTCAAAAAGGGATGGTTAACACAAGAAATGTGCTATGAGTAAAGTGCATGAAAGAAAGCCTGCTCAGCTAAATGAAGTAGACAAAGGTCAGAAGTCAAGGGTCATTCGCCAGAGCGGCAGCAGGCTCGAAAACCACACTGCAAATTCTGGCATCCACTGGCGGTATCAGCATGAGGACCTGTATGAAAACAGAAAAATGTGAAAGGAGGAATTTCTTAAGAGATCACATAAAAAAAATTTTGCTTATGAAGGAGCCAAAATATTCATTGGTTTTACTAGCAGTACTTATATCACAGAAGTAAATCTCATGATGAGTGTATAAGAAATTATTCAGACACAAAAACCAATAGCAGCTTGACTTTAATTAATATATCCTTCACGGTCCAAAAGGTAAGTGGAAGGGAAAAAAATAATTTTTAGCAACAACTTTACAATATAAAAATCCAAAATGGAAAGGAGACAATCCACAGAAGATTGCAAAGCTAACTTATAAAAAGATTCTTATAATCTGAACATCCTCCCTAGAAATGTAATAAAGGCAAAAAAACAGCCCTAACTAATTGATCAGCTAAAGAATTCAGTATTGAGCAATTACAATAAATAGTACATTCAAATTTTAAAGCAAAATAAACTATATGGACAAAGGCTTAATATATTTGCCATATTTTTATTTAGTATTTGTAGCCAAAAATATCTATATATGGCAGGGTTAAATGAAATTATTTTCCAAAGTTAAATATATAATGAGTGATCAATTAAACTTTATCTAAGACATAGTAAAAATTATCATTCACTTACAAAGAATAAGAAAACATTTGTGGAATAACTGACATTTTATCCCAGTCACACTATGCTACCCAGGCACTAGATACAAGATCCATTAGGAAACATAGCTGAGAATTAGAAAGTATCAAAGAAGAAGTTTCATAGCACATATTCAAATGTCAAGTACTCTGAATGAATATTTTTATAAAAGCAGGCACATGTGGGAAAGATTCTTTCAACTATATTGAAGTCTTTCAGTATGTCTGCACCATGAACAAATAAGGAATAGTTAATTAGTTCTTTACATATCAACAAGAACACCCAAAATACTTGCAATTGTGATATAAGGAACAATACAAAATGAAAACTGTACATGAAATATAATTTTACTACAGAATATATCAAATGGATTGTAACTGAAAAATCACAGTACTCTGGGATGATATCTAGGTTTAACTCAAAAACGCATTTTAAATTTACTTTTTGTTTTCTAAAACAGCACTCAATTGAAAAAAAAAAAAAAAGCAACTAGGCTAATACCACCATAATAATTACTTCCAACTAAACACACAGAACACATTAATTTCCAGAAATTTAACTTTTCCTTATATTCCCCAAATGGCACATACAAAATACAAAGGGCAAATTTCTTAAGACATACAGTCTTAGGAAAGAAACTAATAAACATTACACACATATGTGGAACTACCACAGCTTATGCTTTTGGTCATATTAAATTTTTAAGTTGATGTGACACCTGTGATTAGCTTAATGAGGGAGCAGATATGGGAATGAACAATGGTATAGATGAAAAGAGACTGGCCACAGATTTATAACTGCTGAAGTTGATGGTACATGAGGGTTCATTATATTATTCGATGTTAAATTTTTCTGTAACAGGAAGTTTAAAATTATTTTAAATATAAAGTTGAATTACTAAAGCCAATTTTTATTTAATCAAAATAACAGTCTGTTCTAGTCTTTAAATGAAAAGTGAAATATGTCAAATATTTAAAATTCAAAAAGCGGCACTGTGTTAAAATTATTTTCCCTTAAAATAAGATACAATGTTAATCATCTTAATCACAAACTCAAGATAAAATGTTTTAGTATATATTGAATACTTATTTAAAATGCCCTGAGAAGGAACCCTATGATCTGAAATTCTTCTCCCACTGCCAATCTTTAACCAAGTTTTTCCTTTGAATATAATGCCAGCTTTACCTACTGTGCACCACCCAATCCCCATCTTTCCCCTTCTTCGCTTGTCTTTCCTCACCCTTATACTGCTGTTTTGTCCACCAATCACCTAGTGCCTCTCCTCAAGACACAAGCCCTGCCTCACTGCCATTCCCCTGCTCTGACCCATAGTCCATCATGAAATGCCAGATTCACTGGGTTTTGCCAAAATGGATCTGATTATCATTTTATCAGATTAAAATTCCATTCTAAATTTTTTTAAAGAAGAGACATGAAGACTCTCATACAATTTTTCCAAACTGCAACTCCCTCAAATATTTCAAAATGTCTATAACGTTAAGTTCTCACTTAACATCGATAGATTCTTAGAAACTGCGACTAAGCAAAATAACGTACAACAAAGTTAGTTGTTTTGTTTGCATCATTATAATGAAATGACACTATTTGAGGACTTCCTGTATGTTGTTTTCTTTAAAGTCAGTTTCCAAAAACGTATCACCGACACTGAGGACTTACTATAGTCCTATTTTTTTTTAAAAAGGACAGAAAGGTAAAGGAGAAATATTATGCTAAATTTCAACACTAGCCTGAGAAAAATCATACGCCATGCCTGCAAGCAATAGAAGTGAAGTATGCAACTGGTTTTCAAAGGATAAAGTAAAAGGGAGACTGAAAGGAGCAAACAGATCAAAAAAGCTATTCTCCTAGAGATTCAGATCTAACCTGACACGACACAGTTTTTCCCCATCCTCCCCAAAAGATGTAGGGTCCACATGCTCAGTTTCCACCCTAGCTACCTGGGTCATTTTGCTCTTGAAGTCTAAGGGATGATTGCAGAGATAATGGGTGAAGAAAAATGTAGGAATAAAAGTTCTTACCCTGTATTAGGTAAAAAGCACAAACCTACTGTCAGTATCTCCTTATTTATCACAAAACAAAGCTCTTGCTTATATTCATGTAAAATGTGCCCACTCACTGAGTAGGCACATTTTACATGAATATAAGCAAGAACTCTGAATACATTCTAAGTTCACTAGAATTGAGTTTCAGTGAGATTCTAAGTGTACAGAGTAAAGAGAGAGAATTAATATATTGTTTTCAAATTTGAAAGCGGAATCTGTTTAAAGAAGCCTATAGGAACTTAATCAGTAACTGTAATATTAAATGACTCAAAACTACAATCCTTTGATAAGGTTAATAACAGAGTAGTTACTGGTATTTGATTCCAATAATCGTAAAAGTGACTGTATCCATTAAAGGATTTGCTGAAGGCCTGAGTCAAAACAAAAATGAAGACAAGTACTGTTTTAAATTCAGTATCACATTGTAGAAACAGGAGACTAGCACCTTCCAAAGCATGGGAAGTACAAGCAACATCAACAATAAAATCCTTAAAGTAACACAGGACTGTTCAGAAAAGTGAATAAATGGACAACAGAATAAATGGACAACAGAAAAGGTGAGGGAGCATTAGAAAGAAATATGACTAAGATATGATGGATTGCCAGGTAGACAACTATGCTTTAATAGACAAAGACAATTCACAAGGTAGTTCCCTTTAAATATTTGACTTATCACCAGCAAACTTCCATCTCACTGTAGGATAGAGAACCCAAATGGTTAAGATATATAAAGCCTAAATTACATTAAAGAATAATAAAGAAAATAGAAAAATATAATTGAATAATCATTAAAATATTTAAATGCATGGTAAGGAATAATCTTATAAGAAAGCATTTTTAAGTATCAGATGATAGGAAGTATAAGGTTAGCTATTATTTCTCCAGATTTTTATTACTGAATAACTTGTTTTCACTGGGTTCTAAGTATATTACTTATGCTGTATATCTGCACTTACCTTCACTTACCTTTAATTCCTCTTTAACTTAAATTAGAAACATAAAAGAGCACATCATCTGAAACTGTGTCACCTCCAAAACTATGAGCTAATCTATCTTAATTTATAAATTATACACACATTGAAATGCAAATCAGTAAAAAAGTTTGTGTCATTGTTCATATGTTCTTCACAGCTCTACAACTATGCTATTCCATTTAACACTTCTTAAATGTTAAAAAAAAATTTTAATGTTATGGCTAAGAAGACTTTTATATTCAAATCTTATCAAATAAATTTAAAAGTCATAAAGAATCATTCAGAAGAATCTAGATTTGCATTTTATATCAAGACACTTTATGTACAGTGTCTTGCTCAAGGTAGTTACTGCTTGAATATATGATAACTAACTTATCATCTCCAAAATCTCTGCTAGTGCATTCTGCTTTACTTATCATGTATTACTTAATGACTAATGTTTATCAGTATTTACTTCTTTTATATTTAGTAATCTGATAGTTAACTATATACATTTTCTTTTAAAAAATGTATTTTTAGTTAAATGTTACTTTCAAATATTGGAAATATAATTTGTCACCTAAATACATTTCTCCATTGCTCTAATACCACGTATTAAAACACACTGACTACTTTCAGAAATAATAAAAATAGTAACAAGGAGGACCCTGAGCATTCACTAGATATCTACTATACATGCTGAGCTGTTTTGAAAGATACTGGAACAAGTGTCATCTTGCAAAACTGGATACAACACAACTTCATTCTAACACTTTCTAGGCTGTCCACATATCCTTTTAAGGAAAAGACTATAGGAGAGCATTGCTTTAAGAACAACCTATGTGGAACTCAGACACAAGTTATATAACAAGTCACCCTGTAAATTTTAAAGGCTTTCCATTCCCCCAAATCATGCTTCAATAAGCTATAAAAGGAGAGTTAATATTGGATTATACAAGCACTGCAATTTCCTTTCAAATCTTTCAAAGTCAGATATCTTCATTACAATTCATTTATTTTAAAAAATCAATCATTTATCCAAAAAAACTTTTACATTCAACAAAAGGAATATAGTAGCTCCTCTGAAACTACATATTCAAAACGAGTTTAGAGGAAATGCATAAGGACAAAGTGCAGAAGACTTTAAGTATTTCATTTTATCCCATCATCTAAATTATTTCAAAGTTTAAAAACATACAAACATAAAACAAGTAAGCATAAAAACAAACTGAAACCCAGTCCTCTCCCTCTACCCAATAACATCTATGTACCCAAAAATAAATGATGAATTTGATACTGAGATTTATTCCGAAGCATAACCTATGCTGAAATCAGTATGAAAAATTCAAGTGCAACATACAAATAAAATTTTTTCTGATAAAAAAATTGCTTATTAATTACTCTTGATAATACGTCCTGTAAGTCTCAGAAAGTATAGCACTAAACCTACAATGAAATAACTTTATGTTAACAAAACTCCCATCTCAAATCCACAGCATCCCCAAAAGTAACAGCTTCACTGCATCAATCACACTTTGTTTTCATAGGCTTAGCATGTTGCAACTACGGTGACATTCACTTTAACCAACTACGATAACATTCCCCTTGGCCATTCCTTGATTAGACACAGAAGGCAACAGAAAAGAAGAAATGTCCAACTTAGTGTTGATATATCAAGAACATGGGAGGTCATCTCCTGTATAACAATGTGATTCCAGAAGTAAGAGAGCTGCAATCTTCAGTTTCCTCTTATATATTTTAAGGAAAATCTAATCTCGAGAAATAGCAGATTTGTTCATTTCTCCACTTTCTGGTATGTCATTACTCCCACTGGTCTTCCTGACTCCTGTCAATTGTTCCGCCTGAGAAAAATTTTGTTGATTTTCCTGTCATCTTAAGGTGAATTGGGCACTCAAAGACAATAGGGCGTAGTATAAAAAGACGGGTACACAGTAGTCTGAGCCACTTAAAATGTTCTCCAGTTATAAATACAGGAGGTTGATTTGCTTATTAATAACAGAAGAGCAGCTTTTTATACTTCTGGGAAATTCAATCTCTATCAGTGACTATCAAATGTGCAAAAAGGCACTGAACATACTTTGAAAAAGCATGTTCAATAAGCCCACTGTAGGGTAGAATATGTTTAAAAGAACAAAATCAAGAAATAGTTCTCGTGATTTTTGAAAGTAGGTTCAGGAATCAATTTCCAAAACACTATAGGAATTCTAATCATTCTAAAGCATCTCAGCCTCTTCTCAATACTACAACTCCCCTCAATCTTCAGTAAGAGTTGACATCAGATCCAGAAACTCTGGAAGTCCACATTACTAAAGCCCTCATTTTTCTACATTTGATAAAGCCGTCTTACAAGAAAAATGAGTCTATTAGCCCTAAGAAAGCAGTATATCTAGAACATAAATAGTTCTAAATTCTAAGTGAGCACTACAAAACTCTAGAGGAATATCCAAAACTTTTAAACAAGAATTTTAGTACTTCTATTAAGTTACCATTTTTGATTACACTATTACACTCCTCAAAAGTCTGACACAATGGATATTTTGAATATACATCTGCAAGAAAAACTTACCTTTCAAGATATTAATTAATGAAAATGTAATTTTGAAATTTTATAAAATTTAACTAAATCTGAAAGTAAGACAGTCTGGTAATTAGAAATCTAGAAAACTAAATGGAAAAATTATTAGAACTGCTAAAAAATTTTAAATTAATTCCTTCAAAATTATTGCATTGTTAAAAGGCATTACCGTTAATGTTGTCACAGTAGTAAAAGTATTCATCATTCAGAGAAGGACATGCTGAAACCAAATCCTGCAGGCCTGCACCAGTTATAGTAAGACAACCAGAGAGATTAAGGTGCTCCAAATAAGGCAGCCCTCCTCCCAGAGTCAAAACCCTGTAAGAAAAATAATTTGACAGTTAAAAGATATTTATCTAAAAAAACGTTTGTATTCCTATGGTCCACTGAACCACTATTATACATACTTTTCAATATGGTAATGAGAAAATGTAAGAATTCCTGCAAAACACTGATAACTAATCTCATCCTTAAGCAGAAATACATTTAATTAAGAAAATGTTCAACATTTTTCTAATGACATTCAATAAAGAAATCTATAAAACTGTTCTTTATAAGAACATCATGGTAACTTAATTCTTAGAGGAAGTACTGAACCCTGGAGTTGTAATGTTCATTCTCCTACCCAACTGTATCAGTAAATAAAAATTATCAAGAAAATTACTGAAGCTTAAAACCTAATGAGCAGTTGGGCAGTTTCTAAAAAAAAAAAAGTATAGATACACCTAGCATATGACCCAGCAATTCCTGTCCTAGGTATATACCCAAGAGAATTAAAACCATACGTTTACACAAAAACTTGCACATGAATGTTCATAGCAGCATTATTCATAACACTTAGAAAGTGGAAACAACTCAAATGTCCATTAATTAATAAATGGATAAATAAAATGTGATATATCCATACAATTAAATAATCTGCAGCCACAAAGTACTGACACATAGTATAACAAGCTTAAACCTTGAACACATAAACCTAATTTTAAAAAGCCAGATACTAAAGGCCATATATTGAATGATTCCATTAATATTATCATTCTAGAATAGGTAAATCCACATAGACACAAAGTCGATTCATGGTTATCAGAGGCTGGAGAAAGGGGGAGTGAGAAGTGACTACTAAGTATGGGGTTCTTTTTGGGATGATGAAAACGTTTTGAATTAGTCTGTGGTGGATGGTTGAACAACCCTGTAAATATACTAAAAAATCACTGAATTAATTGTATACTTTTAAAAAGCAGTAAATGTTATGGTATGTTAATTACATTTCAATAAAAAATAAAACCTAATGGCACACCTAAAAGAATAAAAGCAGTATTTACATAAACAGGATAAAATTAAAAGGTGGCTTCTTGTATTTGGATGTTCAGATCTCTACGAAGGCCAGAGAAGTTTTCCTTGATTATTCCCTCAAATATGGTTTCCCAACTTTCAGAATTCTCTTCTTCCTTGGGAGCACCAATTATTCTTAGGTTTGGTCATTTAACATAATCCCAAACTTCTTGGAGGCTTCGCTCATTTTTTTTTTTAATTCTTTTTTCTTTGTCGGGTTGGGTTAATTTGAAAACCTTCTCTTCAACTTCTGAAGTTCTTTCATTTGTTCAATTCTATTGTTGAGACTTTCCAGTGCATTTTGCATTTCTCTAAGTGTGTCCTTCATTTCCAGATGTTGAGATTGTTTTTTATTTATGCTATAAATTTCTCTGGAGATTTTTCCATTCATATCCTATAACTTTTGTTTTTTTTTTTTTTTATTTCTTTAAGTTTGTATTCACCTTTCTCTGGTGCCTCTTTGAGTAGCTTAGTAATTGACCTTCTGATTTCCTCTTTGTGGCAATTCAGAGATTTCTTCTTCATTTGGATCCACTGCTGGTGAGCTAGTGTGTTCCTTTGAGGGTGTTAAATAACCTTGTTTTGTCATATTACCAGAATTGTTATTCTGGTTCCTTCTCATTGGGGTAGACTATGTCAGAGGGAAGATCTAGCTCAAGGGCTATTACTCAGATTCTTTTGTCCCACAAGGGTGCTCCCTTGATGTGGTGCTCTTCCCACTTCCCCTAGGGATGGGGCTTCCTGAGAGCCAAACTGCCGTAATTGTTATTTCTTTTCTGGGTCTAGCCACCCAGCAGAGCTGCTAGACTCCAGGCTGGTACTGGGGAGTGTCTGTGGTAAGTCCTGTGATGTGATCTGTCTTCAGGTCTCTCAGCCATGAGTACCAGCACTTGCTCCAGTGGAGATAGGACAGGAGTGAAGTGGACTCTGTGAAGGTCCTTGTGTGTAGTTTTGTTTAGTGTGTTGGTTGGCCTCCAGCCAGGAGGTGCTGCTTTCAAGAAAGCATCAGCTGCAGTACTTCAGGGAGGGTACAAGTTTGCCCTGGGGTCACCTGCTTTTAAAAAGTGTGCTCCCTTCTAGTGTTTTCCAAAACCTTATACTAGAAGAGTTTCTAAATACTTTGAAAGCAAAAAAAAAAAACCTTGAAATCAATTAATTATATAAAATTTTAATAAGTTCTGCGTTATTTTTTAAAACATCCTAAAAAACTAAAAGATAAGAAAACTGCCACATGGTCAGAAGTCATTGCGGCTCTGAGAGGTCACATGTATTACTGCATTCTTTGAAAAAAAAAAAAAACAAAAACTGGTCATATTGAAAATGCAAACTGAACAGAGTTATAAATAAATTTTAACAAGGTATGATGGTAGTGAAAAAATGACGATGAAAAATGAATTACTAGGTTCTAAATTGAACTAAAAATTGCTTTTACTTCCTAAAATCAAGTTGCATTCAAAAACAAAATCATATTACAGTTAGGAATACATACATACTTGTAATAAAATTATTTTAAAGAATAAAACTCAGAATAAAGTTATCTTTATTTTTTAAAAACTACAACATATGCACTTGGATTTGAGAAAACTGAAAATTAATGAAATGATTCACAGCAGTCAAAGCACAGTTATACCAGTTACCTCAGGGAAAACACTTTTGGTTACTGTATATGACTTATGAAAAACTTTTATAATAATTTCATATTAAGTATATTTTATAATGGTAGAGGGTATTAAGTTTTATGCTGGTAGAATTTTTCATTATAAAATATTTGACATCCCATTATCAAAGAAAAACATGTATCCAATTTCCAAAGGCTCATGTCAAAGATAATCGCTTACTGCACATCAGCTTCCACTTACTGAAAATCTATTCTGTATCATTGTTAGATGCCTTATATGTATTCCTCTTACATAAGTCTCAAAGTATAAGGTTAAGTATTGTACACAAAGCCAGTTATACAGAAAAAAGCAAGATCAATCTACATCAAGTCTGCCATGCTCCCAAGTCAGTGCACCATGGTATTTTCTCCAACAGAGCATAAGAGTAACTCATAACCTAACACATCTTGAAGTGGGTCCTATAAAACATATAGAACCTAGCTGCTGAAAAGAGCTACCTGTCTAGGCTGATATATGTGTCACCTCCAGCCCTTCTTTCCTCTAGGAGGTTAAAAAACAAACAAAGAAAGTCGGTTTAATCTGCTAAAGATTATGCTTACCAAAAAAAACAGAAAAGAAAATGCAGAACTTCTTCCACATGTTCTCCTTATGACTTAAAAAGCATCAGAAGGTAAGTTGATCATGATCAAAGACCAAAATTTCTAAACTCTAGCTACATATGAAACTGTAGCTCAGCTTTGGCTTTTGTAAACAATTGACAGCCATGTAGTTGGACCAAATGACTTCCATAGACAGCCTACATTTTCCAAAACCCTTGATATAAAACTATAACATACAGAAATAATACACAGCAACAGAACATGCGTATTTTCTTGTTACATGTTCTTGAGAGTAAAAATTGTACCTTATTCATCCACTAAAGTACCTTAAAATATGATGTAGCCATTTACTATTTATTAAACTTTCAAATTTATGTTCTTCCATATATCACAATGGATTTGAACTGACAGAAATGAAACTTCATACTAATAACAGAGGTTACATTGGTCCAACACTGAAGTAGGGCAGATCTTGGTTAACCCTTTTTGCTTAAGTAAATCAACTGAAAAGAATGACTTAGATCAAAATTTTTATATTCCATTTGGAAATGAGAACACATCTATTTCTTAATTTTCTGGAATTTATAACTCACCTGAGACCATGGTCTGTGATCTGATAACATCCAGATAAACTGAGAAACAGAAGTACACGTCCAGTCTCTTGATCAGATTTTTCACTCCCAAAGTAAATTAAGTCTTTTCCCCTAGGCAATCTAGTCCTTGATGCTTTTCTACACATTGCAGAAGATTCTGGGAGTGCTGACATAGTTCTTAAAGCTGTTCCTGTACAACAAAATGAGTGACCACAATACGCAAAAGCTGGAGAAGCACAATGCTGCTGCCAACAGACACTAGTCCTTAGTCCAACAATGTCCTTACTATAACAACCAGATGTGGAACAACTAAAGTTGGATGCTGTTTCCATTACACAAAGACTTTCAACATTTCTATGTTTCCATTCCACAGTATCTTCAATATCAGCCAAATCTTCAGCATCTAACATCCACACATAAGGAGAAGTGAAATTCTCAGAAGAAACAGGCTTAGTCCAGGGGTGTTCATTATCTATTTCTTCTCCAATGCCCTTGTTAGTTAAATCGTGCAAACAGGCATACTGCTTGGTGGACTGCATGGTAATGTCTTTATTTTTCCATGTAGTTGAAGTAATTTTGCTCGTAGATGTTTTCAAAAAGCCACTTTGATGAGATGTCAGAATTCCAAGAGCTCTGGAAATCTTCTCTAGGGCCACATCTGTGATTTTCTCACAACCAGACAGATCAAGATGCCGAAGACTCTGGCAGCAACCAAGCCAAGACCAACTATAATTAAAAGACAAGACTATTAATGAATTATTATTAAATTTTTCAAAAGCATTTGACTATCTGTATGTGATGAAAACTAGAAGAAAGATTTTACATCTAATATAATCACTTAAGTATTTACTGAATATCTATTGTTAACGTACTATTCTTAATGCTAGGGATACAAAACCTCAATGAGAGTAATTAGGAAGTCAGAGTATTCCTAACTTAACAGAAGGATAGGATGTGAGAGGGGTAAGGATGGGAAGACTTAAGTTTATTACCCTAAAAGTAATCAGCAGAAGTAAGGGTGCAAACACACGAAAGAAAGAGAATAATAACTAATGGTTAATGAGGAAGATCCGTTAAGAAACAAGCTCTAGGAAGATGGAGCATTAGCTTTAACCAGAGAAGAGTATACCTCTTCCTCTGCAGCAGGAAAAAAGGTGCTGATATAAATGGTTGGGTGGGAAAGGAGTGAGCAAGAATACAGAGAATTGGTGGTCAAAGAGATATACTCTGGGAAGGAGGTGGCTTGAAGAAAGTTATACTATTTCAGAGTAACTGTGAAGAATCTAACAGGGAGCTTTGCCAAATGGCACTTAGAGCCCAACTAAAACTAAAATGTCTTAAAAACATATAATACCAATCTACATGGTTGCACAGCAGGGCTCAAGGGCCTAGACAAAATATAGGACTATACAGATTGCAAGATGATACAGATGGAATTTTTGGATCAGCTGGGACCTATGAACAAGAGGTAAAGAACTGGAGGGTGCTATCAAATTATAGTCAGACATGACTGATATTTGATAGTAAAAAATAATAGTATGATTAAACTGCAATTACATAAATGAAACTTTATAAAATAGTTTTTCATTATACTTAAATTGTTTAAAATAACTAACCTGTCAAATGCAGAATCTGAAATGTCAGTCTGGGTAAGATCCAGATGCTCCAGGTTCGGACAAAGCTCTAAAATCTGCCTAACCTAAGAGGGAAAAAATTGTCACCGTGAAGACCTGCAGAACTTCAATTAGCTAAGTAACAGATGACTATTAGTAAACATAATCTAGTTCACATACTTTCGTGAATATAAAAAAAAAAAAAAAAAAAAAACTTGAATAAGAGTACAAAAAAAAATTCTGGGCTCAAATCCCTGACAATCTTTTTGGTTTTTGTTTGTTTGTTTGTTTTTTTGAGACAGAGTCTCACTCTGTCGCCCAGGCTAGAGGGCAGCGGCAGGATCTCGGCTCACTGCAACCTCTGCCTTCCAGGTTCAAGCAATTCTTCTGCCTCAGCCTCCTGAGTAGCTGAGACTACAGGTGTGCGCCACTGCACCCGGCTAATTTTTGTATTTCTAGTAGGGATGGGGTTTCACCATATTGGCCAGGCTGGTCTTGAACTCCTGACCTTTTGATCCGCCCACCTCAGCCTTCCAAAGTGCTAGGATTACAGGCATGAGCCACCGCAACCGCCCAAGAATCTGTTTTAGCAGTTATGAGACTAAACCAAGAAATTTACATTTTTAAGTAACACTCAAGATTCTGATGTAGGAAGTCATAAGATCTACTTTTATAAAACAGTGATTTCATCTCATTTGCCCATCTTACCATGTTTTACATATTATTTAAAAAAATCACATAAAACGGCTTTATCACTTAACATCTGTGAAACTGAATAAAATGTTTAACCTCTTCTGGTCGGTTTCCTCATCTATAACATATAGGTAATGATAATTATGCTACAAAGATTGTTGTGAGAACCGCAATGAAATAATAAGTAACCTAGCAGTGTATGCCTACCCATAGGAAGGCACTCGATAATCATTTTTGGGGTTTGTTTGTCCTTAATTAAACTCAGGAATGAGCAAACCAAAGTCTTATCATGCAATTTTTCTTAATACCCAAACTAGTGTTAATTTAAACATACCATTTTGCTGGAAACTGCAGAGCTGTATGCTAATACTAAGGTTTTTACAGAAGTACCAACATATGGTAGAACGTTATGAATTAAGCCATGGAGTAAACGTTTTTCCATTTGTGCAATGCTGATAGCAATCGATTCCTCCGGAGACTCTTCTGTAACATGAATTAAAAAGTCTAAGAACTTGATAAACTGATAATAATTAAGCTACTCAAGGACTCACCAAATTGTTAAATATGAAATACTTTGTGCTATCCTTATACTTTCTTATGTAAATAATCCCATTTTTAGGCAATGAGAAAGTTTCGGAAAAAAATGTGAAAACCAAAACGAACAGTAAAAGTTTTCAAAAGAAAAGAAAATATGATATCAAAAGAAAAATGATCCATAGTAAAACGTACTATCATTGATTCCACATAACTAAAAAGGACACAAAGCTAGAAAAGATTTGAAACTCAACTCAATTAGCCTGATCATAATGAATCAAGCAAAAGAAGGTAGTTTAGAATTTCTAAGAAGTTAAAAATGACATGGCTTTTGGTTTTACTTAACTTCTGTAAAGCTTGGATGTTTACAACAGAATGTACTACTATAACATCCACCATGAAAACACTATAAACTCCAATTCGAAAAAAGGAAAAAACACACTACACTAAAAATAATGAATAACTGTATTGTATTGCCTTTCTCAGGATCCTATTGTTATTATTCTTACCTAAAGACCAATTTGAATGTCTTTAAACATAAAATGATTTAACAGAATAAGTTAAGGAAGTCTCATTTAAAACAAAACTAAGTATAGCAGACAAAAGGATATAAACTAAAAGAATTTGTTACTCATGGTTCCTTGTTTAGATATTATCCTAAATTCGTCCATTAGCCAGACACAGACACACACAAACACACACACAGGAAGATAAAATATAAGGAGATAAAAATTACTTCGGCCCTCACTATCTAAATGTACACTATTTACTATGAAATTTTTAAATTTTTAATTTTTTATTGATATACAATAATTATACATATTTTGGGGGTACATGTGATACTCTGGTACCTGTATACAATGTGTGATGATCAAATCAAGGTAATTGGAACTGTGAAATCTTTTTTAGGAAAGTTAAAACATTCATTGAAAAACAGTAACTTCTTAGGATAAATAAAGACAAGGCAGCTAAACTGAAAAAAGCACTGAAGTAAATAGCAGTTTAGTCTTTAATAATCAACAGATATATTATCTAAAAAGGCTCAATCTTTATACCCTTAACTTTTCCTTTTTGATATCAAGGAAATCGACAGTCTTTGCTCTGTCTTCAAGTATTGAGACAAATATACTGAATTTGTTAGAACCTTCAAAATTCTTACCACAGGTATTATGAATTAATTTTCTAGAATGAATAAACTGAGACTTCCTTAAGTTGACATCTAAGCAAATATCTCATCTCCTTCAGGTCTTTACTCAAATTTCCCAAAGGACCTTAACTAATCACTCAATGTAAAACTGCAATTTTAAATTCTTCTTGGCATGTTTTCCTTGTTTTATTTTTCTCCACAACACTTGTCACCATCTAATACAGAATATATTTTACCTGTATTTATTGTCTGCCTCCTGTCTCTAAATTTTAAGCTCAACAAGGGCCAGTTTTTTCTTTTTTTTCCATTTTGTTCACCATTAGATCCTTCATACCTAAAACAATGCCTGCCACAGGTAAGCACATCGACAAATCTATCATAACTAGAATAGACCTTTTCCTTATATAGGACATTCTGAATCTTTATATCAAAATGTGGCGCATCTGCTTTTCATAAAAATAAACTACTTTAGCTACTGATATAACAATCTTTATACTTACACTGTTACTTTCCATGTTTCTTTTTTCCACATTTAGTTCTTTTGCCAGACCAAATTACTTTAAGCAGGTAACTTTATAAATAAAATTTCCTATAGTTTCAGTTTTACCAACTAGAAGAATGTCTCATCTGTTCATTTTTTACTATTTTACCATCTTTTAGTAATTATTATCTAGAATATCCAAGACAGAATTTGTCTTCCTCCTCACACTTTCAAATAGCATCTCTCTGCACAAGTATGACAGCATTTTTCTATCACGTACCTTAAATTAAAAATTGTATGTTTTCTAAATCCTCTCTCCTTTGTGAATTCTCTGGAGTGGCGATTAAGTCTTATTCACCCTTGAACTCTCCCACAGTGTTTAACGAACGGCTACATTAGTTTTTGTAATCCCTTACCATTTACAAAGAATATTTATGTATATTACCTCTTAATTCTACAATAACCTTATTAGGCAAATATTAAGACTATTTACAAATGAGTAAGTCAACTCAACAGTTTCATCCTATTTCCCTCAAGCCACATATGACTCAATAAATGCTGCACAACTGATCACTTAAAGTGGCGCTAAAATCACATTGTAAACTATAAAGCACTATAATAAATGTACATTATTTCTGTAAGAAAAAAAGGTACCATCTTCTGGTTTTTTATTTTAATATAAAAACAAGAGAAATAATCCTATGCACTCTTTAAAGTACTTCAAACAATTAAATTTAAAATGTTATTATTATTCCTTCAAATTTTAAAAAGTAGTAGGCGTAGAAACACCAGTTTCTTTAGAAAACACAAAATACATAAATCTAATACCTAATTATTAGTACTTATTAACTATAAATACTTAATATATAATTATTAAAACACTATGTAATAATTTTAATTTCAAACAAGCTTACCAGATTCATCTATGTCAGCATCTTCATCCCACTCATGAAAAGCACGACTTTCATCTTTCCTATTTTTCACCCATTCTTCATCAGGTTCAGTATCAAGTTCAGTTGCAGGACCACTATACCAGTCACCTACATGATGAATAAACAAGTAAAAGGATCAAAATAATATCAGATTGCCTGCAATAATGGAAAACTAAGCTATTTACAATAAAAATCTCTACACAGAGACAATATCTGAGCCCTAGGCAATAAGCAATTTTTTTTTTAATACTTTAAGTTCTACAGCACATGTGCACAACGTGCAGGTTTGTTACATAGGTATATATGTGCCATGCTGGTTTGCTGCACCCATCAACTCATCATTTACATTAGGTATTTCTCCTAATGCTATCCCTCCCCCAGCCCCCCACCCCCCAAAAGGACCTAGTACATGACATTCCCCGCCCTGTGTCCAAGTGTTCTCTTTGTTCAATTCCCACCTATGAGTGAGAACATGCACTGTTTGGTTTTCTGTCCTTGTGATAGTTTGCTAAGACTGACGGTTTCCAGCTTCGTCCATGTCTCTGCAAAGAATATGAACTCATCCTTTTCTATGGCTGCACAGTATTCCATGGTGTATGTGTGCCACAGTTTCTTAATCCAGTCTATCACTGATAGACATTTGGATTGGTTCCAAGTCTTTGCTATTGTGAATAGGGCCACAATAAACATACATCTTTATAGTAGCATGATTTATAATCTTTTGGGTATATACCCAGTAATGGGATCGCTGGGTCAAACGGTATTTCTAGTTCTAGATCCTTGAGGAATCGCCATACTATCTTCCACAAGTTGAACTAATTTACACTCCCACCAACAGTGTAAAAGCGTTCCTATTTCTCCACATCCTCTCCAGCATCTGTTGTTTCCTGACTTTTTAATGATCGCCATTCTAACTGGTGTGAAATGGTATCTCATTGAAGTTTTGATTTGCATTTCTCTGATGACCAGTGATGAGCATTTTCTCATGTGTCTGCTGGCTGCATAAATGTCTTCTTTTGAGAAGTGTCTGTTCATATCCTTTGCCCACTTTTTGACGGGATTTTTTCTTGTGCATTTGTTTAAGTTCTTTGTAGATTCTGGATATCAGCCCTTTGTCAGATGGGTAGATGGCAAAAATTTTCTCCCATTCTGTAGGTTGCCCGTTCACCCTGATGGTAGTTTCTTTGCCATGCAGAAGGCTTTAGTTTAATTAGATCCCATTTGTCTATTTTGGCTTTTGTTGCCATTGCTTTCGGTGTTTTAGACATGAAGTTCTTGCCCATGCCAATGTCCTGAATGGTACTGCTTAGGTTTTCTTCTAGGGTTTTTATGGTTTTAGGTCTAACATTTAAATCTTTAATCCATCTTGAATTAATTTTTGCATAAGGTGTAAGGAAGGGGGGATCCAGTTTCAGCTTTCTACATATGGCTAGCCAGTTTTCCCAGCACCATTTATTAAATAGGGAATCCTTTCCCTGTTTCTTGTTTTTCTCAGGTTTGTCAAAGATCAGATGGTTGTAGATGTGTAGTGTTATTTCTGAGGCCTCTGTTCTGTTCCATTGGTCTATATCTCTGTTTTGCTGCCAGTACCATGTTATTTTGGTTATTGTAGCCTTGTAGTATAGTTTGAAGTCAGGTAGCATGATGCCTCCAGCTTTGTTCTTTTTGCTTAGGATTGTCTTGGCAATGCAGGCTCTTTTTTGGTTCCACATGAACTTTAACGTAGTTTTTTCCAATTCTGTGAAGAAAGCCATTGGTAGCTTGATGGCAACGGCACTGAATCTATAAATTACCTTGGGCAGTATGGCCATTTTCACAATATTGATTCTTCCCATCCATGGGCATGGAATGTTCTTCCATTTGTTTGTGTCCTCTTTTATTTTGTTGAGCAGTGGTTTGTAGTTCTCCTTGAAGAGGCCCTTTTAAGTTTTATTCCTAGGTATTTTATTCTCTGTGTAGCAATTATGAATGAGAGTTCACTCATGATTTGGTTCTCTGTCCGTTATTGGTATACAGGAATGCTTGTGATTTCTGCACATTGATTTTGTATCCTGAGATTTTGCTGAAGTTGCTTATCTGTTTAAGGAGATTTTGGGTTGAGGCGATGGGGTTTTCTAAATAAACAATCATGTCACCTACAAACAGAGACAATCTGACTTCCTCTTTTCCTAAATGAATACCCTTTATTTCTTTCTCTTGCCTGATTGCCTTGGCCGGAACTTCCAACACTAAGTTGAATAGCAGTGGTGAGAGAGGGCTTCCTTGTCTTGTGCCGGTTTTCAAAGGGAACGCTTCCAATTTTTGCCCAGGCAATGGGCAATTTTTTAAAAATATTTAATTATGGTTAAAAAAAAGTTACACTGAAATAAGCAAAGGATTCCATTTCAGACATACTGAAAAGAACTATGACAGGTGGCTTCAATTAACAATAATAATCAATTAACCAATAGTTCATATTTTCCTGAAGTAAATCCTTCTCTTTCGAACTATGGAAACAGAACAATAACTACAAAAATGTATAGAGTCTGTTATGTACCTGCTATGTATCCTACTCTCTATACAGAAGTTTTTCAATTTTATCTTTTACAGAAATAAGCTTAATGATTATCAAGTCTTGCATAAAATTTTAGAAATCACAAGGAGCAAACACTCTCCCCTGCTGTTGTTTCACACTGGTTCCTACAATAGCCTCATTATGATAACAGCTAATAAATAAAAGGAAGCAGGACTGTCTACTCTGTAGTCAACCAGTAGTCAGAAGTAGATGGGAACAGAAGCAAAGGGAAAGATTAATGTAAAGCTAAACTATAAATTTATAGATCCTGGAGAATGTACTGCAACTAAATTATATGATCATGAAATGACAGATTATGCAGAATCAATTTACTGAACTCATTTTTTTGGAGACAGAGTCTCACTCTGTTGCCCAGGCTGGAGTGCAATGGCACAGTCTCGGCTCACTGCAACCTCTGCCTACTGGACTCAAGTGATTCTTGTGCCTCAGCCTCCCAAGTAGCTGGGATAACAGGAATACACTTCCACACCTGTGTTTTTTTTTTTTTGTATTTTAATAGACACTGGGTTTCACCTTGTTGTTGCCCAGGTTGGTCTCGAACTCCTGAGCTCAGGCAATCTGCCTGCCTTGGCCTGCCAAAGTGCTAGGAGATTACAGGCATGAGCCACCATGCCCAGCCAATTTACTGAACTCTTTATATCTAAATTAAAGTTTCTCAACCTTGACACTACTGACATTTTGGGCTGGGTAATTGTTTTTGGAAGCTGTCCTGTGGATTACAGGGTGCTTAGCAACAACCCTGGCCTCTACCCAGTAGATGCTAGTATGATACCCAAAGATGGGGCAAACAAAAATGCTTCCACATATTTTAAATATCCCCTGGAAGGGGGAAAAATCAATTTGATTGAGAACCACTCAAAGCACATACTAGAAATAAATAAAATCCGATTTCTACTGGTTTGTTTTTTTTTTTTTTTTTAAGACAGAGTCTTCCCTCTGTCACCCAGATTGCGTGATCATGGTTCACTGCAGCCTTGACTTCCCATGCTCAAATGATCCTCCCTCCCACCTCAGCCTCTCAAGTAACTGGGATTACAGGCATGTACCACCATGTCTGGCGAATTTTTTTTATTTTTGTTAAATTTTTTTTTTGAGACGGAGTCTCACTCTGTTGCCCAGGCTGGAGTGCAATGGCACATCTCAGCTCACCACAACCTCTGCCTCCCGGGTTCAAGCAATTCTCCCTGCCTCAGCCTCCTGAGTTGCTGGGATTACAGGTGCCTGCTACCACGCCTGGCTAATTTTTGTATTTTTAGGAGAGACAGGGTTTCACCATGTTGGCCAGGCTGGTCTCGAACTCCTGACCTCAGGTGATCCGCCCACCTCAATCTCCCAAAGTGCTGGGATTACAGGTGTGAGCCACTGTGCCCAGGCATTTTTTTTATTTTTTTAGTAGAGCCCAGGCTTATTGGAATTTTTTGTTTAAACATATTAAAAACAGAAAAAAGCAGCATATTTGAGATTTAGGTGAATTCATGAAAGTTAGCACAGCATTATCACATTTGACATTCATATCAAATCATGACATAATTCTTAAGAATTCTTAAGAATTAAGAATAGCTAGAGAAAATATTTTCTGCATCCATGTTTGCCTTGACGTTTTCCTAAATATTTCATTATCTTACAACTAACAGAAAAAATTATCCCACATAACAACTCTAAATTATTTAGATGATATAAGTCTACCTAATATTCCAAATAGCTTCATTCAAAAAAAAATCTGACAGCTTATTTTAAAAGTGCTATACGTGGCTGGGCACAGTGGCTCAAGCCTATAATCCCATCACTTTGGGAGAGTGGATCACCTGAGGTCAGGAGTTCAAGACCAGCCTGACCAACACGGTGAAACCCCCGTCTCTAGTAAAAATACAAAAAAATTTGCCAGTCATGGTGACGGGCACCTGTAATCGCAGCTCTCGGGAGGCTGAGGCAGGAGAATCGCTTGAACCTGCGAGGTAGAGGTTGCAGTGATCCCGAGATCGTGCCACTGAGTTCCACCAGGCAAGAGTAAAACTCCGTCTCAAAAAAAAAAAAAGTGCTATATGTTATTGTAATGAATAAAATTGCTTTTAAATCAGACTCATAATTTAAATCAGACATAAAGTCATAAACAGAAAACAATTTTTAAAAATTATGTGAATTTGGAAGCTAATATTCCCCTGGGCTGGGTACGGTGGCTCATGTCTGCAATTACAGCACTTTGGGAGGCCGACGCAGGTGGATCACTTGAGGTCAGGAGTTTGCGACCAGCCTGATCAACATGGTGAAACTCCATCTCTACTAAAAATACAAAATTAGCCAGGTTTGGTGGTACATGCCTATAATCCCAGCTACTTGGAAGGCTGAGGCAGAGAATCGCTTGAACCTGGGAGTCAGAGGTTGCAGTGAACCAAGATTGCGCCATTGCACTCTTGCCTGGGCAACACAAGCGAAACTCTGCCTCAAAAAAAAAAAAAAATCACCTAGCAGAAATTGTGTAATTCAGTGACAGAAAAAATGTATGCTATATTAGTTGTATTTAACCCATAACTGCATTATATGTTGATGAAAAGAAAATTTTCTTTAACTGTTCACAAGTGAAAGTAATTTACTATAATGATATTATATGAAACCGTGATTCAGAGAATGTGGCATTACCAATCAAATAAAGATAGGTCAAAGACAGAAACAGATTCACAATTATTTTGAGCCATCACCAAAATAGAGCCATAATGGTATATCACCCTTAAATTTTATAGAATTTATTCTGTATTTTTAAAATATTCATATAATTATTATTAAACATAATTATTTAAAGCAGTTTTGAAAGCTTACTAATTTTATTTTTAACTTTTAATTCTGAAAAACAGTCAAAAGCAGAAAGAACTAGCATAATGAATCCCCTGTATCTATCACCTATCTTCAATAATTATCATTTTGTCAATCTTTTTGCATCCCCTGCCACAAATATATTTTCCTAATTTTTTTTAATTACAGACACCATTATAATTTAGCCATGAATTTCAGCACTGCTAGTTTCCCAAAAACATATATACCAAAAACACATCATCTAACTATAAAATCTACTTTTTGATGAATCTCTCAGAGTTTCCCTCCCTGGCGTTGCTGATTAATGTAAATAAATATTCATCTACAAAAATACATGAAAATATTGTTAAAACCCATTTACCTACCTCTGGCCCAATGAACAGGGTACAGATGTTTCCAAAGCGATCCAGCTTTTGTTAGCTGAGACCATTTCATGCTTACTTGACTGCATCGACATAACTCTTGAGGATTAAGATAGCTGAAAATTGACAGCATTACCTCAGGAGGAAGATGGGTTATACCTGTGGAGTGTTCTGACACTTCAGCTTCTGAAATAAAAAAGAAAAACTTTACCAGTAAAGGCTAAAGAGCAAATGCAATAAGAAATTACAATCACATTTCTATAAACAAAATCCAGTGCCTGAAGTCAATTCCTTCCTGCCTGCAAGATGTGAAAATGAAATAACATGTATTAGAGGTAACATGGGGATGTTAAACTTGTTAAGAACCAGTAGGGTTAAACTATCATGGCCCAAATCATACTTCATCAGTGGGAGCTACAATAACGAACACAGAATTAACTTCCTCTTACAAAGGCATCACAGAAAAAACAATATTCACTTTGTAGCATTAAGTAGCATCACTTGAAAAAGGAACCAAACAGGTTATACAGCTTTAAATCAACAAGTATAGAGTCAGCCAGATTATGAGATCTCCAAGGCATTTTTAATGACACACACAAATCTCATGACCTTTTCCATTTATGCATTATGACTCCTGTCAATAATCTTTCTTGTATTCCCTCTTTGATTTTCACATTTCATACAAGAGGTCCGTGAAATCTGACTGCCTTAACCTAGAGGTGCTTTAAACTACTTCAATTATTTATGTCGCAGGTGAAACGACAAAATGCAAATATTTCTGATGTTGTTTCACATTGATAAGGAATCTTTCATCAGCAACTACTGCAGGAAGTACTTATGGATGTATAAACCTATTATTTCAGTAATAATTTCCAAAATAAAAATGAAAATGAGGTGTCAGCCGGGCGCGGTGGCTCAAGCCTGTAATCCCAGCACTTTGGGAGGCCGAGATGGGCAGATCACGAGGTCAGGAGATCGAGACCATCCTGGCTAACACAGTGAAACCCCGTCTCTACTAAAAAATACAATAAACTAGCCGGGCGAGGTGGCGGGCGCCTGTAGTCCCAGCTACTCGGGAGGCTGAGGCAGGAGAATGGCGTGAACCCGGGAGGCAGAGCTTGCAGTAAGCCAAGATCCGGCCACTGCACTCCAGCCTGGGTGACAGAACGAGACTCTGTCTCAAAAAAAAAAAGAAAGAAAGAAAGAAAATGAGGTGTTACCATAAAAAATATAACAGATTCATCATTAAAGTCATATGAAGAATTTGAGTACTTTATATATCTGATTTGTTTCACAAAGCAACTTAAATATAGAAATGCTATGATCACATTCTTTAAACTACCACTTTTAAAAGGCCAAATATTTTAAACATAATACAGCTACAATTTGCTTTGAAGGAGTGGGAAAATAAAACGTCGTGTGATGCTTTTAAATCCCATGTTATAATTACAATTAAACCAGACACAACAAGTCTTAGCTTGGTAACTAAAGCACAAGCTATATTTCAGAGTAAGGCATACAAGCTTTATGGGATTAATTATAGCTTAACTTGTAAAACAGTTTGTTTCAACATGCATTTCATCTACTTTGTTAAATAAAAATAAAAGGACTAATTTCAAAAAACTCCAAGCTATTTTAACAGAAATCCCATTGCTGCCACCAATCTTGAAGACGTGAACATAAATAATTACTGAGGAAGTAGTTTATTTTTTAAAAAAGGCAGCATGTTTTATTTGCATTTCTCATTTGTATTCTCAGAGTAACAATACAGAAAAACTCTGCCTCTAGTACTTGTTCCTCTGAATATTACTGGATACAAGCTGAAAAAATGATACACAGGAAAGGATGAAAATAAATTATAAATATAACTGATTTTGAAAACCAATGAAAAAAACACAAGGAAAGAGAAAAGCAGCCACTATGGTCAATAAAGCTCAGGAAGCAGGATGATAACCACAAAAGTGCTCTGTGTAATGGTAGTTTTCAACAATTTTGACTGATCAGTTTTGAGCAGGCCAGTGCTCTGTACTGGTAGTTTTCAATAATTCTGATTCACTCATATATAAATTCATTCAAGAAACACTACACTGAATATGTCCCAAGTATATGTTAAATTACCATACACAACACTGAATTCTAAAATGAGAACCTTTGTCTTCAATTAAATTGATACATGAAAATAACGCCTTTAACTGACCACAGTACAGGCCTAACTTAAATTATTCCTCAACCGAAATCTACAATTCATATCAGTAAGATGTCAATGACCTTATAACTAATAAATTGTTGTTTATCTATATATATGAATCTCACCTTTATCTGACTTTTCATCCACGGAATATTTAAAATATTTCTGTCGCTCTTCAGCATGATTCCATAGGCTAAGACCTCTAAGGAGTTCTGCAGTATCCTTCTGAGAGCAGTGTTGTGCAATCACTTTCTTTTTAATATCCTTAAGCTCTTCATAGGTAAAATATTCCATTAACATGGGCTGAAAAACCTAAATTAAACAAAATATTCATGAGGAAAGATGCTTAATTCGTGTTGTTTCACTCTACACCCTTTTAAATTATTAACGGCTCGAATGTCGTATTATGATCATGTATCTCAAAAAGATAAAAATTTTAGTTGTTACCACTGAGTTAGTTTATCTAAAAACTGCAAAGAAAAGTACATCAAGAAGATCCTGGCCAGGCACGATGGCTCACGCCTGTAATCCCAGCACTTTGGGAAGCCAAGGCGGGTAGGTCCCCTGAGGTCAGGAGTTCGAGACCAACCTGACCAACACAGAGAAACCCTGTCTCTACTAAAAATACAAAATTAGCCGGGCGTGGTGGCGCATGCCTATAATCCCAGCTACTCAAGAGGCTGAGGCAGGACAATCGCTTGAACCCGGGAGGCAGAGGTTGCGGCGAGCTGATATCGTGCCATTGCACTCCAGCCTGGGCAACAAGAGCAAAACTCCATCTCAAAGAAAATAAATAAATAAAATAAATCCCTCTTGTTATGGTTTCTCCAGTTAATAAATCAATCCCAAAACAATTTTAAAGCATGAGGACCAGAAGGCTTTCCCTTTATAGAATCTGTCAAACACTCTTAATCATTCTGTTAGATGTTTAGGTCAGTTAACTGCCTTCTGGTACTACAGTAACTGAATTCTACCCAAACTGGGCCTCTGCCTCACATGAGAATGGTTCCCAGTGTATTGGAACCATAAAAGTCAGAACTCTACTGAAACACTTAACTTTTCAATACTGTTTCTGGATTTTAGAAATGTTCCCTCAAATCATTATTTTACAACAGTGGTTCCTGTAAGAATTATCCATGGAGATTTCTTCTGCTAAACAGATGCTTAGTCCCAACCTCCAATTTACAGAATTAGAATCTTTAGAGGTTGGAAACAAGGCTTTTTTTGTTTTGTTTTCACTTCCACAGATAATTGTGATGGGTATCATACAGTTAAAAAACACTGGTCTACTAAAATTCAGTGGTTTCAACACTGGCTGTATATTACAATGAGTTGGGGGGCCCTGAAAAATACCCAAGTCAATGCATGTCCTCTGATCTAACTCTGATGTAATTTGTCTGGAAAGGGCTTAAAATACTGTTGGGGTTTCTTTTGTTTGTTTGTTTAAACATCAATTTGATTATAAGGTGAAGCTATAGTTGAGAATCTCTACAATAATTGATTTACAGTTGAACAGGTATTCAGTTCCTCATAAAATCATTTATCTATTTCTAACTCTGATATTCATCCCAAATTAGAGATAGAAGAAAAAGGGAAAACGTTTTGCCCATTCATTCAATGATACCCTAATACATGTATAGTAGGCTTAAGACTAATAAATGTCTTTGTTTGTTTGGAGACATGGTCTTGCTCTATCACCCAGGCTGAAGTACTATGGTGCGATCACGGCTCATTGCAGTCTCAACCTCCTGGGCTCAAGCAATCCTCTCACCTCAAGCTCCCAAGTAGCTGGGAAGACAGGCACATGCCACCATGCCCAGCTGATTTTTTTAATTTTTAGCAGAGATGAGGTCTCGCTATTTTTCCCAGGCTGGTCTTGAACTCATGAGCTCAAGCAATCTTCCCTCCCGCCTCAGCTTCCCAAAGTGCTGGGATTATAGATGTGAACCACCATGTCCAGCCAAGGCTAATAAATTTAAAACCACCATTTAAACACTAAAGTACACTGCTAGAAAAAAAAAAAAAAAACTTAAAAAAATCTTTAAACACAGCATGAAAATGTAAAAAAAAATTTAGAAGTTTAAAGAAACCTCTAAAGATTCCGAAAAGACATTAGGGTAGCATAAGTTATTAACATTTAAGACAGAGCCATTTACAAAAAAGAAAATTATTTCCTGAGTAAATTAATTAAATCATCTATTCAATGAAAAGCAACAACTTTTCTGAGAAAACAAAACAAATGTTTTTTTTTTTCCCTTGGGTTTTCTTCAGTTCCCAAAAAGAACTGGGTTCTTCTCTCCATCAACCAGACACATCTTCCTATGCATTATTTTGAAGATGCTCTAAAGCAAAATAGTATTTTAAGAATGTTATAAATCTAAATCACAAGAGGGAAAAAGTATGCTTACCTCCTCTTCCTCTTTCATGTGAGGAAGAAAATCTCTTGTAAAAGCCTCCAATCTCTCTTTCAGCTGTTTTGCATAATTTAACTGTTCATATTCATTCTGGAAACCAAAAAAAAAAATACACTTTTATAATTATAAAAGTGTTGCTTCATTAATTATGTTTGGTCCCAGGAAGGCAGTTTAAAATGTGACATAAAACCTCCGGAAAAAAAAATAGAGAAATTGCAAAGTGGTTTCTGTACTTTTAGCATAAAAGATGTCCATAAAACAGTAAGCTTTGGATTACTTTAGTAATGTATGCAACCCCATATTTTTAAAATATCATAAAAAGTCTAAAAATAGCAAGTATCTGCCCATAACTTCTATTGATCTGATTTCTAATTATATATTTATATAATTTCTAAATGTCAGTTGTCTTAATGTATCTCCAAGCCTAATGAACTGTATCATTACAGAATCTCTTTATGGTCATCTAGTGTCTCCTCCACTAAAAAATTCAGAATATAGTTGACCCTTCAACAACACAGGTTTGAACTGTGCGGGTTCACTTAAATACCAATTTTCTTCTGCCTCTCCCACCCCTGCAACAGCAAGACCAACCCCACCTCTTCTTCCTCCTCAGCCTACTCAATGTGAGGACAATGAGGATAAAGACATTTATGATGATCCACTTCCACTTAATAAATAGTGAATATATTTTTTTCTTTCATATGATGTTCTTAGTAACATTTTCTTTTCTCTAGCTTACCTTATTGTAAGAATCCAGTATATATATATATATTACATACGATATATGAAATAATTGTTAATCGTTTTATGTTACTGGTAAGGCTTCCGTCAACAGTAGCAGGCTATAAGTCAAGTTTTGAGAGATTCAAAAGTTATACATGGATTTTTAACAGCACAGGGTGTTGGCAACCCTAATCCCCATGTTGTTCAACGGTCAACTGTACCTGTTAACATTATACTGCTGGGCACGGTGGGTCACACCTGTAATCCCAACACTTTGGGAGGCAGAGGCAGGTGGATCACCTGATGTCAGGAGTTCAAGACCAGCCTGCCCAATGCAGCGAAACCCATCTCTACTAAAAAATACAAAAATTAGCTGGGTATAATGATGGGCACCTGTAATCCCAGCTACCCAGGAGGCTGAGGCAGGGAGAATTGCTTGAACCTGAGAGAAGGTTGCCATGAGCCGAGATTGCACCACTGCATCTTAGCATGGGTGACACAGCAAGACTCTGTCTCAAAAAAAAAAAAAATTACTTGATGTAAGGTCATATATATCAATATCAACACTTCTAAAGGCAAGGTGCTCACTATATCTTGAAGTAAATCATTCTAATTCTGGGCAATTCTAAGGAACTATAAAGTTCTTCCTCATAACCTAAAATTACGTTTTCCCACTTCTGTATCAGCCCGCTCAAAGCATGTAGGAAATTAACAAAATAATGAAAACTTTTTTTGGGGGGACAAGTCTTGCTCTGTCGCCCAGGCTAGAATGCGGTGGCGCAATCTCAGTTTGCTGCAACCTGAGGTTCAACCTATTCTCCCATCTAGCCTCCTGAGTGGCTGGGACTACAGGTGCACAACTCCCAGCTAATTTTTTTGGTATTTTTAGTAGAGATGGGGTTTCATCACGTTGGCCAGGCTGGTCTCGAACTCCTGACCTCAAGTGATCTGCACGCCTCAGCCTCCCAAAGTGCTGGAATTACAGGGATGAGCCACCACGTCCAGCCTATGAAAACTTAAAATATGAAAATATTTATTCAACTGCTTCCCAATATTCAATCCAATGTCTTATTCTCTTATGCCTTTACACATTTTCCCTAAGCATTTCCACATGGCTTCCATTCCTACTTATATGTTGATAATAACTATTAAATTTGATTTTTCATACTGGGTCACTCTTCTGACCATGAAATCCATCTTTATCACCTCCTATTAATAAATGCCCATCTGGATACACAAGCAGTTCAAACCTAATATGTCAAGAATGAATTTTTTTATTTCCTGACCCTCTTCTATATACTCTAGAAAGTCAGGCTGAATCCTCATTTTTATTTCTTTTCTTTTCTTTCCTCCTCCCTTTTAAGTAAAATCACTACATTCTATCAATTTTATTTCCTACATAACTCTCAAGTCTGATCCCCTCCCTTTATTTCCACTAGTCATGACTTTAGTTCAGATCTTATTGAAGGTGTATTCATGTGGCAATACATAATATGATACAAAATTTGAAGAATATAAAAGAACATTCAATAAAAAAGTAAACCTCCCTTCTATTAATATTACTATCTAGTACCCTACGCCTACCAAACCTCCCACACCTCCCCACCAAGTAGCTACTGAGTATTCTTCCAGAAACTATTAGAATAATGTTTAATAATGGTCTTCCTCCTTTAGTCTTTTATCTTTAATCCATCCTCCCTAAGGTGCAGAACAGCCTTTCCGGAACATAAATCTCTAGGCGAAGAGTATATGGTGGCTTAAAAGAGTTGTAACTTAAGCTTACGCTTCACCAAGCCAGAAGGGAAATAAACTACGATCAAATTTCAAAATCCTATAATATATAAATGTAATTAAGAAGAAAGTCTCTCTACATCATTATCCTAAACTATACCCAGTAACATCTTTAGCTCACTGCAACCTCCACCTCCCAGGTTCAAGCAATTCTCCTGCCTCAGCTGGGATTACAGGCACCTGCCACTATGTCTGGCTAATTTTTATATTTTTAGGAGAGAACGGTTTTCACTATGTTGGCCAAGCTGGTCTAGAACTCCTGACCTCAAGTGATCCACTAGCCTCGGCCTCCCAAAGTGCTGGGACTACAGGTGTGAGCCACTGCACACTGCACCTGGCTGGGATTCAATTCTAAAACAAGTACAATGTATAAAATTAAAGTGTTTATTCATTCTAAGTAATAATTATACCTTTGGTCACCATTAACTGGATTGATAGCTTTCCTTTAATAATTCAGCAAATGTTAACAGAATGTAAAAATTTTATAATTTAAACTTCAACTTACAAAAACAGCTTTAAGACTTGGTGAGTAGTATTCATTATAAAATTTTATTAAACAGTAATAAAGAGGTAACTGATGAAGACTCTCATCAAACCTGAATCAGGCTCCTCTGGGCCCTCTTCTCAACTTAGGCCTGACCTTATACTCTGTTCTTGTCCTGCTTAGTCCAGTATTAGCAAAAATCCTGCTGAATTGGTTTAGTGAAAATCTCTCAGTCTTAGTATCTGATCACTTTCTACATCTGATCAAACTACTCATCCTTCAATATATTATCCTCCTGCCTTCAACAAGAATTTTATAGTTAGTCTAGCAAGAATCCCCTTGGCCTTGATGTTTCCTCAGTAGTTTTCCACCCACTCTTCCCACTTTGCCACTTGGATATAAATCCCTACTTGTCCTTACTGTATTCAATGTTGGGCCTGATCTCTCTCTCCACTACTGCAAACTCCCCACTGCAGTAGTTCTTTTTAAATAGTCTTCCTTGCCATCTTTAACAAGTGACAAAATATTTTTTTTTTTTTTGAGACGGAGTCTCGCTCTATCGCCCAGGCTGGAGTACAGTGGCGCAATCTTGGCTCATTGCAAGCTCCACCTCCCGGGTTCACGCCATTCTCCTGCCTCAGCCTCCCGAGTAGCTGGGACTACAGGCACCTGCCACCACCATGCCCGGCTAATTTTTTGCATTTTTAGTAGAGACGGGGTTTCACCATGTTAGCCAGGATCCAGGATGGTCGCGATCTCCTGACCTCGTGATCTGCACACCTCAGCCTCCCAAAGTGCTGGGATTACAGGCGTGAGCCACCGCGCCCAGCAATAATTTTTTTTAACATTACATCATTTACTATAAAACAGTGACAAGTTTTGCCAATGACATACCAGAAGATGGCACGAGTTTTGACAGTTAAATATCCATTTTTGCAAACTTACCTTAACATTCTTCAGTCCCTTTTCAAAGAGGCTAAGCATCTCAGAGAGTTTATTGTCAGAATGTACATTATAAATGGTCTGGCTGCGTTGTTGAAGCAAACCAATAATGTATTCATTTTCAATCTGCTCATGCATTTTGAACTCCTTGAAAGTAGCATACAAAGACTGCAGAAGAGCACGGAAATCGTTGTTGTTGGAAAAATTGGTTTTAGAAAGCTGAATAAAAATTTAAAAAGAAAAGTATAATAAATACATGCAAATATGCACAAATAAAAAATATTCAAATACATCCCTATTCACTTTTGCACACAGCATGATACTTCCCTTACACTTGGTTAAAGTACAAATAAAGGAAATTCATAAATTAACAAGTTATAATAGTATAATAAAAAGTGCACTAGGCCAGGAAGATGTTGGTTTGCATTCTGGAGGGCTTGGTGATACAGAAAAACGATACATGCACAAATCATCGTTTCTTTAAATAGAAGAGATTAAAACACACCCCTTCTAAACCTAAAATTTCATTACTCTATATGTATGCTAAATACAGGCAGGCAGAAATTTTAAAGAGGGAAACTTGATTTGGTTAAATACAACAGACAGATAGATGAAAGGGGAAAAGCTACTAACACCATACCTCCTAGACTTGCTTTCTAAAGTATCTAGTATTCCTAAAATGGAACATAATCTAAGCTGTCTTATTGCCTGTCATCAGCTGGAATGACAGTCTGATGACAGAGCATCAAAACAGATGACATACAAGCTCCTAAAACAAAATTATTCCTACTATACATAACAGAATTAACTATCTTCTATAAAAGGTAGTGTGGATTATGCATTTTAAGAGTCACTTACAGTGAACCAGTTCTAAAGTCAGATTCTCTAGGATGGGATACCGGTTCTACCATTATTTAACTGTGTAACTAACCCTGGGTAAGTTACTTTTCTTTCTTTTTTTTTTTTTTTTTTTTTTTTGAGACGGAGTCTTGCTCTGTCGCCCAGGCTAGAATGCAGTGGTATGTTCTCGGCTCACTGCAGACTCCGCCTCCTGGGTTCAAGCGATTCTCCTGCCTCAGCCTCCCAAGTAGCTGGGATTACAGGTGCCCACCACCGCGACTGGCTAATTTTTGTATTTTTTAGTAGAGACAGGGTTTAACCATCTTGGCCAGGCTGGTCTTGAACTCCTGACCCCATGATCCACGCGCCTCGGCCTCCCAAAGTGCTGGATTACAGGCAGGAGCCACCACGCCCAGCCTACTTTTATTAATGTGTTAGTTTAACCTTGATGTTAAATGGGTATAATAAAACATCTGTATTTCACATGGTTGTTGGCACTCAATAAACATTATCTATTATCATTTTGAAAATTAAATATTCATTTTTTATAAAGTCATACATTTTTTACTGTATACAAATATTTACTGAGTAGCTATTATGACGTAAGCACTGTTCTTTGGTACTTGGGATATATCAATGAACAAAACAAAGATTTCTTGCCTTTATGGAGTTTCCATTACAGTGAAGGCAAATAAGACAATGAACAGTTAACTGCAATACATAAGTAAATCATCTAGAGCAAGAATTGGCAACTTTTCTATAAAAGGACAGATAACAAATGTTTTAACTTTTGCAAGCCATGTGGTCTGTAGCAATTATTTAACTCAGCAGTTGTAGCACAAAAGTAGTCATAGACAATATGTAAATGAATGACTGTAGCTGTATTTTCATAAAACTTTGTAAACACTGAAATTCCAAATTATATGTTTTTCACATGTCACAAAATACTACTCTTCTTTTGCTTTTTTCCAACTATTTAAAAATGTAAAAGTGATGCTTGGTTCTTAAGCCACACAAAAAACACAGGTAAGACAGATTTGGTTAAATATATATTATAGATTTTTTTTAAATCATAAGAAATGCCCCACAAGATTACAATAAAATCCATTAGTGGCTAATGTCTGCAAATATTATCATGTATCATTTTTTGGGGGAAAAAAAAGCAAACTTAAAAATAGCCTTAGTAGAAGCAGGACACAAATCAAAAGAAACAATTAACGCTAGATATTATTTTTTTAATGGCAAAAAGTAAACACAGTCAGCCTCCATGGGGATACAGAAACCACAGGTTCAACCAACTGTGGATTGAAAAAGGCTGGGGGCATGGTGTCTCACACCTGTAATCCCAGCACTTTCAGAGGCTGAGGTGAGTGGATTTCCTGAGGTCAGGAGTTCGAGACCAGCCTGACCAACATGGTAAAACCCTGTTTCTACTAAAAACACAAAAATTAGCAGGGAGTAGTGATGTATGCCTGTAGTCCCAGCTACTCAGGAGGCTGAGACAGGAGAATCACTTGAACCCAGGAGGCAGAGGTTGCAGTGAACCGAGATTATGCCACTGCACTCCAGCCCAGGCAACAAAGCAAGACTCCTTCTCAAAAAAAAAAGAGAAAAGAAAATATTGAAAAAAATAAAAAGTAAAAATAACAATAAAAAACAATATAACAACTATATTACATAGGATTTTCACTGTATTATGTATTATAAGTAATCTAAAGATGATTTAAAGCATACGGGAAGACATGTGTAAGTTACATGTAAGCACTATGTTATTTTATATAAGGGACTTGAGCATCCATGGAGTTTGGTATCCATGGGTGTCCTGAAAACAATCTCCCACAAAATAGGAGGATATCAAAGGAAGACTGTAAGGCCCTAACATGAGTTAAGAAAAACAATATCTTAAAAGACATACAGGGAATTTTGCATATATTCTCATTAGACTATTAGAAATTCTTTTAGATCTAATAACACATTAAGGTAAAGATTAGTTTCATGCCACAAACTGACAGCCAAATTAACTATGGTAACTATATAAAGAGATTCTAAATTATATATAGAATCTATATCCAGCTAATCTAGCACAGTAGTTAAAAGCACTGACTCTGGGGCAAGATTGCCTAGGTGTAAATCCATTCTGCCAGCAAGTCATTACATTTCTTTGTACCTTAGTTTCTTCATCTGTAAAACAGGGCTAATAATATTAACTACCTCACAGAGTTCTTGTGAGAATTTTTTTGAGACAGGTCTTGCTCTGTTGCCCAGGCTGCAGTGCAGTGGTATGATCATAACTCACTGCAACCTCAAACTCCTGGGCTCAAGTGATCCTCCTGCTGGCCTCAGCCTCCCGAATAGCTGGAACTGCAGGTGTGGTGTGCACCACACCCAGTTACTTTTTTATTTTTTAGAGATGGAGTCTCACTATGTTGCCCAAGCTGGTCTTAAAAGTCCTGGCTTTAAGTGATCCTCCTGGCTCAGCATCCTGAGTTGCTGAAATTATAGGCACAAGCCACTGCACCTGGCTACCTGTGATAATTTAATAAGTTAATATAAAGAACACAGAATATAAACACTACCTAGGCATCTGCAAGCCTTACTTAGTAGGCTTTTCTGTTATTAATTCTGTATTCAGACTAAAATAAAATATCATTAGAAAGAAATTGGTACAGCCATTATGGAAAACAGTATGGAAATTCCTCAAAAAATCAAAAATGTAATTTTCATAAGTTCCAGCAATCCCATTCCTGAGTATATGTTCAAAGTAAATAAAATCAGGATCTCTAAGAGATATCTGCACTCCTATGTTCAATGCAGTATTATTCATAATAGCCAAGATATGGAGCCAACCGGAGTGCTTGACCACGAATGGGTAAAGAAAATGTGATACATATAACAAAATATTATTCAGTCATAAAAAAGGAAATCCTGTCATTTGCAACAACATAGATGAACCTGGAAAACAGCTAAGTGAAATAAGCCAGATACGGAGAGATAAATAATGTATGATCTCACTATATATGGAATCTAAAGTAGAACTCATAGAAGCAGAGAGTATGAAAGGTGGTTGTCAGGGAGCAGGGGATGGAGAAAATGGGGGATGCCGAACAAAGAACACTTTCAGTTCTAAGATGAGTATATTCTGGGGATATAAGGTACAGTACAATGACTATAGCTAATAATACTGTATCATGTACTTGAAATCTGCTGAGAGTACATCTTCTGTGTCCTTACCACTCCCATACAAAGGGTAATTATTTGTGGTGATGGATGTGTTAATTTGATTTTGGTAATCATTATACGATGTACATGTATATCAAACCATCACATTGTACACCTTCAATATATACAATTTTTTTTTTTTTTTTTTTTTTTTTGAGACGGAGTCTCGCTCTGTCACCCGGGCTGGAGTGCAGTGGCCGGATCTCAGCTCACTGCAAGCTCCGCCTCCCGGGTTTACGCCATTCTCCTGCCTCAGCCTCCCGAGTAGCTGGGACTACAGGCACCCGCCACCTCGCCCGGCTAGTTTTTTGTGTATTTTTTTTAGTAGAGACGGGGTTTCACCATGTTAGCCAGGATGGTCTCGATCTCCTGACCTCGTGATCCGCCCGTCTCAGCCTCCCAAAGTGCTGGGATTACAGGCTTGAGCCACCGCGCCCGGCCTTCAATTTTTATTTGTCAATTATACCTCAATAAAGCTGGGAAAAAATAATCAACAAATTAACAGATCAAGTTAAATTATTGGTGGAGAATATAAAATATTTTGTACAACAGGTTGAGGAAATAAGATTTTTATCTACATTAAATCCTCAACATGTTTGTTGATTTGATGAAGTGAAAACAAAGCCAAAAAAAAAAAAAAAAACAGACAGAAAAGTCCTTAAAGATATTACCCAACTCAGTTTTTCTCCACATGAAAAGTGCAAATGTTTTTAACCTGATACCTAAAGTTAGTAAATTTAGCAGTTAAAAGAATAACCAGGGCCGGCACTGTGGTTAACACCTATAATCCCAGCACTTTGGAAAGCCAAGGCGTGTGGATCACGAGGTCAAGAGATCTAGGCCAACATGGTGAAACCCCATCTCTACTAATCTCTACTAAAACTACAAAAATTAGCTGGGCATGGTGGCACACGCCTGTAGTCCCAGGTACTCGAGAGGCTGAGACAGAAGAATGGCTTGAACCTGGCAGGCAGAGGTTGCAGTGAGCCAAGATCACACCACCACACTCCAGCCTGGAGACAGGGCAAGACTACGTCTCAAAAAAAAAAAAAAAAAAAAAAAAAAAAAAAAAAGAACCAGAATATACCAGAATATACACAATTTAACTTTTTTGACATCTATTTATATGAATAGTTTTTAAAATTGTTTGCCTTCACATATAGACTTTATAGAGGAAAAAAATCTGGACACTAATAATTTCTGGGACATACTGAAGCCAAAGATGTGTGAGAAATTACCCTAGTGTTGTTATATATTTAATTATTAAAACAATCTAAAGAGTAGGTATTAAAATCCTCATTTTACAGTCTAACAAACAGGCTCAGGAAAAAAATTTACCCCACATCATACAACTAGTAAACAACAAAACCAAGACCAAGTCCCTAAAACTCTAACATCTATGACTTTTCTACAGATACAATGTTAGTCCCATTAATAAAGCTATCTTTTCAGATCCAAGAGAGTAAATTGTTAGAACATTTGCTCCAAAGCAACAGTTCTCACCAAGGCAGTAATTTTGCCACCCCCCTACCCATCCCCCAGAGATAAAAGGCAAAATCTGGAGGCAGTTTTGGTTGTCACCACTGGAAACGTACTACTGACACCTAGTGGATAAAAGTCAAGGATGTGGCTAAACAGCCTACAACGCACAGGGCAGCCCCCATAAAAAAGACGCATCTATCTCAAAATGTCAACAGTGCTTTGGTTAAGAAATGTTGCTCTAGAAAACTGTTTTTCAAACACTGTTAACCATGACCTTTAGTATGAAATATAGTGCAATCCAGATTCACACCCATCACAAACACTCAAATTTCAGGGAACAGTATTTCCCTCTCTAATCTGTGATGTACTCTAATACTTACTTTTCCATTTAAATTTTTAATGCTGTTCCTGACCCATAGAAGAAATTTATGACCTACTACTAATAGGTCACAGGTCACATTTTGAAGAGCACTCTTCTACAGTAAAATATAAAGGTTCCTATGACCTATAAAGTTATATACTCTGATGCCTCACAAATTCAACAAAGAACTTATATATATACAAGGACACACATAATTAACAAATAGTAACATGGTATCTTCCACATTTTAAAAGGATTTATAACTGACTTTCTTTTTTTTTTTTTGAGACAGCGTCTTGCTCTGTCGCCCAGGTTGGATTGCAATGGCATAATCTCAGCCCGCTGCAATCTCTGCCTCCTGGATTCCAGCAATTCTGTCTTAGCCTCCCGTGTAGCTGGGATTACAGGACCCCGCCACCACGCCAGGCTAATTTTTGTATTTTTTGTAGAGACGAGGTTTCACCATTCTGGCCAGGCTGGTCTTGAACTCCTGACTTCATGATCCACCTGCCCTGGCCTCCCAAAGTGCTGGGATACAGGCATGAGCCACTGCACCCAACCTATAACTGACTTTCTGTCTCAGACATTCTATAGTGATAAATCAAGTATTACAGCCTGGTTTCAAACTGATTCTCAAAAGTGGTATGTCACTTAAAGACAATACAGCACATTCAAAAATAGATAAGAAAATGGCATAACAAAAACACCAATATTATTCACCCAAATACATTTTTACTTTGTCTACTCACTCAGACAATGCTTTAATTTAATCAAGGGAGACTTATACTCAGTGAAGAAACCTTAGTAAGTATCTGATCAAATTTGCAGATGGAAAAAATGACCCACAGGTAAACTGTTCTGCATAAAATCATAGAGCTCCCAATAAGTAGCCGAACTAGTAAGGTAATGCAAAACCCATGGGCTTCTGAAGGGGAAAAAAAATCCTAAGATTAAAATTGAGGCTCTACTAATTACTAGTTGAATGAGTTGGGTAAGTTACTTAACCATTAAGGCTGTTTCCTCAACTTTAAATGAAGGATAATATTTGTCTTACGTAGTTCTTGTGAAGATTAAAAGAAACAATGTAGACATGTAGTAAGAACTCATTAAATTCCCTTTTACTTCTTCCACAGGTCTCAATTCAATATTTTCTCCACTAAGCCAATCTTCTCAAATGCCAGTCAATAAATTGTTACAGGTATGCAGAAAAATGGGTGGGGGGTCAGGGGGGTGGGGAAGGAAAACTGACCATAAAGTTAATACTCACTCATTTTTTTAAAAAAGAATATATCCAAATTACTCTACGCTTCTTCCCACTTAAGAGTTTTGGGTGACAAAATGTCCTATATGTATAAATAAATGTATAAATATATTAAATCCTCTAATAAAAGTAAACAGGCCGGGCGCAGTGGCTCAAGCCTGTAATCCCAGCACTTTGGGAGGCCGAGACGGGCGGATCACGAGGTCAGGAGATCGAGACCATCCTGGCTAACACAGTGAAACCCCGTCTCTACTAACAATACAAAAAAAAACTAGCCGGGCGAGGTGGCGGGCACCTGTAGTCCCAGCTACTCGGGAGGCTGAGGCAGGAGAATGGCGTAAACCCGGGAGGCGGAGCTTGCAGTGAGCTGAGATCCGACCACTGCACTCCAGCCTGGGCGACAGAGCGAGACTCTGTCTCAAAAATAAATAAATAAATAATAAATTAATTAATAAAAGTAAACAGCACTTTTAATACCGTTACCTGAAAAATCTGGGCACGCCTTAAGGTTTCCATTACTTGAGTTTTTAATAACTGGTTTATATATAAGCCTGGGAATCTCTGAACTAACCACATCCTTACAACCACAGCCTACTCTTCTCTCAGAAATCAATTCAAAGAGACCACTCCTGACACTTTAATGTGGAACTGACCATATAACTCCCTTTGCTCCCACTATACCATATTTGGACTTCCATCCTAGCATAGATGTTATTACATACTGGACTGTAAACTTTTTGAGAGTAGAGACCACATGTCACATTGCCAACATCTTTCTGTAGTACAAGCTACTACAGAGTAGACGGTAGAAACTCCAATGCTCACTGACAGAATTAATGGTGTTAACCTTAGAGAACTGGAGAAAAGACTGATAAATTGAAGTCAAATGGAAAAAGGATGTCATTCAATATAAATATTTACTAACACCATCCCACTTTGAAAGGTCAGTGAATTAGCAGATTTCTTAGCAGATTGTTCCCCAAAAAATAAACTACTATGGTTTAATATAAAGAAAATTAAACTAGGAATCCTAACAATGACTTGGGTTTCCATCCAGATCTACCACTAGCTGCTTATGTAACCTTGGCCTAGCTAATCTAGGCCTGTAAGTCCCCAGCAATAAAACATAAATATTTTGTCTTTACATAACTCAAAGCACTGTTGTCTGGATAACAAAGGTGAAAAACCTTTCCATAAAACTTTTTACAAATGTAAAAAGAAATCTATGGGCAAAGTATTAAATCAGGTATTAAACTGCAATATTTAAAATGGTCTAAGACATACATCTATCAGCTTTTGAAAATTTGTTTTATTTTCTCATCCTATTCAACTTTCTACCTAAAAAATAAGTAGACTAAGATAACTTTGGAATACATTATACTAACTAGTTTAAGCATATAAGTGGTTTACTTGATCCTAGTAAATAAATGGATGCTTCTAAAATACACTGTACTTGAGAAGTTCAGTACTGAAAATAGTAACTGACTTCTTTATAATAACTGGGCATTCAGAGCCCAAATTTGGACTACAGTACAGTGAAATAACTATTTTATACCTTTTTAGTTTGAGCATAAAAACTAGTTCTCATTTTGTATAGTTTTATTGTAAACTGTGTTCGGTGGGATATCCTTGGTCTATACAACCAAAGGATAATGGCAAAAGGTGAGATGATAAATGAATAAAAACAAAGTACTCTTCCTTTAATTCCTTTAAGATTACTGAGCCATTACAAAATAATTATTTTCCACTCTAGCTCCCAAAGGACATCCTAAGAGAGATTCCCACTGGCTATCAGTATCAAGAAGAAATCTGGATGTAAAATTCCTATGCAGTTTTTTTTTCCCTAAATCGCCTCAGTCTCATTTCAGAAAATTGGACTTTTAATCTTCTTCATAAACATATACAACAATCTCATTAACTATATCTAATCAATTCAGAATTAGTAATAATTTTGACTTACGCTATGTCAAATTGAAAATGCTTTATTAAACTAGTTATGCAAATAGGAACATTACTGAAAAGAATCTTACTTGACTCAGATATTTTGTAAAACAGCAACTGCATTTTCAAAATTTTTTCAAATATTCTCAACCACCAGGAAGAGACACAGAAAAAGAGTGACTAACTTGTTGAAAATTTTAAAATAAGACTGGTTAGCCTAGTCTGCAAGTAAATTAAATTGTGATTCTTTATTTTGGGAGGTCACAATCATCTGGAAATCGATGAAAGTTACAAACCCCCTAGGAAAATGGGCACATGCACAAAATTCTCCATATAATTTCAGTTGATCCTAGGCTACCTCTCCACAGTTTAAACTGGAGAGAAAACTTGGATTCTGTCAGTCTCAACTTCCACTTTCGATTTTTGAGACCAATTTTTTTCTTTCCTGCTATTAAAGAATGGTGTCTGAATGAACCAAATTCAAAAACACAACAATACTGCTAACTAAAAAATTCAGGGATATACCCTTTCGATTAATGGCTTAACCATTCCTCATGCTTCTCCTAGATAAGTGGTTCTCACCCTCAGCTGCATACTGCATTCAACTTGAGAGCTTTAATCATCTATACCTGATGTCTGGGCGAAATCCTAATTTTAGTCACATAAACATCAGGATTTCTAACAGTTTTTAGGTTAAGGCTAATAAGCATCCGAGGTTGCAAACCACTGTCCTAGACAGTCCTGGTGTTTCCAACTACGTGTGAACTAGCGTATTTCTAAATTTTCAGAATGGAGGGAGGGAGAAGATGGAGTGCTAAGATTTGAAATTCAACGTCACTGCTTTAAATTGCTGGTCTTGAGTGTGGCCTAGCAGTGAACACCCTGGGCATTCTCCAATCGCCTGGCTGAACTATGAAACACCCCTCTTTTCTGTAGACAATGGTTCTGCACAATGCTATGCAATTTCTGAGAATTCCTAAAAGTTGATTTCTATGCTTAAACAGTAGTCATCTGAATGCTTTATGTAGTTGGATCATTTCCACAAGAAACGGGACTGCCTGAGGTTTGCAGATATCCATGTGACTTTCCCCAGCATAAACTGACAAATATGTGGAATGTTAAATATTGTTTTAAAATCATTAGCAAAGGGCCCTGAACCATCTCCACAAAAGTGCCTCTTCAGCTTATGCTGCACCATGAGCCCAAAATGGTTCTCACAGTTAAACCAACTTTTCCCGAGGCCCCCTTTATTCGAGCTTATGTAAAGAATTCCAAGAATTGCTGTCTTATAACAAAATCTACATCTAGTAAGTGATCAAGGCAATAAAAGTTGCAAAGAAAACGATAACGACATATGAAGAGTGAAGGTTCTTCAGTTCTAAACTTGGCTTTTCCCCCAATTCAAACCAGTGAAAAAAGCTGGGGGTAAAAGGAACCCGGTAGCTGGGAGACGCTGCAGTTCCAGCCAGGAAGCCAGCGAGAGGTTCAGAGGATGGGTGGGTGTCTGCACGGAGAGCCCCGAACAGGCTCAGGGGAGTGACGGAGAACGGGAACAACTGCTCGGTGCGGATGGGAGTCCACCGCAGGTGGCCGGCCGGGGCACCCAGGGCTTCGGGGAGGTAGAGCCGCTCTCCTTAGAGGCAGCAGCGAGAAGCCCAGGGCGGCGGTGGGGCCGGCGCGAGGGCGGCCAGTGACCCCGGCAGCGCCCCTCCTCAGGCGCCAGGCCCTCGGCAGGGGACGCCGCCCGCCCCGAGAGCACGTCCGAGGCGGCGGCCAGGCGGGGAGGCCGGCTCTGCTAGGGCCCCGCAGCGGGCGGGGAGGCTGCGGGAACGGGCGGCGCTGACAGCTGCGCAGGCGGCTACTCGTGCGGCGACGGCACGGGGCTGCGGGCGCGGCACAGGCCAGGCCGCCCCAGTAACCCAGCCAGCTCCCCATCGCCGCCCGCACCGCCCACAGCAGGAGGCTCGGCGCTCCGTTACCTTGTCGCAGTAGAGCCCCACCAGCTGCTTCATCCGCCAGTGTGGGGCGGTGAAGACGTCCACTTCTTCAGGGAAGGGCGCCATCGCCACTGCCTCAGCCTCCGCCTCAGCAGCCGCGGCCGCCGCCTCTCCATAGACACCCTCGCCGCGGGGCAGAGGCGGCGCGCCCCCTTGCGCATGCGCCCGCCCCGTCGGCGCGCGCGCCCAGTCAGCCTGGCCCGCGGGGAGGCGGGGACGCGCAGGCCGCCGCCATGCGGTCCCTGCGGCCCACGTGACCGCGCGCAGAGGCTCGCGGCTTCTGCCTCCCGTCCCGATTCTTTTCGTTTCTTGTCCTCTTCCTATGCAGCAGAAAGAACCCAAACCTTTCCCCTGTCTCTTTCACTACATGAAAGCACAGTATCTGAGAGTAGGGGAAAGTCGTTTCAGTGGCGCTCTCGGCGCTTCTCCCATTTCTGCCCAGCCCACCAGGCCTTGAGGAGAGGCAGCCAAGCACGATGGCCGCAGTCGGGGCCGCGAGCTCTGCCTGTGCCCAGGCCCCGATGCCTGCTTGGCCTGGGTGACCAGTGCGTCTGGCCGGGATCTCCAGAGCTACCCTTTGCCTCCCTGCGATTGGCCCGTGCCAGACTTTTTCTGGGGACAAGTGCAGACCACCCCGCCCGCCAGTCAAAGGTCGGGCCTGGCTCCTGCCCAGCGGTTGGTGAACCAGGGCTGCGGGCTCTGAGAGTTTCGGTCCCGGGCGGCAGCCCACCGCGGGCGCGGGGCCTGGGTGCGAGGGGCGGGGCAGAGACCGCGAGAGAGAGACCTGGTGGAATTCGGAAGTCTCAACGCGGGGAAAAACAGTATCTGGGGATCCAGGTGCGGAAATGCACCTCAAGTGCTGGAACGGTCAGGGATAGGCCCGACGGGCCTTGGGGGTGGGGATAAGGGTGAATAATAGAAGGTTAGTGCGGTGAAGAACCTTGGTACAAATCCCGCCATTTTAAGCGGAGGTTCGGAGAGAAAACAAGATCACTAAGCCAGGGAAATGTCTGTCTCTTCCCCATAAATAGCCTGGCCCTCGCCACAGACCTCCTGGAGACCCTGTCACGCTTGTCAGTCTTAGATTCGTTGGCTGGAGTACTGCTGGGCAGATAGAGAAACAGGAGAAAACAGGGAAGCCTGAGAACCTTGGGAGGAATTGTTATTTGCTTAATGGCCAGAACCTCCAGGAGGGCAAGAACCAGATATGCTGTGTTCACCCTTGTTCTCTGTTATCTATCACAGTTGCAAGACAACATGGGGATCAGTAAATATTAAACAAATAATGGAGTAGAAGGAGGTGAGAAAGAACTTTGCAGTGGAATGCACCCTATTTAGTTCTAATCTTATCTTACTATATGCTATTCTAGACAGTGTAAACAGTGGTTAAACCACAGACTCTGGAAATGAAGTTAAGATTCCTGGTTTCGCCAGACACTAGCTATACAATCATTAACAAGCTATATGACCTCTTTGTGCCTCAGTTTGTTCTTACATGAAATGAGGCTAGTAATACCTACCTCAGAATCTTTATGAGCATTGAGTTTATATATTTGAAGCACTTATAATAGTACCGTCTGTAAGCTATTAATACTTTTTAAAAGCAACTCTATGAGGTAGTGCTGCAGGAAATTTAGGTCTTCAAGACGTTCTAGTAATTGTCTAGGGTCCCAGAAATTAGTAAGTGAAAAATCTGGTCATATAAATCTGGATTTGACAATACCCCCACAGGCACTGCATTAGTTGGGATACAGAGATGGTTTATACACAGTGTGTCTTAAGAAGCAGAAATAATGCTTAATAGAATAATAAAGTCCTTCATAAAGATATTGACTCATTTCTCTCTTCCTCCTTCTCCCTTTCACCCTGTTTCTCACTCTTTCTCTGTTCTTTCCCCAGAACTTTGCCTCTGTATTTTTTAATAACCCGCAGAGAGCATTTTCTTATTTACCCTCTATTTCTTTACCTCATGCTAATCTTTCACTACAGCTATCTTGGAATGAAGAATCAGACCTCAGGTTAACCAGTTATATAGAGAAATGAACTCCATGAGAACATGCACTTTGTTTTATCCTCAGCACTTAGAATGATGTCTGTCATAAAGTGAGTATGCAGTAAATACTTGTTGGAAAAAAGAATGAGGATAGTTCATAGCACTGTGTAATTTCCTCATTTTTACTAACGTTTAATATGATATGTTGTCTTCTCCAATCAACTGTTTGTGTTTGTGCTGTTCACTAGTGTATCCATCTCTAGAACCAGACACATTAAAAAGGTATTTGGCAACAACAACAAAAAAAGCCCATCCACACAGTTTCACTGTCACCCAGATTTGAAGCTCTATAGTCAGCTGAAAAGTAATAGCAGCCACTTTGGACACTGGCCATTTCAAGGAATTTATTTTAGATGACAAAAAGAAAGAAAGAAAGTGATTTTAAAAATAAGCCCTGTGAGTAATTTTTCCCATGGAAAGCTGTTAACATTAGCTCCATACGCTGAATGATGTTAGCAATTAATCACCTGATATATCCAAAATAAATGACTGACTTACACTGAACTTTAGCTCTAGAGAGGTCATTGATCAATGTAGCATCATTACCACAGGTTACTGCAACTACAGCAGATTGGAACGTTTATAAAGGCTAAGGTTGTCATTTTACCTCTCTTTGAGACCTCTTTGGATATATGACAGCAGATAATTCCAACAGACCATCTAGCAATTGACCACCACAAGAAGTCTGAATAAGGCATGTGAACAGAGCAGTGAAAACCCACATTGTAGAATGACTGGTAGAATTGGTCATTTCTCTTACCTACTCTTACTCTCTCTCTGGCAACCTAAAAATATAACTTCTTCTGTTATCAATAGGCCTCTTCTATAGTAGTTTCCAAGCCTAATTTGGGAACCCTGGAAAGGGTTACTGGCCAGGGAAGGTCAATTCTAAGGCATTTAACTCCATTTATTTGAGTATGTGACACAGCACTTTCCCCAATAGCGGATTAGTTGTGAAAATAAGCAATGAAAGAATGTTTCCATTTTGACCCAGCTGGAATCATAGTCCTCTCTCAGTACCAGAGTTGATCCTTACTGTCCATTAAAATAGTCAGTCAACAACTGCTGCAGTCAGCTAAGATGATTTAGGAATTGCTGTGGTTTGAATGTTTGTCCTTTCCAAAACTCAGGCTGAAACTTAATCCCCAATAAGGCAGTATTAAGAAGTGGGGACTTTAAGGGGTGATTGGGTCATGAAAGTTCTGCCCTCATGAATGGCTTAATTCATTCATGGATTAAAGGACTCATGGGTTATCATAGGAGTGTGACTGGTGGCTTTACAAGAGGAAGAAAGACCTGTGCCAGCATGCTCAGTCCTTCACCATGTGATGTCCTACACTGCCTTGGGACTCTGCAGAGTCGCCACCAGAAAGAAGGCCCTCATCAGATGCAGCCCCTCGACCATGGACTTCTCAGCCCCACGCTGTAAGAAATAAATTCTTTTTCTTTATAAATTACCCAGTTTCAGGTATTCTGTTATAAGCAACAGAAAACGGACTAAGATGGGCACATATAGGATGGTCTTAATCAACTTTCTAGATTGCGACAGAGGGCTTTCTGGTGGAAATGGCCCTTAAGCTCAGCATTAAATATTCAGAAAAATTATCCATCTGGGACTCCAGAGACTTAATTTTCTCATATTCAGCATTAAATTGGACACCCACTATGCAGCAGGAGCTTGAGATATAAAGTTGAATAAATCCAGATTACTGTTCTTGGAAATCTCTCAGCTTTTAGATTCAAAGTTTCATACTATCCACCCCATCCTGAATGAGCTGCAGTGATCAATGTTTCTTCCTCATTAATTCCAGTCCCTCCTGTGCTTTAACTAAATATATTTAATGACAAAAAATCAGAAGAATGTCATAAATGAAAAGGTATCCAGTAAAATAATTTCTTAGCCATTTTAAGTACCTGACATTATGTAATAATGCTTATCTACATTCCCTGAACTAGTAGGCATACATAGCAAGCATAAAATATGTCTTGCTGCATGAATGATAATTCAAAAAGTTTTTACAAACCAAAATACTCCTGTTATTCAGTAATATACATATATGGTTTTTAAGGAAAACTAACCCAAACAAGCTGTATTTAACGTCCTTCTTACTTTCAACAATTGTTACCCTCCTTTAAAGGGTTCTCATTTTGACCTCATAAGCAAAACTTGATTCCTAAACTGGGTACTGGGTGAGATTCAGCTCTGGGAACCTCTTTACTCAAATTTCCGATTCCTTCTACCAGGAGAATGTGAGCTGCACCACAAACTACGTTAACTGTCCAAATATAGAGTAGTCCCATGCCTTAGATCTCCTTTTGAAGAGAAGTTTAAATAATGCTAAAACCATAGTTTCTTTCATTTTAAATCTGGAGATATAATGTGTATAGTGGTCCATAAAGTTTCCTTGCAAAATTTTCAGACAGAGATGAGCCTTCCATTTCCCAAATATACCTTTGTGTCACCTACCTTGTGTCATTTACCTCTTAGTAAATATTGCCAAGTGAACACCAAAATCTTGATTTTCAGTCAAAGGCTCTATTATGGGCTGAGTTGTAGGGAGAAAGAATGGTTCCATGTGTATGACCTGAGGGAAAGGTGGCTACTCTCAAGGACAACTTGACTCAGCTGTTTGCACCATGTAGTGAGAAAGTATCACAAGTTTCTGGAATGGAAAGAAATGATAAGTTTCCTGTAAAGTGTCAGAGTTACATTCATTGTAATGATGAAATCTGGCAGGCAATTGCTTAATCCCTGCCTACAGAGAGGAAAAAAGAAGTATTAGGAAAGTATCAGTTCTGTTTCCTTCCTCCCTACCTTTGACTTTTTTTTTTTTCTTTTTTAGGAGGGTTTCAGTCTGTCACCCAGGCTGGAGTGCAGTGGCACAATCATAGCTTACTGCAGCCTCAAACTCCTAGGCTCAAATGATCCTCTTTTCTCAGCTCCAGAATAGCTAAGACTACAGGCATGTGCCACCACACCAGGCTAATTTTTTATTTTTATTTTTTGTAGAGGTGCGGTCTCATAATGTTGCCCAGGCTGATCTTGAACTCCTAGCCTCAAGCAATCCTGCCACCTGGCCTCCCAAAGCACTGGGATTATAGGCATGAGCTGCCACACCCAGCCTCTGACATTGTTTTAAAAACTCAAAACAGAGTACAAAAACATCCCCAATTACACAAGACACCTCCTAAAAAAAAATTTAAATGCTGAGAGCTACCTAAAAATAGAGATGTCATGTATACATCTCATTTGTGTTCACTGACTAATAGCCTGGCTAATACATAAACATTGATTTGAACTCTAATCCCAGTTCTCACTACCTACCCACAAGATCTAGGACAAATCACTTGGCCATTCTGGAACCTTCATTTCCTCAACTGTGCAGACTTGGTCTGGGACACTTTTGAGTGATAAAAGGTGCTAAATTATGAATACGTATTAATTAATCTACAACACGTGTAAAAAGGACTCTCTCAGGCTGACTTTTTATGGGAGATCAGTCACCAGTCATCCAGATAAGTCAGTGAAGAGTTAGGTGGCCCAGCACGGTGGCTCACGCCTGTAATCCCAACAATTTCTGGGAGGCCGAGGTGGGTGGATCACTTCAGGTCAGGAGGAGTTTGAGACCAACCTGGGCAACATGGCGAAACTCCATCTCTACTAAAAATACAAAAATTAGCCAGGCATGGTGGCACACACCTGTAGTACCAGCTACTGGAAAGGCTGAGGCAGGAGAATCACTTGAACCTGAGAGGAGGAGGTTGCAGTGAGCCTAGATCAAGCCACTGCACTCTAGCCTGAGTGACAGAGCAAGACTCCATTTCAAAAAAAAAGAGGTAACCTTTAATGAATCATTATTTTATTTGTGTAACCGATTTAACTGTGATTAGTTCCATTCACTTTCCCTAAAATGTCTCTACCAGGGTGATTCTTTGGACTACTATAGGTGTTTCCCCTGTGTGCGGGGTTGTAACAAAACTTTGGCATGTGCTTATAATTGCACTGTTTTAAAAGTGTGCTTTTACAGTGAAGAGACAGTAAAGCAAAATTGGGTTGGAGTGTGGAACCAGTATCCTCATCTGTAAAGGGATAGTGAGTTTCTACCTCACAAAGTATCCTGAGAATTAACTGTTTTATGGAATTTAGCAGAGCCTGGCATAGGAAGCACTAAATGTTAGCTATTACTTTTACCTGTAAAATGAGCAGATTGGACATGATGTTCTCTTTGGTCTCTGCCAATTCTCAGTGTTTGGGAACCTTAGGAATAGTATTTCAAAGCTGTTTCTTTAGGTTAATTCTACAAATTAACTGGAGAAGGGACTTGTTACATTTAGTTGCAAGTGACAGGAAATAGAAAATAACAGTGCCTTAAACAAGATAGGGTCTTTTTTTTCCTTTTTCTCATGTGTTAGTTACTTGTTGTTGCATAACAGATTAACCCAAAACTTGAATGGCTTAAGCACCCTTTAAAACTTAAATGGCTTTATTATTTCAGTTTTTGAGAATCAGGAATTACAGAGTGGCTTAGTGGGTGATTCTATTAGAATAAGGACCGCAGGTCCTCACCACATGGTACTCTCTATAGGGTTACTTATAATATGGTAGCTTGCTTTCCTCAAGGTGAGGGCCAAGAAAGAGAGAGAGCAAGTGATTTCAAACCCAAGATAAGTCAATCTTTTATAATGTAATCTCAGAAGAGACATCCCATCATTCATGCCTATGTTATTGGTGGTACAGAACAACCCCAGTACAGTGTGGGAGGGGATTACTTACACAACAGTGTACCTAATAAACGCAGGGATTAATTGAGGGCTATCTTTGAAGCTGGCTACTAAACTTACATATACACCATGTAAGTGGTCCAGAACTGGTTTGACAGCTCTACTTTATTTAGGGGCATAGGCTCCTTCCACAGCTCTACCAACTCTAGAGGGTAGTCTTCATATGTAAGTTCAAAGGTGGTGTCATCTGTGTGACCCAGGGCAAATTATGTATTCTGAGTTTCTGGGTCCTCACTTAATAAATTATGAAAAAGAGTAAAACATACTTCATAGTGTTGTTGTAAAGATTAACTGAATAAGTGTAATAGGCTTTCACAGTACCTGGCATACTAAGCACTCAATACTATCTTTTAATATTGCTATATACATTAAATAATGAGAATATCCCAAGAGATCATCAGATATGCATTGTTCCTTGAAAAGGTCAAGCTTAGAAATCACTGGTAATAAAAAAGCTCTACTTGGATAATTCAAGCAAGCCTCTCATCACCATTCCCAGCCCAGAAATGGTGAAGGATAAAAATTGTTTTCTTCAGTATCATTCTAGAGGGAGTTAAAATTGCATCAATCCATTCAATCCATTATCTTTATGTAATCTATTCCTAGGTAGCTGATACTATAGTAAGATGTAATTCTGTTTGTCTTTGCAAAGGTGTTCTTGTTGCTGACAAGGAACAGCAGAATAGTGAACAAGTTTGTGGCTAAACATTATTCCCAGATTTTAAAAAATGTAAGTGTGCACAATTGTTACTACCAGATCTTTGTCAAAATAATCTTTCTGTCACTGAATAACTGACCATAAAACAGTAGGGCATACTGACCTAGTGTGCAGGGTAAGCAATGAGTAAATAAGAAATGATTGTAAAATATTTACCAAATGTAACTTTCTAATTTGGGTAGCTTTCGGATGGGTCAAAAGGAATGCTATTATTCATGAAGAATTACAAGTTCACATATGTTTATTCTTGCCAGTCTTTTACTGAAAATTCCTAGAAATGATATCCTTTCCTTTACATATACCATAATATTTCTATGATATTCCTCTTCAAAGATAGGGGTAATATTATATATAGATACTAGTCATTAATTATTCAAAAACTAACAATACAGTAGGTACTTCACTGCATGGGACATAGTAGCTATTCAATAAATGATAGGTATATTTATTATTAGACACCTAACACTGTATGATACAGCATACCATAATAGACTCTAGTCTCAGTATCTCTATTAAGATATTAGGGGCCAGAGGTTTCAAAATGGTTTGACCTGTTGTAGTGGTTCAGCACACTGGAGTTGCATTGATTGGGTTCAAATCTCAGCTGGTCCACTTTTTTACTACCAGCAGGGTAAAAGAGAACCTCTTTTGCCTTCTGGGAATGAGGATTTTGCCAGTACCATTAAGCCATAAACCTGTTCACTATTCTGCTCACTCATCTGTGAAATGGAAATAATACTACCTATCCTACTGGATTGTGGTAGAGATTAAATGAGATTCTGTAGTCAAAGAGCTTACAACAATACCTGTCACTTTTTTTTTTTTTTTTTTGATACGGAGTCTCACTCTGTCACCCAGGCTGGAGTGCAGTGGCCAGATCTCAGCTCACTGCAAGCTCCGCCTCCTGGGTTTACGCCATTCTCCTGCCTCAGCCTCCCCAGTAGCTGGGACTACAGGCGCCCGCCACCTTGCCTGGCTAGTGTTTTTTTGTATTTTTTAGTAGAGACGGGGTTTCACCATGTTAGCCAGGATGATCTCAATCTCCTGACCTCGTGGTCCACCCGTCTCGACCTCCCAGAGTGCTGGGATTACAGGCGTGCGCCACCGCGCCCGGCCTTTTTTTTTTTTTTTTTTTTTTTTTTAAAGAAAAATCTGCTTATTTCTGTCACTATTCAACAAACACTTACTAGGTGACTATCATTTGCCAGAAGCTACAGATTCAGTTAAGTCCAAAAGTGAACTCACCATTTTCTGTCCTCTGAGTTTGCCAAGCTTTCTGTATTCTCATCTCATTTTTATCACTGTTCATTTAGTTACCCTGGCTAATATAATTATAGCAAACAAACCTGAGTGCAAATCACCATTCTAAAGACTTGTTGGTTTTAGAGTATTTATATTCACAGAATGACTGCATGAAGTGTAGGCACTCTTATCGTGATTTTTGAGATGAAAAACTTAAAGAAGGTACATAATTTGCCCAAGACTACCCCATTAAGAAATAGCAGAGGCCGGGCACGGTGGCTCACACCTGTAATCCCACCACTTTGGGAGGCCGAGGCGGGTGGATCACAAAGTCAGGAGATCAAGACCATCCTGGCTAACACGGTGAAACCCCGTCTCTACTAAAAATACAAAAAATTAGCTGGGCGTGGTAGCAGGCACCTGTAGTCCCAGCTACTTGGGAGGCTGACGCAGGAGAATGGAATGAATCTGGGAGGCGGAGCTTGCAGTGAGCTGAGATCAGGCCACTGCACTCCAGCCTGGGCTACAAAGCGACACACTGTCTCAAAAAAAAAAAAAAAAAAGAGAAAGAAATAGCAGAGCCAAGATTCAAACTTAGGCAGTCTGGCTTCAGAGCTTCTATTTTTTTAGGTAAACACACAATACTGCTTCTAGAGATTTTGGAGTTATCTTAAAAGCTTTTGTTTTTCCATCATTCAGTATCTTAATAAGACACATAGTCCTCTCAAACATCTCTAATTCATCCCTTCTCTGCTTACACTAATACAGAACTAGTATGGGCCCTACTTACCTTCTGCTTGAACTACTAGTTTCCCTGCTTTTAGCTGCTTATTTCAATCCTTGCACCAAACCAACTAGTCAGCAATGTTTCTAAAACAAAAAATCTAATGACTCTCGCTCAGTTAAAAACATATTGGCATACTAATTCCTATTGAACAGGACTCAGACACTCCTATTTACAGTACCTCACTTATAAAGTTGAATATACTGCTTTTTATTTTATTGACACAAACATATTTTTCCCCTCACCAAAGTGGGCCCTTTTTGAAGGTGGGGACACAGTTTTGCTCGTCTTTTTTTTTCTGAGATAGAGTTTCACTCTTGTCACCCAGGCTGGAGTGCAATGGTGCAATCTCAGCTCACTGCAACCTCTGCCTCCCGAGTTCAAACAATTCTCTTGCCTCAGCCTCCCAAGTAGCTGGGATTACAGGCACCTGACACCACGCCCGGCTAATTTTTGTATTTTTTAGTAGAGGCGGGTTTTCACCATGTTGCCCAGGCTAGTCTTAAACTCCTGACCTCAGGGGACCTGCCCACCTCAGCCTCCCAAAGTGCTGGGATTACAGGCATGAGCCACCACTCCCGGCCTGCTCATCTTTATATAACCCTTATTTCTGCAGTCCCCAACAGCCTACAGGTACAAATGAGATCACAATATCATTAATATGTGAATCTTAATGATTCATTAAGGTTGAAGTTTAGAACCTAAACTTCAGCAAAATCTCCCCACCCTTAATGCAAAGGGCTTCTGAATTATCAGAAATGTTTTGCATGTCCTCAGTCATAAATTCACTCCCGCTACAGCTACATTGCTACCCCAGATGAAAACTGAGCCTCTCTCTCTCTCCCATTCTTCCTTGAACCCTATATTTTCAGGTAGCCATTATGAACTTAGCTGCCAATGTAGGAAAGAATGGCTTTCTTGTGACATATTGTTAAAGGGGTTCCAGTGGCGGGTTGTTTCAACTCATGTGTTTATGTGAAGTAGCTTTCAACCGTATTTACTTAGAGCCCCCTACCTCCCTGGGCATCAGATATGGTGTCAGGGATCTTAGTCAAGGCAAACTTGAGGTACAGCCATACCATTATAATCAGAATCCCTCCTTCACTCCAACAACGGCTTATTATTAGTACAGCTCATTTCTTCTACCCTTAGGATGGTCTACCTTGCAGGAGTTACCCCAACCAATTCAGTAAAACTTAATTTGGGACTACCTTACAAATTTGCGAGATGTATCTAAAATTGTTTGAATGCTAAAGCATCCACATCTAATATTCAAATATAACCAAGCTTATATTTGTTTCACTCTTTCCCACTCCTCTCCCCAACTCCACTGCCTCGCCTAGAGCATTGTGCATACTAGAGTCCCAATATGTGTTTTTTAATATGTAATAAAAAATAAAATTCTATGCTAGTTGAGCAGAACTAGTTTATCTGAGAAAAGAAACAGAAACTTAGGATGAAAGTATCTGGCCCAAGTCCAAAACTACACCAAAATTCTTCAATTTAAGAGGAAAAAAGAACCCAGTAAAATACATGGTTCTCAACTGAGATGGATTTGGTTATTGGTAGGAATCCAATGACTAGTGTACCTGCACCTGTTCTGACACCCTCCAAATCTGGATCACAAGTGAATTGTCCAAGACCATAAGCCACACCCTTGGGCTAATGTAAGAGGAAGCTGAATCACTTCCTTGAGGCCAAATGCATACAAACAGAATTGCCTCAATTTCCTACTGACACCTTTTTTTTTTTTTAATGACCATTTCCTTATCTTGTTCCTGTAATAGAAACCTTTTAGGGTGACTTGGCTTTTCAGTTTAAAAATATGAATTTTGGGACTGGGCATGGTGGTTCACACCTATACTTCAAGCATTTGGGAGGCCAAGGCAGAAGGATCACTTGAGCCCAGGAGTTCAAAACCAGCCTGGGCAACATAAGGAGACTCCACCTCCACAAAAAAGTTAAAAAATTAGCCAGGTATGGTGGTGCATGCCTGTAGTCCCAGCTATTCAGGAGGCTGAGGTGGGAAGATTGCTTGAGCCCAGGATGGTCCAGCCCGCAATGAGCCATGATGGCACCACTGCACTCCAGCCAGGGAGACAGAGCAAGACCCTGCCTCTAAAAACAAAATAAAATAAATATGAGTTTTTGTTGCTTTGTGCTGTGTTGGGTTTGGTGAAACTGAAGACTTTTAGGGAATGTAGTATTAGTGTAGTACCCATACAATTGCTGACTAGATTATGGTTTGAAATACTGGTAGTGTTTTCATTCAATGGTATTAAATAAACTTCATTTAAAAAGAAATTAGTATAAACGAGGCACAGAAAGACACATACCACATGATCTCACATTTGTGGAATCTAAAAAAGTTAAATTCATAGAAGTAAAGAGAGGATGATGGTTACCAGAGGCTGTGGGGGTGGGAATGAGTTGTTGATCAAAGGATGTGAAGTATCCCGTAGACAAGGGGAATAGGTTCTGAGATCTATTGGACAGCAGGGTGACTACAGTCAATAATAATGAATATTTCAAAATAACTAAGAGAAGCCGGGGAAACGTAGTGAGACCTTGTCTCTACTAAACATCAAAAAAACTAGCCAGGTATGGTGGTGTGTGCTTGTGATTCCAGCTACTTGGGAGGCTGAGGCTTGAGCCTGGGAGGTTGAGGCGACAGTGAGCTGTGATCCCAACAATGTACTTCAGCCTGGTGACAGAGCTGCCACCTGTCTCAACAAACTAAACCAAGAGTAAATTCCAAATGTCCCACCATAAAAAAAAAAAAAGATAGGCAAATGAAGTGCTAGATGTGTTAATTAGCTTGATGTAATCATTCCACATTGTAGACATATATCAAAACATCACATTGTATCTTATAAATGTATACAATTATAAATTATCAATCAAAATCATAATTTAAAAATTACTAAATGTTGCATAGTTTCTAGTTTAATGTTAACACTATAAACCATATTTGTACCCATTACAAATTGCAGCTATTAAATAATCTTGAAAATTGCATCCCACCTTTAATGATTTGAAACATGGGACAGTGCAAAGGGCACCTGAATACATGTCGTAGTACTTAGGTTCTTGGTTCTTTCACTAAACAGTCACATGATCATGGGCAACCTCTTTAACCTTGATGGCAGTCCATGAGAAAACATGTACAAGTACCTAGTCCAATGCTTGGCATATGATATAGGCACTCAACATTTGTTAAAATTGAAGTTTAACTCATACTAAATAATTTCTATTTTTTAGGAGTTACATACTAAGTTGTAGTATCCTCTTATTTGACATGTAGATCTGGAAATATTCATTTCATCCAAATGAGACTAAGCAAAATGATGTATTATCTGAAAACACTGAATCAAATGGAATAGTATAGTGCTTTTTTTTAACCCGTAGATCACAGGCAAATTACAGATTGAAACCAGGATATCTTTTTAATAGAAAAATGCCACAGCAATTTAATCAAAGTCTAAGCAAGGACTTTGCCTGCTGCCACAAATACCATGACAAACTGTGGCATTATGAGAAGCAATTAATGAAGAGGATATGATAAATAAAACATGAGTTGGCCAGAATATTTTTACTGATGTCTACTCATTTGATTTCCTGGTATAAGATGGTCAATTTATCACGCCTATAATCCCAGCACTTTGGGAGGCCAAGGTGGGCAGATCACCTGAGGTCGGGAGTTCAAGACTAGCCTGACCAACATGGAGAAACCCCATCTCTACTAAAAATACAAAATTAGCCAGGCATGGTGGCGGGCACCTGTAATCCCAGCTACTAGGGAGGTTGTGGCAGGAGAATCGCTTGAACTCAGGAGGTAGAGGTTGCGGTGAGTCAAGATCATGCCATTGCACTCCAGCCTGGGCAACAACAGCAAAACTCCATCTCTAAAAAACAAACAAACAAACAAAAACAGATAGTCAATGTAACTATCAACTTAATTGAAAAGCCAATGATTGTAACAATTAAAATTTTGGTTAATAAAATTCAATTATTTGTGACTTCATGTGTGAAGGATTTCATCTGCTACTAACAGAAGTATAAAGACAAAAAAAAGTATCAGTTGTAAATGGTCAGTTCATTTGTCAAAACACATTATCTAGTATGTTATTTTCGAATTTATAACTTGTAACATTTTAATCCAACTACAAATTACACTTGAACCACATTTTTAAAAATAAAGATAATCAAGAATTATGAAGTAAAAACCGCTCAAGTTCAACTGCTGGATCTGGGATGTAAAATAAGTGACAAAACAGAGAAAGGTGTTGAGTTTTTAAACAGCAAATTTTGACTTTATTCATATCACATTTTAAAATTTTTTTTGTACTTGGTTTTTGTATTGTTCTTTTGTTTATTTCAAACCAACAGCCAACATCATACAAATCACATTCTAAAAAGAAAAAAGAAAGTATAAAAGATTATAATGAAGTTAATTTAATATGTGCATTTATCAAATGTGTCAATGGTATTCTTGAAATAAAGACATAAAATCTTCAAAATTAAAAAAGCTATTTGGACACAAGAAGCTGAACTTATTGACAAAGGAAAAAAATACATTCAAGTTCCTAGACTAATTTCTTAGTTATTGCACTATTGTTAGTGATAAAGCCTTATTATCATCATTAAAGCATACTGTGAGACAAAACAACTCACATATTTTCTTCTAATATGTCTGGATATGGTATGTACAACTTTAAATCTCAGCTAATTAATTAAAAACTATCCAGAGTGACAACACAGTAGCTTATTTACTTTTTACCACTGCAGAACATTTGGAAGCAATATTTACTATAAGTCTGTACAGACTTCATAATCCACCTCATTGAAAATAAGCTGCATTTGCAGTCAGCTGAGATCCGGCCACTGCACTCCAGCCTGGGCAGCAGAGCGAGACTCCGTCTCAAAAAAAAAAAAAAAAAGAAAATAAGCTGCATAACACTTGTAGAGAAAGATCCGTTAGTACAGGATACACCATGTTGTTTAAATATAACCTCAGACACAACTGAATTAGATATACAGTTAAGTATTTGTTACTTAACAACAGGGATACATTTTGAGAAATGTGTCATTAGGCGATTGTCACTGCCCAAACATCTAAGCATACTTACACAAACCCAGATGGTATAGCCTACTACATACTTTGGCTATGTATATAGCCTCTTGCTCCTGGGCTACAAACCAGTACAGCATGTCACTTTACTGTAGGCAATTGTAACACGATGGTTAAGTATTTCTGTATCGAAATGTATTCAAAACTAGGAAAGGTACAGTAAAAATACAGTATTACTTCATGGGACCACCATCATATATGCAGTGTTTTGTTAACAGAATGTCATTATATATCAGACAACAGAAATGTATTTTCAGGAATAGAATATCTATTGCTAGATAATATAAATTTTTTTAAATGTTGTGCTACTGCATTCCAGCCTGGGCAACAGAGACCTTATCTCAAAAAAAAAAAAAAAAAAAAAAGCTTTATGATAAAAAATTTCAAACAAACATAAAAGTAGAAAGAATGATAATAAATACTCCCCTTTTACCCAATACCTGGCTTCAATGATCATCAGCCCACAGAAAATGTAACAAAACTCTGGCATCCAGTCTGCTGATTTTACATTATGAAAAGTTATTTTTATTAAATACTCAATACTCCTTGTTCAGTACTTGTTTTCTTATTGAAAAGCAATTACTATTTGGCAAACATTTCCGAAGACAATATCTAAGTAATAATACCACATATTTTACTGATATTTTCAGCATTTTTTATGAACTATATTTATAATTACAGGGATTTCAACATTCCAACTTATCCAAGGGTTCCAAGACATTATTGTTAAAGGCAGTAATCACCCTAGGCACTACATGCTCCCAAAATTTTGCAACATATGGAAAAGGACATTATTATAGAAATTTTGAAATAAAATCAGAGCTACTGTATTGTCATATCTCACTTCCTGACTCAAACTTATACAAGCTTTATGGAAATGTACTTGAAATGAATTGCACATGCGTATCAACAGTTCATTCCTTTTCATTGCTGAGTAGTATTCTCATATGTGTTCCAGTGTATTCCAGTTTATTCACTTGATAGGCACTTTGGTTGTTTCTAAATTTTGGTCATTACAAATAGAGCTACAATGGACATTTGTCTTTGCATGAACAAATATTTCATTTTCTCTTGGGTAAATACCTAGAGGTAGAATGGCTAGATCACATGTATGATAGATGCATGTTTAACTTTACAAGAAACTGTCAAAGTGTTTTCCAGTGGTTGCTCCGTTTTGCATTCTTCATCCTTGGCAATATTCTTTGCTCTAGAATCTGCTTTGTCTAATAATACAGACATTCCAGCTTTAATTGGTATTACCACGGTATGTTTTTTCATCCTTTTAACCTATTTGGGTCTTTACGTTTAAAGTGTGTGCCTTATAAGAGGCATAAAATTGGATCTTGTTTTATTCAATGCAACAACCTCTAGTTTTTAACTGGGATGCATATATAGCCAGTGGTTCTCAACTGAAGGCAGTTTTATGTCCCCTGCCCCTTTCCTCCCTCCCCCCACAAAAGAAACAGTGGGCAATGTCAGGAGTTATTTTTGGTTTTCTTTTATAACCCTTGAAAAAAGGGGAAAAACAAAAACTTTCTTAGCCTGCAGGCAGTGAAATAGCAGCTTGCAGACCATGGGTTGCTGGTCCCTAGTGTATTTCTACCTGCCTTACTTAACTTCCTTTAACATTTCTTGTACTACACATCTACTGATGAATCCTTTCAGCTCTTGTCTGAAAAAGTATGCTGCTTTTTTATTTCAAAGATATTTTCTCTGGGCATAGACTTTTTTTTTTTTTTTTTTTTTTTTTGAGACCAAGTCTCACTCTGTCGCCCAGGCTGGAATGCAGTGGCGTGATCTCAGCTCACTATAATCTCTGCCTTCTGGGTTCAAGTGATTCTCCTGCCTCAGCCTCCTGAGTGGCTGGGATTACAGGTGCCCGCCACCACACCCAGCTACTTTTTGCATTTTTAGTAGAGATGGGGCTTCTCCATGTTGGCCAGGCTGGTCTCAAACTCCTGACCTCAAGTGACTTGCCAGCCTCAGCCTTCCAAAGTGCTGGGAATACAGGCGTGAGTCACCGCACCTGGCCTGGGCACATAATTTTAGGTTGACAGGGTTTTTCTCTGTTCTGTACTTGAAATATGTTGCTCTACTGGCTTCTCAAATTGTCCCCTTTAAGAAATCTAACTTCTCACCTTTGTAACTATTTCCAAGTCACTTGAAAACAGTACCTTTTTGCCACTAGTCCATTTAAGATTTTATCTTTATCATTGGTATTAAACAATTTGATTATGGTGTACTCTGGTTTGGGTTTTTGTGTAAGAGACAGGGTCTCTCCACGTTGCCCAGGCTGGTCTCAAACACCCAGCCTCAAAGCAATCCTCCTGCCTCAGCCTCTCAAAGTGTTGGAATTACAAGCATGAGCCACCATGCCTGGGTAGTATGGGTTTTTTATGCGGTTTATGGGTTTTAGTATGGGTTTTTTTTGTGGTTGGAGAGCATATCTTCTTGAATCTGTGGGTTTATGGTTTCTATCAAACTTTTAAGCTATCATTTCTTTAAATACTTTGTATGCTCTCTTCCCCTACTCCCATTACACACTAGGGTGCTTAAACTTGTGTACAGCTCACTGATAGACTATTTTTTTGGTGTGATTTTGATTTGTTTCTATTGCTATGTCTTCTTCAAACTCACAAATCTTTTCTTCCACAAGGTGCAATCTATCATTAATCCCATACAGTATGTTTTACATTTCACACATTGCAGTTTTCATCTCTAAAAGTTGGATTGGCATCTATCTTCCAGGCCCCTACTTAACTTTTTGAACATAAGGAATACTGTCTGAATTCTAACATGTCACTTTTTGTCTCATTATGGGTCCTATTTGACTGCTTATTTGCATCCTTGCTAGTTTGGAGATGACACTGTGGATTTTACCTTTCTAGGTGCTGGATGTTTTTGTATCCCTATAAATCTTCTTGAGCTCTGTTCTAGAATTCAGTTAAGCTCCTTAGAAATAGTTTGATGCTTTCAGGCCTTGCTTTAAACGTTTGTTAGGCAGAACAGGGACAGTGTTCAGGCTAGGGCTGTTTCCCACGACTGAGGCAAGACCCATTATATGTACTCTACCCAATGCTCCGTAAATGAGGCTTTCCACTCCGTCTTGTGGAAACAGCCAATATTCCCAGCTGTCTCTGAACACAACACAATTACAGTCATGTGTTGCTTGATGAAGAGATATGTTCTGAGGAATGCACCTTTAGGTAATTTCATCATTATGTGACCATGATAGAGTACTTACACAAACCTGGACGGCACAGCCTACTACACACCTAGGCTATATGGCACTGCCTATAGCTTCTAGGCTACAAACCTGTACAGCATTCAGTTACCATACTGAATTTGTCACACAATGGTATTTTTGTATCTAAACATAGAAAAGGCAGAGTAAAAATACAGTATGAAAGATAAAATGGTATACCTGTAAAGGGCACTTACCATGAATGGAGCTTGCAGGACTAGAAGTTGTTCCAGGTAAGTCAGTGAGTGGTGAGTGAATATGAAGGCCTAGGACATTATTATAACACTACTGTAGACTTTATAAACACTGCACACTTAGGCTTAAACACATTAAATTTATTTTTAAAATGTTTTTCAATAGAAAATTTTTATTTTAAAAACTTAAAAAAATTTTTTTAAATTAACTTTTTGACTCTCTTGTAATAACATTTAGCTTAAAATACATGTTGTACAGCTGTATAAAAATATTTTTATTTTTATTTTTATTATTTTTTTTTTTTGAGTCGGAGTCTCGCTCTGTTGCCCGAGCTGGAGTGCAATGGCTGGATCTCAGCTCACTGCAAGCTCCGCCTCCCGGGTTTACGCCATTCTCCTGCCTCAGCCTCCCCAGTAGCTGGGACTACAGGCGCCCGCCACCTCGCCCGGCTAGTTTTTTGTACTTTTTAGTAGAGATGGGGTTTCACTGTGTTAGCCAGGATGGTCTCGATCTCCTGACCTTGTGATCCGCCCGTCTCGGCCTCCCAAAGTGCTGGGATTACAGGCTTGAGCCACCGCGCCCAGCCTAAAAATATTTTTTATATCCTTATTTTATAAACTGTATTTAAAAACTTTATTTTTACGAGACACAAATACATACACATTAGCCTAGACTTACACAGGGTCACAATCAACAATATCACTGTCTTCCACTTCCAGATTTTGTCCCATGGGAAGGTCTTCAAGGGCAATAACACGCACAAAGCTGTCATCTATGATAACAATGCCTTCATCTGTAATACTTTGAAGGATCTGCCTGAAGTTGTTTTACGGTAAACTTCTGAAAAAATATATAAGTAGAAAAAGTATACTCTAAAATAACAAGAGGGCAGGTGCAATGGCTCACACCTGTAACCCCAGCACTTTGGGAGGCCAAGGTAGCCAGATCACTTCAGCCCACAAGTTTGAAACCAGCCTGGACAACATGGCAAAATCCCGTCTCTACAAAAAATACAAAAAATTAGCCAGGCATGGTGGCATGTGCCTGTAGTCCCAGCTACTTGGGAGGCTGAGGTGGGAGGATCACCAGAGCCCGGAAGGTAGAGGCTGCAGTGAGCCAAGATTGCACTACTGTACTGCACCCTGGGCAACAGAGTGAGACCTCATCTAAAAAAAAAAAAAAAAGATAAAATAAGAATAAATATTACCAGCAAGACAGTAGACCAGCATCACCACAGACACATAAGACATCATGATTGAGATTTATGACATCACTAGGTAGGTGGTAGGAATCTTCCAGCTCCATTATAATCTTATGCAGTCCATCATTGAACAAAATGTCTTTATGTGATCCAAGACTGTACTGTAATATTTTTGGATGATCCTTTCCTTGGCCTCAGGTCATTTCCTCACATGCATACAGTGGTCAATACTTACCTGAAGAATCAGGAGAGATTCATTCCAGACCACGAGAATTCTCTCTCTATGCAGCTCTCTCCCTTCTAGCAAACTCTGGCTGCATTAGTTTCACCAGGCTCTGGGCTCTATCAACAGAGGGATTCCACCAGGCTCCATATGTTCCTCTCTCCTTGTACTATGGCTTAGAAATTCTCCCAAGGCAATAAACTGAGGCAAACATAGGACTCACTTTGTTTCCTGTTGATCAAACTTCACTGTCCTTCATTGCCTGATATCCAATATCTTAGAAAACATTGTTTTATATATTTTGTCCATTTTTTATTGTTTCTGGCCTGTCTCAAACTTTTAACCATTACATGCCAGAACAAAAATTGATGCATTCAAGAAAAAAACTGAATAGATTTGTTTTCCACCACTCTGAATCAAAAACTGACTTATACTTGGTGCCTGAAGAATAAGAAATAATGTAGCTTACTTCTTTGTAAATATTAAAGAATGATTATGAAACATCAAATGCATCTTTTTTTTTTTTTTTTTAAACTTTCTAGCCCTATGTCATAATGATGTATCATTCTTTTGGAGGAAGCAGGATTGTTCATTGCTAAGTAGAATGAATGTAGTAACAAAGAAACAGAGTTAACACTGCACCAGGTATGTGAGAATTGCACTGGAGATCCCAAACTGAAATAAACTTATGAATACATAGCACACTCATCACATTAAATAAAATGTTCCCCAATTTTTATTATATTGTATTTATCTGGGATTATTTCTCCATTTTACATTTAAAAATTAGTGAAATTATATGTAATCATAACCTTTTTCCTTACAAAATAAAGTTATTCATGAAACTTTCATTTTAATCATAAAATCTTCTTTTCTCCTTATCAACTCATTTCTTTCATCTTAGAAGATTATCAATTTTTTTTGTTGTTGTTGTTTTTGAGACAGAGTCTCGCTCTCCTGCCCAGACTGGAGTGCAGTGGTGTGATGTTGGCTCACTGCAAGCTCCACCTCCCGCGTTCACACTATTCTCCTGCCTTAGCCTCTGGAGTAGCTGGGACTACAGGCATGTGCCGCCACGCTCAGCTAATTTTTTGTATTTTTAGTAGAGACGGGATTTCACTATGTTAGCCAGGATGGTCTCGATCTCCTGACCTCATGATCAGTCACCTTGGCCTCCCAAAGTGCTGGGATTACAGGCATGAGCCACCATGCCCGGCCAGTTATGGCTTTTAATGATAAATTAATTTGTCATATACCTACAATCATCGTTTGCACAAATTCCCATCAGTTCACTAGGAATCACGAGAAAAAAAAGCAGTGGGTCTGCCACTACAAAACACTTTATGCATCAAACAGATGAAGCAACCGTAAGGTATTTCTGTGATGTGTAACCAGGCTTGTAGAAGACTTTTCCACATCGTTGATTTTTTTATGTTAAGTCACATAACTTATAAAGGAAAGCTACCTCCCTCTAGTTTTCACTTCCTATATTTTGTTCCATAATTCATTTTCTTCAAACTAAGATTAATTTACACTTAACATTTATAAGACTAGTAGAAATTAACATGGGAAGCAAAGCATACTAGTATATAAAAATGAGGTGAATAAGTACCACAAATAAAATTTATTTAGAACTAAATGACCAACTACTACTATTATAGTCTATAAAGATTTTCTTGCATTGTTCCTATCCTGGATTTACCAGGCTTCAGGCTTAGATCCTATCTAACCCCTCTAACTATTGCTTTCAAACTTAAGTCTCAGCTACCACACAGGCAGTGCAAAAACAGAACCACTCAAGGAGTTGAACCTTCACTATGTCTTAACTTCTCAGTCACAAAACTCCTATTCTGTTTTTTGTTTGTTTGTTTGTTTTTGAGGCGGAGTTTTGCTGTTGCTGCCCAAGCTGGAGTGCAATGGCGCCATCTCGGCTCACTGCAACCTCTGCCTCCCAAGTTGGAGCAATTCTCCTGCCTCAGGCTACCAAGTAGCTGGGATTACCAGCGCCCTCCACCACACCCCAATAATTTTTTGTATTTTTAGTAGAAATGGGGTTTCACCATGTTAACCAAGCTAGTCTCAAACTTCTGACCTCAGATGATCCGCCTGCCTCAGCCTCCCAAAGTGCTGGGATTACAGGCATTAGCCACCACACCCGGCCAAAACTCCTATTTCTATTCTAGTTGAATAGGCAGAAATGCTATTCTGACTACATCAAACAGAATTCTTTCTGATCCACAGATATCAAAGGTTTATGAGACAAAATTTTAAAAAGGGCGAAAGGTGAAAAAGAGCCCTACTTTTACTCTTAAATTAGCTGTCTGACCTTTGGCAAATACTTAACTTTCGGGACCTTAGTTTCTCCATCTTAAACCAGAAAGGAGGTTAGAGGAGATATGACTATAGCAGAACACAGCTTATGGAAATTATGCATTATTGCTCTATAATCCTTAATCCATATATATTAGGACACTTTCAAAAATATTATTGAAGCCTTTAACCTCCTGATATGATGCAATAGGATGTTTATAAACTACCACATAAGAAGTATTTTTGCCCTTGCGCCCAAGTAGTCAAACCTGAACCTAATCAAGCATCTAAATTTTACTATTAGTTTACAGAAAATAAACATGAGAGAATAGGTTGAATGATTGTATGAGGATGGAAACAGCCAGATCCTGAATATGGGAAATTCAATCAGACAAATGACCTAACCTCTACAACAAATAAATGTCAACAACAAAAAAAAGGGGACTCTGTATAAGAGAGACAAAGATATATCAATAAAATGAAATATGTGGACATAGTTTAGCTTCTAATTCAAAGAAACAAGTGTAAAAACATTTTTTGGCAATAATTATAAAAATCCTAACACTCAATATTAGATATTAGATAAAAATGTTGCAGTGTCATACATTTCCTTCAAAATAGTTCTGGCTGACAGAAGGGTAGAGTGCGTGTATACGTGAATGAGTATTACGGTGGGGGGAGGGGAAGACTTGATAATGGTTGAAGCTAGGTGTTGGGTTGTTGGGTTCATTATACAATTCTTTACTTTTGTGTATATTTGAACACTTTCAGAATAAATAATTTTAAAGTATGATTTTCAATTCTATTAAGTACACGTTACCTAATATATCACTAGTCTATGTTAAAGAAATGAAATTCTCGAAGCTAAGAAAATCTTAAGAAAACAAAAAGACAAAAAATGTAGTCACTAATGGCCCAATATAATTATCTAACAAATGATACGTTCTATATTTATTAACAAAATAAACCACTGAAAGCATACATGCAATACAACTCCATTTATATTAAGGTCAAAAAGAGGCTTATTTCGGATATACCGCTAGACAGCCTTAAAACTATAATAAACTCTGAAGACAAGCAAGGTAATAGATAACATGAAATTCAAGATGATGGTTTCCCCTGGAAAGGAGAGGAAATATATTCACAAAGGAACACAAGAGGCTTAAAAGATACCTTTATGTTATGTTTCTTAATTTGGATGCTGGGTATATATGTTCATCTTATTACTCTTCTGTGGTATAATAAAAAAATATATTTATTCTTTGTCCTTGGTTCCTGGAAGAAACTCCTAAAACCCTTAAAATTTCCTGATAGGAGGTGTCTTTTATACTTCATAATGTATCCCTTTCAGTTATACCTGAGTTTATGTTAATGAGATGACTCATAAGGGTTGGGAGATAGAGAGGGACCCTAGGTATCTTCAGGATGGAGGCTGGTTACCAGAAAAACCAACTAGGTATTCATAGGATTGAAATTTTTAGCCCATCTCACTATCTCTGACAAGGAGAGAAGAACTGGAGACTGAGTTCAAATAAGTGACTAGTGATTAATGATTAATGAATCATGTCTGATCAATGAAACCCTATATAAAAACTTTGAAACCATCTGGCTTAAGGGGCTTCCAAACACATTAATGTGCTGGGAGGGTGGCACACATAAAGAGGACATGAAAGTTTTGCACCCTCTGTCCCCCATACCTTCCCCGATGTGTCTCTTCCATTTGGCTGTTCTCGAGTTGTATCCTTTACACAAAAACTGTAGTAGTAAAATAGTGCTTTCCTAAGTTCTGTGAGTCATTCTAGCAAATTATCAAACCTGGGGGGTAGGTCATAGGAATGCCCAAATATGGGGTCAGCCTGGAAGAAGTCCAAGTACGTTGGGAATACCTGAGACTTGTGGCCGGGCATGTGAAATGGAGGCAGTCTTGTGGGACTGAGCACTTAACCTGTGGCATCTGTGCTAACTTCAGGCAATTAGTATCAAAACTGAATTGCATTGTAGGACATCCAGCTGGTGTCAGGGAATTGCTATTGGAATGATGTATCATTAAATGGGTGGGTGGGTGTGTTTCATACATACTTTCTTTTTTTTTTTTTTTTTTGAGACAGAGTCTCGCTCTGTCGCCCAGGCTGGATGGAGTGCAGTGGCCAGATCTCAGCTCACTGCAAGCTCTGCCTCCTGGGTTTACGCCATTCTCCTGCCTCAGCCTCCCGAGTAGCTGGGACTATAGGCGTCCGCCACCTCGCCCGGCTAGTTTTTTTGTATTTTTTAGTAGAGACGGGGTTTCACCATGATAGCCAGGATGGTCTCGATCTCCTGACCTCGTGATCTGCCCGTCTCGGCCTCCCAAAGTGCTGGGATTACAGGCTTGAGCCACGGCGCCCGGCCCATACTTTCTTTTCTTATAAATGACATATTTAATAGGAATAATTCAACTACTGTGAATTTAAAAATCAAACAAAAAACGATGAAGTTGCACATACTTTTTAACTTATGGGACAAGTCATTATTCATAGGTCTTAAGTCTCAAAAGAGGCAGGATTGCCTGGATTCTCTCATTTGCAATTTTATCTTTCAATCTAATAAGAATGGCCTCATTAATTTTTTACACAAAACATTATCAATCTGGGCATTTTCTGGCTTATTTCCCAATAACTTACTCAGAATTTGGCACATCAAAAACTTCATTGCTGTTTACCGCAGTACTGACACAAAAACAAATGAAAACTTATTCCCAAGTGGCATTATAAATAACAACTGCTTGATTTTCCCCAAGTTCAGAATGAAGGCTTTAATAACTCAAAAGGGGCTACAATTCATGCAAACTAAGAAAAGCTACAATGCTACTTTCATGCATAGGTATACTAAATACACATTTATATAGTCTCAAAATAGTCCTTGTCTGAAATATTTGCTAAATAACAAGAATGCAACAACTTTTTGACCAAAAAAATGATCTTTTGCATTCCTTCCTAGGTAGGGCATTAATTTAAGTATATTTACCTAAAATTGGTTTCTTATAATTTTGTTTTAAATGTAAGCTACTATTACCTAACAAATCAGCTTTTAATTATAATCTTATTTTAGCCTACAAAAAAATATGTATAAGGTCCTTTTGTTTGAAATGTCACTGTCTTCATTTTTCTCTTTATCTTCCGTTTGGTGAAATGACATAACAAACTGCTGCAAATTCTGTTTCTCACTCTACTGTTGGTTCATATTTGCAGATCATCATAGCTTAATTGATACAATGAACAAATGCCTCTTAAACAACTGTTTTACTGGCCAGCAGAAATAAAAAACCCTTCACAAATTACACTGATAAAAGTCTCTGTCCGTAACACTATCATAACTCTCAAGAATCTTAACAATTTTTTACCAAACTAAAATCTCTACTCTTTTTTTTTTTTTTTTTTTTTTTTTTTTTTTTGAGACGGAGTCTCACTCTCACCAGGCTGGAGTGCAGTGGTGTGATTTTGGCTCACTGCAACCTCTGCCTCCTGGGTTCAAGCGATTCTCCTGCCTCAGCCTCCTGAGTAGCAGGCACCACATCCAGCTAATTTTTGTATTTTTAGTAGAGACAGGGTTTCACCATGTTGGTCAGGATCTCCTGATCTCATGATCCACCCGCTTCGGCCTCTCAAAGTGCTGGGATTACAGGCGTGAGCTACCGTGCCCGGCTAAAATCTCTACTCTTTAATAATTATTAATTATCCATCCAGTAGAAAAAACTGAGGAAAATAAACCTGGGTAATATTTACCCAAGTCTCTTGTTTTTGAATTGCTTCTGTCATGGAGCAAGGTGGCACAGATTTTGATCACAAGAGATTTTGATTTTTCTAAACATCCTTGAATCTATCTAGAGAAATGTGCTAAAGGTACAGTTCAGGAACAAAAAAAGAAAAAGAAAAAACCCAACACCCAATGGTCCCAATTCAACACTGCTTTTTAAAATTAAGCCTATCACACAACGATTTATTTTTGTTAGACATTTTATCATTCTAATTCATATTCCCAAACTTTTCAGGATTTTACTTATCTATCAAAAAATCCCAATTATATTCCTGTTCTTTCCAATCCCACACCCCTCCCCCACAGAAAAAAAGCAATACCTCTCATTCTCTTCTCTGCTGATAGGAGTGTAGAACGGATCACTCCATGAAGGGCAACTGTAAATATCTATCATATTTGCAAACACATTTCCTCTTGGATCCAGCAATTCTTTAATTCTTTTCAGAATCTGACAGTTACCCCTGCAAATGTAGAAATGACATGTATTCACTGAAGAATTGTTTCTAATATCTAAAGACTGGAAACAACGCCAAGTGTCCACCTATGTGTGATTTACTGTATAAACTGGAGTATATCTACAAAATGGAGTGACAGAAAAAATAAGTTTAATTGAATACTGATAAGGAGGAATATCCAGAATATACAGTAAAACGGGAAAAAAAAAAAAAAAACATAAACAGTGCAGAAAATATTGAAGGACAGACCGAGTGAAATGAGACTGTATATTCTCATCTGCTTGTATCTCTGCATGAAGACCGGAAGGATAAACAAGAAACTAATTTAAAATGATTACCCGTTGAAGACTATTAGGAATGGTACTGTACAGGGACTAGGAAGTGTTTCTCGCTGCATTTCTTTTCATGTAGTTTGAGCCATGTAAAATAAATATTTGCTAATCTTTTGATTAAAAGCTTTAAAAATCCAGTGGGAGAGGCTGGGTGTGGTGGCTCACCCCTGTAATCCTAGCACTTTGGGAGGCCCAGGCGGATGGATCACCTGAGGTCAGGAGTTTGAGACCAGCCTGGCCAATATGGTGAAACCTCGTCTCTACTAAAAATACAAAAATCAGCCGGGCGTGGTGGTGGGCACCTGTAATCCCAGCCACTCGGGAGGCTGAGGCAGGAGAATCGCTTGAACTGGGAGGCGGAGGTTGCAGTGAGCCGAGGTTGTGCCACTACACTCTAGGCTGGACGAGAGTGAGACTCCGTCTCAAAAAAAAAAAAAAAATCCAGTGGGAGAATCAAAATTTTTAAAACATTTGATTGTGTAATCCTACAAGAAGTAAGTAGCTTGAGGAAGAGAAATGCTGATAAAGTCGCATTAAGTTTCAGAGTTGAAATTCAAGTTTCTGTATCTAACATTTGTTTCCCTGCTTCTTTAAGGTAGAATTTAAAAAAAACCATATGTATGACATATATGTCAAACCAAAAAATAAAGGAGTATATATTATAAATATATAAGAATATATATATTCTCCTTTATATATTTTGTTTCATATATATGTACACACATAAATATATATATATCTCAACCAGAAAAATACTTGGTTTGTGACAAAAATGCACTTATTCGCACGAATCTATCTTGTTAATGACCAAGAAATATGCTTTGTTACAATCATTAGAGGACAGAAATATACATACATATTTAAACCTATGTAATGAAATGCAGGTTTATGTTAAAAAACCAATGACCTGCTAACTGAAAGAGTCGCACACTAATACTATGATTATTAAACACAATGCTATTCTCTAAAGAAGTAAATAGGTGAAACGATATCAAAGTTCAAAATTCTCTAACTCTTCCACAAAGACTGAAAATCACCTTGGAGTGTATGAACCAGCGTCCTGGCCCCACCAGCTCCGGGCTGGGGCGGGCGCGGGCCGGGAGCGCTTACCCGCGGCAGGAGCGATTCAGCGCCACCACCAGCTTCCCCTGGTTGTGGTGCGGCTGCTGCGCCAGCCGAAAGGTCTTCTTAATCCGCAGCAGTCTCTTTTCGCTCCCATGGCTCTGGGACTCTGTCCGGACAAATCCTGTCCGCGTTCAGCTACAGCCGACCCGCCCACCAACCTAGAGGCAGAGCTCTCCGCGGCGTCTCCTCAGGCTTCTTGTCAGAGAGCACTCCCCCCTCCAGGCCCCTAGGGAGTCTTTACCGCTCAGGCATTCAAATAACTCCCGCGAGAGGAGGAAATCCCGCGAGACTGCCGGCACTGTGTAGGGAAGTGGAAAAGTGGAGCCTGCACCGCCGGCTCTCTCGACTCCCGGACGCCGCCCCGGTCTTACGCATGCGCAGAAGGCCTACCCAGGTCTTTCCGGCTGGAATGTGGAATTTGTGAGGTAAGCCGGAAGTGGTGTTGCGGAGGGAATTGTGGGGAGAGTCGAGGTGCACCTCCGCTGTAGAGACCTGAGGTTTGCGGCGCTGGGCCCGGCCAGGTTGCTGCGTCTGGGCTGGAGGTGAGGCGAAAGAAGGACAACCTCTGATGGGAGTGGACCGGAGTCCGCTAAAGCGAAACACTCCAGGGTTCGTTGCGGGGAAATACAGTCTTGTTTTGCCCCCCATATGAATTGAGGGAAGGTGAGAGCAGCAGCAATCCGGGCCTGAAGGGCGATTATGCTAGGGTCGGCCGAGGGGTTCAGGCCAAAGTTCTTTGGAATCCTAGTTGGGTACCTGGAGGACGAGAAAACCGGTCAGGAGTCTCCTGGGAAGAGGGTCATGTTTTAATCTAGCTAAAGCTGGTACCTGGCAGTTTCCACTCTTAAGGCCTAGTGTACTAACTAATGTGTGCGCAATATCAAAACAGGAAACAAAGGGAAATGCAAGAGGTGGAAGGTAATTTTAAGTTAGTGGCTGTATGACAGTTTTGCAGTGCCTTCAGGAAGGTATCCAGCCTTATAAATCCTTTTTTAATATAGACGATTTTAGACAGACAAAAGGTAAACACGAAACTGTAATACATGTGTACTCACCACTGAACTGGAGAAATAAATCATTATATTAAGTGATTGAAGTCCTTTGTCAGCTCTGCCCCATCTCATTCTCTTCTCTTTTGCCCAAGGAAACCACTCTCCCAACCACCTTTATGCAATCAGTAATGTGTACATCTTTATGCAGCTAGCTTGTTTTACATAATGTTTTTGAGATTTGTCAGTGTTGTGTAACTCCACCTCATTCATCTTAATAGCTGAACGGATATTCTGTTATTTTAATATGTCACTGTTAAGTATCTCCAGTGTCTGACATACTTTAGGACTGTAGGTAGCTAAATGTTAGTTGAATGTATGACTGCTGTAGCATCTGAACTAAGTAAAAAAGAATAAATAGGACTTCGTATGACCCAACAAGAGTATTCCAGGCAAAGGGAATAGTAGCCAGAAGCAGAGACATGAAAGTGCATGAACTATTTAAAGAATTTCCATACTTTTAGCACTGAAATGTGGAATGTATGGAGATCATGTGATGGAGGAGAAACCTGAAAAGATGAGGCTTAACCTTAGAGGATATTATCCTGAAGACGTTACACAAGCTCGGTGCCATTAAATGCTTTTCCAGTTATGAAGAAGCTGATTAGAGCTGTATTTTCGGAAGATGATACAGCACACTAGAGATATATCTTAGGATATAAAAGATTAGTGACAGGGAATTTTAGACTATCAAACATTATAACAACAATCATTGCATTAAGCAAGGAAGACAACCCGCCAGACTAAAAATCTTTTTTTTTTTTTTTATTGAGACGGAGTCTTTGCTCTGTCGCCCAGGCTGGAATGCAGTGGCGCGATCTCGGCTCACTGCAAGCTCCGCCTCCCGGGTTTACGCCATTCTCCTGCCTCAGCCTCCCGAGTAGCTGGGACTACAGACGCCCGCCACATCGCCCGCTAATTTTTTGTATATTTGGTAGAGATGGGGTTTCACCGTGTTGGCCAGGATGGTCTCGATCTCCTGACCTCGTGATCCGCCCGTCTCGGCCTCCCAAAGTGCTGGGATTACAGGCTTGAGCCACCGCGCCCGGCAGACTAAAAATCTTAAAACATTCTCCTAGTCCATCATATTATCACATTCCTAAACAATTATTAATATTTCATGTTTTCTTCTGACAAACTTGGAACATTTTCTACTTGGGCCTCTTGCTTAGATGATACCTCGCATCCTATTCAGTTAAAAAAGAACTTCCCCATGCTTTCATCACCACATCTACGAGATCTGTTCCCTAATATACTGCCACTGCTATATACTACTACGATATATAGACAGTAGTAGGTGAACTGTCTGATTTAGGAGGGAGAGTAAACCCTTTAAAAATAACTTTTTAATACAATAGTAACTGAACTAGTGTTATAAACTTTCAAGGGGGCATTGAAACATGTAAAGTAAGAATATGAAAGAATGGAATGGTTAAAAGACAATTGCTTCTAAGAGAATAATGATCCATATATAGAGTAATGTAAAAATAAGATACTTTTTAATGTATGTTTCTTTTTTTCAGGTAGATTTAGGTTCTAAGCTTTAAAAGCTAAATCTAAATTTACATGTATGTTTTTATAGGATCTTTGTTTCTACTATTTCTTAATATAAGCAGTTTATTATGAAATAGAATCTTCGACAATCCTTTTTTAAATAATATGTTGTATTAGCCTTTGTCTTACATATTTCCAAATTGTCCAAATATAGTTGGATAACTTATTTGTTACTGACTGTGATAAAAATAGAATGTACATTGTACAGTTTACTACAGGTGTCATTAATTTTCTCATTCTTTCAAATACGTTGAGTAACTACCATACAGCAAGCACTATTCTAGGAATAAGTAGATAAGATTTATTAGTGGAAAATCACTAACCTCAATCATATGACCATGTTAGTACACCTTGGTGTATGGGAAACTTTCAACTACAAATATTTGATTACCTTAATTGTAATTCTTAAGGGAGGCTAAATAGATGGATAGCTGAATGAAGTTATTACTTGGAAATGTTGCCATGTAGCCACAGGAGCCAGTTTCAGTGCACACATTTTAAGCATCAGTGTACACATTTGTAGTCTTTGTTGTTTTTGACCAGCAGAACCCACCTGAGTTATGGAATCACACTGGTGTACTTGATCGTGTTGGGGTATGAACATGCTCTGATTTACATTGAGTACTAATTGAGAATGTCTATTTAAAGTAAAGTTCCGGAACTTGTGGTTAGGCCAGAACCTCAGGTTTGAACTTCTCCCCTAAAATTCCTCTGGCTTCTCATTAAAGCTGCTTTCAGAGATGTAAGTAAAGAAAGTCAAACAAAAGACTTTGTAGCACGTTTTGTTTAGCATGTTTTGTTTAGCACTTTTTCTTGAGCTATATATGATAAATAGGGAGAGATGGCAGAAGGACAAAATTGTAGTAGTTTGAGGTTTCTTGGGGGAAAGTTGAAGCATTAAAACATGTTAGCATCCTTATATGAACTTCTAACTATGGAAGAAAGAGTCAATATTCCCTTTCAGGCAGGTGTTTATCTGGTTTAGACTGCCTCAAGGCTGTGTATTGCCCTTCAACTTTTCTTATGCATTAAAAAGAGATCTAGATGCATTTGCTTTCAGCAGTGTAGTTCTGGTCTAATATATTGATGACCACCCACTGTGCTGGGACATCCAAGACATATGTACCATAAACTCTTTAGTCCTGCTATTGTCTTTGGCAGAGGACATAAAACCTAATAAGAAAAGCTTTGTCCCTTTCCAGCCAAGGTTCAGAATTTGTAACGTCATCTTTCAAGGAAGCATCTAACCAAGATTAAGTCAAACGCATCTACCAGGTCCTGAATTCTCTCCGAGCTGCACACCTTTTAAGGTACAATCAGGTGCCATATGTAATAAATCTCTAGCTATTTAACCATCATTAAAGCATTTAGGACTTTGATTTCCTAGAAGAACTCATGGTCTGCAAAATAATTGTATTAAAAGGTAAAAACTGATCAGGAAAAAGAGGTTTAGGGCCAAACTATACAACTTTGTAACTAGACCAATAACACAAAATAACAGTGTTTTTAAATGTACCCAGGATTTATTTTAGTCAGATATGGTAAGAGATGTAGATGTGAAAATGATTATCATGAAAGAAGAAATTTTTATACTCCTGGATCCCTAGAAACAGGAAGCATAGCACCTTACACCATGCAAGGGTACCATACCTAGAAGCAGCAGGGTCAGTGGGGAGAGGAAGTACAAGGAAGCTGCAGGAAAGCCTTTATTCGGTTTTCTTAGGAAGGGATGGGCAAAACTGGATAAGCAGGCCTGAACAGTATTAAAATTGGCGAGTTTAAATAATTTTGGCTGACTTGGGGCACAGGGGATATCCCTAGTTGCCTGGTAGCTGGTCCTGGAGTGATTAGGACAGGGCAATATTGGCCAGGAGTATAAGAACCCAAGATGTCTGTGTTAGGGGTGGGGGGATTCTGGACTGGTTAGTTTGCATAGGAATTAGCTAACCCTGGGAGAGGTAGTACCTCTGCAGTCATCGAGGAACCACCTAGATACCAGATCATTAACAATACAAAAATAAGAAAATACAATTAATGTAAACAGTCATAATAAACATACAGTATTAACACAGTTAAGACATGTTGAATTTTTAATAAACACTACAGTAAATGTAAGACTGCACCCCTCCCAAAAAATTTGAGGTAATTTGATGGAAAAGTGTATAAGGAAAAGTTGAAACTACTGTTACGGTCATAAGACTGAAATATACCATGATCCAAGAGAGCAGTGCAGCACTACCGAGGCAGGCATGACCAAGATAGGTGCGGCCAAGCAAAAAGGAAGTATGTATGGTGAATAAGCTATAGTCCTTCATGGCTTGCTGTATTCTGTTTTGCTAATATACTTTCCAACTCCTGATGCCAACTTCTGGGTTTTACTGTTACTGTTTTTCTGTTTACCAATCTCAAAGTGGTTTGCCTTACAGAAATAGGCCTAAGCCAATATAAGATAGTGATAAAGAGAGCTATAGACTTTTTGCCTCACCATCCATGATCTCGGATATCATAAAGGCCCCCATAGCTGGCAGTGATATTACTTTGTACTGTGATTCTTTAATGTCTAATCTCTGGTCTTATTCCCAGGTCAAGGATGCATTCCAGGAAAGTTCCATAAAAATATACCATCAGCTCCAACCCGATATTTGACCTAGCCATGGAAAACCTCATTGGCTCCTCACTAGATCAGACCATAAAAATGATTCAGGAATGAAAATCTAAGATAAATTCCCACCACTTCAAGATGTTCTTATACAAGTCAACAGTCTAGCAGATCAGCTAGTCTCTTTCATCATCAAGCAGACATACTCAAGGTACCAACACAGCAAAGGCACAAAATGTCTCTATATCAGTGTTTTTCACAGTATATGTGAGACCCATTAGTGAGGCATGAAATCAATTCTGTGAGTCACAATGAACTTTTTTTAAAAAAAACAAAATAAAATGTAAAATACCAAAGTGTTTTGCATGAATCCTTTGCCTGAATTGTGCACATTACAAGGAATGCTGAGTTCAATTTCAATATGTGAGAGGGTTATTTGATGGAGGGGATATGATGAATAGAATGTATATTGGCTAAGAAATGGTTTTCAGTCATTTATTCAGGGGTGTCTTGCTTGATTTTTATAATAGCAAGGTTAATGTTTTACAGTCACATTTTATATTATAATTACTTGCAACTAGTTGTGAAGTCAGATATTCAGTTGAGATTCAATTGCAAACTTTGAGGGTAGTTTTTAAAAATATGTTATTTAGACTATATATTTTTTTATTCTTTTTTGAGTTAATGCCAATTATAACATTTTAATCAAACGGGAACAAATTGCTATTAAAATGGATCATTTCTTTATTAAAAGAAAGAGGAATAGTGAAGTGAAATACACAGAAGCATGTTCAAGTTCATCTGTTGAATCTGGAATTGTGAATAGTGACAATATTGAGAAAAATACTGACTCCAGTCTGCAAACTTCAAGTTCATTTGAGCCGCATTTCAAAAAGAAAAAAGTAAGTGCAAGACGTTATAATGAAGATTACTTAAAATACGGCTTTATCAAATGTGAAAAACCCTTTGAAAATGACAGACCTCAGTGTGTTATTTGTAATAATATTCTTGCAAATGAAAGCTTAAAACCTTCAAAATTAAAAAGGCACTTAGAAACTCAGCATGCTGAACTTATTGATAAGCCTCTTGAATATTTTCAAAGAAAGAAAAAAGACGTAAAGTTATCAACACAATTTCTTAGTTGTTCTACTGTTAGTGAGAAAGCCTTATTATCATCATATTTAGTTGCATATCGTGTGGCAAAAGAGAAAATAGCTAACACAGCTGCTGAAAAAATTATTCTTCCAGCGTGTTTGGATATGGTGCGTACAATATTTGATGATAAATCCGCTGATAAATTAAAAACTATACCTAATGATAACACAGTATCTCTTCGAATTTGTACTATTGCAGAACATTTAGAAACAATGCTTATTACTCGGTTACAGTCTGGTATAGATTTTGCAATCCAGCTTGATGAAAGCACTGATATTGGAAGCTGCACGACACTTTTAGTTTATGTCAGATACGCGTGGCAAGATGATTTTATGGAGGATTTTTTGTGTTTTTTAAATTTAACCTCACACCTAAGTGGATTAGATATTTTTACAGAATTAGAAAGGCACATAGTTGGCCAATATAAATTAAACTGGAAAAACTGTAAAGGAATTACAAGTGATGGCACAGCAACCATAACTGGAAAACATAGTAGAGTAATTAAAAAATTACTAGAAGTTACTAATAATGTTGCTGTGTGGAATCATTGTTTTATACATCGTGAAGGTTTAGCATCCAGAGAAATTCCACAGTCTCTCATGGAAGTATTGAAAAATGCAGTGAAAGTTGTTAATTTTATTAAAGGAAGCTCATTGAATAGCCGGCTTCTTGAAACATTTTGTTCAGAGATTGGAACTAACCATACCCACTTACTTTATCATACCAAAGTTCGCTGGTTGTCTCAAGGGAAAATACTAAGCAGGGTTTATGAGCTCAGGAATGAGATTCACTTTTTTCTCATTGAAAAAAAATCTCATTTGGCAAATATTTTTGAAGATGATACTTGGGTAACAAAATTGGCATATTTAACTGATATTTTTAGCATTCTTAATGAACTGAGTTTAAAACTACAGGGGAAAAACAGTGATGTATTCCAACATGTTGAACGTATTCAGGGATTTCGAAAGACATTATTGTTATGGCAAGTAAGACTTAAAAGTAATCGTCCTAGCTACTACATGTTTCCAAGATTTTTGCAGCATATTGAAGAGAATATTATTAATGAAAACCTTTTGAAAGAAATAAAATTAGAGATATTGTTGCATCTCACTTCTCTATCTCAAACTTTTAACCATTTCTTTCCAGAAGAAAAATTTGAAACATTAAGGGAAAACAGTTGGGTAAAAGATCCATTTGCTTTTCGAAACCCTGAATCAATAATTGAGCTAAACTTGGTGCCTGAAGAAGAGAGTGAATTATTGCAGCTTAGTTCTTCATATACATTGAAGAATGATTATGAGACCTTAAGTTTATCAGCATTTTGGATTAAGGTAAAGGAAGACTTTCCATTGTTAAGTAGAAAGAGTGTCCTACTATTACTACCATTCACAACAACTAGTTTGTGTGAACTAGGGTTTTCCATCTTAACCCAGTTCAAAACAAAGGAAAGAAATGGGCTAAATAGTGCAGCAGCTATGCGGGTAGCATTATCTTCCTGTGTTCCAGACTGGAATGAACTTATGAACAGGCAAGCACACCCATCATAGTAAATAAAATCTTACCTAGTTTTTGTTTTTGCATTTCTTATTTTGTAGTATTTTTCTATGTTATATTTAAATGGTACTATAACATTGTGATACTTTTGTTTTAATTTTGGTTGTATTTAATAAAATTATGTTCATTGAACAAAAATTTAATGAATTTCTGTTAGAGGCCAGGAATTATTCCAGAGACATTTGGGATACAAAAGTGAGCAAAACAGATAATTCCCTAGTAGAGTTTATATCCTGGCAAGGAGAAATTGAAAATAAACCTAATAAATAAGCTTTATAATATGTAGAAGCTATTAAGTGCTACAGAAAGAGTAGTAAAAAGGAAGATCAGGGAAGTATTGGGGAACCAAACCATGAAGGGTTCTGAAGACCATTATTGGGCCTCTGGCTTTTGTCAGTGGACTAGAGAACAGTTGAAGGGTTTAAGCAAAGGAGAGAAATGATCTGAGCTAGGTTTTAATAAACACTCTGGTCACTATTTTAAATGCTTAGGATAAGTGAATTAAATGTTACTTTCCCCTCACTGGGCATGGTGGCTCAGACCTGTAATCCCAGCACTTCGGCAGGCCATGGCAGAAGGATCAGTTGAGCCCAGGAGTTCAAGACCATCCTGGGCAACATAGTGAGACCTTGTTTCTACTAAAATTTTTTAAAAAATAAGCCAGGTTTGGTGGTGCACACCTGTAGTCCCAGCTACTCGGGAGGCAGAGGCAGGAGGGTCGCTTGAGCTCAGGAGTTTGAAGTTGCAGTCATCTGTGACTGCACCACTTATAGTCCAGCCTGAGCAAGAGAGTGAAACCCTGTCTCAAAAAAATTAAATGTTACTTCCCTAAAAAAAACCTTTTCTGACCACCCTAGGGTAAATCCTCCATTATTTTATTTATTTGTTTTCCTTGTAGTATATAATATGTAATAATTTTGATTGCTAATTGTCATTCTGCCACCTTGGAGTATATAATTTGTAATTATTTGATTACTAGTCTTCCATAGTGGGGGAGATGATGTCCATTTGCCTGATACATAGTGTGTATTCAATATACATTTGCTAAAGAATACATGAATCAATAATACCTAACATCTCTAATTTGCAGTCATTCCCAAGAGTAATTATTAAATATGTGGCAATTTTCTTTGCCTTTTTTACTTTCAGAAATCTAACTTTGACATAACTTCTGTAACCATCCAGAAATGACATTGATGTTGCTTCTTCACATTGTTGCTGATGCTTAAGCAATGTATATTGTGTAATATACAACATAGTCTTCAAACTAATTTCAACCTCTGCTTCTCTGTGTACTCCGTTATCCCACTGGGTGATATCATTTGGCATGGTCATTCTCATTAAAATCATACAGGGTAGCAATACCTTTCCATCTGCTACCATGCCTAGCCTTATTTAATTTTTCAGATTTTCTATTCTATTGAAGGTAATTGATTTTTTCTTTTTTGATGCTTGAAATAAAGTGTTGAAAAACAATTCTCTGTGAATAGCTCGTATTTCTGCACAGTCTGAATCCCGTGTTTGACCGTGTTCACATCCAAATTAAGAATGTATAAAGGAAACATTCCAGGATAGTGAAGCTAGAGATAGCACCTCCCGTAAACACATCCCAGGGAAGTAAAGATAAAGCCTTCTCTTTTCTCACACCAGGAGGTGAATTTGCCAACATTCCAGAAATAATGAGTAATCTCTCTGGAGAAGATGGGCAGACATGTCAGCAGCCCTATAAAAGCCTAGAAACTTAAAATTTGGGGCTCCTCTTTTGTAGTGCAACCCACTCCACGCAGAGGTAACACCTGGCCCTTAGTGTATTACATTACAGGAATTGGAGCATGGGGAACACACACAATGCTACTCTGGCTGCTGTTGTGTGTGTGTTTTTTTTTGTTTTTTTTTTTTTTTTTTTTTTTGAGGTGGAGTCTGGCTTTGTCGCCCGGCTGGGGTGCAGTGGCGCGATCTCAGCTCACTGCAAGCTCCGCCTCCTGGGTTCACGCCATACTCCTGCCTCAGCCTTCAGAGCAGCTGGTACTACGGGTGCCTGCCACCATGCCTGGCTAGTTTTTTTTTGTATTTTTAGTGGAGACAGGGTTTCACTGTGTTAGCCAGGATGGTCTCGATCTCCTGACCTCGTGATCCACCTGCCTTGGCCTCCGAAAGTGCTGGAATTACAGTCGTGAGCCACCGTGCCCGGCCTCTGGCTGCTGTTTTTATTGTAAATAAGAAATTGTGTCTCTGATCCAGAGGTTTGTGTGTTTCTGTGTCTCCTTTGTAAAATCTCTTTTACCATGTAAGGTAATATTCATGGGTTTCAGGGAGTAGGATGTAGACATCTTTGGGGAGGCCATTATTAAGCCTACTGTAGTCCACCCTCTGGTCCCCAAAGACTCATCCATCCCATGTGAAAAATACATTCACCCATCCTAAGGTCCCCATAAATCTTAACCCATTATAGCATCAGCTTAAGTGCAAATCTCATCTAAGTTTCAACTAAAGAGTCCCAAATCTTGTATCTAAATTAGATATGGGTGCAGTTCTGAGTATAAATCTATTCTGGGGCAAAGTTTTATATCTAAGGACCTGTGAAACTAGAAAGCAAGTTCTGTGCTCTAAAACAGTAGTGGGACAGAAATACGGTAACAGTCATAGACGTTCCCATTCAAAAAGGGAGAAAATGAAAGCCAAAAAGAAAACAGCCAATCCCTTTCAAAGTCCCATGGGCAAACTCCATTAGGTTACTAAGCCTGGGAATAGCTGTGGCTCCTACACCTGCCCTCTGTACCTGGGGCTCCAACCCTCAGAGCCATCCTTTTTAATGTGGAGTACCACATGTCTGCTACTGAATAGTTTTATCAGCCCATTTCCTGCTGGTAGAATTTAGGGAGCTCGATTGTCTTCTTTCATTTCAACCACTCTGTCTCTTTTAGTCGAATTTCACAGTGTTTCTATTGGTAAACAAAACATTGTGAGTCATAGGGATTCACTCCATTGAGAGAGAGGCTCCTCAACAGATGTTTCCTGAATAATCCTAGCTCTACTTGGGGCTTGTGCTGAGATTGGTTGAGGTGGTTTGTGAGTCACATGCCTCTTCAAAGAGCCCTCTGTGTATCAGAATACTGTAATCTTTTGTGCTTCCTAAGCAGCAGCAAAAGACTTATCCACACTTACAAATAGTTAAGATAATAAATTTCATATTGTGTATATTTTACTACAATTTAAAATTCAAAAACTTTTTAAAGAAGGATGTGCAGCCACATTGTTGGCTTTCTCGCCACAGCATGTTTTCCTTACAGTGGATCTCTTAGCTTTGGCATCTTTTGCAATCTGGATAGGGAGATGTGCTCTGATTTTTTGAATTTCCAGCTTTTCTGCACTGCTTTTTCCCCATCTTTGTGGTTTTATCTGCCTTTGGTCTTTGATGATGGTGATGTACTGATGGGGTTTTGGTGTGGGTATCCTTTCTGTTTGCTAGTTTTCCTTCTAACAATCAGGACCCTCAGCTGTAGGTCTGTTGGAGTTTGTTTGAGATCCACTCCAGACCCTGTTTGTCTGGGTGTCAGCAGCAGAGGTTGCAGGAGATATAATATTGCTGAACAGCGAGTGTTGCTGCCTGATTCTTGCTCTGGAAGCTTGGTCTCAGGGGTGTACCCTGCCGTGTGAGGTGTGAGGTGTCGGTCTGCACCTAGTGGGGGATGTCTCCCAGTTAGGCTACTCAGGGGTCAGGGACCCACTTGAGCAGGCAGTCTGTCCATTCTCAGATTTCAGCCTCCATGCTGGGAGATCCACTGCTCTCTTCAAAGCTGTCAGACGGAGGCATTTACCTCTGCCGAGGTTTCTGCTGCTTTTTGTTTAGCTATGACCTGTCCCCAGTGGAGGAGTCTACAGAGGCAGGCCGGCCTCCTTGAGCTGTGGTGGGCTCCACCCAATTCGAGCTTCCTGGTGGCTTTGTTTACCTACTTAAGCCTCAGCAATGGTGGGCGCCCCTCCCCCAGCATCACTGCAGCCTTGCAGTTAGATCTCAGACTGCTGTGCTAACAATGAGGGAGGTTCCATGGGCGTGGGACCCTCTGGGTCAGGTGTGGGATATAATCTCCTGGTGTGCCGTTTGCCAAGACCCTTGGTAAAGCGCAGTATTAGGGTGGGAGTTACCTGATTTTCCAGGTGTTGTGTGTCTCAATTTCCTTTGGCTAGGAAAAGGAATTCCCTTCCCCCTTGTGCTTCCCATGTGAGACAATGCCTCGCCCTGCTTCAGCTCTTGCTGATCGGGCTGCACCCATGGACCAGCGTCAACTGTCTGACATGCCCCAGTGAGATGAACCCGGTACCTCAGTTGAAAATGCAGAAATCACCCATCTTCTGTGTCGCTCACGCTGGAAGCTGGAGGCTGGAGCTGTTCCTATTCGGCCATCTTGGGCACGCCCCCCCATGTAATTTTTTAAATGTGCTTTTCAATTTCTATTTTTTTTTTTAAATATTTGGGATTTTGATTGCAATTGCACTGAATCTAAAGATCAATATGGAGAAACTTTACATTGTAACAGTATTGAGTCTCCCAATCCATGAAAGTGATATATCTCTCAGAGTAGTCAAGTCTTCCCTCAATTCTTTCTCTCTCTCTTTCTTTTTTTTTTTTTTTAAGAGACAGGGTCTCACTGTGTCACCCAGGCTAGACTGCAGTGGTGTGATCTCAGCTTACTGCAACCTGGGTCTCATGGGTTCAAGTGATTCTCCTGCCTCAGCCTCCCAAGTAGCTGGGACTATAGGTGTGTGCCACCACACCCAGCTAATTTTTGTATTTTTAGTAGAGATGGGGTTTCACCATGTTGGCCAGGCTAGTCTTGAACTCCTCACCTCAAGTGATCTGCCTGCCTCAGCCTCCCAAAGTGTTCTCTCAATTCTCTGAGCAGTGTTTTGTAATTTGCAGTGTATGTGTATTGAGTGTCATTCTTGATCTGGGTGCTGGTTATTCTTTTTGTGAACATTCATTGACCCATTTAAGATTTGTGTACTTTTCAGTATGTTTGTTTTATTTTCAATAAAATGGTTGAATTAAAGGATATGAAATACCTACCTTAAAAGTCCAAAAACCTTCTATTAGGGAGAATCTCAAACATATATAATAGTAGAAAGAATTTTATAATCAATTCTCATATACCTTTCAACCAATAATGATAAACATCAATGCAAGGCCAATCTTGATTTATCTATATCACAATTCCTTACCATTCTCCCCTTTCCTAGATTATTTTGAAACTAATCCCAGACCTAATTCCATCTGTAAATGTTTCAGTGTGTATTTCTAAAAGATAAGCACTATTTTAAAACCACAATACCATAAAATCATTATTGTAACTAGAAAAACTTAACATCGGTTACTGAATATTTAGACTGTCTAAAATTCAAATTCATTGGTTGTGTCATAATTTTTTTTTTTTACAGTTTAAGTTAGTATTTAAACAAACTTCACAAAATGCATTTATTTAGTCTTGTAATTATCTTTTAATTTTTAGGTTTCCCTCCTTTTTCTTTACATTTAATTATTGAAGAAAGTGTTCATTTGTTCTGAAAGATTTTCCACATTCTGGATTTGTCTAATTACAATACCTCCAGCCAGTGCTGTGCTAGTAATTATATAATAATATTTCTGGGTAGGGTTGAGATGGGGTGAATGGGCTCTGCTTTGTAGTATTTTCTGATTTTCTTGATGTAAATACTACCACCATAGTGATTTCAAGCTACCAACATGATGCCACTGAATGCAGAATTGGGAAAAGATATGTAGTAGCACACCTTTACATAATATTTCTACTGTAAAAATAAAATAGATATAAATATCCCCAAGAGCATAAATAATAGCAACATGTAGTAAAATAATTAAGAAGTTGCGTATTTTGGATGTTTATTACCTTTGCATTTATTTATTTATTTATTTATTTATGTATTTATTGAAACAGAGTCTCGCTTTGTAGTCCAGGCTGGAGTGCAGTGGCATGATCTCAGCTTACACACCATTCTCCTGCCTCAGCCTCTCAAGTAGCTGGGACTACAGTTGCCAGCCACCACACCCAGCTAATTTTTTGTATTTTTCGTGGAGATGGGCTTTCACCATGTTAGCCAGGATAGTCTCGATCTCCTGACCTTGTGATCCACCTGCCTCAGCCTCCCAAAGTGCTGGGATTACAGGCATGAGCCACCGCACCCAGCCTGCTTTTAATATAATTTATTTTGTTATAAGTTTATATAATTTAATTTTTAATTATGACTGTGTTTAACAAATGGCTCACACATTTTTGAAAATGTATCTGTCAAATATTGTCAGCCCAGTTTCAGTGCATGGCTGCCTGTGGTATCATTTAACATGTCCCTCTATCCCCTATATTTCCTGAAAACTGTAGTTAAATCTGAAGGTTTGCTAGATTCAGATTAGACAGATAGATAGACAGACAGATGCAAGGATACTTCAAAAGTGGTGCTGTGTATTTCCTGTTGCCTCACACATCAAGATAAAGTCATGTTTTGAGGGTTTGTGAGGTATGAAAGACTTCCTCCCTCAAAACAAACTCATCCCACATTACAATAAACAAGATGAATATGAACAAAATGAAAAAGGAGTAAACCATGAGGGAAAAGAGAAAAGAAGAGGAGTTGTCAGGAACAGAATTTGGGATGGTGGAAAGAAAATGAAGAAGGGGTAACAATTTAGTGGGCCAGTGAAGGCCAAAACCTCAGCTGGCTAGTGGGGAAAGAGAACGTAAGCTGTGAAGAAAGTTGTTTGATACCATGAACCCTCAAAAGAAAGAGGAATTGGAAGAACAGTCTGTCACTAAGATGGAAGTGGGAGTGAATGTAGGGCTGGAAGTCAAAAAAGTAGTTGGAAGTCCAAGAATGCCCTCCCTAATCCTATGCAGCAATATATTTCCTGAAGAATGAACCAAAGATTCTAGGTTGTGGGGTACCAGGTATTGCTGAGGCCAGAGCTTCTACTAAAAATGTGGTGAGAGAGGCGGGATAAGTGAAAATCTTTATACTGAATAGTGAGATTCCTCCATCCACCTTCCCCCACTCAGCTCCACATTGCTAGCATCCAGGCTTATATCCTTCCAGGTAGAAAATAGGAATATTAGGCCAGGCACAGTGGCTCATGCTTGTAATCCCAGCACTTTGGGAGACCGAGGCAGGTGGATCACGAGGTCAGGAGATCGAGACCATCCTGGCTAACACAGTGAATCCCCATCTCTACAAAAAATATAAAAATTTAGCCAGGTGTGTTGGTGGGCGCTTGTAGTCCCAGCTACTCAGGAGGCTGAAGCAGGAGAATGGTGTGAACCCAGGAGGTAGAGCTTGCAGTGAGCCGAGATCACACCACTCCACGCCAGCCTGGGCAACAGAACGAGACTTTGTCTCAAAAAAAAAAAAAAAAAAGGCCGGGCGCGGTGGCTCAAGCCTGTAATCCCAGCACTTTGGGAGGCCGAGACGGGTGGATCACGAGGGCAGGAGATCGAGACCATCCTGGCTAACACCGTGAAACCCCGTCTCTACTAAAAAATACAAAAAACTAGCCGGGCGAGGTGGCGGGCGCCTATAGTCCCAGCTACTCGGGAGGCTGAGGCAGGAGAATGGCATAAACCTGGGAGGCAGAGCTTGCAGTGAGCTGAGATCCGGCCACTGCACTCCAGCCTGGGTGATAGAGCGAGACTCCGTCTCAAAAAAAAAAAAAAAAAAAAAAAAAAAAAAAAAAAAAAATAGGTGTATTACTCTCTGGAAAAATGAACTGTGGAAGAGAAAATGACAGGGATCTCTTAGTGATAAAGTGCAGTATGTTCATCCTACAGGGCAGCCCACCCTTTGATAAATTCTAACCATGTGCCTGAGCCTGCTTCTAATTAGTGCCTGATATGGTATGGCTGTATCCCCACCCAAATCTCATCTTGAATTGTAGTTCCCACAATTCCCTCATGTCATGTGAGGGACTCGGTGGGAGGTAATTGAATCATGAGGGTGGGTCTTTCCCATTTTCATAATAGTGAATACGTTTCACAAGATCTGATGGTTTTATAAAGAGGAGTTCCCCTGCACAAGCTCTCTCTTGCCTGCTGCCAGGTAAGACGTGCCTTTTGCCTTCTGCCATGATCATGAGGCCTCCCTAGCTATGTGGAACTGTGAGTCCATTAAACCTCTTTTTCTTTATAAATTACGCAGTCTCGGGTATGTCTTTATCAGCAGTGTGACAATGAACTGATACAGTTCCTTATATTTTTCTGTGTTTGTAAAAATAATCAGCCAAAAGTCATCAGTTTATTTGAGGGAAACTTCTCACATTAAAGTCAGTCACCAAAATAGAAATATGGCATTCAAAGGAAACAGACGTTGGCAGAAGAAAATTTAAAAGAAAAATGAAAAACCTACATCTGTAATAAAAGCCTCAAAAATATTCACAAAACAGCAAGAGAAGATTATAAAAAGCAAAAAGACCTGAACAGGTAGAACACACCTGTATATATGTATATATAGATATATAGATATAGTGTAAATTAAAAAATCAATAGAGAAGTTGTAAGATAATGATAAATTTATATTCAAGAAAGTATAAGAAGGCAAAGTAAATAAAAAATAGAAGGGGAAAATATAGAAAATTAGAGACTAGGAAATCTAACAAGGAAATCATTCCTATATGAGTAATAAGAATTTCAGAAAGAGAAAACAAATTTGGAGGAGGGGAAATTACCAAAAAATTGAAAAAATATCTCAGTATTTAAAGACATGAGTTTGCAAGTTAAAAGGGCTCATGGATTGTCCAGTACAATGAAAAACAACTACCTTTGCCCAAGTTCATCTCTGAAATTTCATACTCCTAAGAATAGAAGGAAATTCTGAAAACTTCCAGATGGAAAAACAGGCCAAAGAATAAAAAACAAAACAAATAACAACAAAAAAAGGTCAAATAAACAGGAATAGGAAAATGGGTTCAGATTTCTCAACAGCAACACAGAAAACAATGGAACACAGTCTTCAAATTTTTGAAGGGAAATGCTTTCCAATGCAAAAATCTTCCCAACCAAATTCTCAATCAAATGTGAAGTTAGAATAATGATACTTTGAATTCTTATGCAAAAATCTCAGAAACCCAACCAAATTCTCAATTAAGTATGAAGGTAGGATAATGATATTTCAAATTCTTATGCAAAAATATCAGAAAGTTTAGTCCCTATGTATCTTCTCAAGAAGCTATTGGAAGATGTGCTCCATGAAACAAGAAAGAGGAGGAAGTGAGATCTAGTGTATTAGTTTGTTTTCATGCTGCTCATAAAGACATACCTGAAACTGGGAACAAAAAGAGGGTTAATTGGGCTAGGTGCGGTGGCTCATGCCTGTAATCCCAGCACTTTGAGAGGCCGAGGTGGGCGGATCACGAGGTCAGGAGATCGAGACCATCCTGGCTAATATGGTGAAAAGCCGTCTCTACTAAAAATAGAAAAAATTAGCTGGGCGTGGTGGTGGGTGCCTGTAGTCCCAGCTACTCAGGAGGCTGAGGCAGGAGAATGGTGTGAACCTGGGAGGCGGAGATTGCTGTGAGCTGAGATCACACCATCTGGGCCACAGAGCAACTCAGTCTCAAAAAAAAAAAAAAAAAAAAAAAAAAGGTGAATTTGACTTACAGTTCTGCATGGATGGGGAGGCCTCAGAATCATGGCATGAGGTGAAAGGCACTTCTTCCATGGCAGCAGCAAGAGGAAAATGAGGAAGAAGCAAAAGTGGAAACCCCTGATACACCCATCAGATCTTGTGAGACTTAATTCACTATCACAAGAATAGCACAGGAAAGACCAGCCCCCATGAATCAATTACCCCCACCCAGCTCTCTCCCACAACACATGGGAATTCTGGGAGCTACAATTCAAGATGAGATTTGGGTGGGGACACAGCCAAACCATATCATTCCACCCCTGGCCCCTCCAAATCTCATATCCTCACATTTCCAAACCAATCATGCCTTCTCAACAGTCCCTCAAATTCTTAACTCATTTCAACATTAGCCCAAAAGTCCACAGTTCAAAGTTTCATCTGAGACAACGCAAGTCCCTTCTGCCTATGAGCCTGTAATATTGAAAGCAAGCTAGTTACTTTCTAGATAATGATTACCTCCAGGGTAAACAAGAGGTTTACAACAAATAAAATGTAATAATGTCCCAAACAGAAACATCAAAAAATAGCATATAGGCATTGTATTAGTCTGTTCTTGCATTGCTATAGATACCTGAAACTGGTAATTTGTAAGAAAAAGAGTTTTAATTGGCTCACAGTTTTGCAGGCTGTACAGGAAGCGCAGTGGCTTCTGCATCTGGAGAGGCTTCAGGAAGTTTCCAAATGTGGTGGACGGCAAAGAGGGAGTGAGGGGTCTTACATGGTGGCCGAAGGGAGCAAGAGAGAGAGGGAGGAGGTGCTACACCCCCCCCCCCTTTTTTTTTTTTTGAGACAGAGTCTCACTCTGTCACCAGGCTGGAGTGTAGTGGTGATATCTCAGCTCACTGTACCCTCCACCTCCCAGGTTCAAGCGATTCTCCTGTCTCAGCCTCCGGAATAGCTGGGATTACAAGCACGCGCCACCACACCCAGATAATTTTTGTATTTTTAGTAGAGATGGGTTTCACCATGTTGGCCAGGATGGTCTCGATCCCTTGACCTCATGATTCCCACCCACCCCCCTGGCACCAGACTCCAAAAGTGCTGGGATTACAGGCGTGAGCCAAGGTGCCCTGCCAGTGCTACACAGTTTAAAGCAACCAGATCTCACTCACTATCATGAGAACAGCACCAAGGGGATGGTGCTAGACCATTCATGAGAAACCCACCCCCATGATCAAATCACCTCCCACCAGGCCCCACCTCCAACAGTGGGGATGACAATTTAACATGAGATTTGGTGGGACAAGCCATACCAGGGATGCACGAAAGGAAAATCTTGGGGCTCCGAAATTACTAAACTAAAGGGAAAAGTCAGGCTGGGAACTGCTCAGGGCAAACCTGCCTCACATTCGATTCAAAGTCATTCAGCTGCTCACTGAGATATATGCGTAGTCTGATGGCCTCCTTTGGAAAGGTTTATCAGAAACTCAAAAGAAGGCAACTATTTGTCTCTTACCTACCTGAGACCTGGAAGCCCCCTCCCTGCTTCGAGTTGTCCCTGCCTTTCTGGATGGAACCAATGTACTTCTTACATACATTGATTGATGTCTCATGTCTCCCTAAAATGTGTAAAACTAAGCTGTGCCCTGAGCACCTTGGGCACATGTTGTCAGGACCTCCTGAGGCTGTGTCATGGACAAGCGTCCTCAACCTTGTAAAATAAACTTTCTAAATTAACTGAGACCTGTCTCAAATTTTGGGTGTTCACACACGTTATTTAGAAATATGGAAGTAAACACCAGGAACAAAACTTGAAAGGATTAAAATACCTCTGGAAAGTGGATTTAACTTAAGGAGGAACTGAACAGGAGAAAGCAGATTTTGATTATAGAAAGAAAGAGATTCAAATAAAACAGTACAGAACACCTGTTCTGTCCTCCCTTGTGTTTATCAAGTGCTTGCCAGGCGCTCAAAGTTCATTGCTGTCATTACTTTAAGAATTGAGGACTTGGGCCTCCACGTGGTATTCTATTAATACTGGCTCTCTTAAACTGACTGTCTCCAGGATTTTGCATCTATCAGGAAGGGAGATTGTGACCTCTAGCAAGTTACAGTGGGCAGTAGGTATCCATGGAGAACTGGTTCCAGGACCCCCCTGGACAGCAAAATCCACAGATGCTCAAGGCCCTTGTATTAAATGGTGTAGTACAGTATTTGCACATCCTCTCCTGTAATTCACATCATCTTCAGATTCCCTATAATATCAAGTACCATGTAATTGTTACATAAGTAGTTATTACATTGTATTATTTAGGGAATGATGACAAGGAAAAAAAGTCCATACATGTTCAGTTCAGAGGCAAGCATTCTTTTTTTCCTCAAATGTTTCTCATCCGTGGTTAGTTGAATTTGGATGATGAATCCGCAAATCTGGAGGGCCGAACATGCTTAACTTCCCTAAGTTTAAACATTGCTAAAGTGAGAATAATTATAAACTTAGCTAGGAAGGGTGTTGCGGAAAGCAATGAATATTATACTTGCAAAGTGCTTGCCACGTTGTTGTGGTTATTATTTCCTGAAAACAAACAAAAACCACTTATTGGTTGGTGTGAAAGAGGGCATCTGTCAAAGTTGTTGTCCTTTGGAGCCAGAAAAGTCTTTCTTCTATGATGACTCACCTCTCCTCACCTCTCCTCTAACCTCGCGGCTTCTTTGGGGCTCCCTCCCGGAGGCCACCGGTCAAGATTAGCCTGGGCCACAGTGCACCGGTCCTGTTCTGGGTGATGTTCCAAGCTCACTGTTTTTATTTTTATTATTTATTTATTATTACTTTTTTAGACAGGGTGTCACTCTGTCGCCCAGGGCTGGAGTGCAGTGGTGCCATCACTGCTCGCTGCAGCCTCGATCCCCTGGGGTCAAGCCTCCTCCCATCTCAACCTCGCAGGTAGCTGAGACTACAGGTGCGCACCACCAAGACCGGCTAATTTTTATATTTTTTTTTTACAGAGGAGGTTTGTTTCCTATATGTTACTCAGGTTTGTCTCGATCTCCTAGACTCAAGCGATCCGCCCTCCTTGGCCTCCCAAAGTGCTGAGATTACAGGCATGAGCCACCGCACCCTGCCCCAAGCTCAGTCTTGAAATAGACTGGAACGGGAAACGGAAAACAGCGAGGTTTTCCTCCGACGAGCGAGAGTCATTGCGACGAGCGAGAGTCCCGCCCTGCATCAGTTTGCGGAGCCGCCTTAGTAGAAGGAGAGAAGGGGAGTCGAGGAGGCACGGGACTGGAGGGACCGAAGTTCACCGATGGCGGCCCGGGGGTGCGCGGCCTCGCGGCTGCTCCAGCTTCTGCTGCTGCTGCTGCTGCCGCTGCTGGCTGAGGGCGGGGCGCCCGCGCCGTGGCACGGGGAGGGCACCAGCCCACAGCTGCGGGACATCTTCCTGGGCCGCTGCGCCGAGTACCGCGCACTGCTGAGCCCGGAGCAGCGGTGAGGCCGCGGGCCGGGTGGGAAGGGAAGCGGGGAGCGGGGAAAGAGGCAACGGTGAAGAGGGCCCGGGGAGGGGAATACTGGAGCTAAAGGTCAGGGTGAGGGGTCAATGAGAGAGGCCTTGAGGGGAGAGGTGAGTCTGGAGACAGCGATGGTCCTGAAGGATGCGGGCAAGTGAGGAGAGGACTGTGAAGTGTGTCTGCAGGTGAGGGGTGCGCTGTGCGGGGTCTAGAGATGAGGAGTGTGTGTGTGTGTGTGTGTGTGTGTGTGTGTGCTCTAGAGGTGAGGGGTGTGAGTGTTCTAGAGGTGAGGGGTGTGCGTGTGTGTACTCTAGAGGTGTGTGTGTGTGCTCTAGAGGTGAGGGTTTGTGTGTGTGTGCTCTAGAGGTGAGGGGTGTGAGTGTTCTAGAGGTGAGGGGTGTGCGTGTGTGTGCTCTAGAGGTGAGGGTTTGTGTGTGTGTGCTCTAGAGGTGAGGGGTGTGTGTGTGCGTGTGTTCTAGAAGTGAGGGGTGTGTGTTCTAAAGGTGAGGGATGTGTGTGTGTTCTAGAAGTGAGTGGTGTGTGTGTGTGCTCTAGAGGTGACAGGTGTGTGTGTGTTCTAGAAGTGAGGGGTGTATGTATGTGCTCTAGAAGTGAGGGGTGTGTGTGCACTCTAGAGGTAAGGGGTGTGTGTGTGTTCTAGAGGTGAGGGGTGTATGCATGTGTTCTAGAGGTGAAGTGTGTGTGTGTGTGTGTTCTAGAAGTGAGGGGTATGTGTGTGCTCTAGAGGTGAGGGGTGTGTGTGTTCTGGAAGTGAGGAGTGTGTGTGTGTGCTTTAGAGGTGAGGGGTGTGTGTGTGTGTTCTAGAGGTGAGAGTGTGTGTGTGTGTGTTCTAGAGGTGAGGGGTGTGTGTGCATGTGTTCTAGAGGTGAGGTGTGTGTGTTCTAGAGGTGGGGGTATGTGTGCGTGTGTTCTAGAGGTGAGGGGTGTGTGTGTATTCTAGAGGTGAGGGGTGTGTGTGTATTCTAGAGATGAGGGGTGTGTGTGTATTCTAGAGGTGAGGGGTGTGTGCATGTGTTCTAGCAGTGAGGGGTGTGTGCATGTGTGTTCTAGAGGTGAGAGGTGTGTTCTACAGGTGAGGGGTGTGTGCCTGTGTTCTAGAGGTGAGGGGTGTGTGTTCTAGAGGTGAGGTGTGTGTGTTTGTTCTAGAGGTGAGGGGTGTGTGTGTTCTAGAGGTGAGGGGTGTGTGTGTGTTTTAGAGGTGAGGGGTGTGTATGTGTTCTAGGGGTGAGAGGTGTGTGTGTGTTCTAGAGGTGAGCGATGTGTGTGTGTTCTAGAGGTGAGGGATGTGTGTGTGTTCTAGAGGTGAGGGTGTGTGTGTTCTAGAGGTGAAGGCTGTGTGTGTGTGTTCTAGAGGTGAGGGTGTGTGTTCTAGAGGTGAGGGGTGTTTGTGCGTGTGTTCTAGAGGTGAGGTGTGTGTGTGTGTGTGTGTTCTAGAGGTGAGGGGTATGTGTGCGTGTGTTCTACAGGTGAGGGGTGTGTGTGTATTCCAGAGGTGAGGGGTGTGTGTGTATTCTAGAGGTGAGGGGTGTGTGCATGTGTTCTAGGGGTGAGAGGTGTGTGTGTGTTCCAGAGGTGAGTGATGTGTGTGTGTTCTAGAGGTGAGGGGTGTGTGTGTGTTCTAGAGGTGAGGGTGTGTGTGTGTGTTCTAGAGGTGAAGACTGTGTGTGTATGTGTGTTCTAGAGGTGAGGGTGTGTGTGTGTGTTCTAGAGGTGAAGGCTGTGTGTGTGTGTGTTCTAGAGGTGAGGTGTGTGTGTGTGTTCTAGAGGTGAGGGGTATGTGTGCGTGTGTTCTAGAGGTGAGGAGTGTGTGTGTATTCCAGAGGTGAGGGGTGTGTGTGTATTCTAGAGGTGAGGGGTGTGTGCATGTGTTCTAGCAGTGAGGGGTGTGTGTGTGTATTAGTCTGTTTTCACACTGCTATGAAGAAATACCACAGAGTGGGTAATTTATACAGGAAAGAGGTTTAATTGACTCACAGTTCCTTATTGCTGGGGAAGCCTCAGGAAACTTACAACCATGGCGAAAGCCAAGGCAAAGGAGAAGCAGGCGCCTTCTTCACAGGACGGGAGGACAGAGCGAGTGCAAGTAGGGGCAAATGCCAGACACTTATAAAACCATCATATCTTGTAAGACTCACTCACTATCAAGAGAACAGCATGGGGGAAACCACAATCATGATTCAATTACCTCCCATCTGGTCTCTCCCTAGACACCTAGGGATTATCAAGATTACAATTCAAGATGAGATTTGGTTGGGGACACAAAGTCTAACCATATCAGTGTATGTGTGTGTTCTAGAGGTGAGGGGTGTGTGTGTATTCTAGAGGTAAGGAGACTGTGTGTGTTCTAGAGGTGAGGGGTGTGTGTGTGTGTTCTAAAGGTGAGGGGTGTGTGTATATTCCAGAGGTAAGGAGACTGTGTGTGTTCTAGAGGTGAGGAGGGTGTGTGTGTGTTCTAGAGGTGAGGGGTGTGTGTTCTAGAGGTGAGGTGTGTGTGTGTGTTCTAGAAGTAGGAGTGTATGTTCTAGAGGTGAGGGGTGTGTGTGTGTGTGTTCTAGAGGTGAGGGGTGTGTGTTTTAGAGGTGGGATGTGTATTTGTTCTAGAGGTGAGGGGGGGTGTGTGTGTGTTCTAGAGGTGAGATGTGTGTGTGTTCTAGAGGTGAGGGGGGTGTGTATGTGTAGTCTAGAGGTGAGTGATGTGTGTGTGTGTGTGTGTGTGTGTGTGTGTGTGTGTATGTGGTCTAGAGGTGAGGGATGGGTGTGTGTGTGGTCTGGAGGTAACCGGGGTGTGTGAGTGTGTGTGTGGTCTAGAGGTGAGGGATGTGTGTGTGGTCTAGAGGTGTGGGGGGTGTGTGTGTGTGAGTGTGAAGGAGGGTGGAGAGGTATCCCTCTAGAAGTGAGGGTGGGCTAGAGGTGAACTGGGTAACAGCCCATTGCCACCCAGCAGATGTTCAGTCTGAGCCCTCAGAACCCAGAATGTGGTCTCAGGTTGGAATTCCTTGAGTCCAGTCCTTCCGGAATTCAAATATCAGAACCTCTAAATCTGGAGGATTTCTGAAGTTTGGTTCTTTCTTGCCAGCGCCACATTTCTTACTGGTTTTTGTTCCTTCTGTGGGCCCCCGTTTTCTTCTGTTTGCGATGTCTTTCTTGTGCTGATCGTTTTTATTGTCGCACATTTCAGGCAAATAAAAAACAGCAGAGAATAATATAAGAACCACCTGTGTTACACACCACCCAGTATGAGAAACAGAAAGTCACAAATGCCATGGGAAATATTTTTTGAAAACTAGGATGGACGTCAAGAGGGGCTGGCACTGGAGGGTGCACCTGCTTTGCCAGGGGTGGAAGCCTCTTGCAGCATTGGACCTCCCTCCTAACATCACACATCCTGCTGGCTGGCCTGGCCTGGCCTCACCTGGTCCCCTAGGTCCACAGTGGACCTGAACAATGAGACTGCCCCCACTGTTAATTCTAAATGAAGAGGCACCTGCTGTATAGTTGACTGAAATTGTCACCTCCTGCTAGGTGCCATTTCTGCTTGTCTTTGTGAGCCTAGGGCAAGGCTGTATTCCTTAGCTCTGAGAAATCTGTGCAGTACCTTCTGAGAGGCAATTCCAGTGTCAGATTTCTGAATCTGTCACCTGAGCCGTGATAATTTGTTGTCTTTTTTGTAAGCCTACTTCTGCAGAGTCACTATGTGACAAAATCTCTTGTAGAGCTCTTAGAGAAATGGAAATACTTCACATTACATCGTGATGTGCATGTGTGTGTTCTTCCCAACTTGTACTTTTGCACAGGAACAAGAACTGCACAGCCATCTGGGAAGCCTTTAAAGTGGTGCTGGACAAGGATCCCTGCTCCGTGCTTCCCTCGGACTATGACCTTTTTATTAACTTGTCCAGGCACTCTATTCCCAGAGATAAGGTAATGTTACAACCGTCTGGGTAAAACTTTGTTCTCTGTCTCTACAGAAGTGGATGGTGCATGGGCCAGGTGTGAGATTAGCTGTCCCCTGCATCCTGCAATGTCACAGAAACATCAGGCAGCACACATAATGTGTGTGCTGAGCTCTCTGTGGGAAGCTAGCTTTGTTTCTGTATTAGTCCGTTGTCACATTGCTATAAAGAAATGCCTGAGACTGGGTAATTTATAAAGAAAAGAAGTTTAATTGGTTCACGGTTCCACAGGCTGTACAGGAAGAATGGCAGCATCTACTTCTGGGAGGCCTCTGGGAGCTTTTACTCCAGCAGAAGGCAAAGTGGGAGCAGGTGTCTTACATGGCACAAGCATGACCAAGGGCAGAGGGAGGTGCCACAGGCTTGTAAATAACTGTATCTTCTGAGAACTCCACCAGGAGAACAGCACCAATGGGGGAAATCCACCCCCATAATCCAATCACCTCGCACCAGGCCCCACCTATAACATAGGGGATTAAAATTTGACAAGAAACATAAATCTAAACCATATCAGTTTCCAACAGTGATTCTAGATCTCCAGCTGGTTGTGGGCAGAAGAAAATTTCCTAAGTTTGCAAGTCAGTGTGAGAATCAGCACAGGGACATCAGGACATGGCGTACCTGTCACACTGGGCCTCCACATCTGGTCAATTCTAAATAACCTTCATCCTAACTGGCCAAGTGGCCTGAACCTTGAGTAATTCAGAAAACTCTCAATCTCAGTATCCTTCTGGGAAACCAGTCTCTCCATTTAATGGGTCTTAAGATTATATTTATTCAGTACCAGTTGATTTAAGAAAACCACATATCTGTATTCTGTCTACACTCTAAGGTCTAATAAAGTGAAAATAAATGAGAAAATTTCCATAAAATCCTTGCTTAAAAAAATGCCTCAAGTTTAAAGAATGCTAGACACCATTTTTGTTTCTGTGACATAAACATTCTTAACCTGATTTTTTCCACTGTGTGTTATTTGTAAAGGCAAGTAAATGGAACTGTGAGGTTCAAAGATAGAATAGGCTGAAAACATGATTTTGAGTATATGCTGTTTTTTGAACCTCGCTGTCTTCCTGTCACTAAAAGCGCGGAAGCCAACTTTTTTACCTTCTCTTTCAGAGATTCGGTGCTAGTTGATGAACTCAGTAAAGACTTCCTGGGCTATTTGTTTGCCCAGTCATTGGTGCTAAGGGTTAAGGCTGTGACAGTGAAAAACAGCCCCCACCATTGGGGACCTTCTAGTCTAAATATAAACTGATTGGACTACTGAGGGTCAGATGAAATAGTGACTGGGGGATTTGGGTTATTGTTATACGAAAACACTATAGTGGAAACTATGAAGTATAATATGAAAGCAATGTGTTTTTGAGGCACGTGACACTTTAGGAAGTGCTTTCTGTGACTGCATATTATCCTGGCCACAGCTGTGGAAGAAGAGAAAGGGCTCGTGCTCTGCATTTTCCAGAAGTAGAAACTGAGAAACAGGGAGATTGCATGCCTTGGTCAAGATTACATATCTAATACATGACAGAGCCAGGATTCCAGCCCAGGTCCCTTGATCATTTTTAATATAGGGAATCTTACCACATGCATGTATATTTAGTACTAGTGAGAAAATATTCCATTAACATTTGCATGATACCCTGGGAATAAAGGGAGGAGAGATGCTAGCAGTCTTTGAATAAATAAATAAAGACAACGAATAAGAACGTTCAGTTGTTGTGCAGCAGGTCAGAGTTGAATGAGAACTGGGTTGCCCGACCTGCCTTGATGATGTTGTGCCTGAAGAGTCTGATTTTGTGTTGTATTTTGATGTTTTGTTTGTCTTTCCTTAGTCCCTGTTCTGGGAAAATAGCCACCTCCTTGTTAACAGCTTTGCAGGAAACACCCGTCGTTTCATGTCCCTGAGTGATGTTCTGTATGGCAGGGTTGCAGATTTCTTGAGCTGGTGTCGACAGAAAAATGCCTCTGGTAAGACTCCTGCACAAATCACAGGAGACTTAAGAGCTCCTATTTACTATGTATTACCATTTGTGCTAAATGCTTTCATATGCATTTATTTCACTTGATCCTCTCCGAGTCCTCTGAAATAAGTGACAAGAATAGTTAATAATAACAATACTAGAGAATACTTATCTTTTGCGGGTGCCAGTCTAAGCACTTTATGTGTGTGTGTGTATGTGTGTATATATATATATATATACACACACACACATATACTCATTTAATGCCCACAACAGCCTCATGGGATCCTATCATAATCCCCATTTCGATAAATGAGGAAACTGAGGCACAGCAAGATTAAGAAAACTGCTCGGGGGGCATAGCTAGTAAGCAGCAGACAGTCTGACTCCACAGCCCATTTTCTCAACCTTGCACAACTCTGCCTTACTATCCTCATTTGTCCAGAGGGGGAAGATGAGGCTTAGAGAGGTTAAATGACTGGAAGTGGTAAGGCTGGGTCTCAGCCCTGTCCTGATGGATTCTGAAGCCTGTGCTCTTTAACACCACGGCAGGCCGCCAGCAGATATTTCGAGATCCAAGTCACAAGGAAAGTTAGAGTCACAAGAGCTGGCCTGAATGCTCTGCAAACTCTCCTCATTCGTCCAACTGTGGTGCTAGGAGCTGGAGACACAGCAGTCCCTATCTTTGGGGAGCTTATAGTCTCATGGGGGGCATTAGCTCGAGTGATACAGGCAATAATGCAGGAAAAATGGTGTTCTGAGGAGTAGCAGAGTGAGACACCAGCCTCCACCAGGGCATCAGGGAAGCTTCAGGAGGGAGGCTAGCAAGGAAAGGAGGTGAGGGAGTGTTCTCATCATGAAGACTGGAGATCCTTCCTGGGTATCAGAGTCACTTCAAAAGTTAACCTAATATCAGGCCGGGCATGGTGGCTCACGCCTGTAATCCCAGCACTTTGGGAGGCCGAGGTGAGTGGATCATTTGAGGTCACAAATTCGAGATCAGCCTGGCCAACATGAAGAAACCCCATCTCTACTAAAAATACAAAAAAATTAGCCAAGTGTGGTGGTGCATGCCTGTAATCACAGCTGAGGGGGGCTGAGGGAGTAGAAACCCTCGAACCCTGGAGATGAAGGTTGCACTGAGGTGAGATCACACCACTGCGCTCTAACCTGGATGGCAGAGTGAGACTTGGCACAAAAACAAAAAAAAAGAGTTAACCTAATATCAGTTCTGTTTATTTCTCCTCCATTCATTTGTCCATCAAACTAAAATTTATAGTGTCTACTATGTGCCTGACCCTCATCTTCTAGACAGTAGGAACACAGCAGAGAATGAGAGGAAATTAATACCCCATGCTTACATTATAGGAAGGCAGAAAAGACAATAAACAGGCAAGTGAAATATACAGTCTGTCTTAAGATTATAAGGACTATGGAGAAAAATAAAACAGGTCATAAGGACAAAAAAGGTTGAGAGTGGAGGGCTGGGGAGAGGCAAGTGTTGCATTTTTACCTAGATGCCTAAGGAAAACCTCACTGAGAAGCTGATATTTGAACAAGGAGATGAGAAAGAACATTTTCTGATGGGAGAACAGCAATTGCAAAGACCCTGAGGTGGGAGCGTGTGTGACATATTTAACAGCAGAGAGGACAGTGGGCAAAGAGGAAAGTGCAAGCTATGAGGCTGGAGGAATAAAGGAGGGCCCGGTGGCACAGGATGTTGTGAGGCCTCTGCTTTTCACTGTGAGTGAGATGGGCAGCATTGCAGGTTCCAGGTCAAATGGACACAGCCAATCTTTCAATGAAGAACTTCCAGGAAGCTTTTGTTTGATGATGCTGCAGAGGGTGGGGAGAAGGAGGGGAGGAATGTGATGAAAAACACATAAAGAATGGAAGAGCATTCCAGAAAACCACCAGTTATTTCTTCCTCACTTCACTGCCCTTTTCTATCTATGCCCACCTATCAGGGCTCTTTGTGTCAGAAAGAAGCGAAGTCCAGCAGTTCAGGTCAGCCAAATAACTGTATGTGTATGTCGTGGAATCCTGTGGGGCCAGTAGCAATGGTGATGGGGTTTTTTATTTATTGACCCAGAAAGAGGCATATTTTTAAGCGAAAAATAAACTTACATAACCCTGTGATTGGTATGAGGCTATTCAAATAAAAACACATATACACAATACATCTATGAAAATATACACACAGAAAAAAGTCAAGAAAATAGCAAACCCAAACCATTGACAGCAGCTCTTTTTTATTTTATTTATTTTTATTTTAAAATCATTGTTAATGTTTGAGACAGGGTCTCACTCTGCCGCCCAGGCTGGAATGCAGTGGTGTGATCCTAGCTCATTGCAGCCTTGAACTCCTGTGCTCAAGGGATCCTCTTGCCTCAGCCTCTTAAGTAGCTGGACTACAGGCACACACCACCACACTAGGTTGTTTTAAAAATTATTTTTGTAGACATATGGTCTTGCCATGTTGCCCAGGCTGGTCTTGAACTCCTGACTTCAAATAATCTTCGTGCCTCAGCCTCCCAAAGCACTGGGATTACAGGCATGAGCCACTGTACCTGGCCTTGGTTCTTTTTTCAAATTTGTATTTTTATTTTATTTTTGATTGACACATACAAATTGTATATATTTATGGCATACAATGTGATGTTTTGATACATATATACATTGTGTAATAATCAAATCAGGGTAATTAGCATATCCATCATCTTAAACATTTACTATTTCTTTGTAGTGAGATAGTGAGATGTTCAAAATCCTCTCTACTGGTTATTTTGAAATATGCATACACTATTGTTAGCTATAGCCACTCTATTGTGCATTACAGCCCCAGTGCTTATTCCTCCTATGTAACTGTAACATTGTTGACCAGCCTCTTCCCATCTCCCTTATCCATTCCCCTCCCCAGCCTCTGGTAGCCACTATTCTACCCCCAACTTCTATGAGATCTGCTTTTGAAGATTCCACTTTCAAGTGAGATCATGCAATATTTGTTTTCCTGCACCTGGCTTATTTCACTTGCCGTAATGTCCTGCAGGTTCATCCATGTTGTTGTAAATGGCTCAATAGTATTCCGTTATGTATATATGCCATATTTTCTTTTTTTTTTTAATGGAGTCTCTGTCCAGGCCAGAGTGCAGTGGCATGATCTCAGCTCACTGCAGCCTCCGCCCCCCAGGTTCAAGCGATTCTCCTGCCTCAGCCTCCTGAGTAGCTGGGACTACAGGTGCATGCCACCACACCCAGCTACTTTTTGTATTTTTAGTAGAGATGGGGTTTCACCATGTTAGCCAGTCTGGTCTTGAACTCCTGACCTCAGGTAATCCACCTACCTCGGCTTCCTAAAATGCTGAGATTACAGGCATGAGCCACTGTGCTCGGTCTATTTTCTTATCTATCAATCAGTTAATGGACACAGATTGATTCCGTATCTTGGCTATTATGAATAATGCCATTAATAGCAGTTCTTGCTAGGAATATAAGGTCAACTTGTAGATTAGAAATTTTTTTTTCTTTATAGAGTATATGGTAAGCATGTTCCACATCCCATTGATCTGCTGGGGTCTTTAATCTGTCCTTAAACATTTTTAAATGTAATATATTTTGACATTTTGTATATTTTTCAATTGTATAAAATTTCTGTTCTCTGGCTAAGCATTATCACTCTTAATCCTTTTTTTCATTGCATTGACTACTAAGATAATGGCTAACGATTTAATTTTTGGAGACGGCACTTCTCCCAGTAAAGCAAAGGGTTTTTGTTGCTGTTTGTGGGTTGTTTTTGGTTTTTTTTTTTTTTTTTTGAGACGGAGTCTCGCTCTGTCACCCAGGCTGGAGTGCAGTGGCCAGATCTCAGCTCACTGCAAGCTCCGCCTCCTGGGTTCACGCCATTCTCCTGGCTCAGCCTCCCGAGTAGCTGGGACTACAGGCACCGCCACCTCGCCCGGCTAGTTTTTTGTATTTTTAGTAGAGACGGGGTTTCACCGTGTTAGCCAGGATGGTCTCGATCTCCTGACCTTGTGATCCGCCCGTCTTCGGCCTCCCAAAGTGCTGGGATTACAGGCTTGAGCCACCGCGCCCGGCCCTGTTTGTGGGTTTTTAAACATTGCTTTACTAGTGCTCCAGTAGAGAAATAACCCAGCTAATATGCTGATGCTCAGTGGTCAGCTAGGCTCACTCACTAGCCAGCTATTTAGTTCTCTGCCTTCCTCACATTTGTGGTGAGCAAAATGACCAACGTTTTTAGTATCATGGACAAGGTGGTCCCTCACCAGGCTCCTTGTGGATCAAGTGGGAAGTACTGTGGATGTTAAACTTGCACATATTGTGCAGAATGGAGGCTAAGTACGCGTCATGGAACTGGGATATATTGTAAGTTAATTCTTCTCTGAGATAGATAATCTTTGGAATAAAATGTGTTTGTCTACTTACCCCTTAGGAGTCGATTACCAATCCTGCCCTACATCAGAAGACTGTGAAAATAATCCTGTGGATTCCTTTTGGAAAAGGGCATCCATCCAGGTAAGGCTGGGATGATATCTGAATGGTTGAGCGTGTGTGGGACCCATAGAGATGGAATACAGTGATTCAGAGTCTGGGCCCAGGTCATCAATCAACTTCTCTGAGCCTCACTTTCCACTTTTACCACATCATGATTCATGCTCTTTGCTATATAAAGTTGTGAGAATTTAAGGAAATAAAATACTTAATGCAGTGCCTGGCACAGAGAAAACATTCCATAAATGTTGACTATGCATGAGGCTTTTAATTAGTCATTATCATTTCCATTATGTCGTGGTTATCATTAGTATTTCAAAGCAATGATTTCGATTGCTACGTAAAATGGGGCAACTCCTGTTTTATGGAAGACCCTAGTACACCTGAGATCAAGTTGTGGGGATCAGAAATGTCCACAAGACTAATATCAACGGGAGAGGAACTGATAGGAGATGGAGGATAACCTGGAGACACAGAAATGGTCCCCTGAAGGTAGGTCTGTTTCCCAGAGAATGATGTCACCAGAATTGATGACAGCTATCAGTAGCTATAGCATGCCAGTGATTACAGAATTCTCTGTCATGAGAATTAGAATAAAGATTACAAATAAAGAGGGTTGAGTTCTTAGTTCAGTGCCTGGCAAAGAGCTGTTGACTATTAAACATTAGCTAGGTTGACCAGGTGGATGTCAGGGCACTTCCACCCACCACCGTCAACCCCATTTCAGGACTATCCATGTCTTTTTTGGTCTCCTCTTCTACCCTAGATCCTCAGATGTCCACTAGGTAGATTGTTAGTCAGGGTGAGAAGGACCTTGGCCAAATCCTCCATGGTGGCTGCAGTTTGGAGCTAAGCAGAGGATCCCTCCCAGATAAAACATATTCTATTTATTACTGTGCTCTGCTGCCTACCCCAAGAGAACACCATTTGCTCCCACTACCTGTAGGTTTCATCTTGAGCACAGACTTCAGTCAGTTGGCAGTAGCTGCCAGAGCCCCTCATTGAGAACTGGGAGGCTACAGAGATGTCATCATATGAAAGTGGGATCAAACAGTAACTCAGGGGAGATGTCAACATTACATGTAAAGGAACCATTTATTTTACCCAGTGGATCTGCCAGACTTTCAAGTGTGTGCTGCAAACTACCACCTTATACTTCCTCCAATTCTATAATGGAAATCTAATACTAGTGCCCACATTTTTTGAGCCCTTGGCATTTGCTGTGTAGTTGAAGCATGAGGAGAGGTAGTGTGGTATAGTGATGAGAAGTGGATTTGAACCTTAGCAGATAAGTATTCAATAAATGTTAGCAGTTATTATTTTAAATATTTTCATCTTTTTTTTTGAGACAGAGTCTCGCTCTGTCGATCTCAGCTCACTGCAACCTCCGCCTCCCGGGTTCAAGTGATTCTTCTGCCTCAGTCTCCCGAGTAGCTAGAACTACAGGCGTGTGCCACCATGCCCAGCTAATTTTTGTATTTTTAGTAGAGACAGGGTTTCACCATATTGGCCAGGCTGGTCTCGGACTCCTGACCTCGTGATCTGCCCGCCTCAGCCTCCCAAAGTGCTGGGATTAAAAGTGTGAGCCACTGTGCCTGGCCAAATATTTTCATCTTTATGACAATTATATGAGGCAGAGACTTTTATCAGGTAATAACGTAATAAAATACCTTATTTTACAGATAATAAAGTAAGGTACAGAGAGGTCAAGAAGCTTGACTAGGGTTATGGAAGTGACAAGTAGGGGAGCTAGGATTTGAAACCAGGCAGGCTGACTCGAGATCAGACTTTCAACCACAACATTATACAGCCTCATTGCATCTGCATACTTTTTATTTTTATTTTTGTCTTTTTTTTTTTTTTTCTGTGTCACCCAGGCTGGAGTGCAGTGGCACATTCTCAGCTCACTGCAACCTCCACCTCCTAGGTTCAAGCAATTCTCCCACCTCAGCCTCCCAAGTAGCTGGGACTGCAGGTGCGTGTCACCACGCCCAGCTAACTTTTGCATTTTTAGTTGAGATGGGTTTTTGCCATGTTAGCCAGGCTGGTCTCAAACTCCTGACCTCAGGTGATCTGCCCACCTCAGTCTCCCAAAATGCTGAGATTACAGGCATGAGCCACCATGCCTGGCTCTGCACACATTTTTTTAAAAAATAATTTTTTTCTTTTTGTCAGTGTAATAGCGGCTCATAATAGTGATTGACACATATAGAAATATAAATTAATCACCCACATTCCTACCACCTAAAGGCAACCCGTTTAGCATAGTGGTGATCAGGTATTGGCATTTAAGAATTTAACTATGACTGTTAGCACTATTTGGAAGCAATCTGAGACATGGATGACATGGAGTATATTGTTTGGTATTGAGTATCATTTTGCTAGGGAGTGAACCCAGCCACCTATACGTCAGTGCCACATATTTCACCTCTACACCTCCTTCATTCTACTATAAACATTTTATGAGGGAAATTACATGCTCCAGTAGTATTTTGAAGTGGAGATTTTGGAATTTCTGTGGACCTGTCTCTCTGTTGGGAATCCTAGATTCGGCCCACGTATTTTTAACACAGTAAAACTCATGCTCCTCCAACAACTGTTGCATTTTGCTTTGAAAGTAAGCACTTCCTATGCTATTGCAAATACTGTAGACTTTTACTAATGGCTGGTTAATATTTCAGACACTTAAGTATCACAGTTTACTTACCATTCCCTTGTTAAGTATTTGGTAGTGGTTATAATATTTCAGTATTACAAAGAATGCTGCACCACACATCTTTGTGCACAATGCTCCTGGTAGTCCTTAGTGCTGTTTGCCAGATAATTCGGGCTTGTCTTCTGAGCCCACCGTTTGCACTTCCCTGCCTCATGAAATTATTTACATGTGACTTACACTGGCCAATCAGTTGTGAGTGGGAGTGATGTGTGTGACTTTTGGGTGGAAGCCTTTAAGAAGTGGTCCATGATTTGTCACTGTCTCCTCCCTTTCCTGGCAATCAGAGATTTTGCAGATGTGTCCCAGAATGAGGACACATGCAACAAAACCCTAGTGGGCCTGTGATAAACATGTAGTGTGAGCATGATATAAATCATTGTTGTTTTAAAGTCACTGCAGTTTCGAGGTTCTTTGCTAAGGGAGCATAACCTAGTTTATTACAACTGATAAGATACTGCAATTTTCTATTATCTTCTTGGGGTAGATTCCCAGACATGGATTACTGAGTCTATGAGTTTTTTGACATTTCAAGGCAATTTGCTTTCCAAAATAAACCAGTTTGCATTTCTACTAAGCCATATGAAATGCCACATTTATCATATCCTTGCCATTATTTAGAACTGACAATTTGTAAAAATGCTCATTTCATAGCAGAAAAATGTCATGTCTTTATTTGCTAAAAGTACTTGGTTCTTCTCATAGTATTCAAAGGATAGTTCTGGGGTGATCCACGTCATGCTGAACGGTTCAGAGCCAACAGGAGCCTATCCCATCAAAGGGTAAGAACACCAGCACATTCAAACACAACAGAGAATGCCAAAATTTTATTTAATTGTTTTAAACAGAGGCTAAAGAAAATTATCCTAGTCCCCATCTCATGCTTGCTTCTGTAAATTCAGGTAAAGCGAAACAGATGAATGACCTGGTGATCAGAGCCATGTCTATAGAGTTAAATCATTAACAGCTGAGGAATACTGGAATAAAAAGTAAACTAAAAATAAAAGCTAAAGAAGAAAAACTTCTAAAAGCCCTTTATTTTTTTAAGAAAAGTAATGTGTAAATTAACTAAAAACTGAAATGGAAAAAATATCATATTGCTTTAGGGCTTTAAGAAATGTTTCTCAGTTTTTTTGCAGATTATGAAATTCCAAACCTCCAGAAGGAAAAGATTACACGAATTGAGATCTGGGTTATGCATGAAATTGGGGGACCCAATGTGTAAGTTATGGTGATATTGATGATGATAATTGCACAAGTTTGTTTTTCTTTTATATGACAAGATCAAGTTCGTTTAACATTTTCAGTTTGGGGGAAATGACAGCCTTCTTTGTTTCTAATGGGGTTGGTAGAGAAAGACAGAAGCTTGACTTCCTGGGAATGCCACTAGCCAGTCCCGAGCCCAGAGAGAAAACCTCCTTTATCCGGGATATTCTTCTCAGCCAGCGAAGACAGTGTTCCTTTCTGAGTGACTTGGGTAGCTTTGGATGGGCGAGTTCCTTATGCATTTGTGAGGGTCTAAGCCATTTTCTCCTTCTGGTCATTTGAAATTCAAAAGCCCTCACCACTGGTTCTCAGAATTAACCTAAGGACTCTATAATTAAGATGTCATTCTCAGAGAACAACCAGCTCTTCAACTGGGTCTTGAATAACTGGTTAAGAAAACTTTTATGATCCACATTTTCTGGGAAGCCACATGAGTTTATATGTAAATGCAAACTTAAACTCATCCTTCTCAGCAGTGAAGGGCACTGCTGGCACAAACTCAAGATAAAAAAGTTAAATTGATTTGGTTTAAAGACAAGCCAACGAGGCCACAGCCTAAATAAAGCTGGACAGCCATGATGGAGCTTCAGAAGCAAGCTGGGGCCTTGTCCTTCAGAACAGTCCGTCCGTGCTACATGGAGGAAGGTATTACTAACCCCAAGGAGTGGCGGTCCCATTGAAAGTGTTTAGGAGAACCTCAGTGAATTCCCTGTGTCCGTGTCAGCCCCCAGGACTCTCTAAGACTCACCATATAAGAGGTAATTTTTCCCCTGTCCCTTGGGCAATAGATTGTGATAAATTTGCAAACTACTTAATTATACCAAGATCTGCATTCCCCTTCTCAGAAGACAAATTATACTTATTTTTGCATGAAAAATGCATATCGTTGGTCTTATTTTTGTGAGAAGTTGCTCTGTCTAGAAGTTATACTTGCTTGTTGTTTTAATGTATCTGTCAGAGAAAGCACAAAACCTACCTCTAATGAGATAAGGGGATTGCAGTTCAATGTCATCTCAGCCCATCATTTCTGCTGTATGAGAGGTTACAAAAGGAGTCAGAACACCTGGTAGTACATTTGAGCCACAGGGTGGAGGTGCAGGTCATGATCTAAGGAAGTAGGACTCTTGGCTCAGATTTTAGGGAAAACGTATTAGCACCATAATTAATAACATTATAATGTATTAGGGATTATTATTGTTAAATAAGTAGATTTTAGCTGCTCTTGTCACACAAAAAAGTAACTATGTGAGATGATAGATGGTTAATCTGTTTACTACAATAACCAATTTACTCTCTATATGTATCTAATGACATCATGCTGTATATCTCAAATATACAAAATAAAACTTATTTAAAAAATAAAACTCATAAGCAAAGAGCTAAAATCAGCATGGCTAACACCTGATTGTGTTTAGCATGGTTTGGGCTGCCTTTATTCAAATAAATAGTTTATAGTTATTTATTTTTTTATTTTTTGAGACAGAGTTTTGCTCTTGTTGCCCAGGCTGGAGTACAGTGGCGAGATCTCAGCTCACTGCAACATCTGCCTCCCGAGTTCAAGTGATTCTCCTGACTCAACCTCCTGCGTGCTGGGATTACAGGTGTCCACTAGCACGTCCAGCTGATATTTTGTATTTTTAGTAGAGGCAAGGTTTCACCATGTTGGCCAGGCTGGTCTCGAATTCCTGACCTCAGGTGATCCACCTACCTCAGCCTCCCAAAGTGCTAGGATTACAGGGGTGAACCACCATGCCCGGCCTTTATAGTTATTTTAATAACACATTCACTTATCTCTGTGTCCAGGTGTCCTGCAGCCTAAATGTCATTGCTTACCAAAAAAAAAATTCTAAGTAGTGAGCCTGGCCCAGAGTAAGGCATTGTCCCAGGTATTTGCAAAGTTCTAAAAAATGATGTTATTCAACACTGTGCTTTCTTCATTCCTGTAATGCCTGGAATTCCACTTCTGTAAAAATTTCCAATTGCTCATTTTCTCCCTGTACACTCCTACTCTATTAATTTTATGGTGGTGAGGCTGTTTACCATCCCATTTCATGTAAAGTCAGGGTCCTGTTTGTAATATATCGTGCCTAATAACCGCAGTTGGTGGTGTTGTGTATCTACCTCTGTTTGCATTTGTAAATTCTCCCTGCTTGATTGTGACCACTACTGAAAGAGGGTAAGAATCACTGTTGGAAACACATGAAAAAATGCTCATCATCACTGGCCATCAGAGAAATGCAAATCAAAACCACAATGAGATACCATCTCACACCAGTTAAAATGGCAATCATTAAAAAGTCAGGAAACAACAGGTGCTGGAGAGGATGTGGAGAAATAGGAATACTTTTATACTGTTGGTGGGACTGTAAACTAGTTCAACCATTGTGGAAAACAATGTGGCGATTCCTCAAGGATCTAGAACTAGAAATACCATTTGACTCAGTCATCCCATTATTGGGTATATACCCAAAGGATTATAAATCATGCTGCTATAAAGACACATGTACATGTATGTTTATTGCAGCACTATTCACAATAGCAAAGACTTGGAATCAATCCAAATGTCCATCAGTGACAGACTGGATTAAGAAAATGTGGCACATATACACCATGGAATACTATGCAGCCAAAAAAAAAAAGAGAATGAGTTCATATTCTTTGTAGGGACATGGATGCAGCTGGAAACCATCATTCTCAGCAAACTATTGCAAGAACAGAAAACCAAACACCGCATGTTCTCACTCATAGGTGGGAATTGAACAATGAGATCACTTGGACACGGGAAGGGGAACATCACACACCGGGGCCTATTGTGGGGAGGGGGGAGGGGGAAGGGATAGCATTAGGAGATATACCTAATGTAAATGACGAGATAATGGGTGCAGCACAGCAGCATGGCACATGTATATATATGTAAGAAAGCTGCACGTTGTGCACATGTACCCTATAACTTAAAGTATAATAATAATAATAAAACACACACACACACACAAAATCACTGTTGGTACGAGTGTGGGAAATTGCCATTCTCATACTTTATCAGGGTGTAATTTGGCCGTTCATATAAAAGCCTTAAACTGGATTCAAATCATTGATGCCAGAAAACCTGCTTTCAGGAATTTATGCCAACAGAACAAATAATTAATAATGTGTATGAAAATGAAGTTCCAGTCAGTGACTGTCTGGAGGCTGGTGGCATGGGAGGTAAGAATTTACCAAGACAGTTATAGGTAAAGAAAGACAGATTTATTAGAGAAGGTATGAAAATATGTTGCAAGGGTGCAACTGGCAGGTCAGCAAGAGACGAGCTGACTGCAGGGAGACAAAGGCTTACTGGGAATTTTATAGAATGGTGCTTGTGCTGTGTGCTGCAGAGCACTTGTGCAGTTCTGATAACACCAAGGTTGCAGTGAGCTAAATTGCCTTTTTCTATCAGCTGAGTGTCTGGTGATAGGTGGCCTTGGGAAGGTTGTGAGTTATTTGTGCAGGAAGCCTATGTGCCCTGGACCATGAAGAAGGTAGACTTACAGCTTATCTGCTTTGTCTTTTTGCTTTCCCCTGCTCCTGCCAGCCTAACTCCGTTTTCCTAATTAGGACTCCACACCAACAAAGTTTGTTCTAGTGTAAATGGCATTGAAATAAAAGAATCGACCTAGGTCTTCAACAAGAGAGGATGGTTCTATGAGTGTTGGTCTGTTAATGTAAGGGAGACCATGCCGGAGCTAAAAATAATGGCAGAGAAGTGTGTGTGTTTGTGTGTGTGTGTGTGCAGACAGGACCTAAAATAGACTACAAAACACATTGGATAGCAGAGACCCATTGCTATATTTTTAAAATCTTGTAGAAATAAATATATTTTAAAAGTCTAGACCTATATACACCAAAATGTTAACAGCAGCTATCTCTAGGGGTGTGAGATTTGGGGTAATTTTTAAAAATTTTTGTTTATTTGCATTTTCTAATATTTTAAAATTTGTATGTTTTGGTGGCTACTTAAAACTTCAAATGAATATACTGTAGTGTAGGGTGAACAAATTGGCAGGTAGCAATGTGCCGAGCCCCTGGAGCACATTGCAGATATGTGTCACTGTCTGGGGACAGACTACACAGGTGGCTGACACCACGTGCATGCACTGGCCCTGGCTTTCCCAGTGCTCCTGGCTGCCCAGCTTCAGTTCCAGTGCTGGGGTCTTCAGAGCATCATCTCCTGGGTCCCTGCAGGTTTACCAGAAGCAGCCCTTTTTAAACCAGAGACATTCCTCTTTTCTTTCTGAGAGTAGAATATCCAGGAGCACATGGTCAAAAGAAATTATGATTAACCCAGAAACAACTTCCTCTTCCACTCTTATTTGCTTACTTTTTAATTATACATTTTTATGTTTTAGGGAATCCTGCGGGGAAGGCACCATGAAAGTCCTGGAAAAGAGGCTGAAGGACATGGGGTTCCAGTACAGCTGTATTAATGATTACCGGTAGGTGAACTATATATCAATATATAGTTCTTGTAGAGGTGTACTTGTAGAGGTGGTGGGTGATTTTGGAGGAGGTGGGCTGCCGAAAGGGTATTGCTGGTTCTCAGCTCTGAAGGCCATGGGGTGGTGTCTTCTGGGTGGCCTCTTGGTGTGGAGGCAAGGAGCACCTTCTGGCCTGGGTTTGGCCAGGGCCCCACCTACTGCTGTCCAGAGTCCAGCTTCATGACATTTAAAGGACACACAGAGCAGCACTTTCTCATTTGCTCATGCCCAGTTCTCTCCTCACTGTGCTTACTGTGCAGTGAGACACGGGAGGACAGGGACTGATGAGGTTCCTGTGTGTTTGGATCTCTGTGGGATCCTTGTGCATGACAGGTGCTAAGGTGGGAGTTTGTTTGAGATATTTACAGACACATCTTGACCACAGACCAATAGGAAAATAATAGTAACTACCACTTGGTGAGCACCTATGGGCCAGACCCTTTATATACTTATAATCAGATATCATTTATGGGCCTTCTTGCTTGTAATTTAAAAAAAAAAAACTTGGTTCAAGCCCTAAGGTAGTTGCAAGCCATCTCTGGACTCAAATCCCTGCCTCTCACTCTCTCTGCCTCAGCCCCCAAGACTGTGGACCTGCTGATTCTGCAAGGGGCTGGAATCCAACACTGCAAAAGCTGAGTGGCTTTCTTGAACATTTCTGAGTGTCGCAGGGTGGAAATGATGTCAGTGGTCTTCTCTTGTTGCCCAACACCCTTGATTATCCTGCTTCTCTGCCACTCTCTGCCTTCCCAGCAGCCCCATGGACTGGATCATTCTCCCAGCTGAGCAAAGCACCCTAAACGTGTGAACCACTCCCTCCCACTCCATGCCTCCTCAAGACAAGGAGCCCCTCAAGGCTGTTCTGTTATCTGTACCTTTTACTCATATATTATTGCCAATGCCCTCAAAAGTTAGATGTTGTTTATCACCCCCTCTTAAAAACAAAACAAGGGAAATGTCCTTTTCTGGAAATATAATCTATGTACAGAAAAATATACAAAACATGAGTACACAGGTGGATGAAGTTTCCCCCATTTAGCGCATACCTGCAACCAGCCCTCAGACCAATAAACAGAACATAACCAGCATCCCCAGACGCTCCCATTGGCCTCTTTTTGTCACCAACCCCATAGTAACCACTCTCCAGATTTGTAATGTCATTTATTAGTTTTATCTGTCTTTAAGCTTTAAACTCAGTGACAGAGCTGAGTTTTGAACCCAGCTTTGCCTGGCCTTAAAGCATGCTCTTTCCCTCCTGCTACCAAGCTCTTCCTTCCTTAATCAAAGCTCTAGTAGTAAATTTTAAAAAATATTCAATTCTTGGCTGAGCGCGGTGGCTCATACCTGTAATCCTAGCACTTTGGAAGGCCAAGGTGGGCGGATCACGAGGTCAGGAATTTGAGGCCAGCCTGGCCAACATGGTGAAACCCCGTCTCTACTAAAAATACAAAAATTAGCTGGGCGTGGTGGCGGGTGCCTGTAATCCCAGCTACTTGGGAGGCTGAGGCAGGAGAATCGCTTGAACCCAGGAGGTGGAGGTTGCAGTGAGCCGAGATCATACCATTGCACTCCAGCCTGGGTGACAAGAACAAGACTCCATCTCAAAAAACCAAAAGAATTCAATTCTTACTCCAAAACAGCTCAATAGCCAAGCACAGTGGCATGCACCCGTAGTTCCAGCTACTTAGGAGTCTGAGGTGGGAGGATTGCTTGAGCCCAGGAGTTCAAGGGAACAGTGAGCTATGATGGGGCCACTACACTCTAGCATAGGTGACAGAGCAAGACCTGGTCTCAAAATAAAACAAAGCAAACCCCCTGCCATCAACCCCTCAATACCAAACAAAACAAAAAACAAGCTCAACGATGGAGAAAATTGTAGCTAAAATTTTTGCATTCACAACCACTTTGCTTTGTTTTTATGTCATTGGGCTGAGCTGTAATAGCCGGGCCAGAGCCCAAGTCTCCTTCCCCCTTACAGCTGCCCTGGGTCTGGACTTATGTCCTTCCTCTCCATTGGTGTACCCACCTCAGTCGGCCTCAGGGCTCTTCTCTTCCAAGCCTAACTCAGTAAAGAAACGAGGAAGCTCCCATTTCTTTACTGCCCATAGGTTGTTTCTGTGTAGTGTCAGGAGCAGAGAGGATATAATAAAAGGCATAACATGGGAAAGTGACAAGGGTTAACATAACAAATCCAACTCCAACCCAGATGTGAGAACCTCCTGCCCCTCACAATTCAGGTGGCACTGCCTTCTGCCCCACATCAGTTAAAGGTTCTCCCTGAGGTGCTTGCCCATTTTGGAAGGGGCTTATCTTTTCACAGCCTCCCTTACCTCCTGGTTGGTTTCTGCCAGCACTGTGTTGAATCAGATTCAGTGAAACTCCATGCCTGTTTTTGGACATACACAATGACAGATAATTACTCTTATTAAAAATATGTGCATCAGGTAGACATTAATGAAAGGTAGCTGAGTCAAGGACAGAAGACATGGCATGCCATAGAGAGAACAGTATCACGTTCCTGTTCTTCCATAGTCCCCTGCAGTGGTCCTGACACAGAGATCCTGTCTAGGCTTGTCTCCTACCTAACTCCCCATGTGCCACCAAGACCTGGCTCCTGTCTTCATTGCTGCTTCCCTTCCCCACACTTGGTGCCTTGGAACTTCACATCTTCTCCCTCTACTGTGCACAGCAAGTTAGCGTTCCTCTCTGATGCCTGAGCGCTGACCATCACCCATGTGGTTCAAGTCCACTCTTCTGCCCAAAGTACTTATCAGGTCGTACTGTAATGTTATACGTGCATATGGAAGTGGTTAGAAGCTCGGGCCCTGGAGTCAGCCTGCATAATTCAAGTTCAGCCCTTCAACTTGCTGCTATGAGAGCTTGGGCAGGTTACTGTGGTCAGCTTTCTCAATTGTAAATTGGAGAAGATAAAGCACCTATTCCATTTGGTTGTTATGAGGATTAAATGACATGATCCTCACAAAAGATATAATCAAATGTCTTGGTACATAGTAAGTGCTTGATAAATGCTGGCTAATATTTTTATTTGTTTTGTTTTTTCTAGACACAGGGCCTCACTCTGTTTTCCAGGCTGGAGTGCAGTGGTGTGATCATAGTTCACTGCAGTCTTGAACTCCTGGGCCTCCTGCCTCAGCCTCCTGAGTAGCCGAGACTATAGGCGTGAGCCTCTGCACCCAGATAATTTTTAGATTTTTTTTTTTTTTTTTTTTTTTTTTGTAGAGCCAGCGTCTCGCTATGTTGCCCAGCCTGTTCTCAAACTCCTGGTCTCAAGCAGTCCTCCTGCCTCAACCTCCCAAAGCGCTGGGATTACAGACATAAGCCACTGTGCTGGGCCACTAATATTTTTAGAGGAAATAATTTGTGTATTCTTTGAAGTCAGAGAATACTGTATCTCCAGGACTTTTCAGGCAAGCCATAAATGTTTGATGGATGAAAGTTATTTAAATAATCCCTTAAATATTATTTTCTTTCTGTAGACCAGTGAAGCTCTTACAGTGTGTGGACCACAGCACTCATCCTGACTGTGCCTTAAATTCGTAAGTAAATGTCTTAACTCAGGTCATTCTTTCCCAAGATAACCATCTCCTTTCAGAAGTTTTCAGTTCACAAACATGAACATATTATCAAACGGAGATGTAAGTGTGCTCATTTGGTTCTGGTTTGGTGTTATTTTTATTTATATGTATCTGTCTTAGTTTTTGTACAAAAAGCAATCACGCTACACATAACGTCCTGCTGTGAGCTTTCTTCACTTGCCGGTGTAATGCGGCCATCCTTTGAAGTTTGTTCATACTTTCTGTCCCAGTCTGCTAGTGGCTGTAGAGCAATCTGTAGGATGGTCACACCACCTTTTATGTAATCCCTTCTGAATCATGGGCTGGCTTCTTTGTATGTTGTTATAGTAGTTTTTTTGGTATTATAAACAATACTGAAATATAATCCTTGATTATATACTTTAAGCTGTTGTGCAAGTATTTGTGTAGGATAGATTCCCAGAAATGGAGTTGCTGGGTCAAAGAATGTGTATATTTTAAATTTTGGTGTGTTCTGCAAAATTTTGATATGTTTCAGAAAGGCTGTGCGAGGATACACTTCCACCACCAGTCTATGCTGGGAGTGCCCCTTCTCCACTCCTCCACACTATGCATTTTCTACATCCATATCTGTATCTGTCCCTGTACCTATAGTCATATCATTTTAGCCAATCTTAGGGGTAAAACATAGTGCATTATTGTCATTTCAGTTTGTGTTGGCCGGGAGATTTCTGATCCCTCCACTTGAATTCTCTTATGAAATCTATTTACTAACATCATGCTTATCCTGCCAATCCACCTCAAGTGTGCTTTCCTCTATGAGACTTTGCTCATTCTCCATGTTGACTGAGGAACTCTCTTCTCTTTGCTCCCAAGGACTTTGTGCACAATATGATGACATCGCTTTACTCTTCCTAGCCCTGCTGTCGTTCATTCTGTACCATCTGCCTGCCTCACTCTGCCTTCCTCTTTGTGTTTCTCTTAGTGTTTTTCATTAGAGTTGCACATAGTGGGTGCACCGTCAATGCCTGCAGGATCCATTCGTACATCTACAAGGGAAGAGAACTAATCAGAGTGCACAGCAACTATGTGCTAGGTATTTGCTGTGTGCACTACATAAAATAGTATGTTTATCTGAATAACTAGTACATTTAAGAGAGTCAGGCTGGGCATGGTGGCTCATGCCTGTAATCCCAGTACTTTGGGAGGCTGAGGCGGGTGGATCACCTGAGGTCAGGAGTTCGAGACCAGCCTGACCAACATGGTGAAACCCCATCTCTACTAAATACAACACATTAGCCAGGAGTGGTGGTGCATGCCTGTAATCCCAGCTACTTGGGAGGCTGAGGCAGGAGAATCACTTGAAACCAGTAGGCGGAGGTTGCAGTGAGCTGAGATTGCGCCAGTGCACTCCAGCCTGGGCAACAAGTGTGAAACTCCATCTCAAAAAATAAAATAAAATGAAATAAAATAAAATAAAATAAAATAAAATAAATAAGATAGAGAAAGAGAGAAAGAGATAAAGCACATGCCCTGGTGAGCTGGCTTGTCATCCCCATATAGTTCTTCTTCTCTTCTTCATTTAGTAATAGAACCCTTGAATTTTAGATGGGTTCATGGCTATCAAGAATAACTATCCTAGCCTCCCTACCCACTGTGGCCAAGTGACAAGTGCAATTTCTGGGTTTAGCACTTGAAAGGAAGGGGCATACATTCCCTTTCTCCTTTTATGCTGGCTGGTATATGGGCCCACAAGACGTGGAGGTGAGCTGCCTTCAACTGGGCGTGGCAGAGCAACACAGCAAAAGGAAGCCGGGTGCCTCTGTACCATGGCGTCACTCTACCAGCCCTGGAGAGTTACTGAGAGAGAAATAAACATCTATCTTCTCTAAGCCACTGTCATTTAGACAGAAGCCAGACTTTCATTTGATCCGGTGTGGGTAGGTTCATATTCTCCCTTCAGAAGCAAAGAAACTCTGGCTCGGAGAAGTTAATGAAGGACTCACCCAAGACCACCCAGCTAGTGCAGGCAGAACAAGGATCTGAAGGAGTCTGAGAACTGTCAAAATTCACTCTGGCAGATTTCTTGCTCTTTGGGCCGGAAATTAGGACAACAGACCCATCATCTCCAGCATGTATTCTAGGAGCCAACATCCCAGGGTTCGGTGATGGATTTAAGTCCTCTCCTCATGCTCTAATGCTATTCGTTCCCTGTGAATCTGGCATACATCGTTTCTGAGTCCTCTCACAGTAGATAAAGAATAGCCTGTGAACCTGGGTCTCTCCCAGGAGATAAAGAATAGCCTGTGAACCTGGGTCTTTCCTTTCCTCACTTGAAAATGAAGTCCATCCTCACATTGCTGCTACTCAAAAACCTTCAAAGTTCCTTACTGCCAAGTTCAGACTTCTGGTCCCATCTTACAGGTTCATCATGCTCTTTCCAGACACGTCACCCACTGCTTCTCACCTGGAACTTTTATTTCAAGGCTAGTTTTGATCCACTTCCCGTGAGATATTACATGCTTTCTTGCTCATCAGCCTGTGGAAACACCATTTTGGCAGCAGTAAGCACTCTGTTCTTACTGAGTTAGTCAGATGATCTGAAATTGTCAGTTTTCTTATCTACAAAGCCTCCGTGAGGTTACTCTGATCCTTGATCTCAATATTTAAAATTATAGCCTCCATCTCACAACTGTGGCTCTTCAAAACCCCCATGTGACTGTGTTTTTTTCTTTTTTATAGTGTTTATCTTCTGACTGACCTACTTGTGAAGCTCATTCTTTTTTTTTGCTATTCTGTTATTTTTTATTTTTTTTGAGACAAGGTCTCTCTCTGTCACCCAGGCTGTAGTGCAGTGGCACAATTACGGCTCACTGCAGCCTTGACCTCCTGGGCTCACGTGATTCTCCCACCTCAGCCTCCCAAATAGCTGGGGAAACAGGCACTCACCACTATGCCCAGCTAACTTTTAAGTTTGTGTTTTGTTTTGGTTATTTTTTTGTAGAGATGAGGTCTCACTATATTACCCATGCTGGGAAGTTCATTCTTTAGCGCCTCCCACCTGTTAGAACATGGCTTCAGGAAGTCAGGGACTTTGACCTGTTTTGTTCACTGATGATGGTATTCTAAGGACCTAAAACAGAGCTTGCAACCTGGTAGACACTTAGGAATGAATGAATGCAAGAATAGATGAATGAATGAGTGAATGATTGGATTCTACCCTGGAAAGGCATAGATTTAAGAAGAACGATGTTCAAAGGTGCTGGGCAACCAAAAGGAATGACAAATGCTCTACAACAGCTTCCGAGAAGTGCCCGGAGGCTGCATATGCAGAAGTTCTACATTTTGATTGCAAGAAACACAATCCTTCTGGGGGTCACTTATGTGAAAAAGGGAGGAATAAAGTTGTTGAAAAGATTTAGTGGTATAGACTTTCTAAGGAACCTGCAACCTTGTAAGGCTTGGATAGGGAAGTATCCGTGGTGTTAGAATTAGGATTGTATGGGTTTACTCTTTGTCTCATTAATAAGACTATCAACCTATACAGAAACAGACCATGTAAAATTCGTTGTTGTAAAACCCATTGCACCCTACACCACCATTCCTGAAATGGGCAAATGGTGCCATCCTAGCACCAGTGCCTTGGGTTAGCTCCCCTGCTGCAGGAAGTATAAGGAGAACGAGGGCAGCTCTTCTCACTTTTCCTTGGTATTTCTTTTTTCTTTTTTTTTCTGAGACAGAGTCTTGCTCTGTCACCCAGGCTGGAGTGCAGTGGCGTGATCTCGGCTCACTGCAACCTCCACCTCCTGGGTTCAAGCTATTCCCCTGCCTCAGCCTCCCGAGTTTTCCTCAGTATTTCTGAGCACTTTGCAGTGTCAGGCTTCCAGCTGGCACTCTGGAGTGATCATCTCATTTTACTCCAACCATGTTCCTGGAAGGAGGACAGTTTGATTGATGCTGGTTCAGAGAGATTAAGCGGTCACTCAGTGTAACTCAGAGGCAGAAGCAAAACCGACATTTGTCTGTGTGTAAAGTTCTCATTCTTCCTACCACACCACACTGCCTTAAAATGTCTCTGGGGCTCACACCACAGCAGGTAAGTAAGGGGTTTGCAGTTCCTGACCTGTTCTTTCCTGTGTGTGGGCATTCTTTCAGTGACTGTTGGTAGACATTTTTTGACAATTCTGCCCGATTCCTTTGAATGTCAAGGATAAAACTCTCTTTCACTCTGCCAAGTTTTTCTCCAACTTTCATCACCCTGGCAGGAATTTTACTAATCTCTTTTTTAAACATTCTAGTAGTGAATATTCATAGATAATTTACAAAAGAGAAACCACAAATAGCAAATGTACAAAATTATTTAATCGCTCTAATAATAATGGAATACAAATTCAGCAAGGTGTCATTTTCACCTAAACTTTTTTGACATACATTAAAACATAGCAGAAAAGTGTTTTAGAGATGTTATTCAAGCTTGATGTCACTGTAAATTGATAAAGTGCTTTGGGAAAACAATTTGACAATATGTGTCAAGAATTACAAAAGTATCAGTCTTCGACCTAGGTCAGACTTTAGGGTACTTTTGGTGCCCTATTCTAAAGAAGTGATTTGAAATGCGCATACAGCTTATAAGCTCAAATATGTTCACCAGAGCATTCTTTATAATACTGAAATATTGGGAACTAGACCCAAATATCCACTGACAAGTAAATGGTTACATCAAAGGGTACACTTACTGGAGGGAGTAGAATGTAGCTCTTAAAGACAGTGGTAGGATAATCATACGGCAAGCAGAAGACCACGTGAATAATCTAAGAGGAAACCTTAGATTATAAGGTCAATAAGCGCCAACCTTAGCGCTTATAGATTATAATATTGGCCAAAAATTCAGTAGACTTTTAATCTGCAGGATTGGTGATATGAGAAAACAGACATATAGTATTGGAATGAGGACTCAATGTGGCACTGAGGGCCAAGGGCAAACATCAGATCTCTTAACTTGGCCGGAAGTCTCTATCCTAAATGCTCCAGGCCGCAGAGACAGGACTACTCATCTCTACTTGTTTAGGAATAGTGGGGTAAAGGGCTTTTAATCTGCAAAGGTTTCAAATGAAATAAACAACTGTTGATGTAAATCCACCCATTTTATTAATAGTTTTGTGGTAAATTTAGGGACAATCTGTATGTTTTGGTATTTAATTATTGGCAATATTTTAGAGAATGTAGCATATAAGAACAGCTGTTGGATTAAACCTGTGATGCCAGTATATGGGTTACTATTAAGTAACTAATTCCTTTTTTTTTTTTTCTGAGATGGAGTCTCACTCTGTTGCCCGGGCTGGAGTGCAGTGGCCGGATCTCAGCTCACTGCAAGCTCCTCCTCCCGGGTTTATGCCATTCTCCTGCCTCAGCCTCCCGAGTAGCTGGGACTACAGGCGCCCGCCACCTCGCCCGGCTAGTTTTTTGTATTTTTTAGTAGAGACGGGGTTTCACCGTGTTAGCCAGGATAGTCTCGATCTCCTGACCTCGTGATCCGCCCGTCTCGGGCTCCCAAAGTCCCAAAGTGCTGGGATGTAACTAATTCTTTTTCTTTTTCCTTTTTTTTTTTTTGGAGACAGGTTCTCACTCTGTCATCCAGGCATGGAGTGCAGTGGTGTGATCATGGCTTATTGTAGTCTCAACCTCGTGGGTTCAAGTGATCCTCCTGCCTCATCCTCTCAAGTGGCTGAGACTAGAGGCCCACGCCCCCACTACTGGAAATTTTTCTTTTCTTTTTTCTTTCCTTCCTTCCTTCCTTTTTTTTTTTTTTTTTTTTTTTTTTTTTTGATGGAGTCTCGCTCTGTCACCCAGGCTTGATCTAGAGTTAGATCTAGATCTAGAGTTTAGTGGCTTGATCTTGGCTCATCACTGCAGCCTTCACCTCCTGGGCTCAAGTGATTCTCCTGCCACAGCCTGCCAAGTAGCTGGGACTACAAGTGTGAGCCACCACTCCTGGTTGACTTTTGTATTTTTAGTGGAGATGAGGTTTTACCATGTTGGCCAGGCTGGTCTCAAACTCCTGACTTCAGGCGATCCTCCTGCCTTGGCCTCCCAAAGTGCTGGGATTATAGATGTGAACCACCATGCCCAGCCAAGTAACTGATTTTAGGCTTGGGACTTTTAGTAGGAAGTTATAAGAGAATTTTACTAAGTTTTGAACCAGTATTGGAATTTGTAAAATAATTAGGATTAAAGTTTATACATTTGTTAGGTTTACTACAATCAAGTAATTGAGAAAGTTTGGCTAATTTAAAGTCATTTAAATTTTTTTTAAAAAGATGTAATATTTTAATACTTAAGTTGAAAATAACCTGAAGTCTTGCCCAGTGGCCCCTGCTTGTAACCCTAGCACTTTGGGAGGTCAATGTGGGAGGATCACTTGAGCCCAGGCATTCAAGACCAGCCTAGGCAACATGGCGAGACCCTGACTCTACAAGCAAACAAACAAAAATTAGCTGGGTATGTTGGTGTGCACCTATGGTCCCAGCTACTCAGGAGTCTGAGGCAGGAGGATTCTCTAAACCCAGGAGGATCAATGCTTCAGTGAGCTGTAGTCATGCCACTGCACTCCAGCCTGGGTGACAGAATGAGACCCTTTCTCAAAGAATAATAATAATAATAATTTAACCTGAAATAACTTGAGTTTAAAACATCACGTGAATTAAGTAACTGTGACACATCCTTAAGAGTGATTGTCAGAGTTCACTAGGTTTTTAAATAGTACAATGTGATTTATAAATTAAATAAAAGGGCATGGGAAAATTAGGCTTTTGAGTGTATACATGTAATAACAAGAATTAATTTTAAAAATCAAAGTAACTGCAAACAGTGCAGTTACCCCCTCAAGTATAGTCTCACATCAACAAGAAAAGCTTTTTAAGTTACAAAGTGACAAACCAATGCACAGAATATGGACCCAGACAGTAAAGCAGAAGATAGCAAAACAGCATGTTTCTATTTGTGCATGATAATGGATGTAAGTGAAGAAATAGGTCTGAGAAAGTAAACTCCAAGCTGCTAACTGTGGGTTCCTTCTAGGCAAAGGAGTAGGAACTGGCAAAAGATGAAGGGAGACTGTCATTATTAGTGTATTTAATTATGTGCCATTTTATTTTTTAAAAAACTAATGAAAAGTGTAACCTTATGTTAATTAGTTAATTGTTTGAAAGCAAAAGTAATTTTAAATTTTGAGTGAATGAAGTCTGGGGCATTAACTGCATCACAGGTGCAATTGTACAAAATGTCCGGTAGGTGGAGCCCTAATACAAACCTGTGGGTGAGATTTACTTTGCAAAAAAGAAAAGAGGACCAGCATTCAAATGGAGTCAGGAACTTTTAAGGACAGGGCCGCCAGTCCAGAGCCATGGGATATATTTCCAAGCCAACATTAGATGGTTTCATAATTTTAAAAATTCATCTTTTAGTTAGTTTAAAAGAATTAGTAATTTCTGTTTTTACAAACCCAGTGGTCAGATGCTGTTTACTATGAATAGGGTCCATATTTTGGGCGGGCCCTTTGTTGATGTCTTTGTGTCAGGACACTTAAACTCTGATAATGTAGCCATCAGTAGGGAACCTGGCTAACACTGTGTTCCATCCATACAATAAAAATTCATCCACAAGGAAGAATGAATTAACTCCCTGTGTACCAATATGGAAGCATGTTCAAGATATGATGCAACACACGTTGTAGATTCCATTTGTGCTTAGATAAAAGGATATCTAAAGACATTTAAGGATAACTTGCAGGGCAGCAGCAGGTCCTGTTGTTTAGAGAAGGTTTTTGCTGGGGAAACAATGTCTTGAGATGGTATTTCAATGGCATGTGTGCTTAGGATTTCAGAAATAGGAATTAGTTCTATTAAGCAGGTTTAGCATGCATGTGTGCATTGCATTCCTGGAAAGAGAACTCAAACTATCAAAGTTGGTTTTCTATGGAAAATGCAAATGGAGAGACTAAGAGACTTTTACTTTCCACTTTATAACTTCCTATATACTATGTAAATTTCTCCACGGTGTGCACAATTTGCTTTTCTTTTTCTTTCTTTCTTTTTTTTTTTTTTACTGGTAGCAGTATAATTTATTCAAATGTGCCTTAATAGAGGTGCTAGGGCTTGCCTATGGTGCTCTTGATATATAAGGCCAGGACATTCTGCCAGTTTTTCTGCCAGTTTTTCTTGAGCAATGTCACCAAGAAGTTGACAGGCAGGTGAATGTTACACACAAGCTCATTGTCTGTCCTTTTCACGTGGCCAACAGCCACAGCCAGACATAACACCTTCTTCATTTGGAACTTGATTGTGGACTTCATCTCATCCACTTTGGCCACCATGTTTTTGTTGTGTGTGAGCAGGGAGGGGAAATTTCCTGCCTTATTTAGGCCTGGGCCGAGAATTCGTGGGATGTGGTTGATCAGAGACTCTGAAGCCAAAAATGCATCATACTCTTGGCCAGCTTCTTGACCAGTTTTCTATTCTTGTTGAGTTTTCTCAGTACCTTGTTTTCCATGTGGGGGATATCCACAGCCTTCGCCTTGTCACAGTGCTGCTGGTTACTCAGGACACACACGGAGAACTTGGGGCGGGGAGTGGACTTAAGCCTGACGGTGCCCGAGAATCGCTTGTCCTTCTGGGGAGTCATAGTTCTTCAAGCTGATCTGCAACTCCACCGTCTCCAGAAACTTGGGGTCCTTGCGCTGGTTCCGGTGCAGGACTTCCCGCACCGCCTCCTACAGGGTGTCACGGGAGACTGCTGCTCCTGGCTTCTCGCTCCACGTTAACCAGAAAAGAGACTAATACTGCAGATATATTTTTGAGTGTAGATTCCATACACCAATACTGACACTTTCTCTATTTCCTTGTTAATTTGCAGGGCAGCAGCCACTACTCAAAGAAAAGTCCCATGTCTTTATGCAGAACAAAGTGCAGTTCTTATCATTCCCCTCCTTCTGGTGCTGGCTTCCGGGACTCAACTGTAACTGGGAACTCTGTTGCTCTAACCCTCCTCCAGCCCTGCAGCCTCCCCTTGCAATCATCATTCCTGTTCTGTGTATACCAAATGATTCTGTTGTCTAAAGAAGCTCTTTGCTGGGAAAACGATGTCCTGAAATGGTATTTCAATGAGACATATGCGCAGGATTTCAGAAACAAGAAATTAGTTCTATTTAGCAGGTTAAAAAATGCTGCATTAGAATTAAAGCAAGTTATTTTCTTATTTTTATAATGACACAAAGCACTGGGAGTCAGACTGCTTGTATATTATCAAACATTTTTAGAGAATTCTAATAAAGCTGTATTTTACATCATCTATATTTTCCTGTATCTCCAGCGGCACACACACTGCATGCTTGTTGATCACTTAAGACAAATGTATACTATATAAAGTATGCATATATATTTTGTCTGTAAAGATGTCATTTATTTGGTATAAAGATGTTCAGTTACTCTTTCCTTTTTGTTTTGAGAGACAGAGTTTCGCTCCTTTGCCCAGGCTAGAGTGAAGTGGTGAGATCTCAGCTCACTGCAACCTCCGCTTCCAGGATTCAAGCGATTCTCCTGCCTCAGCCTCCCGAGTAGCTGGGATTGCAGGTGACTGCCACCATGCCCAGCTAATTTTTGTATTTTTAGTAGAGACGGGGTTTCACCATGTTGGCCAGGCCAGTCTCAAACTCCTGATCTCAGGTGATCCACCCGCCCCAGCCTCCCAAAATGCTAGGATTACAGGCGTGAGCCACCACACCCAGCCATAATAGTTACTTATAATGAGGGAAAAACCCAAAATGTCCAGTAATATTTACATATTTACTGAAACTGTTTGGAACTTGTATTAGTTTGTTCTTGCATTGCTATAAAGAACTACCTGAGACTGGGTAATTTACAAAAAAAATAAAAAAGAGTTTTAATTGACTCACAGTTCTGTGTCCAGAATTGGTTCCTTCTGGTGGGTTCTTGGTCTCGCTGACTTCAAGAATGAAGCCGTGGACCTTCGTGGTAGTGTTACAGCTCTTAAAGATGGTGTGTCTGGAGTTTGTTCCTTCAGACGTGCCTGGAGTTTCTTCCTTCTGATGGGTTCGTGGTCTCGCTGACTTTAAGAATGAAGCTGTGGACCTTTGCGGTGAGTGTTACAGCTCTTAAATGTGGTGCGGACCCAAAGAGTGAGCAGCAGCAGGATTTATTGTAAAGCGCAAAAGAACACAACTTCCACACTGTGGAAGGGGACCCAAGTGGGTTGCCACTGCTGGCTCTGTGGCCAGCTTTTATGCCCTTATTTGGCCCCACCCACATCCTGCTGATTGGTCCATTTTACAGAGTGCTGATTGTTCCATTTTACAGAGTGATGATTGGTGTATTTACAATCCTTTAGCTAGACACAGAGTGCTGATTGGTATGTTTTTACAGAGTGCTGATTGGTGCATTTACAATCCTTTAGCTAGACAGAAAAGTTCTCCAAGTCCCCACTTGACCCAGGAAGTCCAGCTGTCTTCACCTCTCAGTTCCACAGGGTTATAGGAAGCATGGCTGGGGAGGCCTCAGGAAACTTTTGATCATTGTGGAAGGCAAAAGGGAAGCAGGCATGTCTTACATGGCCAGAGAAGGAGGAAGGGAGTGAAGGGGGAGGTGCTACATGCTTTCAAACAACCAGATCTTGTGAGAACTCTGTCATGAGACAGCACTAGGGGGATGGTGCTAAACCATCAGAAACTACCAACATGATCCAATCACCTTCCACCAGGCCTCACCTTCAACAATTCAATATAAAATTTAGGTGGGGATACACAGCCAAACCATATCAGAACCATTTACATGGGTTTTAATATATTTGTAGAATGGAGTATCATTCAACAAGTAAAAGCCATGTTTACCAATTCAAATGTCCTCCAAATGGTGAATGAATAAACTAACTGGTAAATCTATACCATGGAATACTACTCAGCAATAAAGGTAACTACCTTGATATATGCAGCAATAGGGATGAAACTAAAATGTGAGAGCTGCCACACCAAAAGGCTACCAACTGTATGATTCTATTTATATGAGATCCTCAAAAAGGCAGAACTGTAGGAGCAGAGGGCAGACCAGTGATTGTGGGGGTTGAGGATGATTAGGACTAGAGGGAGGTGCTGACTGCAAAGTGACACCGAGAGAAAAATTTGGGGAGCGATGGAACTGCTCTGTGTCTTGATTGTGGTGGTGACTGCATGAATCCATGTGTTTGTCAACACTCATGGACCTGTATATGAAAAAGAGTAAATTTTATTTTATGTAAGCTAAAAAAATGTTTTCAAAGAACATTTAATCACATAGGAAAATGTGTAAGAGATAAAATATAAAACTTTATTGTATGCTGCAAATGTCTAAAGTATGATACAAATTCAATATATTATGAATGTGTGTGCAGATGATATACATATATTATAAATGAACGACACAAAAGAAAATAAACCAAAAGGCAAAGCAGTTTTCTCCAGACAGTGGTCTTATTTTATTTCTGACTTTTGATATTTTTGTGTTTTCCAAATTTTCTCCAATGAGTATGTGTTGCTTTCATTATCAGAAAAAGAGAAACACAAACGCACACACACACACACACAGACAAACACATCATATGTGTAGTAATTTGACCCGACATAAAACATTTCCAGAAGGGAAAAACAAACCCAAAAGCTCATCACAGACACTTCTGTGATCTCTTTACTGCTTGTTTGACCTAAAGCAAGTGTGGGTCCTTAGGCATGAAAGCTGATGATTCTAATTCTGATGCTCCAGGGCCAGCAAGAGGCAGAGGAACTCCTTACCTTCCTGTAGGGTGCTATAGATCTCTGTAGAGAAAACGACCATGCAGCCCCTGGTGACCCCAGGCAGCAGCAGGACATCTCTCCAGCCCCACAGCTCTAAATGCCAAGCTCTCTCTTCCTTACCCTGCCACCCCCATCTCTGGTGAGATCCTCCTGGCAGTGTCATTACTCAACTTTTGTGGACATTTGACCAAATATTCACTATAAAACTAGGAAAATACACAGCTTTATGGTTATTGCATGTATATAGATATATATTAGGTTGGTGCAAAAATAATTGTGGTTTTTGCCATTAAAGTAGGGGCAAAAACTTGAGGTCAGGAGTTTGAGACCAGCCTGGACAATATAGCGAAACCCTGTCTCTACCAAAAATAAAAAAATTAGCTGGGTGTGTTGGTGTGCGCCTGCCCAGCTACTTGGGAGGCTAAGGCAGGAAAATTGCTTGAACCTGGGAGATGGAGGTTGCAGTGAGCCCAGATCGCACCAGAGCACTCCAGCTTGGATGACAGAGTGAGAATCTCTCTCTCAAAAAAAATAAAAAAATAAAAAAATAAAAATCCTGCTATTTGAAAAACAAAAAAGCCTGATATTACTTTTAATGGCAAAAACTGCAATTACTTGCACCAACCTACTAGAGAAAACACAGTGTATTTAAAACTCAACCTTGTGAATATCTAGAGATCCTCTCAGACATTGCTTTGGGCTGACTTTAGTCTCTTTCGTTTGAAATCACACAATGGCTTTTTAACTTGTTTCCTGTGCCTTCTGCCTCTTTCTCTTCCAACTTTTCATCTCCCATCATTACCCCCACTTTGTGGGGTCTACACACAGGTCTGCCCTGCCCCATGGTGCTCAATCCAGGGGTTGTCCCTGCATTGCAGGAGGGGCCAGGCTACTTGACCATCACCATCGGTTACCTTCGTCATGACCACAGCAAGCATTCACTGAGTTATACTTGTCATGCCTTCCAGTTTCCATGACTAGCATACTCCAAAGCACCTGGCAGAACAGTGGATTCCTTCCTTCGTGGGATGCTATGGGGCCAGGTTTTGGTAGCATTACCGAAACACCAGGGTTTTCTCTAGGTCTTGCTGCTCACTGCACCGAAAGCAAGTCACTGAGATGAGCATTGCCAGAGAAGAAGGCTTTTTCGGGTGCTGCAGCCAAGAAGAAGGGGAGATCAGTCTCAAAATTGTCTCCTCGACCAGTCGACTAAACTTAGGGGTTTATATAGCAGGAAGGAAATGTAACTATATGTGAGAAAATAGGAATGAGGGAGGGGTAAAGAAGAGAAGATGCTAAATAGGAATCATGATTGATGAAGGGTCTGGCATCTAATTGTGTGGATGTGGTGGTCTGGTGAGTTTTGGTTCCTTGATACTAACTGGGTGGCCTAAGGGTCAGCTTCCTGAGGAAGGAATTCAGATAAGACAAATGTAAGTTTCAACCTTTAAGATGAGAGGCTCAATTTTCATGTTTATCCAAAAAACAGTAGACATCACTTCTCTGGGACAGCTGGGGTGGTTTCAGTCGGACACTGCCACAGAGAGCAGGCAGGAGTGGGAACCAGGCCACACTCAGAAGTGTTAAGGAAAGAGACTATGGGAAGCGAGACTGCAGAGAAATGAAATCCATGAAAATCTAGCATGTGGTAGAATGTTCATTTGGTGTAGCCACTGGTGTGTATTGTAAAAGCGGTATCAGCTTCTTACAGAAGGTGTGCTCAGCTGGGCTCCTCTAACCAAGTTGCTTGGTGCTCTACCCAGACGTGCTCTCTACTCTCTCCCTCCTCAGGGTCTTTGAATATGTTGGTCTCTGTGTTGATTTTCCTTCCTGCCCTGTCTCCCATCTGGCAGACACTATGACATACCTTAAACATCACCTCCTCCCTGCATCCTTCTGTTGACCTCTATCCCTGCAAAAGAGCAAATAATTCCCTAACAGGGCCCATCTCCATGGTGTCAGCATTATTTGGGTCCTTGCCTGACTTCACCCTGGGACTGTGGCTTCTTTGTAGACTCACCCATCTTTGCAGCCCTAGCCTAGCCCTCCCTGGATGAAGTAGACCTTCCACGTGTGAACAAACTAAGTTTAATAGAGGAAAACACAGGGTGGGGGATTATTTAGCTTTCTTTTGTTGGAGGAGGCCAGGGAGGGTACAAGGGAAGATTAATAGCATGGTGTGCCATGCTTTCCTGTATTTATGTCATACTTCCATAAAATACTTGAAGTGTGTGATATTGCTAGGGTGCGTGAGGGGAGCAGTGAGGGAAGATGACAAGCAGCATAAGACTTTTGGGTACTAAGAGAAAGAGAAAAAGACCCAACCAACCAACTTCCAATTCATAATTCATGGTTTGTCTCAGGACCGTCTGGCTCCTCAGGCCAATCCCATGGGAGCCCCAGCCAAGGGGTGTCTCTTAGGCCAAGCTTGGAGAACACAGTGTCTGCTGCCTTCATGTTGCCTGGGTTACCAGGGGACTTAGCCACTCACAGCACAGTGACCTGCGACTCAATTAGAGAAATGCCATTTTGAGATCCATAGGAAAAAATAAGGCTTTATTTTTAAAAACTAAACATAACTTCACTTTTTCCTGAATATAAGAGTAATAATGGTTGCTTACTTGAAAAAGTCTACACAATACAGAAAAATTAGGAAGGAGGCAATAAATCTCATCTGTCATACCATATGCAGAGTATCAGACATTTTTCTATGTGTTTTTATGCTCATATTTATATTTTTAGACCTTAGAGGCTATGTGGGACATTAGGAGTGCAGCCCAGAGCAGAACCATTCAACTGCCAGTTCTAGCCTTTGTAGAAGGTAAATCACATGTTTCAAATATATCATTGCCTCCTGACTGGTTTCTCTGCTTCTGCTTGGTTTCTCCTTCAGCCTAACTTCCACAATGCTGCCAGAGCAATGTCCTACCTTAAGGTCCTGAGTGCATTGCCCTCTTGCTCAAAATCAGCAATAGTTTCCTACCCTTGGCAAGATAAATTTCAAATTTTAAAATCTGCTATTCAAGAAGCCAGGCACAGTGGCTCATGCCTATAATTCCAGCACTTTGGGAGGCCAAGCTGGGTGGATCACTTGAGGTCAGGAGCCCTGGACAACATGGTGAAACCCTGTCTTTACTAAAAATACAAAAATTAGCCGGGCGTGGTGGCACGTGCGTGTAATCCCAGGTACTCCAAAGGTTGAGGCAGGAGAATCGCTTGAACCTGGGAGGTGGAGGTTGCAGTGAGCCGAGATTGCTCGACTGCACTCCAGCCTGGGTGATAGAGTGAGACTCTGTCCCCAAAAAATAAATAAATAAAATAAAATAAAATAAATCTGCTATTCAAGATCTTTCCATTTGCCCCTAAACTGCCTTACTAGGTCTGTGTCCCAGGAGACCCCACTGCACTCTCCATGAACCCTCAGAATACTCTCAGTTCCCTATTCTCAGCATAAGCCTTTGGATCTGGTACCTTTGTTCACCTCCTCCTTGAAGCCTTACTTAGTTCTAGATCCATTTGTTTTTATATCTCTCTTGAGGACAGCAACTTTACCTCTTTGTCTTTGTGTCTGTCATAATGCTTTACCCTGACCAGCCATGACCTCATCGGCATTTGATCAGATTGAGTGAGATCCTTGGGTTTGGGGAATCAAGACAAGGGAAATGTGGAGGCAGCCTAACATTGTGGCCAAGAGCATGGACTCGGGCACCTAACAGGTTGGCCCACATCCTGCCTTCAGCACTTGCTCGCTGTGTGGCCTTGGGCAAGTCACTTACCTGACCTGAGCTGCATCACCTTGTGTGTAAGTAGGGATTATGAGTACTCATAATTCAATGAGTGAACGTGCATAAAGAACCCAGAACAGTGCCAGGTGTATAGTAGATCAACCCTGTGTAAGTGTTATTTGCTAGTGTTATTGTTATTACTACTAGAGTTGTTTGATAGCTGTCTAAACACCATCTGCAATACAGCACTCTCTGCAGATCAGAAGTTACTGTGCACTGGGCATTCTGTGAAGTATTTTCATACACGGCCCCTTTAAATCCTCACTCGAGCCCATGGAATCAGTTATCTTATTATCCTATTTTACAGATGAGAAAACATAGACATAGAAAGCTTTTCTTACATGGCCAAGGTCACCTCTCTTGGCCTCGGTTCCTCCCTGGTCTGGGCAGCAAGGGTGGGTGGCAGGGAGCCTTGGCAAAAACAGCTAAGAAAACCAGCCTCGTGTGTCTTCAACAAACAGGTCCCAGCACCAGCTCCATGCCTGGCACACTTAATGGGTACTTAATGTTTTTCTACCAAGTGAATGAACAACGCTAAGCATTTGACCAAAAGTGAAATGCACATGGAAGACCCCTAAGCACAAGGACTATGTGGGCACATGAAGAACTGAGGTCTACTCTTTCCTCTCCTGCCCTAGGTACCAGGTACTTTACACTTGGCTGTATTCCCTCTAGCACGGTAGACTTGGTAACAAGGGACTTTCTGAACCTGAAGAGGAAACTGTGGGAACCATGATGGGAAAGATACTGACTGCCAGAGAGTCCAAAGATGTAAATGCCTTCCACTCCCACAGTGAAGAAGCCAAAATCTCCAGAGGCTCTGGCAAGAGTTCAGTCAATTGCATGCCTGCCTAGTCCAGCTCAGTCCATATCAATGCTCTCCACAAGCTTCAGAGGCAACAGGATAAAATGGATGCCCGAATGTTTAGGGCGGTGAAAATACTCTTCATGATACTAGAATGGTGGATACAGGTCATTACACATGTGTCCAAACCTACAGAAGGTACAACACCAAGGGTGAACCCTAATGTAAACTATGGAGGCTGGGTGACCATGATGTTTCAATGTCGGTTCATCAGTTGTGATAAATGCACCACCCTGGTGGGGATGCCTCCAGTGGGGGAGGCTATGCATGTGCGGGGACAGAGTGTATGTGGAAATCTTTGTACTTTCTGCTCAAATTTGCTGTAAATGTAAAACTGCTGTAAACAGTAAAGCCTATTTTAAAAAATGAAGGCCCAATTTGAAAAGGAATTTCGGACACTAGGGAAAAAGAATAATGATGACTATAAGTCATTCCTTGATAAGAGATTTGATTTGTCTGGTGCGTCTAGTAAGGTAGCAGAGGGATATTCACAAAGACAGGAGAATACAAAGATGTTAAACAGGGTGAGGAGTGTATGACGTTGGTCAATATAAAAGGAGAAAAAGATCCTAAAAACATTCCTAAATATTGGTTGATTTAAAAATATATGTTGGAAGGCACGAGTTTGATAAAAATAAAATTAACTAAAAAATCCTTGATGACCTTGATGGGAAGTAGGAATGGCCACACTTTGGCCAGCTGGTGGCTTACCTGTTTGAAGTTCACCTCCAACACAATTGTTACAGACTGAACTGTGTTCCCTCAAATTCATAGTTCGTTATGGCACCCTAGTAAGCTAACATGACAATGAACATTTCCAAAGTAAAGACTAGAAGCAGGCATGTGCCAAGTGGACACTAGCTTTTTAAAATTTCTTCAGCTGTGAAAATTAAGGTTTGCCAAAAGGTGCCAAATGAACATGGCTGATTGAGAAGTAATCCTGGTTCCACTAACCTGAGAGACAGCCCAGGCAAGCTGACCTGGCTCCTAATGCTCATTTCCATTTAGTCAGTCTTTCTGAAGTTTCCCAGGGTGAGAAAGTGGAACTCAGGACAATGAATCATCATTGGAGACTCTGCAGTTGCTGGAACTTAATTCACAGGCATTTGAAACCCAGAACTCAGCCTTACTCTTCTCAGGAGACTTTTGGCACCAAAGAGAAGGGCAAATTGAAAGCCCATGCTGGAGAACAGGGCACAGCTGTTGCTGAGACTGGGAGCTTGTTTTTAAAGACCTGGTGAGGGTTTCAAGCACCCACGTGCATAACCAATGAAGCAGGTTGGAAAATCTGAGCTATGCTTATTTCACCATAATTACTCATTACTTGAAGTCTTATGTATTCGTGTTTTCTTGGTAGTCTCTTTAAAACATATTTCAATATGAGACGTATGTGTATTAAATCACTCCACTTAGCCTTTTAGGAATATAGTTTTGTTTTTCCCCTAAAAGATGTATAACGCAGCAGGTTCTCTAAAGCACATGTATTCATTGTTATGTGATTTGGGCCTTTGAAATTTCTTTTATCATGTAGCTATTAAAGGGTAGCTGTCAGAATTACCCAAACTCTTCACTGAAGTGACTTAGTTGAGAAAAATGCATGTTAAAAAGCCAAACCAAGTGTGTGTGTGTGTGTGTGTGTGTGTGTGTGTGTTTCTCCCCTGCACAAAAGTAGAAGGGTTTTCATTTGGCTTGTGCCAGCTGTACCTTCATGACTTTGCTATAGGACAGGTGACATAATAACTCTAAGACGGTGCTTGTAAAATTTTTAAATAGTTAACATACAGTGACAAGCTCTCAGGGGAACACATTAAACTTGATTGAATTTTGTAGGGTACAATGATCTGTATAGAATTATAATCAGAGTGAAATCATTGTTTACCATTGCTGCTATTAATAAAATTTGATGGTAGGAGGGGGAAGGAGAAAGGGACAGAGGGAAGTGGGTAAGAGAGAGAAAAGGAGAGGGAGAGACAGAGAGAGAGAGACAGAGAGAGAGAGAGAGAGAGGGAGGAAGGGAGAGAGAGATAGAGAGAGAGAGACGGGGGGGAGAGAGTGTCTCTCCTGACCCTCACTGACTGATAACTAAATTAGTTGGGGGAGGGGGGTACTAAGTCTCGTTCTGTCACACAGGCCGGAGTGCAGCAGCACCATCTCGTCTCGCTGCAACCTCTGCCTCCCAGGTTCAAGTGATTCTCATGCCTCGGCCTCCCTAGTAGCTGGGACTACAAGGGAGGAGCCACTATGCCTGGCAAATTTTTTGTATTCTTTTTACTAGAGACGGGGTTTTGCCATGTTGGCCAGGCTGGTCTCAAACTCCTAACCACAGTGATCTGCCCACCTTGGCTTCCCAAAGTGCCAGGATTATAGGCATAAACCACCATGTCAGGCCTAAACTAGTAGTTATTATCTACTTTCATTTGTGTGATGAAGATGAAACAGAGTCCTTTGGGACTGTGCACTAGGGGAAACCTTACATAGTCTAGCATCAGGAGAGGAGGCTTTCCAGAAAAAGTGTTCCTTAAGTTGAGCCTGGAAAGATGAGGGCTGTTAGCCAGATGAGAGGTGAGGGTGTGAGGGAGTGGACTGGAAGTATTTTCAGGTAGGCAGACTCATCTACACAAAGGTTTATGTTCCCAACTACTGAGTTTGTCTTCAGCATTTGCACTTTATTTATTTAACAGATTTATTAATTTGTTAAATTATAACAAATATTTGACAGCAGGGCTGAGGATATTAAAATAAAATGTAATTTTATTTCTTATATCATATGTTGGTGAAGAAGGAGCAGCAACAGAGGCTGGAGCATTATTTACAAACCAGATTATTTGTCTGGAGATTCCCAGGGCAGCAACTGGGACAGGGGCTCCTGAATCCCTCAGACTTTAGGCCATAAGCCAATGAACATTTTCTGTAAAAGGTGAAATAATACTTTCAGCTTTGCTGGCCATGCAACCTCTGTCGCAACTACTCATCTCCGTGGTTCATGAGGGGTCCACAGGGTTCATGATCCCTTATGAATGGCAGAGTTGAGTAGCTGCAACAGAGGTTGCATATATTTACTCTGCCAGTATTTACTGATGATATTGATTAGGAGTCTTGGGAAGAGAAGTGACAGTGTTTGGCATTATATCCAGGAACAAAAGATTGGATTTGGCCCTGTTACTTACTCCTCCTCCCACAGAGTTGTCAAACGGGGTTGCTACAGAGAAGTTGAATCACAGATTGGAGATCAGCTCTCGTTGTGTAACAGCTGGATTGTCAGGCTTCCCTCTAGGGACCATCCCTGTCTACAGCTGGGGCGGACAGGCCAGGGAGGACACCACACTTGGAGTAGAGTAACCTTGTCCAGGAGTAAAACATGGCCCAAGAATTCTGTGCTCCTAGCAATCTATTATTATAGCAGTGCTTCCTGATGAGGGAGGAAAGGTAGGAAGAGGAAAGCTGAGGCAGATAGATGGGGAAAGTACTGAAACATTCTGTTCACGTCCTCAATAACCTTCATGAAAAATCAGTCATAGGTGCTCCAAACCTCCAAGGAGCTTCCAACATTGTGCGCTGGGAAAGCTATAATTCACAGCCTTATTGAGAGCACGTGTCAATGGCCAGTAGCAGGGGCGCATTCTGGCTTTTGTACAACCCCAAAGACACACATGGGTTTTCCGTTTTTAAATGGGTGAAAAAATCAAAAGAACATTATTTCATGGCATCTGAAAACTACATGAAGCTCAAATTTTAGTGTATAAAGTTTTACTGAAACTCAGCCATGCTCGTTCGTTTAGGCTTATCTACTCTGCTTTCGAGCTACTGCAGAGTTGAGTAGTGGCAACAAAGGTTGCCACAAAGCGAAAAGTATTATCTCACCTTTTAGAGCAAGTGTTCATTGGCTTATGGCCTAAAGTCTGAAAGATTCAGGAGCCCCTGTCCCGGTTGCTGCCCTGGAAATCTCTAGATGCGTAATATGGTTGGTGCATAATGCCCGGGTCTCTGTTGCTGCTGCCTCCTTCACCGACACACAGTATAAACAAATAAAACTCCATTTTATTTTAACATGCTCAGCTCTGCTGCCAAAGCTGTGACGAGCTCAAAAGCAGTTTTTCAGGGTTTGGGATGGAGAAGAAGGTGGTCTCTTCTCTTGACCATCAAGGGATTCTCTTTATTATTTAAGCCAGATTAAATTTGCTATGGTTTGAATGTTTGTCCCTCCAAACCTCATGCTGAGATTTGATCTTCAATGTGGCCATGTTCAGAGGTGGGGTCTAGTGGGAGGTGTTTGGGTCATGGGGGTCAATCCCTCATGAATTCATTGCTGCTCTCCCTTGGGGGTGGGTGAGTGAGTTCTCACTCTCTTAGTTCCTATGAGAGCTGACTATTACAAAGAACCTGGCACCTGTCTCCCTCCCTCCTTGGCTTCCCCTCCCACCATGTGATCTCTTTGCACACTCTGGCTCCCCTTCCACTTCCACCATGAGTCGAAGCAGCCTGAGACCTTCACCAGATGCAGATGCCCAATCTTGAACTTTCCAGCCACCAGAATTTTGAGCCAAATAAACCTCTTTTCTTTATAAACTGCTCAGGCTCAGGTATTCTGTTATAGCAACACTAAACAGGCTAAGACAACGTTGTTGACTGACTTTGAATTTCTTTAGAAAGCAGACCCTGTGACAGAGAATAAGTCCAGGGAGCTTATTTGGGAGGTGATAAACTACCTGAAGATACAGGAAACACTGACGAAGAAGTGGGAATTGAGTTAGGGACGGCAGGAAGCCAATATAGTGTTATCAGGCTGTTATCACTGAAGGAAACTAGGGTTGAAGCCTGCTGGGGAACTAAGGTGTACAGTGCAGAATGTACCTCAGACTGATTGTACCTGAGACAGGAGGAGGTTGAGGTATTTATCCATTTGTCAGTCACGGGTTCAGGACTGCTCCCAAGAGGACGTGGGCCTGCCCTTAGATGGCAACTGGCACCAGCTGCAGCAGAGATGGGATGGACAGAAAACAAAT